>NC_064597.1:20367204-20999577 GCF_943734845.2 Anopheles funestus | reverse complement strand
CCAACTACCGTTTATACGTCGCATCAACCTATCTTCCTCCTTATCATAGCTCGTATAGCGCGAAAATAAATGCGTTGCATGATTGCATAAAGGACATCTGTAGCTCCCTTGGTCCGGACGACGGATTCATACTCATCGGTGATTTCAATCAATCTGGAATTTCTTGGTCATCCGCGCATACAGACCGTGAAACTCCTTTTGAATATTTCGTGCCCCAAACTTGCTCGCCATCTAGCGAGCATTTCGTTGATGGACTGCATCTTAACGCGCTATACCAACTAAACTGCAATAAAAACACCTTGGGACGGATTCTCGATCTGGTCTACGTGAATTGGTCAGTTGCAGCTAACACATCCGCGATACGTGTCAGTGCTAGCCATTTGATGCCAATTGATTACCATCACCTTCCGCTCGAATTTGACCTGGATATCACAGCTTCCATTACGAATGCCGGAAACAATGCCAGTGAGAAACGATTCAATTTCGCCCGCGCCGACACACATAAGCTTGCGAGTTTGATCACATCCTTTGACGAATTTTTTGACTGCTCAAACTATGCCACCATTGACCATGCCACTGACGATTTCTCGAAGTTTATGCGTGTTGCGTTATGTGAATGCGTTCCTATCAAAAACCCTCACCGTGGACCGCCATGGCGTGACCGAACATTGACTGCATTAAAAAGAGCGAAACGTGCTGCTTATCGCAATTTACAAGCTCGGCGCTGCACTGCATCACGGTTATATTACCATGGTGTCCACGCAATATACCGTCGATATAACAGAGCCTGCCACCGTCGTTATCTACACCGAACTCAAGTTAACCTGCGGAAAAATCCTCGCTGCTTCTGGAATTACGTGAACAATAAACGCAAATCCACCTTCCTCCCGGGGGCTATTCGATATAACGGAATTCTCGCTACCACCTTACCAGATATGTGTGAACTGTTTGCCGCACGCTTTGAGAACAGTCTCGCTTACGATAACACAGATTCCAACGCAGTATCTACCGCACTTATCAATACGCCCGCCGATGCGCTTCGCCCGATGCTTCCAGTAGTTAGCGCTACGTCGGTTGCCAATGCTATCGGCCGCCTCAAGCCCTCTCACACCGCGGGCCCAGACGGCGTTCCAGCGACGATTCTAAAAAAGTGCGCCACATCGATTGCTCCTGTATTATCAAAGATTTTTAAAGAATCGCTACGCTCTGGCATCTTTCCGGCCTGTTGGAAGACGTCATGGTTAACGCCTATCTTTAAGAAGGGTTGCAAAAACGAGGCGACCAATTACCGTGGTATTACATCCCTGTGTGCTCCTGCCAAAGTATTTGAGCTCCTTGTTTATGAGTCGCTGTTGGCCTCTGCAACCAACTACATCAGCGCAAATCAGCACGGGTTTGTCCCTAGAAGATCAACGACAACAAATCTAATGCAGTTCGTGAGCAACTGTTATAAATCTATGGACGCTGGCTTCCAGGTTGATGCTATCTACACGGATATAAAAGCAGCTTTTGATAGTGTGCCTCACACTATTTTACTCGCCAAGCTCGACAGACTAGGACTACCAGAACGATCTGAACGATCGATCATATTCGGTAAAGCTGGGCCTACATCTGTCAAGATCTCTACACGCATCCTCAGGCGTTCCTCAGGGCAGTAATTTAGGGCCATTGCTATTCATACTGTTTATCAACGACCTATCGATGGTGCTTCCGGAAGAGAATCACCTTCTGTACGCCGATGATGCCAAAATCTTCCGACAAATCCGTAAGCCCGAGGACCATCTTCTGCTACAGTCATTCCTGAGTGAGTTCGACTCCTGGTGTAAGCGTAATGCTTTAGAACTCTGTGTCGATAAATGTGCAACCATCACCTATAGTCGCTCGCGAGCTCCAGCGCTCTTCAGCTATGAAATAAACGGACAACAACTAGAAAGGACAAACTGCATCAAGGATCTAGGTGTGTTAATAGATTCAAGACTCTCCTTCGAGCAACAGCTTGACCATGTAGTTGCGTAATGCGGCCAACTATTAGGACTGATCGCTAACATGACACGTGAGCTTAGTTACCCTATGTGTACCAAGACGCTGTACTGCTCATTGATTCGCTCGTCGATGGAGTATGCAAGCATAGTATGGTGGCCTGCATCGACTCGGGGCTTGGCGCGGCTCGAGTCGATTCAACGTAGGGCAACGCGATTCGCGCTTCGTTCATAGGATCAACGCACGTAATACAACACTAGGTGCTTGCTGCTCGGGTTGCCGCTGCTCGATGACCGCATAATGAAAGCTAGACTTAGCTTCATTACCGGACTCCTGAATGGATCCATCGACTGCCCACCGCTGCTTTCTTCCATCTTCTTCTACGTACCAGCCAGGACGCTGCGAGCTCGTGCTATGTTAGCCATCAAGAATCCGCGAACAGCCTCGGCTCTGGCTGGTTCGTATGTGTCGACTTCTGAACACAGTGGGAGATGCATATGAACCAGGCACTACAGCAGCCGAATTGGCCGCGCGTATTAGCGCCTTGCGTTTAACTACCTCTAACCATTAGTGTCAGCTTGTTTTGCGTCTATTTGTCATAAATAACCACGTATGTCCAACGATTAAGTCTTTGTAATTGTATTGTTAGTGTAAGGTGTACTATCGAGTGGGCTAAACAGTCCGTCAGTAAAATATAAATAAATATCAAAAACATAGCAGACGCACAAGGCTCTCAACAGCTTATTAGCAATATTACGTGCAAAAACCAACTATAAGTTTCCCAAATATGCACGTACGCTGCTTTGAACTCAACAATGTGGTAAAGAAATTGTACCAATCGTCGGAGGAGAGTTGTGGTACCCGGGGATACGAACGACTCTAAAAAATCATTTTCGGTAAGATCAATAGTTCATAAAACGTAACGTAACGCAAACGTAACTTTGAAAGGCTTTTTTATATTTTTACAGCGATGTTCAGCCAAGAGTGAACTCTTTCTCATTAAACTTCTCCATTGATGGACTTCCTTTACACAAGAGCTCGCGTAAGCAGTTTTGGTCAATATTAATGACCGTTCAAGAAATGCCTGAAACTCCTGTGTTGATGGTTGGAAATTTCTATGGCGAAGACAAACCTAACAGTGCGGAGGAGTACCTTGAGCCACTTGTAGAATAGCTCAAAGATGTGATACAGAATGGTGTGGCAATAGCTAACAAACTCATCGAAGTACGCGTAAGAACTTTCATCGCAGACTCTCCAGCGCGAGCGTTGATAAAAGGTAAATTGAAGATACATGTATGTTGAGCAAAACAATTACATCGATTACTCTTCCAGGTGTTGCCTACTATAACCACATACTTGGATGCCAAAAGTGTACCGTGCATGGAGTTAGTGATGTGCGCTCTGGAGTGCATCCACGGCTCCGGAGCCGTCAGAGCCGGCTCCGGTTCCGAAGCCGTTTTTCCCATCACTACATGGAGTATACCACGACGCAGCACATGTTGTATATTTTCCTGGGATAGATGCACCCGCAAGAACGGATGAAGATTTCCGTGCAATGAAATATGGTGCGCATCACAGGGAAAGAAGCCCTTTTCTAGATATTCCGAACTTCGATATCATCAAAGACGTAATTTCAGCGGATCGCCTGCACCAGATAGACCATGGAGTAACCCAAACTCTATTGATGATTTGGAAAGTAATTAAAGTAGGACGGTCTCGTAGATATACGGACGAAACCTATCACAGAATAAACAGGGTTCTTAATAAGGTGGAAATACCTTTGGATTTTCACCGAAAAATTCGGTCTATTCACAACACCGGACTGTGGAAAGGCAGTGAATTCAATGTGTATCTACATTATGCAAGTTTTATAGCTATGAAGGATGAATAGACAGGAGTAGAGTACAACCATTTTATGTTGTATTAATGTGCGATAACACTATTTTCTAGCAATGTGTACAGAGAACATTGGCCGTAAGCAAATCGCATGATTAGACAGTTTGTGGCTGAGTTTGGTATTATTTATGGGGAATACCGTCTCACCAGTAATGTGCATAGTTTGTTGCACATTTACGATGATGTATGTAAGAAATAAGTTGTTAATCCCTGAGAAGAGTGACGGTCACTCACGGCTCTTACTGGCGAAATTATAAAACGATGGAAACCGTTTAGAAATAAATCAGTATCGTTCGAACTCTAACCTGAAGATCAGTTTTTACATTTGGTGTCAGAAGTGGGGTAGCGATTAAACAGCGATTCCCAGAAGAGATAAGTGCGAGAACGATTCGCAGGATAGGCGTTGGAGACATCGTACGGCGCGTGACCGTTAGCGCTGTGTGCGCAAGTTTGGTGTCGTGTGCATTGGATAGCTGTGTGCTTCCCAGGCAACGCTTACCGCGAAAATCGTTGCTGTGTGCGCGAGGATAGCGTTGTGCTTGCAGGTAGCGCTGTGTGCGCAAAGTAGGTGCTGTATGCACGAGTATAGCTGTGTGCATTGGGACGCTGTGTGCTTCCTAGTAGCGCTGTGTGCGCGAGAGATTGGTGCGTGAGTGTGCAGAGGTTGTGCGTGCGCTTGTTAGCGCTGTATAGTAGAAAACGTCTTGTGCGTGTGAACGTTGTGTCGCGTGTGGACTGAACAATGGATGTAACCGCCAAGATAGCAGAGCTTATGGAATCTTTCACTAGAATCGGTTTAATGAAAACATGTGAAGCCAAAAACCTTTCTACGTCGGGGACGAAAGAAGAATTAGCGGCGCGAATCGCTAATGCTGGTGAGACGGCGGAAGAAGGTGCGGAACAAAGCCTGCTAAATTCGACCGGTGTCGGAGAGTTCATGGATGCGCAAACGGTGTCGGACACGGCGCGGCCGGCGGCGCTTAACTTTAACGACGTTAAAGACGCGTTACCAATATTCGCGGGTGATGGAAAAGGACAGGACATAAGCAAATTCGTCACCGCGTTCGAAGAGAACGCTCTATTGTTTGGATGGACCGATTTGCAAAAGTTAGTCTATGCAAAGCGATTGCTTACAGGTCCAGCGAAATTGTTTATCGGTAGTGTCGGTAGTCTGCGTTCGTGGAAGCAACTCAAAGACGCCCTTGCTGCGGAGTTTCGTGCTGAAACTAAGAGTGTGGAAGTGCATGACGCGATGCGCAAGCGAAAGAAGAAGAGAGACGAATCGTATATCGAGTACGTATACGCAATGCAGTCGCTAGCAAAGAGGGGGCAAATGGACGAGGAATCTATTTGCGAGTACATTGTGCAAGGAATCGACGATGATCCCCGGAACAAAGTGTGTTTGATGGGCGCGTCAAGTCTGGCTGAGCTCAAAGTGCAGTTCAAGAAATACGAGGCGTTGAAATCGCAGTTGCCAAATGTGCGAAAGGAACGGGACACCGGTAGAACAAAGGACATGGGTCGAAAATGTTATCAGTTTGGACAAACGGGGCATTTGTCCAGCACGTGCAACACAAAAGGAGTCGTCCAGAAGTGTTACAATTGCGGTGTACCGGGGCACGAGGCAAGAGCATGTCGAAACACGTCGCGACCAAAGTGTTTTCGGTGTGGAAAAACCGGGCACAAGGCAAACGAGTGCAAAACAAAACCAATGACGAGCGCTTCTTCGAATCTGATCGTTGACGATGAGGAACCAACGGTGAGCATGCAAATCGGCAATTGTGTACTGTATAGTTTGTTTGATAGTGGTTGTTATTTTAATCTTATCACAAACGCAGCATTTCTCCGAATTGGAGCTCCAGCAGTAGAGAACGCCGCTGTCGAGCTACACGGGTTCGGTGGAAAGCGGACTCGTGCATCGGGGAGGTTTGCGACGGACGTGTCGATAAACGCTAATTGTTATCGAGGAGTACCATTTTTCATCGTCCCAGACGGTACTATGAAATACGAGGCTGTTATTGGAAGAGAATCACTACGTCTCTTCGATGCCGAAATTACAAAAGATGGTGTTAAGCTGACGCCGCGAAGTGAGCGGAGAGCGAAAGAGACAACTGGAATAGATGGAGTTCTTCTAGTAAATGACTTTGAAGTAAACAGTGATCAGGAAATAATGGTTCCAATACAATATCGTGATAAAATAAACGAGTATATTGAAAATTACAAAGTAGTTCACAGTGACAATCACGCGGAGGATAGTACGGTGAAATTGGAAATTGTGCCTGACGAAAATATTCAACCATTTAGGCATTCGCCCGCTCGCCTGGCATACACGGAAGAAGAAGCGGTGGATAGGCAAGTGGAAGAATGGTTGCGGGAAGGCATTGTGCGTCCATCATCTTCAAATTTCGCTAGCCGCGTGGTAGTCGTAAAGAAAAAGGACGGAACAAACCGAGTGTGTGTGGACTTTAGACAATTGAACGCAATGGTTCTAAAGGATGGGTTTCCCATCCCAGTAATCGACGAGGTGCTGGAAAGGCTACAGACAGCTCGATACTTCACCATAATGGATTTGGCAAATGGCTTTTTTCACGTGCCTGTCGAGGAAAAAAGTAAGAAATATACCGCGTTCGTGACGAAGCGAGGCTTGTACGAGTTTAATCGCGCACCTTTCGGGTTTTGTAACTCACCCGCTGTGTTCATACGTTTTGTGAACGATAAATTCAAAACTTTGGTGAGTGAAAATGTGATGGACCTGTATATGGACGACATTGTAATACACGGCGAAACGGATAAAGAGTGTTTAGAGAAAACTGAAAGAGTGTTGACGGTAGCGGCTGCAAGTGGTTTAGCGATAAAATGGAAGAAGTGTAAATTCATGCAGAGATCAGTGCATTTCCTCGGACATAACGTGTGCAAGGGTACGATTTCACCCGGAGCAGAGAAAACAAAAGCTATCAGGCACTTCCCCAGGCCTAAGAATGTGAAGGCGGTACAATCGTTTCTTGGACTTACGGGCTTTTTCCGAAAGTTCGTGGAAGGATACTCACTGATCGCTAGACCACTGACCGATCTATTGCAAAAGAACGAGGAATTCGAAATGGGTGAGCGAGAGATCAATTCGTTCGAAACCCTGAAGCAGCTGCTGATAACGGAACCGGTATTGCGAATCTACAATAGAGATGCTGAAACGGAGATTCACACCGACGCGTCGAAGGAGGGATTTGGAGCGGTATTGCTGCAAAAGGCCGATGGAAAGCTGCATCCAGTGATGTACTGGAGCAAAAAAGCAACGGAAGGTGAAGCTAAGCAGCACAGCTACATTCTGGAGGCGAAGGCGATATTTTTGGCGGTGAAAAGGTTCCGGCGTTACCTGTTGGGCATCAACTTTAAGCTGGTGACGGACTGCATTGCCTTCAAGCAAACACTTCAGAAGAAGGAAGTTCCCCGAGAAGTAGCGGCATGGGTAATGTTTTTGCAAGATTTTACTTTTAGGGTTGAACACCGAGCAGGACGTAAGTTGCAGCACGTCGATTGTTTGAGCCGATACCCGTATGAAGTGATGAATATTGCTGCCGATGTTACCATCCGTATTAAGCAGGCACAACAACAAGATGAGACGATGGTACCCATTGGAGAGTTGATCGCAAAAGGATCGTGTTGCGGTTACACGATGAAAAGTGGCGTTATTTACAAGGTGGTGGAAGGAAATGAGTTGGTTGTAATTCCAAGAAGTATGGAAAGAGAGATAATTCAAGAAGCTCATAATAACGGTCACTATTCGGTAAACAAAACGTTGCATGATATCAAACAAAAATTTTATATCCCTCATTTGGAGCAGAAGGTTAGGCAGGTCGGTAATAACTGCGTACAGTGCATATTATTCAACAAAAAGCTGGGTAAAAAAGAAGGGTATATGCATTGTATTGATAAAGGAGATAAGCCGTTGCACACTTTGCATATAGACCATGTAGGACCGATGGACGCAACATCCAAACAATATCGATACATTTTAACAGTGGTAGATGCGTTTTCAAAATTCGTGTGGCTCTTTCCTACAAGGACCACAAATTCTGAGGAGACTTTAAGAAAATTACAGATATGGTCAACGATTTTTGGTAATCCTACTCGCATTGTTACGGATCGAGGAACAGCGTTCACTTCCAACCTGTTCATGGATTATGCTAAAACCGAAGGAATTGAACATGTAGTTTGTACGACTGGGGTGCCACAAGGAAATGGGCAAGCCGAACGAATGAATAGAATTATATTGGCTATAATTGCCAAATTATCTGCCGAGGAACCATCGAAGTGGTTCAAAGTGGTTGGAAAGGTACAAAGAGCGATAAATTCACATAATCAAGCATCCACAGGTAGATCACCATTCGAACTAATGTTCGGAACCACCATGTAGAATAGGCCTAGCGAGCAACTGAAACAAATACTAGAGGATGAAATGCAAAACAGTTACGATATGGAACGAACTCAAATGAGAATGGAAGCTCGTGAAGCAATAGAGAAGGCACAGGCCTGTTATAAGAAACAGTACGATAAAAAATGTAAAACGGAACATGTGTACGGATTAGGCGATTTAGTAGCCATTAAGAGAACTCAGTTTATTGCAGGCAAAAAACTGGCAAGTGAATTTCTGGGCCCCTACGAAGTTATTAAGGTTAATCGGAATGAAAGATACAAAGTGAAAAGGATAGGTAACGGAGAAGGACCCAATATCACAACCACCAATGCGACAAACATGAAGTTATGGAGATATGTCGCGTATAATCAAGACGAAATGGAGCTAGAGGTAACAGAGAGTGGGGAAGAAAACTTATAACTTTTCCGAGGCGTAAAAGCTGGCAGGACGGCCGAATGTAAGAAATAAGTTGTTAACCCCTGAGAAGAGTGACGGTCACTCACGGCTCTTACTGGCGAAATTATAAAACGATGGAAACCGTTTAGAAATAAATCAGTATCGTTCGAACTCTAACCTGAAGATCAGTTTTTACATGTATGTAGATTTGGATCTCTTAATATTTTTGCAACTGATCCTTTTGAAGGTAAATTGCAGCATGTAAAAAAATCCATTCGAAATGGTCATCAGGTTTTAGTACAGGCTGCAAATAGGATTTCGGAACAAACACCAGCATCACCATATTTAGAACCAAAAACAATGGAGTAGTAGTGCATGTTAATCGTGATACAAGACTCAGTCCAGGTATACAAGCTAATTGGTTTGTAACTAAAGATTTGTATATTGTTCAATATTGCGGTGCTAAAGTGCAAGGATCGTCTATTAACTTTTATGGGAAAGCATTTAACAAAATAACAGAATCCCTCACCTACCATTATTCACCAATGATGAAAGATATTTATGAGGCAGACGTTTGCGATTTATCCATCCGAGAGGTGGTATTTCTTGTTGAAATGTGCACCGACGCCCAACCGTCAGTTTTGGTGAACACATTCTGTGTTCACACCTTGAAGCAAATGTATCACACCTTGAAGTTTATATATCTAAGAATCTTATAAATAGCTAATAAAAAACTATAAGTTAGTTGAGCTTAGACCGTGAGACTGAACGGATCCACTGCGTTTTGTAATTTTATTTAGTAAGCGAAACTCAACATTTCTTCCCACAGATGTTAAGTGCAAATTAGTAGCTATTAAACCGAACGAAAGTACCTATGTGTATGTGCCTATTATGCAAACATTAACACCCTAACTGATATAAATATAATTAAAGTATCGTAGTAGTATTGAAATAGTATTCTATAAATATAAATTAAATACACCAATGAATAAATTCCTTCTTCTTTTAACGACCTCAAATCTAAGGTCATGTCGCCACCGCGGACGACTGTTCCTGGCTGTCTTGACACCGGTGTGATAGACGCAGGAACCTTCGCCAGCGTTGATGGAACAACAGTGGTCGACGGTGCACCAGCCACACCAGAAACAGGCTTCACTGATAATGTTGCTGGCATGTGAAAAACTTGCTCGCCCAGCTGGAAAACTGAAGAACTGTGTTCGTCTTTTGGCAAAAGACGCGCTTGCTTCGCCGGTGACGACATGACGCTGTGAAAGCACATCATACAAATCAGATTAGGCAAACATTTTTCACTTTTTATTACACACACTTTACTCACAGCTTTTATCCAAATTCATGAGGAATTTTGTAAGGCGGCGGTTAATTTTTCTTTTTATTTTTTCGGTTAGAACAGCCTGCCCGTATCAAGACTTATTTTGCATATTTTATTTATTATACAGAATCTTCTTTAATGGTTTTCATGCCTCAGAACTCGGCGAATAATTATGAGCATTCTGAAACACGCTTGACAGGTCGATAAACATAGTATTTGAGGGTGACGAAATTCAACTTGACAAAATAAAATTTTAGAACCACGGAAACGAAATATTCACAGGACGATGAAATAGTACTTAACAGAAATTAAACTTCCGACCAGGTTCATTTGGTTGCAGATAGCAAAATTCAACCTGCAACAAAATTACACGAATCCACAGTGTTGTTTTGTCAGCCCTACGTTGTGTTAATAATTAGATAAATCCAAGATCCTTCCACTGGTTTTCAGAATTGATTTTTTTTATTTCAACCTTTCGTTGCAAACTCTAGCATGTGATTGATTCGTTATCCGTTTTACGTTTTTACACTCTAATTGAATTCTATAAATTGATCATTAAACAAATCGTTTATACGACCCTAGTCGAGTTCCATCATACAGTATTTCTAGAAAACATATTGTTATGTTTGACAGTTGCATGCACATTGCTGTCATGCGGAGCACAGCGGTGTAACCCGGTGGTAGTAGAGTTTCGAGAGCGTTTAGAAGAACACGTTAGAAGAGCACGCGTACCATTTTCCCATTTTGTAAATCTCAGAAATAAATGAAATCAGTTTAGAATTACAGAATACAACATTGGTGTCAGAAGTGGGATTGCAGGAGATACATCGGTGCCTAAGGAAACACGATACATCACACGCACATCCCAAACAGAAAAGTGAGGTTAGCGTCACCACGCGCACACACAACCTTTCGTACGCCGGAAAGTACGCTCTAACGCTGTACCCAGAGAAAACGGTCCGCTATGGATACTGAAAACAAGGAGCTGATGGAGGCGCTATCCGGAATGCTAGTCCAGGCACTGAAGGCGTCGATTGGACCTGCTATCGAACAAGTAAGTGCTGGCCTACGCAGTTCCAGTGCAGATGGCGTAGCTCTACACCCGAAACCACCGACATTCAGCATGCCGGAGTACCGTTCCAGTGAAGGAGCAACAGTTGAGGACTACTTCAATCGATTCGAATGGGCGCTTCAACTCAGTAAGATCCCGGAGCCTCAGTACGCTGATTTCGCACGTGTGCATATGGGTGCTGAGCTGAACTCTTCCTTGAAATTTTTGATTGCTCCAAAACAACCGCAGGAAGCTACATACACGGAACTGCGCAAGATCCTGCAGGCACACTGGGACGAAAAGAAAAACAAGTTCGTGCAGAGTGTCAAATTCCGGACTATTGTGCAACAACGAGGCGAGTCGATTGCGCAATATGCATTAAAACTGAAACAAGGTTCGGCGTATTGCGAATACGGAGAATTTCTGGACCGCATGCTGATCGAACAAATGCTCCATGGGTTGACAGATCGTGATATCTGTGACGAGATCATCGCAAAAAATCCGTCCACCTTCCAAGACGCTCTTGACGTAGCTCTTGCGTTGGAAGCCACCCATAAAATCGCTCGAGACATTAATACATCCGCTCCTGAGACAACTAACAAGCTGGGTTACGAAAGACCAACGGTGAAAAGATCGCAGACCCGCCGGAACATCACAAACAAAACTAACGACAACGCCCCAAAGAACAGAGCGTATGGCAAGATGGACAGCAACCAACCTGTTGATTGTAACGGCTGTGGAGGTGGTCACCTCAGAAGCGAGTGCCGCTTCCGCAACGCGAAATGTAACCTATGTAGCAAGAAAGGCCACATTGCTAAAGTGTGCAAATCGGGTAAGTCCAAACGGAATGTTCCGGAAAGCGATCAAAAGTCCCCAATGTCTCTAGATCACGTACAATGGCTGAATCGGATTAACAATCTTCCATCGGGTGATAAGAAGATGATAGATGTTAAAATTGACGGTAAGACACTGAAAATGGAGCTAGATACTGGCGCACCTTGTGGAATCGTATCGGAGTCCACATTGAGAGCAATCAAACCGCACTTCGTGTTGCAGCCAAGCGACAAGCAATTTTCCAGTTACACCGGACATCGTGTCACCTGCATCGGTCGCATTAAGGTTCATGTCACCATTGGATCGGTAACTCATCAGGAACAATTATATGTGGTATCCGGAACACATGATTCACTTCTGGGACGCGACTGGATTTCTCACTTCGCCGAGGAGATCGACTTAAATCGGTTATTCTCTGCCCGTACGCCAGTCCACACGGTAGATAACAGTCCACTGTCTCCAGATCGAGAAACACAACTCTCTACGCTGTTGGACAGCTTTGCCAATGTCTTCAGTGAATTCCCCGGTAAGTTGATAGGTCCCCCAGCAAAAGTACACCTGAAAGAGAATGCCACTCCAGTGTTCGCGAAGGCACGCGACGTTCCTCTCGCGTTACGAGATAGGTACGCAGCAGAAATCGATAGTAAAATCAAGTCAGGGTTTTATGAGAAGGTCGATTATTCGGAATGGGCATCCCCGACACACGTGGTAGTTAAGAAAAATGGTAAGCTGAGGATAACAGGGAACTACAAACCGACAGTAAACCCGATGATGATAGTAGACGAGCATCCTATTCCACGCATCGAAAGTATCTTCAACCGAATGAAGGGTGCCACTCTGTTCTGTCATCTGGACGTGACAGATGCATATACTCATTTACCTATCGATATGCAATTCCGTGAAGTACTTACTTTAAATACGACCACCCATGGTCTTATTCGACCAACACGAGCTGTATACGGCGCCGCCAACATACCAGCAATTTGGCAACGTCGGATGGAAGAAATTCTTCTAGGTCTGCCAAATGTCGTGAGCTTCTATGATGACATTATCGTCTTCGCTAAAGATTATCAAGAGCTGCTATTAGCATTAACGAGCATCCTTAGCAGAATCAGGGAACACGGATTAAAATTGAATCGTTCGAAGTGTGTGTTTGCCACCACATCACTGGAATGCTTGGATCATCGGATCGATCAAGAAGGCCTTCACAAAGGAACCAAACACATCGAAGCGATAAGAGATGCACCTAGACCGTCTACCCGCGAGGAATTACAGTTGTTCTTAGGGAAAGCAACATATTACTCGCAATATATACCGAACTTATCAACTAGAGCAAATGTTCTTCGTAATTTACTGGCCACGGATCGGATCAAATGGTCGACCGAAGCAGATGAAGCCTATCGTGACATTAAAAACGCTCTAATTTCACCACAAGTTCTCACTCAATACGACCCTGCTCTACCTCTCATATTGGCAACGGATGCAAGCAAGACAGGACTCGGAGCAGTACTTTCGCACAAAATGAACAATGGTTTAGAAAGACCGATCGCGTACGCTAGCTGTACTATGTCGGCAACGGAGCAACGCTATCCAGTGATTGACAAAGAAGCTCTTGCGATCGGTTGGGCCGTGAAGAAGTTTTTCAACTACTTATACGCAAGAAAGTTCACGCTGGTGACGGATCACAAACCATTGACACAAATTCTCCATCCCGAAAAGTCACTGCCGACACTTTGTATAAGTCGCATGGCAAATAACGCCGACTATCTTGCACATTTCAACTTCGAAGTGGTGTACCGATCCACGAAAGATAATAAGAACGCTGATTATTGTTCACGCATACCGAGCAGCGAGAAACGTTCAGATGTAAACAAATTGGCGTTCTTCGGAGGAGGAAATGACGGAGAAGACGAATTCGAAGGTTTTGTACTTCATCAAATTCAACAACTTCCTATCAGAGCGGAACAAATCGCCCGTGAAACTCGGAAGGATGATCACTTAGGCAAAATCTTGAAGGATCTGGAAATGGGACGAGACCTTAGTCATGCCGGTTACAAAGCGCCGGAATCGAAGTACAATTTGGTAGCCAATTGCTTGCTCTTCGAGCATCGCGTCGTTATTCCCTGCATCTTCCGCCCGTCAATTCTGAAGGATCTCCATTCGGCTCACATCGGTATGGTAAAAATGAAAGCTTTGGCTCGATCGTATGTCTACTGGCCAGGCATCGACACGGACATCGAAAAGCTGGCCAAAGCATGTGGCGAATGCGCACAAACGGCATCATCCCCTCCCAAGTACAACCAACATCATTGGGAGTATCCCAGTAATCCTTGGGATCGAGTACACGTCGATTACGCTGGACCGGTAGCAGGAGCAATGTTACTCGTAGTGGTAGATGCGCATAGCAAATGGACTGAGGTCAGAGTTACTCACTCGACGACGACAGCTGCAACCATCGCCATATTGGATGACCTGTTCGCATCATATGGAGCACCTGTTACAGTGGTAACGGACAACGGTCCACAGTTCGTATCGGAAGAGTTTAAAACCTTTCTACAGCGTAGTGGAGTGAAGTGGCACAAAACGTCAGCACCGTACCATCCCGGCACCAACGGCCAAGCCGAACGCTACGTGCAAACGGTAAAGAAAGCACTCAAGGCCATGAACACCACTAGCACGACACTGAGTTCAAATCTCAACGAATTTCTACAGCAGTATAGAAAAGTTCCCCAC
Organism: Anopheles funestus; assembly: GCF_943734845.2. Lineage (NCBI taxonomy): Eukaryota > Metazoa > Arthropoda > Insecta > Diptera > Culicidae > Anopheles > Anopheles funestus. The sequence continues at coordinate 20,984,946 of NC_064597.1, read as the reverse complement.
TCGGAAACGGGAGAACCACCGGCTAAACTCTTCTTAGGTCGCAATATTCGATCACGGCTCGATCTGATTCGTCCTCAAGACATTCATACGAAGTTCACCGAAAAGCAGCGGGCAGAATCAAAATCTGCTTTTAGAACTTTCTTTGCAGGACAACGAGTATTCTTCCTATCAGGCTATCTATCCCAAGGAAGGACAAATGGTTGCTGGGTACTGTGATCTCGCGATTAGGAGATCTACATTACCGGATCGACAGTCAAGGGGTCCTCGTGAAACGCCACGTGGACCAGATGAGATCGACCATCGACAAAGCCGGTAATACATCGTCTGGCTCAACCCAAAGGACGCGTCGTCGGCATTATTTCGAGCCCATCACAGCTCCGGAACCATCCATTTCATCAACGCCTCCAGCTCAGATGACTACCCCATCGGATACTCCGTTCGCAACACCGACAGGCAGTCCAAGTCGTTTCTGCCAAGACCTACCACCGCCACCGCGCCGTTCAGAGAGAACACGTCGTCCGCCACAACGATTTTCACCGTAGTCTTCTTTTAAGTGGGGAGGACTGTTATGTTTGACAGTTGCATGCACATTGCTGTCATGCGGAGCACAGCGGTGCAACCCGGTGGTAGTAGAGTTTCGAGAGCGTTTAGAAGAACACGTTAGAAGAGCACGCGTACCATTTTCCCATTTTGTAAATCTCAGAAATAAATGAAATCAGTTTAGAATTACAGAATACAACACATATGCACTACAAACTTTAACTTTTGCACACTACTAATGATGTACGTTGAAGTTTTTTTTTTCATTTGAGCTACGTTCGATCTGTCAGCTCGAAGCTGAATCACAGTTCCGAAGCAATCATTAAAACCCATTAAGTAAGGCTTGGTTCATTTAGAAATGGGGCATTTTGTTTTAATTATATTAGCGCCCCCCGTGGACAAAAATGGAAACTTTCTTCTACGTTTTGTTGACAATAGTAAACACTTCACTCAGTCAAAATTTCATTCAATTTGGTTATTCTTGCTAGAAGATATTCGACATGCAAGAGGAAAATCGAAAACTGATTGAGCACAATTATCTGCATAATTCATAAGTGTCATCTCGGGTGCTGCCACAAACCGTTAAGTTTGTCTAAGTCGACTGTTGCGTGAATGGTTAAAAAGTACAAGGAGACACAGATGACTGTCCATAAGGTGCAAACTAAGTGACGGAGTGGAACCGTGAATCGTCAACTGCGATTAATTCGGGAAATCGTGGTTAACCCAAACATATTGGGCTACGATTTGGCCAAAAATCTTAACTCCGACCGCTTTATTGTACGGCAAATCCGACTTTGAGAAGGTTTTAAGTGTTTTCCAGCAATAAACATCCCAATCGAAATTTAAAACAACAAAGAATGGTCAGAAACCGGGCTCTGAAGTTGTACGATCAGGTGCTGACCAAACCGTGCGGTTGCATTTTGATGGCGATGAAACCTGCATGAAAGCCGTTTTTTAATAATTCCCGGGGGCTAAATTTTAGAAGGCTTATGCTCGCGGCAGATTCCCAAGATGATCAAAATTGTTTTTGCCGATAAATTCCCTTAAAATTTTATGATTTGGCAAGGAATCTGCTCATGTGGAAAAAAGACGACAGTGTTCTTGATGAATAAGATCATGAATTCGCATTTGTATAAGAAGGAGTGTCTTTAGAAACGATTTAACTATTTATTAGGTCTCATAATGGTCCAGTCATGTTTTGGCCTGATCTAGCAGCCTGCCATTATAGCAAGGACGTGCTATAATGGTGCAACAATAATGGTGTGCAATTCATATAAAAAATATGAATCCACAAAATTGACCCCCGCTCAGGCCCGTAGAACGATATTGGACAGTAATGAAGCAAAAATTAAAGAAAAAGGGGGCAGTTAGTAAATACATAGTACAAATAAAGAATTGGTGGAAATTACTGACCAGAACAGGGACTGAAGCAGCTGTGCGCCGGTTGATGGGCGGTATCCACAGAAAAGTCCGAGAATTTCTTCGTAAAAGCAAAGAATTTATTTTTTTTATTTTTTATTTAAATATATTACATCAAAACCTATGATTCATACCTATAAAGTATTTCAATTGGATTAATGGTATTAAAGATATACGCAATGCAAAATGCCCCATTTCTAAGTGAACCAAGCCTTAGTTATATTAATTGAGGAATTCATTGTAAATGTCCCGGGTCGACTTAAGGAAACACTGGAATGGCCAGAATCGTTAGAACTTAGAGGCGCAACATAGACGATCTGTCGAGATCACCGACGTTGGGGTGATAATTAGGTTTTCTCTGCCTTATGTGAACAGAGTGTCTGATTGATCTGTGCTGCATAATATTCCATTCGAAACCGTCAATTGAGATATTAACAGTGATTATCAAACAATATCTAGCTTCTCATTTTGACAACCGAACAATTGGGTCTACCGGCAGAGCAAAAAAGCATGTTGATTAGTCAAATTAAGAAGCCTATTAAAGCTGTTATTAACAGCGATTATCAAACTCTAACAGGTTTCTCAATTTGACAAATCAACATTCTTTTTCGCTTTAACTAACGATCAAACCTGTCAAATTGAGAAGCCTGGTATTGTTTAATAATCGCTATTAATGCAGCACTGATTAAACAGACACTTTGTTCACATGAGGCGGAGAAAACCTAAATACCACCCCGACGTTGGTGATGGTGATCTCGACAGATCGTCTATGTAACGCCTTAATAGAGTAACTTGTAACGATCCTGGCCGTACCAGTGGTTCCTTAAGTCAATCCGGGACATTTACAATTATTTTTCAAATTATATCATTACTTAATGGGTTTTAAAGATTGATTCTGAACTTTGGTTCAGCTTAGATAGAATGGTGGAGATCGATAGTGGTTTTATTTCTGACTGATTTGACGAAGCCAAAATGTCAACAAATTCAACGTTCACCACTAGTCGTGTGTAGAAGTTAAAGTATGCGTTGCTAATATTTTCTAGAAATACTGCGTAATGGAATTCGACTAGGGTCGTATAAACGGTTTGTTTGATGATCAATTTATAGAATTCAATTAGAGTGTAAAAATTTAAAGCGGGCAGCGAGTCAGTCGCATGCTAGAGTTTGCAAAGATTAAACTAAAAAAAATAGTGTAAACCATTGGACGGGTCTTGGATTTGTCTAATTGTTAACACAACGTAGGGCAGACTACGTAATACTGTGGATTCGTGTAGTTTTGTTGCCGAATGAATTTTACTGTCTGCAACCAAAGGAACCTGATCGGAAGTTTTGTCATAAAGTAGGTTAGCTATACCAGAGCTACTCGCGGATGGTCATACTTAAAACAAAATACACATCTATGTACATCTAAACATTAAGTTATTCCGAGCGCAATGTGATAATTGCATAGAATAACAAAACGAAAAAAAACTCAAGATAAAGCCAGTTTTAGCGAGCTAATGAGCCGGTAGCGAGTCCCACCAGGTACTAACTGGGGGTTCGATACAGTCACCACTCCAAGTACCACCGACCGCGTGAAACTATGTTCCCGAAGATGACATGACAGTACAAATGAACTCCATGAGTTAGTTGTTGGTACAACAATGAACTAAGCTGGATCGATACTGTCGGGAAATTGAACGCCTTAACGATCGGGAAGGCGGTTGTAATGATTCTCGTTTCCCTGGAACGCATTCAACTACTAGAAGACATTCTGGGTTCGATGACTATATCGAGCTGAGCCGCAGTCAAGTAGCGGTGCGACACGTAGCATTAGTTATTTCCAGTACCTCAAAGACGCTTACCACCCTTGCCGACTCACCGGCAACGTTAAGGAATAAATTGAAGACGTCTCAAATATACGTACATAGGTTCTGTGAACTATGGATGAAGGCTTACCTCCCGACACTCACCAGGCGGACGACCTGGCAGGAACAGACGAAACCAATCGATATAGGTGACCTTGTTCACCTCGTGAAAGAGTACTATAAAAGGAACGTGTGGCCACGAGGGCGCGTGCTGCAAACCATGGCATCGCGCTATCGAGTAGTTCGTCGGGTGGTTGTGAAAACAGCGGAGAGCACTGTTTTAGAGCAGTGCTCCCCAACCTTTTTTGTACTGCGGACCACTTTTTGTTCGACATAAGTATATCGCGGCCCACATGTGCCGTCTATGAACAGACTCGTTATGTATGTACACCGCTGTTAAGGCGATTTTTTAAATAAAACATTAGCAAAAATTATATTAACCACACTCTGACACATCGAGAAGCGTAGAACGCTTGAAATGGTAAACAAAAAGTGTTAAAATTATCGGTTCAACGACCGAAAATTTCTTCTGCGGACCACTTCTACTTAAGCCACGGACCACAAGTGGTCCGCGGACCATAGGTTGGGGACCACTGTTTTAGAGGAACCAGTCGTTAAAACAAGTCATCCTGGACGTCGAACCATCAGGAGTCCAACAGAATCGGGAAGAAGTATCGGCGATAAGGAGACGGATTCGACCGTCCTGTAGGAAGAGCAGGGTCTAAGAGAGAGGGAGAGAGAGAGCTTGCAGCTAGCAGCCACCAGAGGGCGCAGTAGATTGATTAAAGATCTTTTCTTAGGAGGAAAATAGTGCGTAGGAATAAAAGATCGATTATAGAACTAATCACAGAAAAGCGATAAAATATAAATCTTGAACTTATATGGGCACGAATCGAGACCCTGCCCAGTATGTCTTTTTGCTTACCCGCATCAAAAATCAAATGCGCAGATCAGGAAAAAGTGTGCGGCTAGGATAAACTGAATAGAAAAACCCTGTAATATTCGAACCGTACGGAAATACAGTCTATTTTAACGTCGTCATAAATCAATAGTTTGAAGTGAGTATTTGCGGCATCCGACACTAATAAGAAGCATTTCTAGTGCTGTGTGTAATAGATAATCATAGTGGTTATCAAAGTGGTTATAAGGGGCGACCCGGTGGTGCATGTGATAAACGGCGCCAGTCCACACGGCCGGACCGGGTTCAAATCCCATCCGGACCGTCCCCCCGTAGCAAGGACTGACTATCCGGCTACGTGGTAAAATAAGTCTAGTAAGCCAGAAATGGCCGGCGTGACCTGTAAGGTCGTTAAGCCAAGAAGAAGAAGAAGAAGAAGAAGTGGTTATCAAACACCAACTGGCTTCTCAATTTGAAAAATCAACATTCTTTCTCGCTTTAACTAACGATCAAAACCAGCGAAAAACCATGCTGATTTGTCAAGTTAAGAAGCCTGTTACAGTTTATTAACACTTTGACGGCCGATCACACCACTGTGGTGTGATGGTAGACACATCGGTTGAAAGCCTATCACACCACAGTGGTGTAATGAAGCGAGTATGGGTTTTTGTGTTTTTCTTTAAAATGGTTCAAACATTGGGCTCAATGCGATGAAAAAAAAATATTTTTATTCATGTAACTCGGACTGGTAATGCTTTAAATCGTTAATTATTTACGAATATACGAAAAAGATACTGATGATAACAAACCAAGCCCGCGAGACGTGCTTTGAACGGCGCAAACGGCGTCGGCGACCAGTGAAGTAGACAATGCGCAGCGTGCGGCTGTCAAAGTGTTAATCGCTGTGTCACTTGACGGCATCGAATGGAAAAAAAAACTTAAGTGCACCTAGACGTCGATCTCCACAGATCGTCTATTGTTGACAACAATGTCAAGCGCTCATGTCCAGCGATGTGACCAGGGTGCGACCCGAGCGGTTTGACAGCTCGGAAGAGTAGTAGCAAGAGAAGAGCGAATGGGGACGGAGCTAAAAGAATAGCAATAAAAAATTTATCATCACACTTCGACACATGGACACGTGAATTGAATAAAGAAAAGTGTAGAACTGAGTGATTAAGTTTTTTTGCATTAAGGTCCTTTAAAAAGAAATCAGTTAACGCATAAATTGTTAACATCTATGTAGTGCCTTTCTAGGGTAAGTTCTGCAAATGCAATTTCTTTTCGAACGAAATCGAAACCACCTCGATAACTATGCATATGGTTTTACGATGTCGTTTAACACATATTCGATTGAGGTAAGGTATCTTTAGTCCATTCATATGCCATCTGTTTCATCCATTCTTCGTACCTCTGGTCACATTCTGTACTAAAGATGAAAATAATAAATATTTTCAGTAACATTAATAACAATTTGAAACAGAGTAAAAGAGTGGTTGTAACAATTTGAGTCTTTTACTCATTTTTTTGGGTTTGTGAAAAATAGTACACTACACTAATTTCTTTACTATTCCTCACTCATTCTACATGTGATGTAGCGACTCACTCTTTTGTGTTTCAAACCACTTAATAAGTTTGAATAAAAGTGTGTTATTACTCTACTTCTTCTCTTGGGGCACTACAAGCTCAACGGAAGGTACCTTTCCTTGGCTTGATTTATCCATAGCAGTGTACAAGGGGAACCACGTATACACCAACGGACCGCCCGCTCTGTTACGTTATATGGATGTAAATCACTCTATTGGATAATTATTTGTTCCGCTCGCTTCTGTTTCGTGCAAAGTTAATTTATTAGAATTTAAAAAATCGTAATTTATTAATATTTTCGATTGCATCTTTAAGTACGCTACACACACAAATTTGTTTAACGAACTATTTGTTTCTTCTCAATCTTTGTATATCTCTCAGTTGTTGATAAAGAACGGCCCAACGTTTGACAGCCGAAATGAGGAGCGAAATGAACGAGCAGGACGGTTGCTGAAAAGCATTAGGGATATTCATCCGATCCGAAGGATCGCGGGCGGCTCGGATTAACTTCCGTCCAGTTGGATGAAAAAGAGCATAAAAGTGCGTAAGAAGGAACGCGAGTTCTCTTTTTTTCGGCAGAAACAGTATTGTAAGCAACAGTGATTTTTTAATTATAGATTTGTAATTCTGTTATTAGAAAAACTGTTTCTCTTATACTATATCTACGGTTGGAAAGAAAGGACTCGTTGCTTTCAGTTTACAACAGTTTAAAAAAATATTGCTTAGTTTCACAAACCCGGTACGAAAACGACACCGCAACGTTTTAAGCGAAACCGCATCGTCACTGTTAAGTGAAACTAGAAGGCCCTTGCAATCGAACAATGGAAGGCAAAGTGTGTGCTGTGTGCAACGGTGCAAATACGGATAATGCAGTGGAATGCGATCGATGCGAACGGATGTTTATAGGGATAGGGATTGGACATGCCTCCAGTGCGCGCCCGGAACGCTGCCACCAAATCATGGACTCTGCATCGTGCGACGCCCATCGTAGCCAGTCCAGGCGATAGGGAAATGGCGGGATCGAACATGGTGAATCAGGAGCCATTCACAAGAGCCAGATCGACAGAAGTGATCTCCTCTCTACCGAATGCTAACGTCGTTTGGGATGAAAATAGCAGAAGCTTCCACCACGTGATGGAAGAAATAAACGCGGCTCCTGAACCGCGCAAACCGGAGTCTGATGTGACTGACGGCTCAAGTCAGTGTTAGAGACGTTCGTTCAACGAATAAACAGGGATGATAATCCGCAAGGAGCTAGGCGAGAAAATGGAACCACCTCGTCGTCCATCGCGGTACAAGACGGTACACTTAACGTTAGTCAGAGTCAGGTGCTAGCGAGACGTTCCGTCAGTTCCAAACTACCTACGTTTACCGGCAAACCCGAGGAGTGGTTCGTGTTCGAATCATCGAGAAAACATAGTGAGGCTGCAACAAGCATTAAAGGGAGATGCTCTTAAAGCGGTACAAGGACGGCTTAGAAATGCAGCAAATCTGAAGGAAGTAATGGAAGAGCTGAAAACATCGTTTGGTCGTCCGGAAATAATCGTGCAAACCGTGCTAAGCCAAATTCGTCGTCAAGTGCCACCGAAAACAGAAAAGTTGGAATCGCTCATCCAGTTCGCCATATCCGTCGACGAAATGTGTGCTACAGTGAGAACCAATGGCGTCGAAGATCGATATGACGGTCCCCTCTTCGATGAGCTCGTTGGATGTCTTCCCCCCATGGTCAAGCTGATGTGGGGTCTACACCGCATTACGCTATCTAAGGTCAACCTGGCGGCCTTTGGAAAGTGGATGCAAACCATAAAGCAAGCAGCGCAGTCGGTGACTAATCCTGCAGCGCATTCCGACAGGAATAATAAGTACGTTCACACCCACGTAACTAACTCTCCTTCACAGAACACCACGGAAGCAAAGTGTGCATGTGAAAATGGATGTGCTCAACTGTACGAGTGCGACTCATATTGGCAGAAGAGCATCGCAGATCGATGGAACATAGTGAAGAAAAATTACCTATGCAAACGCTGAAACATCGAGCGCTCTGCAAAGAAACTAGCGCCTGTGGCAAAGAAGGTTGTACGGCAAAGCTTCACCCTTCGCTTCACAATAAGGCAGGTAAGGGAAAACAGGAGGCAATTTTCGAATGTGCGAACAGTTAGATGTCTTGGTTTACACGCTCAACGTGTAAATATGGGTCGCCTTAGATCAAAACATCGCCATCTAGCTTCCATTCCACTAGCGCAATATGCAGCTACCCCTACGCGCATTTTAATTGGGATGAATAATTACCACCTCACTGTGCCGCTGAAAACGATAGAGGGTCGAGTGAATGAACTGGTTGCCACCAAAACACGTTTAGGATGGGTACTTTCGGGTTGCGATTCATCTTCAATGAGCAATACCAGCAGCATTTTGGCGTGGCATAGAGCTCATGTTTGCGACTGTCAGGGCATTGGGGCAGATCTGGCGCTAAAAGGTGGCTTCGCATTGGAAGAAGCACGATGTTAAGGCAAGATAAAGTCGCTCTCGAACGATGACGAACGGGCAAGCTTCATGCTTAGCGAAAACACCAAATTGCGAGGTGAGCGATAAGTCACTGGATTGCCGTGGCGTTGTGATGATGTGAATTTTCCAAATAATCGATCTACGGCTTCGTTTAGAATTCTTAGAGCATCGGATAGCGAAGGATGAGAAGCCTCGGATGATGATGGAACAAGTGCTAAAAGATCACATTGAAAAGGGATACGTTAGAAAGAGAAAGCGGGTAGCGTCTTACTTGCCTACACTTACGCGTCGCAGCAAATGGTTTCAAGCCCAATCGCCTCTAAGAGAAGGAGACCTCGTGCTATTGGTGGATGACGCCTTACCGAGAGGATGCTGTCCCAAGTTAAGAATCTCTTAACTCTTACCATCGAAAGACGGCGTGGTTCGCTGAGTTCACGTGCAGCTAGGAACCCGTAAGATACTAGAACGACCTGCCGTAAAAATCGCTTGCGTCAACGTTGAACCGCATGGAGGTGTTTAACGTGGTCAAACACCGGGGGTCAGTGTTGTTTATAAAGAACGGCCCAACGTTTGACAGCCGAAATGAGCGAGCGAAATGAACGAGCGAGCGAAATGAACGAGCGAGACGGTTGCTGACAAGCATTAGGGATATTCATCCGATACGAAGGATCGCGGGCGGCTCGGATGAACTTCCGTCCAGTTTGATGAAAAAGAGCATAAAAGTGCGTAAGAAGGAACGCGAGTTCTCTTTTTTTCGGCAGAAACAGTATTGTAAGCAACAGTGATTTTTTAATTATAGATTTGTAATTCTGTTATTAGAAAAAACTGTTTCTCTTATACTATATCTACGGTTGGAAAGAAAGGGCTCGTTGCTGGACGCAACACTCTTTGTATGGCTTAACGACATCCTATCCTATTCTAGCTTACTAGATTTATTAATACACTTAGCCTGATAGGCAGTCCTTGCAACAGGAACACGGTCCGGATGAGATATGGAACCGAAGCCGTGTATCACATGCAGCACCGAACCACTCCTTTCTTTGTATATATGTATGCTAAATCAAAGTTAACCAAATGCAACAAATTATTTAGTTTTAAAACTTACACGAAGGGATACTATTACATGCGTTTAACTGCGGTTCACTTCAAACAAATAGTAGCCTTCGAATAAATAAATAAATTACTTACATATCTTCAATAAACAAACAAATAGAGTGAGTGAGTTTAAAATCAAAAGATTAATAAAAAAATCTTCGTACTGAGTTAGAGTACCAGGGCGGTTAACAACGATCAGTTGCCTATGCAAAAGGTGTCACGTGCGTCGTGCGTTTAGGTAAAATGGGCGAGCCAGTCCATGTGGAATAATTTGTTTAAGTGTTTCCCAAAAAGTCCCTGAAGTACGTAAACACACCATCACTGGAACACTGGAACCTATACGGTGTAGCCCTTCAAGAGTTGCAGTTGCCTTTTTGCTTTTCGGCTCTTCTGTGCAAATGCCCACTGCCTGGACGGGACCTGTCCGTGCTATAAAGTACTAGAGAGAGTTGTACTAGTAGAGACACAGTACTGTGTCTCTACTGTATAGAAAAAGTAAATGATACTTATTGTATCATTATTGCGGATGTGACATAATTATTACATAAATTGTTGACTTATGAAAACGGATGATTTGGTTCTGCTAGCAGGTGATGAAATTTTTGCGATCGGCAATAACACGCAATTTTATTCATAAATATGTGGGGTTTAACTTTTACCAATCCTTAACCAGGATGAGTGAGATTCTGTGAATTCAAATCAGTTAGTGCATAAGTCATATCCATTGTAACGTGCTTCCATCTTGTGAACCCAAAGTGGCGGACAAGATATAACGATAATAATAAACAATATCAACAAAACATAAAATGTCAGAGCACTGGGGCATGGCTATGGGTCACAACAACAGCGCCTACATAATGGTCACAGCTATTTCACAAGCGTCGTGAAATGTTTTCTCTTCGTATCTTTTGATGAACTATTCTAAATTGCACTCATCTAACGAAGCGCAGGCAGCTCGACGTGTACACATCATTCATGACTCCCAACGTAAGGAGCCAGAAAAAGAAAAGAAGTGTTGACAGTGTAGGAAGAAGGTGTTGACACACTACAGGGTGGCCACTCAAATCAGAATTTTAGATTCCCGGTTTTTTCCCGGTTTTCTCCCGTTTTTTTCCCGGTTTTCTCCCGGTTTTTGGCGGTTCGCTACACTTAGTTTCTCAATTGTAAATAAACATTGCGCGGTAGTTTAATGCCGAAGTTCTTTATCATATAACATTTAACCCAATTCCATGCAAATAGCTACTTGGGTAGACAAACCGATTTCGATTGCTCCTGATGATTCTCCTTAGGTCTCCAGAAATTAGGTTCATGTGTGTAAACCACAATCGGATTTCTTTGCAACTTTAGAGGCCTGTAACTTGTTCATACGTGATTCGATTTCGATGCATTATGCTAATAAAATTTAACTTACATTTGCCAATTGGTGGTAGATTATAATTCATCAAAATTTTTGCTTTGGGGGTGTAGGGAACTGCTCGACAGGAGCAGCAAGCAATCTGCTCGATACCAGAAAATAGGAATATGCTCGATAGGAGCACGAATTGTAAGCTCCCGACACGTGGGCGTAAACCCAACGCATAAGGAGCTCGTCCTTATGCTCCTCAGACGAACATGACGAATAAACGCCCTCTTGCATTCTGTACTTCAACCGAGTAAGTCATCCGCACGAAAACCTAATCCGAATATCGCGTTCTCCCGTTCTACCGAACATCCCAAAGGGGCATTGCATAAGTTTAGACGCAGTGAATATGTATCGCAATTCTCGAATACAGTTGGGCCTACGTCTGTATTTAAATAAATCTGCTCTTTTTATTAGCAGGGCTGTTACAGCAATCTCTATTTACAAACCGCGAAATCCGCGCCAACCCATTTGAAATCCGCGTCAGATTTTCAAATCCGCGCCAATACGAAAGAAACTCATAGAACTATTGAATCAAGGTATTGATAATGAAAAAAACGTACTCAGTAATATAGAAAAAAATCTATAGTTTTATTTTTACCCGATGTTGGAAGATTTGAAACAAAATGTAGTTAATTAACCCTCTATGATGATTAATTGAATAACCGCTTTGCCTATGGTGCAACAAATTGTTAAGTCTACACTTTGTATTTTTAAAGAGATCTATTCTGCTTGTTTGAACCTTATAAAACCAGGGAGACAATGCCCCAACGACCTATCACAAGCAGAAGAAAAGTAGGATAAAAACAAGAAGTTTGGAAAAAATGCATAAAAGCAGCAGGCAACGCTTGCGGAGACAAATAAATATCTTTTTTTTGCCACCTGCGAGCCACGTCTGTTAATCGGTGGTCGACAAAAAAAGTCTTACTAGTTAGCAAATTTCCGAAAAACGAAATTTTCTAACACTGCCAATTTCTAGAATCCACAAAGTTAATAAACAAAATATTTGGTAAAAGTTCATCATTACGTACTATGCAAAACTAATATCTATTCCATATTCTGTACCTGGCACTACCAATATGCTGGAATTTCATGAAGTCTGATTCAATAGCTTAGTTTAATGTTAAAAAAAATGTTTAAGAATAAAATACTCAGTGAATAGATTGCTACACGCTTTCTCGCTTTATTTGTTTGAAATCACATGTGCCAGAGCGAGAAGTTGGACTATTTTGTTCGTATGACACACTCAACCATATTGGAAAATTTCAGCGCGAAACTTTTTTGTGAGTGGCTAAGATGAAAATAGGTGTTTTAAACATTTAATCATTTTTTGCATCGTATGTTCTACAAACAAAATAAGTATGCTTTCTCATTACGTCCACTACATTCATAATTGATAAAATGGGCAATTTTTTGATTTTGATTATGAGGAGATTGGCTCTGAAGTAAAAATAATGATAATTTTAGACGTTATTTTGTACATTTACGCAAATTCGCGCCGATAAAGAGTAAAAACGCGCGAAATCCGCGCCAAACGCAAAATACGTGCTAGCTGTAACAGCCCTGCCTTTATGACAAAAATCTACCTCCATCCCGGAACGTTTTTACGAGTATACAGGAAACCGAGAAAAGATTAAATGTACTGCTTTCATCTGGAATAATTGAACGATTGTCGATAGAAATGAACAAATCTTTCTGCTTGTCGCTGTTGGTAGTACCAAAAGGTAATATCGACATACGATTTCTTCTGAAATTGTGGTCGATCTCAGAAGACCTAACAAAAATATAATTAGAACACCATTTAGAATGCCAACACTGGAAGCAATACTCTCGAAATTAAATGGAGCTTCATGGTTCTCAACAATCGATCCGACAAGTGCGTTTTTCCATGTTTAGGTGCTTGGCAACGAGAGCTGACAAAAAGGTGAAAAATTTGTCAAAACGGAGATTTTGTTACTTTTTTGAGCTTTTGACAAAATTCAGGGCTGTTACAGAAGTCTCTATTTTAAAACCGCGAAATCCGCGCCAACCCATTTGAAATCCGCGCCAATACGAAAGTAACTCATAGAATTATTGAATCAAGGTATTGATAATGAAAAAACGTACTCAGTTTATTTTGACCCGATGTTGGAAGATTTGAAACAAAATGTAGTTAATTAACCCTCTATGATGATTAATTGAATATCCGCTTTGCCTATGATGCAACAAATTGTTAAGTCTACACCTTGTATTTCCCAGGGAGACAATGCCACAACGACCTGTCACAAGCAGGAGAAAAGAAGGATAAAAACAAGAAGTTTGGAAAAAATGCATAAAAGTCGCAGGCAACGCCTGCGGACACAAATCTTCTTCTTATTGGCTTAACGACCTTACAGGTCACGCCGGCCATTTCTGGCTTACTAGACTTATTTTACCACGTAGCAGGATAGTCAGTCCTTGCTACGGGGGAACGGTCCGAATGGGATTTGAACCCGGCCCGGCCGTGTGGACTGACGCCGTTTATCACATGCACCACCAGACCGCCCCAAGCGGACACAAATAAATATCTTTTTTTGCCACCTGCGAGCCACGTCTGTTAATCAGTGTTCGGCAAAAAAAAAATCTTATTAGTTAGCAAATTTCCGAAAAACGAAATTTTCTAACACTTCCAATTTCTAGAATCCACAAAGTTAATAAACAAAATATTTGGTAAAAGTTCATCATTACGTACTATGCAAAACTAATATCTATTCCATATTCTGTGCCTGGCACTACCAATATGCTGGAATTTCATGAAGCCTGATTCAATAGCTTAGTTCAATGTTAAAAAAAATTTAAGAAAAAAATACTCACTGAAAAGGTTGCTACACACTATAATCATACAATTAAAAATTCGTAAATTCGTTTCAACCTGCTGCTTCTCCGTACGAATGAAATTCTTCAATCCACCAAACTATCAACAAATCCGCTACGCTTTCTCGCTTTATTTACTTGAAATCATATGTGGCAGAGCTGAAGTTGGCCAGAGCGAGAAGTATGACACACTCAACCATATTGGAAAATTTCAGCGCGAAACTTTTTTGTGAGTGGCAAAAATGAAAATAGGTGTTCAAAACATTTAATCATTTTTTGCATCGTATGTCCTACAAACAAAATGAGTATGCTTTCCCATTACGTCCACTACATTCATAATTGATAAAATGGGCAATTTTTCGATTTTGATTATGAGGAGATTTGCTCTGAAGTAAAAATAATGACGATTTTAGACGTTATTTTGTACATTTACGCAAAATCCGCGCCGATAAAGGGTAAAAACGCGCGAAATCCGCGCCAAACGCAAAATACGCGCTAGCTGTAACAGCCCTGTATTTGCAACCTAATCTTAACAACGATATTTAATAAAGCTAAGCTGAACACTGTTCTGCAGAGGTTTAAACGAGAGGCCATGCAAAAAACTTTCAATTCAAAAGCTACTAACGAAAACCAGGAAGAAATATCGAACCGGAATTCTTTTATTCGACCGAACAAGGATAAGGATTCGAAACTTGGAACATGAAACTGCATATCGCTCACAGTTATGTAATGTTGAATTCGAACATCTGTCTTTTGCATGTTAGGTTGCAATATTTTCCAAATGGTTTAATCTTTGTTGCATTGGTGCAGAGTTTTACTAATGGGAATTAGGAAAATTCAAAGAATCAATCCCTTCCTTACGATTCATTCTTTCTCGGTTTGCCTAAGCTTTAATTGAGAATACATAAACTAGATTTAAAAAGTGCAGTTTTTTTGCGTTTGTTCTTTTAAGAGCAATAAGAACGTGGCAATAAGATAAGCAATACGAAAATGCCTTTAATTAAAAGAGTAATTATTTAAAGTAAACGTAAGCAATTAATTAGTAAACTAATACAGAAACTGGCATCTCGCAACAACCATGTTTGCCCAGCTGTATTCTTGTATTATATATTTGTTTTTCAACTTACCTTAATAACTCCTTAAGGGTGACAAGTGCAATATTACTCAATGTTTGCTTAGCAACCTAAAACAAAAATAAGTATTACAGTCTTGATTCGTTGTTTTAAACTTTACGTTAACAAAATTAAAAACAGTAGCTACTTACAAACGCTGCAGAGTAGTAGATCGTCACCCACATCAATGGTGTAAAACGTAATGCGATTACATCTTTTCGTATCGTATCTTTTCGTTGTACCATTGCAACGGCAGATACTAGATCCGTGATTTTCTTCCTTTTAGCTCCTAAAAAGCAATACTCTCACCGTTGACCTTTTGGATCACGATTTCGTAAAATAAATTGTATTAGAGCTGGTTGCAATTACGTCTAAGAAAACAAAATTTGAATAGCAAATAGACATGTATTTTAGATTGACGTTGTCCAACGTAGCGCATGAGTATGACATTCTAGATTAATTCGATTAGCACAATAGCAATGTTCGCAGACTGCTAAACGAAAAAAGTAACAAATTGCTTTGGATTAAACTTCCATTCATTTCGATTAATTTATGGATAGAAAAATAACGTACGTTAATTCAGAAATAATAGACTAACAATAACTCACCTATTCAACCAGAACGTTTTTATTTCTTTTTTGCGATGACGATGCTCTTGCTTTCCGACATAGTTCTGGAAAAAATGAAAAGGACATTTATTTAATGAGCGTTGAAATAATTTGATGATTCATCTGCACTGCAAATACATAGCTTGCAAATTAGACACACGTATTTCGCAGACATAGAGTATCGACTAAGATAGGGAAGCGAGAGCATTTGATATATAAAATAATATATCTAAAAACGCATTTAATATCTATACACAACTACATAAATGATTCTCAAAACGCATTTTTAGGTTGGACATAGACGAAGCGAGATTTACGCGGATCGAGTAATACGCGGCTGTCAAATTTGGTATAACGACTGTCAAACAGGCGAGTAAACCGCGCCTCGTGAATGGACCAAACCGCGTGCGTAGTTTGAATAGCTAAATAAAATCATTGTCACTTGTTATTGGTTTTTCTGGTGTTACATTATTGTTATCTGCTAAAAACAATGAGTCGTGACTTAAATCAAGCTGCTTTACGCTTTACCAGTGCGTGGGCGAATTTTATTCGCATACACACAGCATCTCTTCAGCAATTTCCTTCTTCTCGTGTTTGGATGCGCCCTAAGTTGCTAGTGAGAGATAATCAAGCTAGTCGCCTGGTTGAGACGATATTGAAAGAAGATCTGGACAACACCATAATAAATTTCATGAGATTATCTCGATCTGATTTCAATTATCTGCTTGAACGAATTGGGCCAAAGATAACGAAAATGGATACTAACATGCGAAAGAGTTTATCACCCAAAGATAAGCTCATAGTTACATTACGTTATGTGGCAACAGGAGATTCATACAAAACTCTCGAGTATGCATTTCGGGTAAGTATCATTTTTTAAATAAATTGCAAAACAGAATGATTTACTTATTTCATGTTTGTTATCAGATTTCGGCACAAGCGATCGGTGCATTCATACCGGAAGTGTGTGATTGTTTGGTTGAAGTGTTGCAAGACTATGTAAAGGTAAGCAACTAAAAGAAAAATTACTAACTAGATGGACCGAGACCGAGACCAAAGAATATTTCGAATATTGATTAATTGATGACCAAGGCGATAGCGATGCCAGTCTTCACATAGTAGGAACGGTACCGAATCCCTATGGGTTAAGTTAGCATGCGAAAGGCGTCTTGAAAGTTGCTTGTTCGAATTGTATTTCCAAGTTCAGCTTTCAAGCTAGGATTTTTGGTGGAGGCCAACCATGTCAGTCCCTCGCTATGAGCCTGGCCACACGCATAGAATCTCAAGAGATGATCGCACCTTTGATGCGGTTCGAAACTATTTTTTTAGTCACAAATTAACCTGTTAAAAATATTGTGCAGCTAACTATATTCGTCGAAATCCGGTCGACAGCTTTTGTCATGAAAATGGTAAAGGCCAACCCAGTTGAAATTTTTTTTTGTACCAGGCCTGAAGGAGATGGTCGGGTAAATGCCAAATGTGAATTTTTTTGTGGATATATTTCTTTATACATCATATTCATGAAATTAACAAAAAAATAGATAATGAAGTTTAACAATAAACTAAACTAAACGTAGGACATTTCGGCCTGGCCGTTTTACCTTAAAACAAACAAAATGCTATGCCTGGTATCCGAAATTTTGACGAAACCGAATGTCTTCTTCTTCGGTTACCATACGCCGAACCCGCACCAAAAATCGCTTTCGGCGCTCGGGTGTCCACTCGTTTATCGTTTCTCGTACTCCGTCTAATTCATCCGACGGTGTATTTAACTTATTTATAAGTTCAATGGTGGCTGTTCCTACTGTTTTTAAAGCTTCGAGCGCCTCCTCTGTATAGGCAATACTGCCTTCTTGGTAGCGTCTACGACGGTTGTGTGGTGGAGATGATGCACGTGGTACTGTGGTATGTCGCGTAGGTGAGGCGTGAGAAGGACGCGGTTCCGGTGCAGTGGTACCATCTAATTCCGGAAGTAGCGAATGATCGGGAACATTTTCCGAGGATGGTCCATCGAGATATTGGAGTTCATTGGCCTCGTCCAACATGTCGATCTCTAAATCTGGCAACTGTAGCAATAAACATAAGTAATAAGTTATTTTTTGTGTAGTTTCTAAAACACTTAATGTTATTATCTCTTTCTTTATTACAGCTTTTATTTTATTTTTTTTATTTTAGCCCGAAGAATGGATGAAAGTGGTTCAAGGGTTTGAACATAAATGGAATTTTCCTCACACTCTTGGGGCGATGGATGGCAAACATGTAGCGACAAAAGCTCCACCACGCAGTGGAACCGATTATTACAATTACAAACATTTTTTTTAGCCTTGCATTATTAGGAGTTGTTGATGCCGACTGTAATTTTATGTATGCAGACGTAGGCGCTAAAGGCAGGATTTCTGATGGAGGAGTCTTTCGAAACACATCTCTATATAGAAAACTGGAGAGAAACGAGTGTAAAATACCGAGTCCGGCACCGTTGCATGAAACATCGCGAATAGAAGTCCCGTACATGTTTTTAGGAGACAAGGCATTTCCTTTGACTTCCTATTGTCTTAGGCCATTCGGTGGTTTTACACAAGTTGGATCTGTTGAGCGCAATTTTAATCAACCCCACTCTATTGCCAGGCGTACTGTAAAAATGGCTTTCGGTATCCTTAGCGCAAGGTTTAGGGTTTTAAAAAAACCAATCGAACTCCAAGTAGATAATGCCAAAAAAGTTATAATGGCTACAATATATCTGCACAACTTTATTAGAAGGACGGAGGAAGTCAGAATGCACGATAGCAACTTTCTTTCAGGAAACGACGAAGGAAATGCTAACATGCGAAACATGATTTCGAACGCGTCACGTGCCAGTACTAATATGCTACAAATTCGAATGCATGTAGCAAACTTTCTGCTGAACAATTGACTGTTTAAACTTCGTCTGCGACCATTATTTTTAAAATAAAAAAAATTGTTCTATCTAACGATATATTCAATCCTTTTTTCATACTTTACTTTTACTATTATAATTTCGAATAAATGATAGCATCATTGAATGCATGCAACAAATATTGCACTAGGTAATCGAATGTAGATGACCATACATTTTGCCGTCATATTGGATGTAAATAATTAAATGTATATGCTATTTTTACACATTGATTACTTAACTTAAATCCCTAATAAAACTGTTTTCATGTACTCTACTTTACAATTTTACTTTTCTTTTTTCGGATAGTTTCTAACGTAAAAATAAAGTTAAAAAAAGCGCATTTATAATGAAATTTTAAATATTTAGCTTTGGCAGCATAAGATTTTTTTATTATTCATTTGTTTTTCTTATAGTGATGTGTGTTAAATACTAATAATTAATTCTCAATAGAGAAGATTATAATATTATTATAATCTGAGTGAAAATAAAAGACAAATAAATAAAATATATTTACTTACGGTGATCAGTGTCATCCCACACTCCGTTGTTGAGTCCAAAAACCTCATAGCGCTGTACCCACACCAGGTTGGAAGTGCGATTTCATCAGCGCCTTAAAATAAAAAGTAATGGTTTTATTATAACAACATCATCATCATCTGCTTTTCACTATTCGTAATACAAACCAGAACCGGTTACAAAACTGCGATTATAATTTGAGCGATACTTCCGATACGTGGCCTGAAGGGAAGTCCACTTATCTTTAAGAGTTTGAACAGGGTGTTGCATGACCCCCGCGATTTCATTCCACATATCGGCCTTGACTATTATGTTTTTATATCCCTTGTCTTTCCTGTCCCATAGACTTTTATGGCGGAAAATCTGGTCAATAAAAAACAACGTTTCCTCTTCGCTCATGTGAACCGTCTGTATAAGAAGCAATAAAAGAAAATAATTAGCAAATCGTTTAAAGGCTGTTGGTAACTACCTAGTCGGATTCAGTAGTGGAAGCTCAACTAAGGACCAGATAGTTACAATCTGACAAAATCACTCTAATCCGTTCGTCCCTCATGAAGTTTTGCGGCAAGATCACAGACTGTCCTATCTTCAACTGAACATAGCACCTGAATGGATACTATGATGCAAGGGCATCACTACGCAAAGCACGGTTATCCTAGGCAGGCCATATGCACATCACAGAGAGAAGCAGGAAGCTATGGTAGTCGTGCATCGGTATATCCGTCCTGTACATACGTGTCATAGGATTTACTCATCGCCAGCAGCTGATAGCAGGCAGACAACCCGACACACTGGACGCACCTCAATGGATCGGAAAAAGTCTCTATCGGCCGTGTCGCCGGATCGTGTGTCAGAGACTGTATTCTCTTTCATTTACGCTGGCGCGGAGCTTGGACGACGAGAGCATGAAGCGAAATGCCGTCGAAATAGCTTGTAAATGGTTTCCAAGCGTTTGTTTGCGGCTGTGCTATATTGGGACGAAACATGGACACAACACTACCTGCCAGCAGTCTTGGGTAGCCAAGTATAATCTGGATCTGGACAGATCTGGTGGTTACGGCATATTATGCGGATGGTGAAAACCCCTGCGAAATTGCTGCTCTGCACCAACCCGGAAGGACGCCGGCCCACAGGAGCGCAAGGTATAAGTTGGCGTGATTAGGTGCTGCGATATGTGCGGAGTGCTAGTGCTGTGAACTTTCCTGCTATCGGCAAATTGACTTACCATTTTTTTTGTTTTTAACGCAGGTTTGGAACCTAAAACAAAAACAAATATGAATATGCATTGCAATTATCTTTACTGCAGTTATAAACTTACTCATTTTGTTGTATTTTTATGGCCTTTAAGCGAAATCTTTATGATTAAGCTATGCTGCTAACCGGAAAATCATGAACACAATTGTAAACAACTCTGAAACGTCACCGATCGCGCTACCGAGAAAACGCAGAGTTGCTGCACTTCAACAACTCTGCGGAAACGCGGGCACGATAGCAGGCGCGGCATATTTGACAATTGAACTGGGCTAAATCTGGTATAAACTAGCCGCGTATTACTCGATCCGCGTAAATCTCGCTTCGTCTATGTCCAACCTTATAAATTCAATTTCGTAAGGCATGATGATAATGGCATGATGATGATGATCTTCTTCTTCTTCTTTTCGTTGAGTGGGGCACTACCCTCTATGGGACTAAGAAGTTACCTCCTCCGCCATATTCAAGGGTACAACCACTCCTGTAGGGCTTTCGACTACTAGAGTCATATGCCTCTCTTTCCTTCTTCTTCCTCATTATATGTGTATATCCATCTCCTGCATGAAACCCACTATGTGTTTTATGATAGCTCCCTCCCTGTTCTTCCATTCTTATGATGATGATAATAAAGGCATGAAAAATTACGATGATATTGCAGGCTTTAGAACGCAATGCAAATGTGCGTAATAGTTAGTACCATTGAACCAATCCATGCGTAAAACTCGCTAACCTCACTTCTACGGAAACGATACGATATGGAAACACCAACACCACAATACAGAACTACATCAAATACGCACTCGATACAACACAAAAGACGATATGTGATACAAAAGCATGTTTAGACTTTGCAGTTAAGAAGGCCCGTGCGTGTGTATGTGTACTGACGCCGCACAAGGTTGTGACTGCGCAATGAGATAATATAAATGTACACATATCTATTAGACGCAACTTACGATTGTACAACGAAGAACATACTTTTAACTATGTTCGGTCACCCATTGCTTGCAATTAAGCGAACGCCATTCAACACTGTCACACTCCACTAAACGGAACCGTTTTTCAGCACGATCACTGTTAACTTACACTTTACAGTCCTATCGCGCACTATTCACGCGAATTCAAGCTTTTGTTAACACTGGTAACCACGTACACTTCACTAAAATTATTTTCACTGCTCTTTTACTGCAAAAACTGCACCATTTCCAACTAATCCACAAACCGCCATGACACGAATGTTCCTAACCAAATATTAACATGTGGTTAAACGTTTGGTAAAAAGAAACAGAATTCCTACTCCTTCCCTTGACAGCTAATGAACGCTTGAAGCGTTTAAGGCCACTGTACACGACATTTTCCGTCTTCATTAGAAATATTTTTTTTTTACGACCATTTTTGCGACGAGGGCTAAATATTGGCTAAAGTCTGAAACACGACCCCCCCCCCCCACTCACGGGCACTCATTTGAGTGACTTTTTTTCGTGCAGTTCGTTTTTATGTTTCGAGACACAGACACCTGAGGGCATGGCCGTCGAAGAAGAAAATGTGGCTAAAGTCTGAAACACGACCCCCCCCACTCACGGGCACTCATTTGAGTGACTTTTTTTCGTGCAGGGTGGTTCGAAATCGGTTGCGTGTTTTTTAATTATGTTTCGAGACACAGACACCTGAGGGCATGGCCGTCGAAGAAGAAAATGTAGCCATTGGTGCCATCTATCGACCACAGGTCAAAGATTGGCGATCCGTTGGAGCTTTCGCGAATAGCTCCGGCCACAGACATGGTAGCGATTAGTGGTGCATGGACGAAATCTAGCCACAAGTGCCATCTAGCCATGGCCAGAAGAAAGTGTGGCGATATCTTGGATACCGGCGGAGCTATGGGGCAAAGTTGGGCCAAAAATGAGGAAAATTTTACGGTTTCAAAAACAGCGTATGGAACATGGTTCCTCGATGAATAAATCACTTTTCACTATGCGAAAACCTCCTTACAATTTAATAATAATTGTAAAAAAAATCAAATTCAGGCCACATTGCATAGTCTCCGAACCACCCTGTACGAAAAATTGACACGCAGATGAGTGACCGTGAGTGGGGGGGGGGGGGGGGTCGTGTTTCAGACTTTAGCCGAAAATGTAGCAATTGGTGCCATCTATCGACCACAGGTCAAAGATTGGCGATCCGTTGGAGCTTTCGCGAATAGCTCCGGCCACAGACATGGTAGCGATTAGTGGTGCATGGACGAAATCTAGCCACAAGTGCCATCTAGCCATGGCCAGAAGAAAGTTTGGCGATATCTTGGATACCGGCGGAGCTATGGGGCAAAGTTGGGCCAAAAATGAGGAAAATTTTACGGTTTCACAAACAGCGTATGGAACTTGGTTCCTCGATGAATAAATCACTTTTCACTATGCGAAAACCTCCTTACAATTTAATAGTAATTATAAAAAAATTCAAATTCAGTCCGCATTGCATAGCCTTCGAACCACCCTGTGCGAAAAATTGTTCTTATTTCAGACTTTAGCCAAATTATCAATTTTTAGACCTCGTCGCAAAAATGGTCGTAAAAAAAAAATATTTCTAATGAAGACGGAAAATGTCGTGTACAGTGGCCTTAAACGCTTCAAGCGTTCATTAGCTGTCAAAGGAAGGAGTAGGAATTCTGTTTCTTTTTACCAAACGTTTAACCACATGTTAATATTTGGTTAGGAACATTCGTGTCATGGCGGTTTGTGGATTAGTTGGAAATGGTGCAGTTCTGGCAATTATTTTAATTCTCTGTTAAAATGTCAGTAAAAGTGCAGTGAAGGTCTTTTTGGTGAAGTTAACGTGGTTATCAGTGTTGATAAAAGTTGGAATTCGCCTAAATAGTGCGGGATAGGACTGTAAAGTGTAAGTTAACAGTGATCGTGCTGAAAAACGGTTCCGTTTAGTGGAGTGTGACAGTGTTCAATGGCGTTCGCTTAATTGCAATCAATGGGTGACCGAACATAGTTAAAAGTATGTTCTTCGTTGTACAATCGTAAGTTGCGTCTAATACATATAGGTATGCACATTTATATTATCTCATTGCGCAGTCACAACCTTGTGCGGCGTCAGTACACATACACACGCACGGGCCTTCTTAACTGCAAAGTCTAGGCATGCTCTATGTATCGCATATCGTCTTTTGTGTTGTGTCGAGTGCGTATCTGATGTAGTTCTGTATTGTGGTGTTGGTGTTTCGGCGACGGTGTACATTTCTGGAACAAGCATGTCCATAAATTCTTTTGTTATGCTTGTGCATTGCTTTAGTTGTGTGTGTAGTATCAGTTAAGCCAAGAATACATGATGCTTCTTCTTCTTCTTCTTTTGTCGAGGTGTTTCACGATACGGCACAAAAGTCCAGCTTCCTCCCGGGTAGCAATATCAACATACCTTCTCGTTCTGTCTTATGAACAATCAAACCTGCCAAAGCGAGAAAGCATGTTGGTTTGGCTGGTCGGGCTGGGCCCTCCTGCGCTAATTCGCGAATTTGTATATACAAGCACCTCTAGGTGTGTGGACCGACAACTAATGGTCATATGTCCCTATTTTTCTTCTGAGATGTTCCGGTAATATTTTTTGGGGGTTTGATGTTGCTTAGTTTTTTTTTTAAAGGTCTGGCGAGTTCGGGGTTGTTGCAGATTTGTTTATACTTGCCGCTTCTGTTCTTTGTTGTTTTGTTTTTTTTTTCCTGTTCTGTACTAGACTCATTAGAGTATCCCTCTCCACGGAAATCATTAGCAAAAGGCGAAAGATTTATTCGACATCTGAAGAGAGATCAGAGTGAATACATGATGCATACTTGTATGCGGCGACAACTGACAGCTCCCGTTTTTCTTGGAATTTCTTTTGTTCTTGGCGAGGCGTCGCTCGTGTAGTTGTAGCTATCGTGTGGGACCCCCAAGGCGTTTGCCATAGACGCAGCCGTCAACTATTTGTCAAACGAAGATTCGTTGTGTTTATAATTGAATTCATGGGTTTGATTATGGTATCGTAAATTCATTTCAAATTCAAATTCAAATGTTCATTTCAAATTTTAAAATATCAATATTTGTGTTATAAATTATTAGTAAAATAAAGTTTAACACATTCAGCACAATTAAATCGGGAATGAAACATTCTTATGTAACTAAAAACCAACATTAATAGGTGTACAGAGTATACAGCATGATTCCGCATTACGCAGTATTGGATAAATACAGGACTTGTTTACTTTTATTATGCGAAGTTAATAGTTATGTGTTAAACACGCTAAAAAATATTTATGTTTTTTTGTTCGAACTTTATTATTGTGTAGAAAACTCGAAGTTCGGGGAAAACCATATAACGCGATTTAACAATTAACAATACATTTTAACAGAATACAGTGGGAGCTGTTGCTTAGAGTGGAACGCCAATGTTTATTGTGTACTGTAGTATTTCACAAGTTGTCCTTGTTGTGCATTGTTTTCAGTAAAGAAAGTAAAGTTCGGTAAGAATTTTTGTTAATACAATGCGATAACGTTTGCAAAACATTATTCATAAGTACATGAATTTATTTTTCAGGACATGGATATGGAAACAGAGGAAGTAATCCCTGCCATTGCTGCAGCAGTAGCTACGCTAGCTCTACTATTGATAGAAGAGCAGGAGGAGGAGGAAGAATCGCGATCAGAAAATGGCCGGATCTGGGTTACGGATTTGTTTTTGGAAAGGGAAGATGTGTGGAACCGATTGTTCCAGGCAATCGATGGAGAAGGTGCCAACAACCGGATGAACGATTTTCTGCGACTCAATCGGGAGGAGTTCCATCATGTTTTGTCTTTAATCGGTCCAAAAATATGCAAAGTAGATACAACAATGCGTAAAGCAATAACTACAAAGCAACGGCTTGCCATCGCGCTTCGCTTTTTGGCCTCTGGGGACTCATATGAATCGCTATCCTTTATGTTTAGGGTAAGTTATTTTAAGCAAGACATATATACTCGTCAATTAACTAATGATTAACTTCAGGTCTCAAGTCCATCTGTATCCCGGATCGTGCAGGAAGTTTGTGATCATATAATACACGAGCTAAAGGAATATGTGAAGGTATTGTGTATTTTACATATTATCAATAATGTAATTACGTCACTAAACTAAGTCATAATTAGTGTATCAATCCGAAAGATCCCTCAGCATGGTGCACTGATTATTCCGTGTTTGATGTTCCAATGCAAAATAAGTATCTCAGTTGTAACTTCATAGTGAGAGACTAATACATTTGATCCTGCTAAATTACTCCTCAGCTTTAACAAATGCGTTGTTGTCGTCGTCGTCTAAAAAGAAAAAAAGATCATTCAAGGATCTCTTACATTGTGTAGTGTTTTCAAAGGTCTCAAAAATATCTTTTTGGATATATCTGGTGGCTCTGATAAGAGCCGATGATGTTCACACTGTGAACAAGGAGGATAGGTCATAAGGGTCATGGGGAGTGGTCTTCTCACACGTTATCACACTACGTGTTACACGTAGTCGTGATCGCAGGATCCAGGGGCGTTGAACTTCGCTACTTCCTCGTTCAACGTAGCTGTAACAGCTTCAATGAGCCGGTCACAGAACTCTGGGTGACTTTGTTCGTAGACAGCGACTCGCGCCTCTACAAAGTTGCCCAGAGCTCTGGCCTTGCTCATTGGACGAGGAGTAGTGTCTGTCAAACGTCTCAGGGCTCCCAAGCACTCGGCAATCTGCTCGGAACGACTCGTTTGCGTCCGCTTCCATTTCGGCTGGGGAGTTCGTCCCGGCAGCATGGCCGATGTGGATGAGGCCGGTGATTCGTCTTCCAGATTCGCCTGAAATGATAGAAATAATAACATATTACATTAAATGATAACGATGGTGTTTTACAACAGATTTTAACATAACATTTATGATTTTGATGTTATATCTTTTCAGCTGCCTTCCAATAAATCAGAATGGTTGAAAATTTCAAAGGGATTCGAAGAACAATGGAATTTCCCGCATGTCAATGGTACCATCGACGGTAAACATGTCCCTTTAAAAGCACCAGCGAATTCCGGAAGCCAGTTTTACAATTACAAACACAATTTTAGTATTGTGTTGTTAGCAATAGCGGACTCAAATTACAACTTTCTTTTCGCTGACGTCGGTTGCCAGGGGAGAATATCGGATGGCGGTGTTTTAGCAAACAGTCCTATATACCCAAAACTGGAACGCAAGGAGTTAAATATTCCCGATCCGGAAATTCTACAAGTTCCCTATAAGATCGAAGTGCCATTCTACTTTCTAGGGGACCAAGCGTTTGCCATGAAAGAGTACTGTCTGCGGCCATTTGGAGGCATGCATGCTGCAGATTCAATGGAACGCCATTTCAACTATAGACATTCTCGAGCACGACGTACAGTAGAAAACGCATTCGGTATCTTAGCTAGAGTATTCCGGGTTTTAGCTAAGCCTATGGATTTGGAACCTCGAATTGCAGAAAAAGTTGTTCTTGCAGCTATATGTCTGCACAACTTTAGACGAGGACACTTATTGTACAACTATTCACATACACTACTCCCACGCACTACAAATCAAGACAATACATGTCTAAACTCCGAAGAGTACGACGATGTATCAGCACCAGCTTCAATGCTGCCTATCCCGGGCGTTCCAATAAGACCGACCAGAGCATTGCAAAACATGCGAAAACATTTAGCACGGCACATAATGTTCAATAATCCATTGCCCTATCATCTGCCGCAACCCCAGAGAGCTACACAATAAAATTGTTATAAAATTGAATTACTTACACTATTTACTGTTGGTCGCGGTGCTGTCGCGTCGTGCAGGAATGACATGTGCTCGAACGCGAACCAACAGTTTTGTAGCACCTCACTGGATCCTGGAAATAATCATTATAAAAGAATAAACATTATATAACTAAAACATTCTATAATATAGATTCGTAAATCATTCACCTGATCCGGTCACTTGGCTTCGTGCTATCTCCTTCTTCGTGCGCCGGTACGTGTTCATCAGATTCTTCCACTTTTGGTGGACGTCCTCTGATGAATGACCCATGTATGACCCGATTTCTACCCATGCCTGGTGTCGGATCTCAGCATTTTTATACTGACGATCCGAGTCCTTCCACAGGCATGGGTAGGTTTTCACCAGTTCGATTAGGTGAAGCACCTCCTCCGTTCCTTGAATTGGCTGCAATAATAAATTAGTTACAATTTAATTAAAATATGTTTCGGTTATTCGTAATATGTATAAAAGTTGTGCTAAACTTACATTTTTTTTCATTTTCAATGTGGTAGTGGCGTTAACACTTTCCATGGTTTGTTTTCGCAGGCAGTTTAAGCAAAACAGTACTTTAGTCAATGTGATTTCTCACTAACTAACCATGTGTAAACGATTGCATGATCACATTGGAAATATAGGATGATCACACGCGTCAAAACAAGTTATTTTCGAACAAAATTTCGCTCGATTATTCTGTATTAGGTTTGAAATACATCAGTATTAATACATTACAAAATGTTGAAAATTTCTAACTTTTTCTTGGCTATCAAAACGCATGATTCATTATCGGTTCAAACATAGGTTATTTGAATCGATTATTCTGACGCAATCCTACATACTGCACTTCCACTGTGTTCAACGTAAAATTTTTCGAATTTTCTAACCAAATCATTTTAAGAGGGGCTAAAACTTCATAAAACAAATATAATATATATTTCACTTGTTTATTATACTATAAAATATATTTTACATTGTTAGGTTTTATATGACAAAAGAATACTAAGATAATCTTAAGCTACAACATTAATATAACATCATTTTGCGGATTGTTGCAAGGTATAGCAATAATTCCAAGAAAACTCATTTAAATTCAGCCTAAAAATAAATAAAATAAAACATCTAGATCAAATTTTCTAACCGATATATCCTTTTGAATACCGCTTTGCAAAAAAAAAATATTTTCGGATACATAACGGCTAAAATTTAAAACCAAGGGTTACCCTCCCATAGCTGTGAATCAACTCCCCAACTCATAAAGGTATAAACTCTGGCGATAGCCGAATACGTCATTGCGTCGCCGGCTCGTAAAGGTGCAAATAGATGAGCGCTGCGACATGTCGCAATTGCGATTTGTCGCAAATTTCAATTGTCGAAACTGTCAAATTTGGAAATTGTGTAAATTCACGTTAAATTTCGCAGGAATTATATTGTAGAATATCTCATAAAACACGGTTTATTCCTGCAAAATACACTTACCACCACCTTTCTGCAAGAACAATTGGAAGATAGCGTCCTCTTAAAAAAGCGGTAACACTCAAAATGTAAACAAAATTGTCGCAAATGAAAAGTCGCGCTGTTTTGCTCCACTCGAGCGAAACAGCGCGACAAAACCACTTGCGACTTTTTTGACAGTTCAATTTTTCGATTTGACAATCGATTAACAGTTAAGTCGCAATTGCGACATGTCGCAGCTCTCATCTATTTGCACCTTAACCCAGATATATGGGTTACGAGCCGGCCAAAGTGGGTATAATATACAGGTGGGCTTACCCCTAACGATTTGACATTTGTGGGTTCGATTTTTTATCAATGTGTGTGTGTGAATCATTCGGAGTGTGCTGTGTGTGTGAGTGAAAATATACGTATCACAATCGAACCCACAAACTTCTAATTGGTTTTCAGCATGTCTACCGCGTCAAACCTATGAGCACACCTAGTCTCTTTACCCACTTTGGAGCCGGCGACGAGAAATCAAAAAAATTTGGAGCTGTCAGTTGTCGCCGCATACAAGTATGTTCCGTGTGTTCTTGGCTTTTTGTTTAGGGAACTTGTTTCTCTGATGTTTTTACTGCGACTGATTTATTTTTCTGTTTGAGTGGACTGATACCAGGGTGTATTTATTTAGAAGGTGAATTTTTATCATTTTTGCTGGGCGCCTTTGCTTAGAGGACTTATGTCCAAAGCATATTGTTGCTTCGTGTGCAACGGAGTAACAAAAATTGATTTTTACGCTAGTTTGAGCACTTTATTTAGCTAACCGCAGTTTGGTAAGATTCATGTTTTGCTTTGGTCGCTTTTAAAACGTTTTCTCTTTGCGTCTACTTTGCTACTAACATCTACCGATCAGCTGACCTGGCGCCAGGCGCCCCTGACCTTTGTAGCCCTGATTGACCTAATTTCTTATTCGTCCTGCGTTAATGCATCCCTTCAACTCGCACTAACGCAGCTGTTATATCTCGCTCACTACATAGACTAGCGCCATCTAGCGCCCAATAGCACGATCGTGGATGTATCGATTAGATCAACTCGATCACCCGATGACAGCCGGTAGAACAACAACCGTTTGTGAATCTCCGCAATAATATTGTGCCTTCTTCTTCTTCTTCTTCTTCTTTCTCTGTTGACAGTATTTTCCTCCTATGCTACCAGGTTGGTACATAATCAGAGTCTTGACTGTCTCTGTGGAGTAGACTTGTCAGTCTATTTCTCTGTGTTCTAGGTCTACTTGTTCCATTATTTTATATCTTTGGTTTGTTTTGTTTGGTTTTTGTTTCTTCTTTTCCCTGTTTTTGCTATTCTTTGGTTTTTCTTGTTTTCTGTATGTCCGTTTTTTTGATCTTTTTTTGTTTTGTTTCTTTTTTTTTCACTGCTATTTCCCTATCATGTATTTTGCGGGCCAAAATGCATGTAGAGAAGCTGCGTGTTTTTCCTTCGTTGTACATTTTTTAGTTTTATCCTGATCTTGGGTCGGGAGTAAAAGTTTTTCCCGTTTCAGCCTTCTTCCGTTTGGAAGAGGGTGAAAGGGTTACTTTTTCTCGTCTATTGTCATGTTGTTTTTATTATTCTATTTTTTTTATAATTCTATGTTTTTTTCTGTGATAAATTTTGTTAGTTTCTTGATTGTGTGTCCTTTTTTGTCTTGCCATTTTTCTTTTAGTTCACGTTTTGTTACTCCTTTGTGTGTCCTTTTTTGTCTCGCCATTTTTCTTTTAGTTCACGTTTTGTTACTCTATCTTTGGTATTGTACTTTGGGCATTCGAATATCATGTGCCATCCTGTATTTGGCGTATTGCAGTTATCACAGTTTCCGTTTTGTTTTATCCTCATTCTTGTTAGCCAGTAGCTTGATAAATCATGTCCTG
This sequence comes from Anopheles funestus, assembly GCF_943734845.2. Taxonomy (NCBI): domain Eukaryota; kingdom Metazoa; phylum Arthropoda; class Insecta; order Diptera; family Culicidae; genus Anopheles; species Anopheles funestus. Next base: position 20,954,269 of record NC_064597.1, on the reverse strand, counting down.
CCAGTATTTTGTTTGTGGTTTTGATTTCTTTGGGGTTTATGTCTATGTCCTTGTGCCATATTTGCGAGGGGAATTGTTTTAGGAATTCTGCGCATTTCTTGCCTTTGTGTTTTGATAGTTCCATATACCATTTTTTTGTCTCTTCCTCCATTTCTTTTTGGAAAATCCTTGTCGCATCTGTATATCTAATTTTGTTATCTAGTTTTTGGTCTGAGATGGTGCCTTTGTCCGCTAGACTGTCCGCTGTTTCGTTTCCTTTTATTCCTAAATGTGATGGTATCCATACTATTGCTATTTGCCTTTCGGAGCTCTTTTTCAGTATGTTATATGTAATTTCCTCTATTTGTAGTTCTGTTTGTGCTTTTTCGAGTATTTTGCATGATGTTAGGCTATCTGTGTATATAGTCATGTTTTTTAGATCATATTTTTCTGTTAGGGTGAGTGCTGTTTCTATTGCTGTCAATTCTATTGTTGTTATGGATGTTGTGTTCTTTAAATTGTATTCGTGGTACATGTGTCTGTGTTTGTCTTGTATGTATATGCCTATTCCTGCTTTATTTTTGTTCAGGCTCCCATCCGTGAAGATGTTTACCCCTGTGCGGTTTCTTGCTGACATCTTGGTTAAAGTGAGTTGTCTGAGGGTTTCTTTGTTTTTGTTACTTTTTGTTCCAATTTCTTTTGTTAGTTCGGTATCAATTATGGTTTTGTCTGCTATGTTGTTTGGTTTGCTAATGTGTAGTTGGTTTAGTATTTCTATGTCTTGTAAGTAGATTTGTTCTTGGTATGTTTTCTTTTTTTTCTCGTTATTTTTTGGCATTTTTTCATTTGTTCTCTAATATGTTGGAGTAGACAATGTTTTTTGCTAGCTCTTTTCTTGCAATAAATTTCCCTCTTATTTCTATCGGTATTTCTGCCGCTAACGCGTGTAGTGTGTTTATTGGCGTCGTTTTTGTGCATCCTGTTGTTTTCCTAAGCGCCTGGTTTATAATTGTATTGAGTTTTTTTTCGATTGTTTTTGTTGCTTTTATTTATGTATGATGCGCCAGTTTCTATAATGTTTCTGTTTGTTGCTCTGTATATTGTTAGGGTCTTTTCTGGATCTAGGTTATTTTTCCTGGAGCATAGGATCTTTAGTATATTGAGTCTGTTTGTAGCTTTGTTTTTTATGTGTTCTATGTGTTTGTTGAAGTTTAGTTGTTTGTCTATGATTGTTCCTAGATATTTGTATGTATTTGTATTTTCAATGGTGTTGTTTCTTATTTTGAGGTTATCGTTATTTGTTGTGTTATTTTTAAATATCATGTATTTTGTTTTGTCTATGTTTATTGGTAGGTTTAGAAGTTCTATTTCCTGTGCGAATTGGTTTAGGGCTGTTTGTAGTTTGCTTTTGAGCTCTTTTTCGTTTTGGCCGTTTCCTAAGATTACGAAATCGTCTGCATATTGTATAATTTTAATGTTTTTGTTTTCAATTTTTTTATGTATGTCTTTGGTGTAGATGTTGAAAAGTGTGGGGGACATGACGTCTCCCTGGGGGAGTCCGTCTGTGACTAACATTTTTATGTTTTTACTGCTTTCTATTTCTATCGTTCTGTTCTTTAGGAACGCACTGACCCACATGGTGATTTGATCAGGTATTTTCGTGTTAATCATTTTTCCTATTAGTGTTCTAGTTTGTACTTTATTGTATGCTTTTTCTAGGTCTAGGAATATTGCGCCATTTATTTTATTATTTCTTTTGTTTCGGGTGATTTCGTTTGTTAGAAGGTTTACGCATTGATTTGTGGTTTTGTTTTTTCTAAAACCGAAGGAGTTGTCCGGCAGTATTTTTTGTGATTCTATGTGTTTGTTTAGTTTGTTGAGTACAGCGGAGTTCAAGATTTTGGTTAGGGTAGGTATTAGCACTATTGGTCTATAGTTATCTTTGTTGTTTTGGTCTTTGTTTGGTTTTGGTATGGCTATTATTTTGAAATTTCTTAGTTTTTTGTTGATTTTTCCTTTGATCCACATTTTGTTCGCATCTGTTATTATTTTTTCTATTGTTGGTTCGTTTATGTTGCGTAACATTTCGTATGTTATTTGGTCTATCCCGGGGGCGGTATTTTTTTTCTTTTTTATTATGTCCCTCCAAAGTTCTTTGTCTATCAGTGCTCTGTCTATTTGTCTGTTCGGGTCTATTTGTAATTGGTATTTTGATTTTTTATTTGCTTGGAAATTGAGTTTTAGGAATTCTTTGGCTTTCTGTATCTCATTATGTATTATGTTATTTTCCTTGTTTGTCGGTCTGTTGTGATTTATTCTTCCTATCAGGTTCCATAGTTCTTTTGTGTTTGTTTGGGAGTTGATGTTTTCTAGGGTCTTTTGGAATTCTTTCTCTTTAAATTTCCTTATTTTTCGAATAAATATCGCTGTTCTTTTCCTTAATTCTATGGCTTTTTCTATTGTTCTGTCTCTATTAAAATTTTTTTTAGCGTTATTCCTATCATTTAGGGCAGTTTGCAATTCATCATTCCACCAGCTTTTTAGTTGGTGTTTTGTTTTACGTTTGTTTTTGGTGATGATTTGTTGTATTTTTTTTATGCATTGTGGTATGGTTTCTATTTTTGTTTCGTCTAGGAGTTGTATTTGTTCTATTACTATTTTCCTGTTGATTGTTATTGTGGGGGTGTGTATTCCCTTCATTGTTATGTTTATTTCTATGATCTTATGGTTGCTGGAACCAATATGTATGTTTTTGATTTTTTTTGAAGTGTTTTGAAAAATGTCTTTTGATACTATTGTCAGGTCTATTGCTGTTTGTCTTTTGTTTTTGTCCGTAGGGATGTATGTGTATGTGTCGTTGTGGAGTATAATGTAATTGGAGTTGTCAATTTCGTCAATGATTGTTTCTCCTTTAAGGTCTATTCTATCGTCCCCCCAAAAGGTGTGGTGTGCGTTAAAATCTCCCGTTATAATTGCTTTTTTGTAATTTTTGGTGTTATATACTATTTGAGCTAAAGTGTTTCGAATATCTGAGATTTTCGCTTGTGGTGCTATGTATGTAGTTATGATTATTAGGTTTGTTTTGTGTAGTTTTATGGCAGTTGTTTGTATGGTGTCTGTTTGGTCCGTTACTTTAACTTCTGTAAATCGAATTCCTTTTTTTAATAGTATGCATGTCCCTCCGTATCCGTCTGCTCTGTCGGTTTTTGCCATATTGTAGCCTGGTATTTTAATATTCTTGTTTGTGTTAGTCCATGTTTCTTGTAAACATATTGCATCTATTTCCTTTCCATATATAATGTGTTTTAATTCTTCTTTGTTTTTTGGTAAACTTTGGATGTTTGTCTGGATGATATTTAGTTTATCCGTTTTAGTGTTGGAGTTTACGTATAAAGTGCTCTATGCAATATGGTTGTTTTTTTTCTGTTTGTATTGGTTTTTTTTTGTTTTTTTTATGTTTCCATTTCGCTAGAGTATATTTCCGAATCACTTAGTACGACTTCGGTGTCGCTAAAAATTATTGTTTCGTTTCGTTTCGTTCTTTTTTTAATATGTATTTCTTCTTCATGTGTTATGCGTTCGTAGTTATTTTCGTTGTTATTGTATGTTTCTTTTTTGTTTTGTGTTTGTTTTTTGTTTGTATGTTATGTTCTTTGATTTCTTGTTGGTATTGAGTAGGCCTATTCTCGCTTGTGTTTTTGGTAAGATTTTCCTCTGTTTGTTTGTTTTCATTGAGCTTGGTTTTTGTATTTCCTGATACTGTGTTTGCAAAGGTTTCTCTCGTATAGATTCTAGGTACTTGTGGGGCCGTTTCTCTTCTTATTTTCCTGGCTTCTCGAATAGTAATTCTGTTTTCTGTCTGAATTGTTTTTATTTCGTATTCGTCCCTGAAAACAGGGCATTCTTTATCTAGAGTGTTGTGGTTTTCCCCGCACTCCGCGCATTTTGCTTTGTTTGTGCATCTTTCGTGGTACGCTTCGTTGCAGTTCGCACATTTTTTTTCTTTACGACATATTTTTTTGTGTGTCCAAAACGCATGTAGTTCATGCAGCGCATTGGCATTGGAATGTATTGTTCGACCTTTTCTTTGAAATATCCTATATCCACTGTCCTAGGTATTTTTGTTTTGTGAAATGTTATTATTGCGGTTCTCGTATTTGTTATCTCTCCATACATATTCTTCCTTTTAAAAATGTACACTTCTTTCACTTGTTGCGATTCTAGGCCTTCGAGGATTTCATTTTCATCCATGAACTTGAATGCATCGCATCTTACGATACCCTTTGTGGTGTTAAGGGTTTGGTGTTCTTTTACGATCACTGGCATTTTCTCTTTTCCGACACTTAGATCGAGTTTTTTTAGTTTCTCGGCTTCACTTGTGTTTCTCACTTTTATAAGGATTTTTCCATCCCTCAGCAGCGTTGTATTTAGCGGCTTTTTGCCAATTTAGCCTTTGCAAAATGGAACGGATTGAAGGTGGCTAATGATTTTCCTGCTGTTGCACTCTCTACCGTCATGAAAATTTCCTCATCATTATGTTCTTCAATCACTATCCGTTCTCTGTTTTTCCTCCTTTTTTTGTTTTTTGTGAATCCGCAAGGATTCCGAAATAGGATCCGAAGATCCCACTTCCTCCGGGGTCGTCGACCCCCATCTTAGCGTCGCTTCACTCAGTTTATGTTTTTTTTTCTTTTCCTGTGTGTCTACTTTTTTTGTCACTCTACTTCCTTTAAAATTGTCTGTCCGTTTCTAGCTATTCGTCTGAAAAATTTGTGGTGTAACTGTATTTTTGGGTTTGATATATGTACGGATACGTGTTTCCTCAAGCGTTGCTTGATAGAGACTCCTAATATTCTGCCAACACATATGTTAGATTGTTTATAAACATTCACATCGATTTTCCTACACAAACGGAATTGTCTCAAGTTAAGTGAGCCAAGACAAACGGAAAATAGATTTGTATTATGAAACCATTCTTGTGATAAGACAAGATTCGTCAAATTTTGTCTTTCGTTAAAGCTCTATCAAAGCAACCATGGATGTGTGAAACTGTTCAAAATGAAAGCAAAAAACCGTTAACAACTCCCATTACTGGGGTCTATGATACCTTAAGTTAGAAAGCTAAAATTTTTAGCCCGGATCTGTCAAAACATTGAGCAGAATCGAGCGGGAAATTGTTGACAGGTAATATCATCATGCAAGGATTCCTTAAGGACCTAGCATTTTGACATAAAGAATTACATTAGGCTGCAGTTTTGTAGAACCGCGTTTTGACGAAACAGGAATTACAGCGTCGAAATGTAGTTCGAAATAAAGGCATAGCACAAGTAAAAATTTGTATTATTTTTCATAAAAAGCTTAACATAATTAAACTCATGTAATTTAATTTTTGTTTTAAATCCTAATTCAATCAACATTCCCCCGAATCAAATATGGCCTAACCTGTTTCAGACCTGCTAGAAAAATGTCTTGTTTTGACATTTGTCGAGCAGCTGATCGAAACTAACATTAGAAAAATTTTCTAATCAGAAATACGCAGGCTTATTTTGCTGAGCGGTTTGTATGGAAAACATGCAGCAAATAAGCCGCCAAACGTCAAAGTCCATATAAAAAAACTAGTGGAAGGTATCATAGACCCCACAGTTAGCTTGAGAAAAGATTGTGTATTAAATAATTGATTAAAACATTAAAATGATTTTCTCCTGCTACGTAAGTGATACAACGGAAGATCTGGCACAACAAATATGACTCCTTCGAATAATTTTTGACACTTTGCCACTTACCACCCAAGTATGCGAAATATTTGTGCAAAAAAAAAATAACATGTTCAATGCCGTGTTTTTTTTCTATCTCCGTGGCGTTTGCCAAGTGTTTGAAAATTGTGGAAGATACTTCAGAGGACAAATGCATATACTCCTAGTTGTTCCAAAACATATGCAATATTATGAGCGAAAACATGAAAAATTATTCATAAATTAATGTTTTTACAAAAACACTTGCTTATTCCAATAGTTTATGCACTGAAATGCAACAAAAATATGCCACACGCTCCGAAATTGGCACCTTTCCGTGAGAAAAAGCTGACGGAAAGTTGTTTGAGAGTTTCGGGTTTCCGTTTGTGTATAAGGATGCAAATCTAGCCTGCTTGTTTGTAACCTTTCCTTTCGTTAAATTTGATTTTTCCAACAGATCACAAACTTGACCTTCATAATACAAATCTTCCGTATTTGACAACCTGTACGAAAAAATCAGCTTTAGTGGCGAAACAGCGGCTTATTGTATCTAAAATACCTCCTCCGAACAGAATACAAGCTTACCCACTCTAAAACTTCTCCTCCGATTCTAACTCTAGCATCTGAAAGCTTGTGTTATACTTTGAGTTCTACCCAACGGCATCCAGTTGCTAGTGCGCTACTGCATAGCATCCCGTTAGCGCCTTTAAGCTTGTGTTATATTATATTGGGGCGGCCCGATGGAAAACGGCGCCCGTCCACACGGCAGGACCGGGTTCATATCCCATCCGGACCGTCCCCCCGTAGCATGGACTGACTATTCTGCTACGTGATAAAATAAGTCTTGATACGGCCAGGCCGTTCTAACCGAGCAAAAAAAACAAAACTTGGTAGAAGTTGTGAATAATTGCGTGAAGACATATGAATAGTTTTAACAGCAGATTGAATTGCAGTGCGTGAAATTCGACCTCAAGACTGCGGAACCTTAAGTTAACATTTTTGTTTTGTTTTTGTAGAAATGTATCGATATGTTTTTGATTTTCCTATCGATTCACGATCCACCAGTTGAGCTGAGTGCATGCTACGGTGAATTAAACGTAATGTACGAAGCTTTCCATATCGGAACTTGTTCCACGTCCATTCCGCGCGATCTACAAACATATTATATCGAGCCAGTTTTCGTCACAATCACTAATCGAATAAAGCAAATGCCTTGTACGACCCGTTCATATAATAAATCTGAGTCCAGCTCGACTGTGAGAGTAGAATTAATAAAAACATGGTTCACTAATAGGTTGAAGGTGCGAATACTTTGTTTGTCTAATTTAATTTATTGAGTACATTAATTTACAGTGCAGTGTACAGTGTAAAATTCTCGTGTTTTCAGGTGTTTCAGCATTCGTTGAACAAAAGTTTTTTTTTATTCAGGTACAACGGCATGGCCGTATGGATGTTAAACAAAAGTTAAACTTACGTGAAAAAACCTAAACTGAATTTTTACTTAAAGAAGTACGGCTGTTTATCGTATATGGTTTGGTATGGCCTGTGAAACGAAAATTGTTTTACAAGTAGGGTATCTTGCAATAATCCACTAACATATTGCACGGTTCTAATAAAAGATATTACCATTCCATTACAGTATGTATTCAATAGATTGCCAATGATTGCCAGCAAACTAATGAAAAACAGTTCTATCTTTTCTTCCACGTTTTTACGATGCAAACTAGATCATTGAAATGTAAACTTAGCAGCTACTTACAAAACCGACAAATTTACAGTTCAATGAACGAGCAGCAAACTAAAAAGCAGCAAACTATTTAGTTTCTACTGTATACTGTTGTTGAAAGTAGGTATATGTAATCAATTCAGATTGTCACAGCTACATATTTTTAATCATCGTCTTCTGTCGATCACTTTTGTTTTGTACAAACCATCCAATGAAAGAATGAAGAGCATAAACTAGGAATAAAGTTTTCAAGAAATTCACATAGAATGCAACTTCATTCAAATAACAGGAATTGTAACAAATTTAAATACTCACCTGTTGTGTTGTATCTAAGTTATAGACACCTTGGTATGTTAGTAGCGAATTGACAAACGAGCGAACTATAAATGAAGTAGTTGCTTGTGGATCACCAGGCTGGCAAGACGTGCTTATTCAAGACACTACATCACCTACAACCAATCTTTCCAAAATTACGCATCGATATAGCCAAGTTTTGCCAATCAATGGGCGTGCCCCCGATTCGTTTGTTAATTGATGATTTTCCTAAGCTTTTTTGCTGCTTTTCTATTGAAAGTAAAATATTTGCATTCATGATTAGTTAAGCGTTTCATATTCAGATATTTCATCCTAACTATTATCCTTTTTTTTGGCAAAGCTTTTGGCTATATCGATGGGTAATTCTGGAATTATTTGTTGAAGGTGATTTGTTAAATTGGTTACACTTCCCGTCATTTGAATGAGTTTTCCTTCTTTGTGAATTTCTTGAAAAATTTCCTCCATTTTCATGCACTGATTCAAAAATTCATTTGATGGTTTGTACAAACCACCAACAGATAAGTGATCGACAAAAGATGGTGGTTGACAATAGCTGTGGTCTTCTGCATTGCTGCAAGTATATGTGCCTAATTTCAAATTAGCGTATTTTTCTTTGAATTTTCGAGCTATATAACCTACAATATATTCGAATCCATCCTGTTCCTGTTCTGCTAAATTAATAATTGCACTTGGTTCTTGTAAAGCAACAAAATTGTTGATTTGTTCCATTTCAACAACATCAGGAAACGAACGATCTACCTCAGCTTCCTCAAATATTGTTGCAGCGATAAAATTTTCCTGAATATCACATTGTTCATTTCTACTATTTCCGTTTTCAATTCTATCAGTCGATGTTACATATATATCACAGTCTATGTTATTATTATTATTTTCTTTTATATGCGTTACATTACGCAAAATTGTAGGAGATTTGCCCAAAATCATTAGTCTTATTCTATAAATACAACTGAGGGCTGATGGATGATCATACGCTCCGCCTTTTTGTCGCAGTTGTGAAAAAAAGTTTTCGAGCAGGTCTTGATTAAGCTGGAAGATAGAGAAAATAATGTTGATCATTTTGTTTGTAAAGAATTGTAAAGTCGGTATTACCTTTAAGGTGGACAAATAACTGATGTTATGTTTTTTCTTCATGTCTTCGTACAGCATTTTTATCGACGTTATCTGCATCAAAATGCTTTTTTGGAACGTTTGCATACTGTGCTTCCCTACTGGTACCATATTAGATACATAATCATACATATCGTCTAGCGCTTTAATTTGATCATCGTTCGCTGTATACGATTTTTTAAAATCCAATTTGGCATTTGGCGAATAGGAATTGGACACACTAAACCATAAATCTACCATTTCAATAAAGTTGGCCAATTCCTTTTCTTCCTGATAGTAACGTCGAACAGCAATAGCAGTTGTTCTTGACAGCAGTTCTGCCGCTCGACGATCATTTTGCCTTTCTTCGTTTGATAATATTAAATGACCTTTGTTTAGCTTAAATAGTGGAGTAATTTCTGCTTTCATTCTGTCTTCCACCTGCTTAAACAAAGGTTTGGCAGAGATAGTTGAATTTTTAATTTGAAACCCATAATCTACAAACCAATTCCTTGTCAATTTCAATAGGTGCGGTTCATTAGGGATTACGTACACATGTTGTTTTGATACTGGATGTTCAAAATATGGCTTATTGTAGTCATTAACACCCAGTTCTCTCCAACAATCAAAATTGCTTGCGCCGTTATCACATACAATTCCAGCCACATTAATACCCCTGTAGCATAATTATTTTATCAAATCAAGCATTACTTCTTTGGTCATTTTTTTGTCAAAGCCAATATAGATTGGCTGCTTCCAATTTCTGAACAGCCCTCTAGCCATGACAACTTGTATGTTATTGTAAGGACCAATAACTTCATCGGCGGCAGGATCATATTCCATTACACTTGCTATCTTCATTTCATCGAAGCTTAGTATGCACTCGGCATCCTTCCTATCTAAACTGCTCACGAAGTTCCCCATAAAACAAATAACATCTTCCAAAATGCCTTTATATAATTTCGGACTGGCGGTGACGCATTCGAATATTGTGATATTTTTGGTGGATTAAAAATGATGCTACACCGATGGCTTTCCCTTTGCTACTGTTTATTCCCTTGTCCTAATAGTACATTACAAAGTTCATTTGGAGTTCATTTTAATTCGTGTAACTACCCTGTGGGCAATTTGAGAGAGAATCTCATACAAAATTTTGGCCTTGTTCTCGCTTTGTTCTGGCTTTAGAGGTACAACCAAAACAAGGCGAAATGAACTACACGATCGTGACGTCGCTAGTGTTTTGATTTGATTTCAATTCAAAATGCTACAGTGGTGCTCAAAAAAAAGTAGTACGACGACGAAAATTTTTTTTCACAACATTTTATTATCACTTTTTTATAATATTCCACACAGTAAATTCATTTTAATTTTCCGTAAACACTTTATAACACTCGCATCAACTGCTAGTGTGCTCCAAGGTGTCCTCAATCAGCGATTTTTCGTTGCATCTGTAGTTTATGCGTACTACTTGACGATTTTTTATTTGCGTATTCTTTCAACACGGGTTACACAAAAACAAGGGAAAATTCACAAAGCCTCTTCGCACGTCTTACTCGCTTGCTGGTGCATACTCTACTCTATTTTGTGCTGTCACTTTGCTTTCCAGCACTGTGACAGATTAACAATATATAAACAACGATAGCGCGGATGACACCACTGTACAGTGCTGCTACATTACTCCCCTCCTAGACTAGGGTTGCGGTTAACGATACTTTTTCGGGAATGTTACTTTACGACCGGAACGAGTAACCCTAGTCGGAACAGTGTCTGGAGTTGCAGTGTCTGCGTCTGAAACACTCGGTTGCTCGCTTAAAGCATTAGCCGGTTTGAGGCGATCTATCGAAATTTGACCTCTCGACCATTATTTTCAATCTTGAAGAATTTTTCTGATCGACTGATGACCTTGAATGGTCCTTCGTAAGGTGCTGTTAGTGCTGGCCTCACTGCATCAACTCGTACGAAGACGTTCTCACACGAAGACAGGTCTGGTGGCATGAAAGATTTTCTCGAGCCATGCCATGCCGTTGATTGCGGCCGAAGTTTACGCATAGAAATACGCAAATTAGTTACGAAATCTGATTCGGTAGTTGTACTGTTCAGAGGCGTGCTGTCGGCAAAGAACTCGGATGGAATCCTTAGTGTAGTTCCGTACACCATCTCAGCTGGCGATGCGTCAAGAACTTGTTTAAATGTGCTGCGCAATCCAAAAAGTATCATTGGAAGATGTTCACACCAACGATTCGGATCATGACACAAAATGGCAGCTTTAAGGGTTCTGTGAAAACGCTCGATAATCCCGTTCGCCTGAGGGTGATATGCTGTGGTACGGAGATGCTTAGCACCGAGAAGCCGGGTAAGCTCTGAGAAGAGCGACGACTCAAACTGTCTGCCTTGGTCGGATGTGATGCAACTTGGCACGCCGAAGCGGGAAATCCATGTTGAAATCAGAGTTTGTGAAAAGTTTGAGTTTCAATGCTGATTTCTTAGTGCCATTAAGAATAGCTTCCAGCTCATCGTCGTGTTGTTGGCTCTCTGCCAATTTGTTGTAGTCAAGGGCTGAAGTGGAGTGAATCGCGGTAATACGAGAAAGAAGATCAGCCACAATGTTATCCTTGCCTTCTACGTGTCGAATGCCGGTTGTAATTTGCCCAATATAGTCAAGCTAACGAGCTTGACGATTGGAGGCTTTGTCCAGCTTTTGACGGAAGGCAAAGGTAATGGGCTTATGATCCGTATACACGTGACACTCTCGTCCTTCTACAAAGTCGGAGCTACAAAGTCGGAAGCATCGACCCATAACGAAAGTGCGGCTTCCTTTGCAGGGTGTGCTAATAGAGTTGCTTGGGCGAGTTGTACTTTGCATTGTTCAAACGCAGCTTTAGTCTTATCGTTCCACACAAGCGGAGAACGATCATTACGCTTGTTCCCAGGTGTCATTTCAAGGAGAGGGGCTTGTGTTCTGATGGCGTTTGGAACGAATTTTCGGTAGAAGGTAATCATTGCGAGGAAACCTTTCAATTCCTTAACAGTGGAAGGAAGCTTGAAGTGTTGGATGGCTTCAACTCGCTCGTTGAGTGGACAAATACCCACAGCAGAAACGCTGTGCCCTAGGAAGTCGATGTTGCTTTGACCAAACTTGCACTTAGCGACATTAATGGTCAAACGATGCTGCTTAAGCCTCTGGAAGAGTTGGCGTAGATGATCTTTATGCTCGTCTTGGGATGAGGAGGCGATGAAGATGTCATCTATATACGGAAAGACGAAGTCTAATCCACGAACAACCTCGTGAATGAGCCGCTGGAATGTCTGCGCTGCATTCCGTAAGCCGAATGTCATGTATTGGAACTCAAATAGCCCAAATGCTGTTGTAATTGCTGTTTTAGGCACGTCCTCTGGATGTATCGGTACCTGGTGGAAAGCCTTTTGTAGGTCTTTTTTGGAAAAAATCGACTTACCATGGAGGATCGACGTAAAGTCTTGAAGGTATGGAAGCGGGTACCTATCAGGAACTGTTTGGGCGTTGAGTGATCTATAGTCGCCGCAAGGTCGCCATGAACCGTCTGCTTTCCTCACTATATGTAACGGGCTGGACCAGTTGCTGCTCGATGGACGGCATATCCCTAGTCGCATTAGTTGTTCAAACTCGTTCCGAGCTGCCTGGAGCTTGTCAGGTGGAAGACGACGCGGCCGAGCGAATGAGGGTTAGCCTGTCGTCTCGATGCGATGAACAACGGTTGCTGTACACACTGTGCCCGGAGGAGCCGTGCAAGTGATGTCCGGAAACTCCGCTAGCAGTGCTGCGTAAGGCGTCGTGGCATCGAATGATTTTAAAGAGCTGCTCACAGTCCGAGTTACAAAACCAATGGTTTGGAGGCTCGTGGTGTTGTCTATCAAGCGGTTTCTTTTGAGGTCGACTAATAGATCGAAGTGACGAAGGAAATCCGCGCCGATGATACCAGAAGAAACGTCAGCGATGAGAAATGTCCATAGGAAATCGCGGCGAAGTCCTAGTTGAACGTTGAGCATCACTTCGCCGTACACGTTAATAATAGTCCCGTTGGCGGCGAACAGCTGAACTGTAGTTGACTTTACGTCGGCTGAATGCAATCCACGTGGAATGACGGAAACGTTTGCACCGGTATCGATTAAAAACTGCTGTTGGGACCGCTGATCAACAATCTTTAACCGATAGATTACTGCTGTGGAGGTTGAATGTTCTGCGCCGCTTTTACCCACAGCTTCAGCCACGTGTTGCTATTGCATTTGTTGAATATGGTTGCAAGGTTGTACACACTTGCGGGCCTGCTCTCTAAAGGTGCGATGATAATAGCACAGTTTCACGGTGTTCTGACGAGTGGGTTCGATGGTAGGAGCTCGAGGACGTGATCGGGAGCGAAGGCGGTTGCGAGGTCTCGAGCTAGCTTGCAGCTGCTCGAATTGTTTGCTCAACCTCAACACGTGGAGCTTCAGCTCGGCAATTTCCTCACCGGTTGATAATGTTGGACATTGCGGTGCAACCTCTCCTGCGACTGTGCAACCATCTACAGCATGAACGCTACGAAGGCTGATGGAGTCCAAAATGGCGTCCGCGATAGCCATTTTGTCTGATGCGTCGCCTTTCGAAGCTATCACTGCCGTATGTGCGTGTGGTGGTAAACGTGTAGCCCATAAATCCAACAGCACCGTATCCCCGAGGGAATCCCCTGCAACTCTCCTCATTTCATTAAACAGCTGGCTCGGTTTTAGGTCTTCTAGCGGCATGTCAGAAAGAACTCAATGGAGCCTACGCTGCTGGCTATCCGCAAAATACGCAGTGAGCTTTTCCTTTATATAAGCGTATTTTTCCTTCGTCGGTGTTGCGTCGATGATCGGTCTCAATTCCGTTAGCTTGTTGGGTGGTACTTGCACCATGACAATATTGTACTTGTTGGTGTCGTGTTGGGCACCGAGACCTGACGCGGCGAACCAAAATTCGAGGGATAGGAAATATGACTCAATATTAGAGTCGGCCATAGCTGGTGGTTTCAAGCGAGGAGTGTTTATCGTTTCCACGCATTTAGCTGCGCTGGAAACGCTCGGAGTATTGCCAATTCCGGTATCCGTTGCAGCACCTTCGGGCATCTTGGACCGGTGGTTAAGAGCGATCTACAAAATGGCGGTCGATGAGGATTGTATGCCGGTTCGGTGAACGAGGTGACACTTTGCTGCGATGAGACTTGTTGCGTTGTTTCCTGGACATGATCACGTCGGGGTCACCAAATTGTAGTTTATGCGTGCTACTTGACGATTTTTTATTTGCGTATTCTTTCAACACGGGTTACACAAAAAACAAGGGAAAATTCACAAAGCCTCTTCGCACGTCTTACTCGCTTGCTGGTCCATACTCTACTCTCTTTTGTGCTGTCACTTTTGCTCTCCAGCGCTGTGACAGATTAACAATATATATATATACACAACGATAGCGCGGATGACACCACTGTATGTTACCTACTTTTTATAAAGAATTGAAGCAAATATATTGCATTTTATCGATGGGTTCTCGGCACGCGTCTTTCGCTGCAAAACGATAACACAAACTGAACACGATCTACGGCGTCGCTACCTGTGTGCTTGCGTTTGTGCACTTCTCCGCTCGTTATCGCTTGACCCCTCCGCTAAGCCATCCGCAACGGACCCACAAACTCGTGCGCGCCGCCATTGTCAAATATAGAGTGTGGGCACAGTGCGGGTAGACGGAAGTAGAGCGTCGCAGGATACGGTTCATTTCAATAGCAAAGGACTAGAAGAAGGAGCACGAGCATTTTTCAACTGAAGGAGAGACAGAGTCGACATGCTAAAATCGAGTGAATTTGAGTAGCTTTGCCCACACGGTATAATCCTATAATTCATTTGTCCTGTTGTTTACATATATGTATGTGGGAACGAACGATAATGTTAGTTGGGTGGTATGCCATAATTTTGTAGCAAACGGGCATTATAAAAAAGCGCAAAAATAATAAACCGATTATCATTCCTACATGGGGGCTCGTCCGGGATGGTTCAATAAAGCGGTAATCGTGAATTCAAGTTGAAGTTGTTCAGTGATTTAAGTTGAAAGTTGTGAAAGTTGTGTTGACAAGTTGTATTGAACGTTGAGAATCTTTAGTCGGGTTGTTGGAATAATTGTACGAGTTGAGTCAAGCGCTTCGTTCCAAAAGTGAGGTTATGGAGCGCACACAGTTGATTGCGTTGGTAGAAGAGCATACGCGTCTCGGATTAGTAAAAAAGTGCGAAGAACGCGGATTATCGGCTACTGGTACAAAGGACGAGATGGCCGAGCGTATTATCGAATACGATCAGAGTAATACATCTCAGTTTGTGGATGCCGAATTACTCAAGATCACCACGGTGCAACCTTTCTTTTACCGTGATGTTGGAGATAGCGTTGATGCGTTTAGTGCCGGTCCCGAGCAAGACGTTCGCGCATGGATAAGAAGCTTTGAAGAAGTTCGTACCAACTTCTCGGTCGGATGGGACGAAGACCAAAAATTGATTATGTGTAGGAAGAAGCTTACCGGTATTGCGCGCAGCTTTCTAGGGACGCTAAGAGGTGTTGTGAATTATGCTACGTTGCGTAAAGCGTTAATCGACGAGTTTGCTCCGAGTGTACGCGCTAGCGACATACACAGGCAATTATCTACCGTCGCAAGAATAAAAACGAAACGGGGTTAGAGTTTGTATATGCAATGCAGCAAATCGGTCAACGGATTGATCTAGACGAAGCAAGTCTAATAGAATATGTTGCGGATGGAATTACTAGTGACGAAAGGCAACGAATTTTATTCTACGAACCCAAGAATATATTCGAACTCAAGGAAAAAATACGTTTGTACGAGAGAGCTACGAACAAGTTTCATCAGGTTCTACCGAAAACCGTTATATAACGCGATGACGAGAAAATGAAACAATACCATTGCTTCAACTGTGGTGATACTTCCCATCGGCTTGCCGAATGCCCGACAAAACAAGACGGACCCACGTGCTTTAAGTGTGGTAAAAAGGGACATTGTGCCAAGGATTGTTTGGTACCGCAAGGGAAGAGACCACAATGCTTCAGTTGCGGTGAAATCGGCCACATTTCTACGAAATGCGGAAAGAAAAACAGGGTGCAAGCAATGACGAGTTCCTTTCCCGTGTTAAGTAAGGAGAATGCTTGTTTTACCGACTGTGGAACGTTAATGTCCCCATCGCTGATCGCGCAACCTTTTTATTCTAGTTTAGTTGTCACTCACGGCACTCATGAACTATGGTTTAAGCCCATGACGTCATGTGGTCACGCTCCATGACACGCCCTATCAAATTTTTTTTTTTCATTTACAAAATTTCTTAGTTCTATTTTTATGTACCAGTTCAGTTGTTCTTCCTATCTTTAATTCCACGTTTGGATCACAATCTCTTACAACAGTAAAGGGTCCTGAGAATTGTTGACCTAACTTATTGGCTGTTTCATTTTTTAGTAAACATAAACTTCCTGGCTCTAATGTTTTAATTTTACAAGATTGATCGTATTTGAATTTCACATTATGCTTATTATTTATAAGCCTGTCTTTAACCTCTTTGTGTGAGATTATCAATTTCGCTTGCAGAGTCTTCACATAGTTGTCGAAATCGTAATGCATTTCCCGCTTTTGGTCGTTCAGATAATGTGACGGTATGTTAGGTATTCTTCCATACATGAGAAAGAATGGGGTATACCCCGTTGCTGAGTGTACGGTATTATTGTACGCGAATTCATAAAATTGAATCCACTCCTTCCATGCTAGTGGGTTACCCTTGCAATAGATCCATAGAAAATTGCCTAACATCTTGTGTGAGTTCTCTAAAGCTCCTATGCTTTCATGGTGGTATGCGGTGGAATTCAGTTTTCTTATATGAAGACATTTGCATAGTTCTTCGAATAACTTTGACATGAACTCAGTCCCTCTATCCGTGCAAATGCTCTCTGGTATCCCATATTTAAGTAGAACACTGTTTGTGAACGCTTTTGCTACCGTTTCTGTTTTCTTATCCGTGATAGCTGTCGCTGTCATGAATTTCGTGAGATCACATTGTGTCGTTAATATGTACTCATACCCTTCCGCTTTTACGAGTGGCCCTACTAGATCTAAATATATTTTTTGCATTGGTTCGCTAGCAGTTGACGTTATTTGTAACGGGACTTTAGGTTCGACAATATTTTTTTATTAACCTGACACTCCTTACAATGTTTTACCATGTTTCGCACATCTGAATCAATGCCCTTCCAAGTGTATCGTTGCTTTATAGTGTTTAATATCCTATTTATTCCTGCATGTCCTGCTGTAGGCAGGATATGATGATCGTTCATTATTAATATTTTTAATTCTTTTTCATCTTCCTTTATAATTTTGATATCCTTTCCAATGACTATTATTTTGGGTAAATTCTTCATGTTGAGCAGTTCAATATTTTCAAGGAGATTTTTTGTTTTGTGATCATTTTTCCTCATTACTAGTATCACCTCTTTCCCTAATTGTTTTTTAAAGTTTAAGATATCTTGTAATATTCTCCGTAGATGAATAATACTTTGTGTTAGAGGGATTTTTATTTGTTCAACTGTTGTTTTAATTTCTTTAATCTCAGGACAAATTAAAAGATCCACAAATACAGTTTTGGGTGCAGGCACGCCAGACATTGGTATGTTCTTTATGGAATTGTTATCATGGCTCTTAATGGTTTTGGATCTTGTTGAGGCTAGTATGACATTATGGTTGAGACCTTTGAGTTCGTTACTTGACATTCGAGAAAGCGCATCAGCCACCACATTATCCGCTCCTTTGGTATACTGAATCACGAAATCAAACTCCTCCAACGCGAGGCGAAATTTCGTGAGTCTGCTTGATGGATCAGTCATAGTAAATAAATAAACCAACGGTCTATGGTCAGTGAAAATATCGAATGCTTTGCCAAACAGGTAAGGTAGAAAATGTTTCGTCGCCCACACTATTGCCAGTAATTCTTTTTCGATAGTGCCATAATTTAATTCCGCTTTATTGAGAGCCCTGCTAGCAAAAGCTATGGGTTTCCCATTGCTGTTTTGCAAAACCGCTCCAATGGCTCTTCCTGACGCGTCAGTATGTAACACAAATCGGTTACTTTCGCTAAAATCTGGAAAGTCTAAAAGAGGTGGATTCATAAATTGGATTTTAAGTGAATTGAATGATTTCTCACACTCTTTAGTCCATTCGAAAGGAACATTTTTCCTAGTGAGCACGTTAAGCGGCATACAAGTTATAGCAAAGTTGGGAATGTGCTTCCTATAATAATTGGCAAAAGCAATAAATCTCTTTACTTGGTCTGCGTTGGTGGGTACTGGCCAATTTTTAATAGAATCAACTTTTGCTGGGTCAGGTTTTATACCTTCATTAGAAATATAATGTCCCAGATAAACTAACTCTTTTTTCAAAAAATGGCATTTCTCAGGGTTCAATTTGAGATTAACGGACTGCAATCTAGTAAAGGTAGCAATTAGATTCTGATTGTGCTCATGAATGCTTTTCCCAAAAACAATAATGTCATCAAGGTAAACCAAACATCTTTCTTGATTTAGTCCTGATAAGGCAATTGTCATTAGCCGTGAAAAAGTTGATGGGCTAATTTTTAATCTCATGGGCAACCTTGTCATTTGGAATTGACCCGTTGTTGTGGTAAATGCTGTGATTGGCCGATCTTCCTTTTTGAGCTGAACTTGATAAAAGCCCTGGGACAGATCGAGGTGTGAAAAATATTTAGCACCGGCCAACGCGTCAATTACCTCTTCAATATTGGTTAGTGGAAATTTGTCATCTTGGATGACAGAATTAACTTTTCGATAATCCACTACTAGCCGCCATTTTTTCTTATCATTTGACGATTTTTTAGGCACCAGGAGAATAGGGCTATTCCATTCGGATTGTGCGGGTTCAATTATGTTTTCCTTTAACATTTTCTTTACTTGCCTTTCAGTTTCACTTTTCTGATAGTATGGTAACCGATACTGTTTTGAATAGCTTGGTGCCATGTTAGGTTTTGTTTTTATAGAGGCTTCAAGGCAACTAGATGCCTTAAGTGTGTCCGTACTGAGACAAAATACATCATTGTATTTCAAGCAAATTTTTGAAATCGTTTGTTTTTCATTCTCCGCTAGATGAGTCAATTTTAATTCTCGGAGAAGCTGTTTGCCACGTTCTGAATTGATTTCCTTTGGTTTAAATTCTATTATATTATATTTCTCAGCGGGCTGAACGGTTGGCTGAAAATTATTTATGCAAACTGGTTTATTGGAGAAGTTGATTACCTTTACCGGTAACTTTCCATTTAGAGGTTTTGCAATACTATTAGCAACAAAAACATGATTCGATATTTGTTCACTTATTACTACGCACATTTCTGTAGCTTCTGTATCAATGTAAGTAATTAATTCAGTTCTCGATGGTATATGTAAATTGTTAAAATAATTTGGTGGAGTAAACGAAATATTCATAGTAGAAAAATCAACTTTAGCTTTAAATTCCAATAAGAAGTTAGTTCCAATCAATCTGGTTATATCGCTAGGAAAATCGTTTAATACATGAAACTAAATAGGGTAATTAACATTATCAATTGTTATTTTTGTATCGATCCATCCTATCGCATGGGAATTACCATTAAGGCCTCTTACAGTAAAGTTGGTATGAGGATTTATATATACATTGTTAGGGACACAACGGCGAGCAATAATACAGCACGATGCTCCGCTATCTACAATAAATTGGAGTTTTCTTGAAAAACGGTAGCCAAATATTTTTACTGTTCTATTGATATCAAAGTTAACGAAATAAGTCCAACACATTTACGTCTTCCATTTCGTCTATTTCACCATTAGCAGCTAAAAAATTTTCGTGCTGCTTTGTGGTGCTTGGTTTTTGGTCATTGAACATATACGACGGATTTCCGCGGAATGTTCCAGTGTTCCCTCTATAATTCCCTCTTTGGTATCGATAGCCAAGCGTTCTTCGATACCCACTTCGACTTCGCAGAAATGGCCTTCTATTGCAATTTACTTGATTATGCCACATTGCTTCGTGGTTTTCATCTTTACTCTGGAATTCTGTGGAACACTCCAAAGAATCGGAAATGGCCTTACTCAAAGTGGGTAGATTACGAGCTTTTAGAAAAAAAATGCAGTTGGATCGGCCAACTCCCTAATGAAAGCTCGAATTGTTGTTGTCTCTACAATTGTCTTTGCTGCACCTTCCGAAGTGAAATTCCCAGCAGTAACATGGGCTGCTGCTAATTTGGCTGACAAAGCTTCTATTTCTGATCCATATTCTGAGATATCACGCTTCCCTTGTCTTTTTGTTTCCATTTCGCGTTCTACCGCCAAAGGTGTCATTTTTATCGCGAATTTTTCCTTCAATAGCTGAAGCGCTTCCTCAACTGTCTTTTCCGGAGTAATAACTCCGTGGGCTACGCCCGTTAACGTGGTCCGCAAAAATTTCAAAAAATGACTTTCGTCCACGCACCATCACGAGCAAGATTTTAGTTGCACTACACTGATTTGATTGGTTTACTTTATAGCGTGATGTTCAGGTTATTATGCTAGTCGTTTCAGCGTTTCTCCATGCATCATCATAAACAAGATTTTAGTTCCACTGCACTGATTGGTCGGTTTGCTTGCTTTAGATTTTTATATTAGTCGGATCAGCATTTATTCGAGCATGATCATGCAGTTTATGTTTTCCGCACTATACTTGGGTTACACGACGTGAACTATACTAATGGAGCAGGGATAATGCATAGCGTTTAGGGCGATTTAGCTGCCTTTCCATTTAGGTTTCTTTTTCCCTACTTCACACCCATTCACTGTGTAATAAAACTGCGTTTGTACTTGCACATTTCTTGACTCTTATATCCACTTTCTTACGATCGGGCTCCTGGCAGGATCGCCATGTTAAGTAAGGAGAATGCTTGTTTTACCGACTGTGGAACGTTAATGTCCCCATCGCTGATCGCGCAGCCTTTTTATTCTAGTTTAGGTGTCACTCACGGCACTCATGAACTATGGTTTAAGCCCATGACGTCATGTGGTCACGCTCCATGACACCCGAAGTATGTGTGACGATGGGGAATAAGGCGAGTACGGCAATAGTCGATACGTGTAGCGACGTGACGCTCATGCGATTCGACTTGTTCCAAGAAATAAACCTCGATCACGATGAGCTAAACCCTGCGGGCAAGGTAACTCAATTTCGCTCGGTTTTAGCATGCCGCCTCTGTTACTCCTACAGGAAAAAAATGCTCGTGCTCCCTCTTCAGGGTGTTAGCGTTTAAACGAAGGGTTTTTTTGTTTTCTTATTGACTACTTCTTCTCCCGCTATATGTTATCGTTCTGAAATTCCAATTTGACATTTCAAGTGGCAAACGAAACGAAAAGTAAACAACCAGCGCCGCGTAAAGTGAAAAGTTGTGTGTTAGTGATTTTAGTGTAAAATTAACCATTTATTAAACTTTTTTAGATTATTTTAGCTTTCAGTAATAGAAAAAATGTCTTCGAGTTTTGATTCCAACCTCCGGCGGCAGCGAAAGCGGTATTTGGAAGATTTGGAGCGAGAAACAGAGGCAGAATGGAACCAGATAATTTGCTCCAGATCGGACGGAGAAGTAGAAATTTCTTTTCCAAATATGATAAATGGTAAGTTGTTGCATAAGTTCCTGTTTTTTTTTTGTTTCAAGTTATCCTTTTTGCGTAAAATGTGCTAAGTACGCATCGTGCAAAGTGCTGCCAATTTTATGTACGGCGAATCTACTATTATTATTCTTTCATATGTTAGACCATTGCAATGAAAAGAAATATATTTCCGGGATGGTTCTGTTTGTGCGTAAATCAAAGAAGTCTTTTTTATTTAGGACCAAAAAATGTTAACTTGTTGACTTGGCCAATAAAAAATGTGCAATTCTAAATGCTAACAGTGCTAATCGCATCTGTGCCAGTTGCGCAGTGTCCTAAAAAAGTGTTGATGAAATGCGTATCCTGTGCAACTTATTATTATATTTGTGTTTTATGAAGGATATGTATCGAAATAAAACTTGCGGTATGCAAAAAGACACAGTTGAAGATGAGACTGTTCGTACATATCAATATAACAGGATGATGATAAGGATCGACTTTCCACATAGTTTTGATCTGAATTATAGTGTGTGTCGAAGAGCTAAAATGCCAGGGAACATTATACATAACATTTTTGGCTTTGACTGAGTTTAGAAATTGTACAGCAATTGCTGAGTTTGCATAGCAATAACATCATAATTTAATAATCAATAGATAGATTACCATAATTTTTAATGATCTTAATTTATCTGCAATAATTTCTTGCTTCTTCTTTTATTTTCAGACCAAACTGCCGATACTAACAACAATGGTGATGGTAATGATACTAACAACTTTATGGATATGGACGTTGATTTGGGAAATAACATAGATGATGTAGATAGTATTAGAAACAATGTGGAAAGTGATCATGAGGATGCCGATTGTGACGGTGATGATAATATCACAGCAGGTTGGGGGACTGCTTACAGTTTCTTAGAGAAATTGACGGGGACAGAAGCTCTAAAATACTGGGCAATTTTGGGAAACCTGCCACGATCGTTACTTAATATGCTTCTGGCGATCTTAAGGCATCATTTCAACATTGATGTTCCGAAAGATACGCGGACATTCCTCAAAACCCACACCCAGACTGGTTTGGAAATTCAATCGCTCGCGGGTGGACAATTCTGGTATCAAGGGATTGAGACGGTCCTGCAACAACATTTTCGGTAAGTACTTATGCATAAATTGTACAATTTGTTTGCATATGTTGCAACTAACTGGTACCTCTTTGCTTTTTATTACAGAAATGTCATTCCCGAAGAAGACCTTTTTACGATTCAAGTGTCTATCGACGGGCTTCCACTCTTCAGAAGTTCAAAACGGCAACTGTGGCCGATACTGATAAGGGTGGAAGAATTGCGAGAGGCTCCGGTTATGCTTGTCGGTTTCTATAGTGGACTGGAAAAACCGGAGCTGGTGGAAGAATATTTTCGGCCACTAGTGTTGGAGATCAATGATCTTCAACAAAGAGGCTTGCAGTTCGGCAACAAGCTAGTGCGTTTCGCTTTAAGCATATTTGTTGCCGATTCTCCAGCGCGAGCGCTTGCTAAAGGTAGGACATATTTTTATCATATTTGAAGTGTATATTAATGTTGTTTTTTTCCTTTTTCCTTTTTAGCAACTGCAAACTTTAATGCAAAGCATGGGTGTTTAAAGTGTTCCATTGTTGGGGAATACATCAAACCGGAACGCAAAGTTATATTTGATTCCGTGAACGCCGAGTTGCGTACGGACGCCGGCTTCAGACAACGAGTGGACAAAGATCATCATAAAGAATGGCGGACACCAATCGAAGATGTGGACAATTTTGATATGATACGCGGTTTCGTTGTTGCCGACCGCGTTCACCTGATTGATTTGGGGTGTACCAAATTATTTGTCCAAGGGTTTTTAAAACGGAAATTTAAAAAGTTTTGTAGATGGTCACCCCAACAGAAGGAAGCTGTATCTAAATTTATGGTGCAGATTCGGCTTCCTTCGGAAGTGAACCGTCCTGTACGGTCTTTCCTACACGTCCGTTTTTGGAAGGCAACCGAATACCGGTCCTTCCTTCATTATGTTAGTGTTATGGTCTGGAGGGATTTTTTTACATATCAGCAATATAATCACTTCTTGTGCTACTACTGCGGTGTGACGATTTTTTCGTCCTCGGCACACCAGCGATTATGGCCTCTTGCTGAAAAACTCCTTACACATTTTGTGAAGGAGTTTCGCAAGTATTACGGTCGAGCCTATCTAACTAGCAATGTCCACAATTTGATACACGTGGCAGGAGATGTTGCAAATTGTGGACCGCTTGATAATTTTTCCACATATGCGTTTGAAAATTATCTTCAGATAATCAAACGGTATGTGAAATCGGGCACACGAGTAGCAGCACAGGTGGCGGCCCGGATGCAAGAAATTGCATCTATTGAAGTGGCTGCCAATCGTACTGTTCTTACTTATCCCCAGTTGAAGGAAAATGGTGCTGGTCTACTCGTAGCCGCTGATTTTATCCTGCTGCCGAATTTCAAAGATCAATGGTTCTTAACCAAAGATCATGGCATTGTGAAGTTTTTGGAAGTAAAGAAATTGGATTCTTTACTTTACGTTATAACTGGAATCCAGTACGAGTACTGCACGGAGTTGTTTAGTTTGTCAGTAGACGATCCAGCCATCCAACTGTCGTCTACTGACTTAAACATTTATAAAATTAAAGAATCTTCTCCGCGCAGGAAGGTGGAAGTACCGCATTATATGATATTTTGTAAACTTGTATCGTACTATCTACCTCCTTCCTCTCTTGCCCTACGACCTTCCAATCCTCCTTTAGATTCTGATACTATCGCTTTGTTTCCTCTTCTGCACACTTTTCAAACTGACACAGATTTCAGCTCCAACTAATATTTTTCATCTAACCTTCCACTAATACTTTTATGTTCCAGAAATATACTGTACTTCCATCACTCTACTGGATCTTTGTTGCCCGATTCATGGTAGGACGACCGTTTTTACCGCTTTGTGCGTTGTAAAGCTCACAGTGGTCATTTAGGTTAAGAATATTCATAACATGGGTAGTTCAGTGGTCGTATGATACATCATATGATGTATGATGTGTTTATGAATGGGAGGGAAAATGACCACCGTTGATACAAAGCTTTACGTTTGCCATGCGGGACCCCATGCTTTTAAATGCTCGCATTTCCGCAAGCCTTTGACTAGTGAGCCGCTGCGTCCTCAAGATCACTTGGGTTGGTATAGGTTTGATTAGGGTTCATAGGTTGGGTTGAGTTGGTATAGATTTGGTTTCTTGGTTTGGTACATTATTAATTTCATTTATTTTATAATAACAAACTCACAGACTAACACATAACTAACACGTGTAATCCTAATCAAAAGAAATGATAATGAAGTTAGTTAACTTAAAATTTTTGATAATGTTAATGATGATTAAAATTAGTCAAAAAAATTGCATAACGGTAACGCATATATTGAGACACGCGCGCGTAAAAGTGAGTTAATAATTGTATTACTCACTCGTAGATATTGTTTTTGATTTATTCCGATTCTTCTCAATATGATGCGTGGGAATGGGGTGGGCCTTCATTATCATTTCAAATAGCAAGAGATTAATAACAGTTGGTAAAATTTTATATTTCATTGATTTCATAAAATAATATTTCATTGGTTGGTTGGTTTAAAGTTCATTTTATTTCCTGAAACACAATAACAATAACTAAGATTAATTTATATTTGCTTTGAATGTCGCTTGAATGCACTGCGGCATACACTTTTAATGGTGCCCTTCCTTTGAGCACACATTTTTGCATTTTTAAATTTAAGCTTCAAAAAGTTTTCTATGTCTATGTCGTTTGTTTCGCTTTGGTTGTTTGGAGCTCCTATTGCTTTCAGAAGTTGTAATATTTTGTGGTAATGTTTGAAGGCAACTTTGGAATGATAACCATTCCAGTTACACTGCGTAAAAAACAATGGGTTTAGAAACAAATATAACGCTTCGTGCAGCCTTTGCTTAATTTGTGTTGCGTTAATTTTAGCGCGGAAGATTTTTTTTATATGCTCAAAATAATTTGAGCTCGAAAGCATCTCTTCTAGACTATCTAATTCCGCCTTTTTTGTTATGAGCGGGAACGGAGTATCAGTTGACCCTTCCGGTGCGGTTTCGGTGGTCGAAACATCCAATGTTGTTGGCGGTGGATTGGCCTGCTGTACTATGATGCGATCTACTTTCTTTTGTAGATCGGCAATACACTTACAGAGGATGACTATCTGCTTAGAATTTTGCAGCGCCACCTTCTCACATCGGCATCGGTCGACAGCACCACACTCAGCAGAGGACACCACTTCGTTGTAATCTTTGTCCATGGTAAGTCTAAAATTGAAAAGTACGTTAAGTTCAGTCATTTTAAATTGAATATATTATTTTTATCTGATTCACCTTTCCTATGTCGATACTGCTCTTGTCGATGGTCAACAGTTCGGATATTTCACGGGTGCACTAAAGATTCTTCTTAGAAAACGCCTTGGAAGCCAAAGATTACAGCAAACCGCCTAAAATTGCATTAAGGTATGTTAACAAAACCAGTTTTAACGCAATTATACTAGTTTAATCCTTCTTACCTTTTCATAAAACAAGACACACCACGAGGATCACAAAACACGATGACAACACTGGTAGAGCAAAATTAGGTACCAAACCGCATGGACAAATAACAATGCAATGTGCGATATGAAATATCATGTATTTCCCAGAATAAACGGTAAACAGTATTTATTTTGTTTTTTGTATTTTGACAGTAGCATGACATGGATATGGCATCCGAAAAATAAATAAATGTACACTTTGACGCAAGAGTATAAACGCGCGTGACGTCATCAGACATTTCGCTTAATCTCTGAGTGTCGGGCGTACGATTAAGCGAAGATTAAGCGAAGTTTAAGCGAATGAGTTTCATACAAATTTTCACTCAATTGCCCGCAGGGAAACCATCCGCGCGGGTGATAAAAGGGTACGGTGGAAAAGCACATAGTGTGTGTGGCGAAATAACAATCCAAGCGATTATCGACGAAGTGAAGTAAGACATTCGTTTCGTGGTAGTTTCATTAGATTCCATCGACACCAAAATTCTAATTGGAATTATCGTTCTACAAGAAGTCGACTATTCGATCACGAATGGTGAGGTAAAAATAACGAAACGAAAGGGGGAAGAACAATGTACGGTTGAGGATGAACGTTGGGTGTATCAAATAGTGTGCGAAAATCAGCAGGAGCTAGATGTACCATCATCTTATCGTGGCGTTGTAAGTGATATGGTGAAAGAATATGAACCATCCAAAAACTCTGCCGTAGAAAGTGAGTTGAAAATATGTGTCAGTAATCAAGATGTGGTACGCACGTTGCCGAGAAGATTAGCTCCATTGGAGAAAGAAGTGGTGAGGAATCAAGTTCGAGAATGGTTAAATGACGGTATAATCCAACCGTCGCGAAGTCCCTACGCCAGTGCAGTGGTAGTCGTTCCAAAGAAGGATGGTTCCCATCGAGTATGTATTGATTACCGTGAGATGAATAAGAAAATCATTCGAGATTCTTATCCAATGCCTAACATCGAAGATCAGATCGACCAGTTGGCTGGTGCGCGCGTGTATACTGTGCTGGATCTGAAGAACTCGTATTTTCATGTGAAGGTGGAAAAGGCAAGTCGCCAGTACACATCCTTTGTGACGACGGACGGTCAGTATGAGTTTCTTCGGGCTCTCTTTGGCTTATGCCTTAGTGGAAATGCTTTTGGGCGCTTCATCGATTCTGCACTTCAAGAGCTGATCCTGGATGGTACCATGATGGCGTTTGTTGATGACATCATCATTCCGTCTCGAGATGAGGAGCAGGGCTTGACATCTTTACGGCGTGTGCTAGAATTGTCACAACGGGCTGGACTTCAATTCAACTGGAAAAAGTGTGCTTTCCTAAAACGTCGTGTTGAATATTTGGGTTATACAATTTACGAAGGACGAATAGAACCGTCACCGCAAAAGATAGAAAAGGTTAAGTTCTACCCGCAGCCTAAAACGGTAAAACAGCTGCAACGTTTTATAGGTTTGGCTAGTTATTTCAGAAAGTTCATCCAAGGATTCGCTGATATTGCCAAGCCATTGACAATGATATTAAAAAAGGATATTAAATTTGAATTCAGTGAAGAAGCAAAAGTATCATTTGAGTTAATCAAAGAAAAATTGGTCGTATTTCCAGTGTTACACATATTTGATGCGAAGTTGGAAACCGAATTACATACAGACGCGAGCAAAGATGCTCTCGCAGGAATACTATTGCAACGCGCTGAAGAGGATGGCATGTTGCATCCATGCTATTATTATAGTAGATTGACCAACAAGGCTGAGAAGAATTATCACTCGTTTGAATTAGAATCACTTGCTGTTGTTGAGTCCATAAAAAAGTTCAGGTGTTATTTGCTGGGTAAAAAGTTTAAGGTGGTGACAGACTGCATAGCTTTTAAGCAATCATTGGATAAGAAGATTCCGAATCCACGAGTGAGTCGTTGGCTAGTGGTGTTGTCTGAGTTTGAGTTTGAAGTTGAACACCGCAAAGGTGAAAAGATGAAACACGTTGATGCTTTGTCACGAGCAAATGTTTTGAAAATTTCAACGGTTGTGAGCGAAAAAATAATTCAAGCACAGTTGGGTGATCAAAAGATAATAGTCATTAAAAATGCGATCGATCAGGGAAAAGAGCATGATAAGTTTTGTTTGATAAATGGAGTGGTTTATAAGAACGTAGGTAACCAAAACAAACTAGTTGTACCACAAGTAATGGAAATGGGTATAATAAAAGAAGTCCACGAGAAAGCACATTTTTGTAAGAGAAAGATGAAAGAGTGTTTATCGGAAAACTATTTCATATCGGAAGTAGAAAAGAAAATTCAGGAATGCGTTGACAACTGTATTCGATGTATTGTTAATGATAGAAAACGCGGAAGAACAGAAGGAGAACTTCATCCGATACCGAAAGGTGACGTTCCGTTAGATACTTTCCACGTGGATCATCTAGGTCCTATGCCGTCAACGCGAAAGTCGTATAATTATATTTTTACTGTTGTAGATGCATTCACAAAATACGTCTGGTTATTTGCGACTAAAACTACTAATGCTGAAGAAGTTATAAGGAAGTTGACAGTTATATCAGATGTATTCGGATACCCACGTAGGATTATTTGCGATAGAGGATCTGCGTTTACGTCTGGATTGTTTAAGCAATATTGTGAGGAGGCCAATATCATGTTACATCATATTGTTACAGGGGTACCGCGAGGAAATGGCCAAGTGGAACGTATTCATCGCATAATAATACCTACATTAGCAAAGTTGTCGCATGAAAATCCGGAAAATTGGTTCAAATTTGTAAACAATGTACAAACAGCGATTAACAATAGTTGGCAGCGATCCATAAGAATGACCCCATTTGAATTAATGATCGGTGTTAAGATGAGAACGAAGTATAATTTACATATCTACGATGTGTTACAAGAAGAAGTTCAGAAAGCATTTACTGATGAAAGACAAGAGATGAGAGTTATAGCATGTGATGGTATAACAAGAATGCAAAACGAGAATCGTAAAACATATAATTTACGTCGGAAACCGAGTAAACAGTTCAAAGTAGCAGACATTGTAGCAATACCGATAACTCAATTCCGAACAGGTAGAAAAATCAAAAGAAAATACTATGGACCATACGAAATTGTGAAGATCTTTCCTAATGAGCGATGCGAAGTAAAGAAATTAGACGATGGTGTAGTGACCGGAGGAGGGAATTACAATTTCGGATTACTTTAACACACAACACATTTACAGTATATGCTTTCTAGCTGACAGTTCTAACTCAACTGACCATTTATTCTACTTTTCCGTCGTCATATCCATGTCCGAATTCATCTATATCCTTCCTACTCTTTCTCATTATTTCTGTCTTTATTTCCTGTATCCTATAATGTCTACAATCTACCTCTCGCCTACTCTTTAATACTTAATTATTTCTATAGTTCAATATCAGATGCCAAATTTTATTAAAATTAAAAGAAAAGAAAATCAATGCAAAAGAAACCATTATCAGAATTAATATAGCTCCATATCTTCTAACCAAGCTGGCTTACGCGCGTGACGTTGAGGTCTTTCTTCCCCTAGTCTATTACTTGCACGCGGCATAGGAGATAGATCCGTTACTGTGTTGGAGTTTTGGCTGTTCCCATCTATTGACAAACTATGATCGTACGGTACGGCACGGCACGGTAATAGTTTAACATCTCGCACATTCCTTGAGAATTGAGTTCCATCCTCGCTACGAATTACTACTTTCGCTCCGTCTCTAGCTAATATCGTGAATATTTCCTTAGAAAACGAAGGATCAGTCTTCTTCTTCTGCGGAATAAAAACTACAACCTTGTCGCCTACTTTAATGTTGCTCTCTTTAGCACCCCGATGTTTATCTGCGTAATTCTTACTAAGCAATTTAGCATGTGCATCATCTTCTCGCACAAATGATCGCTCTATACCTATTTTTGCATCCCACAAGCTAGGAAAAGTACCTCTGTAACGCCATCCCGCCAAAAGTTCAAAAGGTGGAACGCCCAACCTCGCATGGTGTTTACGAGTATTATGCAAGTGAACATATTCCTCCAGAGCTTCACTCCAATTCTTTTTTTCTATTTTAGCTGCTGATATCGCCTTAATGATGCCCTGATTCTGCCGCTCCACAGCTCCGTTCGACTGTGCACTTAACGGTATCGATTTACGCACCTTTACACCTTTTTGCTCCCAAAATTGTATAAATTCCTTACTTTTGAAGAGAGGACCGTTATCGCTTTGTACAGCAAGTGGTAAACCCCAAGTTTTAAAAATCTTACACAAAGCTGCATTCGTTGAACTTGCATCAATCTGCTTCATCTCGATAACGTTAAAAAAACGCGAGTAGATGTCTACACAAACTTAAAAGTGTCCTGAACCGCACCCTTGTACAGAAAGGAAATCAATTTGAAGTATCTCCCACGGGCCTTCCGGAAGAGATCGGCTGATTAATGGAACCGGTGGATTTCTTTGAGAAATGGCTAGGCAAGTCGTACAACCACTAACGTACTTATCGGCCTCTTTGGACATATTAGGCCACCAGAAATGATCACGAAGAATTCTTTTGGTAGCCCCGCAGCCAACGTGGCCTTCATGTGCTGTTGCTAAAGCCCTCTCTCTTAACGACTTGGGTAAAACAACCAGATCATCTTTGAATACAAGCGCATTGAGGGATCTTAACTGCTTGACCAAACATTCATAACGGCCCAAATGTCGAGGCCATTTGCCAGTTTCCATACACAAGCGCACTTCTGTTAATTCTTCGTCCTCTTCTGAAGCTAGCTGAATATCCGACAAAGACATACTCATATTAGTTGTGTCGAGAGCGTATAGCATATGCCTTTCGTTGTCGTCGTCAAACGGCCCATCTACCTGAGAATCATGTATAAGACGGGACAATACATCCGCAATGTTCTGATCTCCAGGAACACACTTAATTTGAAAATTAAATGGCAAAAGACGAAGGGCCCATGTTTCCGCACGAGTAATTGATCTCTTTCCAGATCTATACAGGCTGCCAAAGATGAATTTGTTAGCTTCGGAATCAGTCCAAATAGTAAAGTTGATTGGGGCGGCCCGGTGGTGCATGTGATAAACGGCGCCAGTCCACACGGCCGGACCGGGTTCAAATCCCATCCGGACCGTCCCCCCGTAGCAAGGACTGACTATCCGGCTACGTGGTAAAATAAGTCTAGTAAGCCAGAAATGGCCGGCGTGACCTGTAAGGTCGTTAAGCTAAGAAGAAGAAGTAAAGTTGATGTTAGTTAAGTAATAACTAAATCTCTCGACTGCCCAAACAATGGCTAACGCCTCCTTCTGGGTGTGAGGATAACGCTTTTCCACCATCGACAAGGACTTTGAAACGCACGCTATTATTCTAGGCGTTTTGATTTCATCGAACTGTACAAGCACTGCTCCTAGACCAAACGGTGAAGCATTCACGAATAATTCGGTCCTATCTTTATGATCAAAGTATCCTAACCTGATAATTGAGTGTAAAGCTATTCTTTTTACCAAAAACACATTTGGCTGGGTTTAACAGGACATTATGCTGCCGTAAACGAGACAATACTTCACCGAGATTAAAGTCGTGTTCTTCTTTCGTGTTTACGAATACGAGGGTATCATCAAGATAATTCACCGTGCCAGAACAATTTGCTATAACAACCGTCTACAAGGCTTCCTGAAAGATGTCCGGAGCGTTGCATAGAGCAAAGGGTATGAGTTTGAATCGGAATGTATCTTTTCCCGAAAAGAAATTTGTCAGATGTCTACACGACTCATCTAAAATGATATGGTAAAATGCATTAGTATGATCAATGGTTCAGAACCAAAGAGCACTCCGAAGTCTTGCAAGAATCTCTTCCAAAGAAGGCATCCTAAATGGAGTTCTAATGACACATTTGTTTGGTCATCTCAAATCAACAACTACGCTTATATCTTGTTTACCTTTCGGCACTACCAATATTGAAGAGCAAAATGATCTATCCATATCACTGGTAACCTTTTCTATTATATCGGATGCTAATAAGCTCTGCTATCGATTCTCAACCTCTACTCTGAATGCTGGCGGAATGTTAGTAAAAACCATCCTTGACGGTGGTAAACTCTTGCAGTAGCGGAGTGATACTGGTGGCATGTTAAACATGGGAAAATGGGTTTGTGATTCTATAGCACACAGTTCTTTCATTTTCGTTTCCGTATTTATCCCTATCTCTTCTAAAATTGGAACTTGTAAGCCCAGTTGTAACACGCTATACCTAGTTGCTGTGTTACGCTCTAACAGTGCTTTCGCTCCCGGAACCACATAAAATTTTTCGAGCAAGTGAGGACGGTCTGGCGTTACAACCAATGCGGCTAACAAAGAGGCTACGACACGTATCGGGCGAGTGGTTGCGTAAGCTTTTAGCGGTTTGTCTGTTCCTTCCTTCATGGCGTAAATGGAGTGAGATGTAGGATCACTCATTAGCTTATTGAAAACGCAATCCCCTATGGTGTTAATTTTTTGATAGATTCTGGAGCAGAGATTAACTGCAACTCCAGCCACATAACCTATAATTGAACCAGTGCTTTCAATACCACGCAGATCTAATGAGCACATTACATATTCTTCCTTGGTCCCTTGATCTAGTGTGCCGTGAGAAGATGGTACAGCAGGGTGAATCATATCGAAACTTTGGTCTTTCAATTCTGCATTAATTTCCAGATTACAGGATCGGTGATCAGTAGTACTAACTAGCCCGTGTACTAGTTTCCACCAATTGCTTTAAGGATGTTGCCTTCTGGTTGATTAGGTTTATTCTAAAAAATAATATTTCAACAATACGAATTTTTAAAGACCATTTTATTATGAAGCGGAACTCATTTCAAAATTCATTCAATATTGTGAAGAAAAAAATACATTCAAGGAAGGTTAGCACCCTCATATCCTCATATTGTGAAACCTGCACCGTTGGTACGATGAAATCCTCCACGATTCCGTGAAAAATTTCCCCGGCCTCGAAAATCCGATGATGATCTGCGCTTTAAACGAGGGTCTGTACACGACACCGCCATTACAGACACCGCTTCTTCTTTGGGATGATTTTTACTAAAAATCTTCTTAGCATGCTTTTCGATTTCCGTGCTGCGTACCCAGTCCACTAACTCCTGTAAGGAGCTTCCTTTCCGAGCAGCCTTTCTAGCGACATCTCGCACTTTACGATTGTTGGCATGGTGTTGGATTACATCTGCCACCGTTTCCACGAGTTGATCATTAACGTATCCACAAAGTTTGGCCACTGCTGCTACACGTCGCACATACTTCAGATCCGCTTCATCGGCACCCTGTGGCATGGACCGAAGCTTTTGTCGCTGAAACAGGACATAATCTCGCGAGCCAAAATAATCTTCAAGACGCTGAATGGCATTCGAGTATGGGTAAGAAACAGCGTCCGGTCCACTCTTGCTGAATGTACCGTCAAGCTTATCCCGCAACTTAAAACCGGCTTTCATGTTAAAAATGTTGGCTTTTTCCACTTCTTCGTTGATGCCTGCTAACGCCATTGCAGATTCCAAAATGTCGCGCCATCTATCGAAGGTGATTTTGTCGATCTCTTCTTCTCCTTCCATAGGCTTACATTCGCCAATCTGGAGCGTAGCGAATGACAAATAAGAATAGGAAGAGGACGCCAAAGTTTCCTTAACACTCTTCACTAGTTTTGCAAAATCACGATCTGACGATCCTAACCCTAGTTGGTATCATCTTCGAACAACCATGCTGAACTTTTCCTATTATACGTGTTTTTAGCAATTCCGCGATTCATTATGGCTTAATGTGAAGATTTTCCGCAACAAAACTATAGCTTGCTAGGTTCACCAAGCGATCCGACTACGACTAATCTTCCTTAGATTAACGAAATTGGCAGAACTAGTATGAGTAAAGCGACCTAACAGCACCATAAAGAATGCCCTCTTTAATGCAGTACTCTAACTCATACGATTGTGTTGGGTAGAACGAGAAACCAAATTTCCTGCGCCATTTCGCTCGCTAGTGTAGAGTATTGGTGTAGCATATGACTTTATGTATACACCTTTGGCAATCGACCTTATGTAATTGTTAATTGGGTTGCCACACACACACATGAAAGAGGCACAGGAGCACACCGCTTTGGGAAGGCGACGGGATTCGATGTTCGACTATCGACGGGAGCAGAACGACCTGGCACGATACTACAATTGGATTATAGAAGGTAAACTCGAGGAACATTAAACCGACTCTTTGGGAGCGGGCTGTAAACGACGGACTTGGGGGAATGAAGGATTAGCAGCAGTTGAATGACAACGGTCGCCACGAGAGGATCAATAACCGTGTAACAACGGATACTAATAAACTCTACAGCTAGTAGAATCGGTCGCAGTAGATGTGTGTGTGTGTGTCTGCAAGTACTAATAGTTGCATCGATTCCATCAAGGAATGTGCACTACAACTACTTTCATCGGCATCGATCCCATTAAGGAATGTGCGTGAATCCATCTACCTTCCATGCGCATCCAGCTCGTGTGCGAGAGTGTGTCCTCGGTTGCATCGATTCCCGTAGGAATGAGCTTACTAGTACTAACACTTACAAGAACACTACTTTTTTTTTTTTTTTTTTTTTTTTTTTTTTTTTTTTTTTTTTTGTTAACGGGGAGGGAACCTTCAAAAGGTACCCACCTCGAAGGGCGGCTTGCGGCTACAAGCCAATCCCTGCGAGATGGGTTATGTGGGATTCATCGTGACGCTGGGCCCGTGAAGCGGACCCGGCAGCCGATGGGACCCTAACTAAACCACTCCTCGACCTGATCCGAACCCTGCCGATGCGCTTGATGTGCGTAGTACTCCATGCAGGAACGTTTGTGCGATGCACCCATCCTGTTGACGCGCTGCTGCTTTCCAATGCTGCTACTGCGTCATTCGTCCTAGTTGTCTCAGCTGCTGCTGCTGCTTCGTGCCTTCCTTCCGCTGCTGCTGCTTAATTCCGCCCGTCCGTAGCCGCTACTTCCGGTGGGATCTAGCTCCTGCTGCTGCTCTGGTTACTCGTTGCTGCTGCTGCTGCTTCCGTTGTCGTCATCCTTTGGTGCGGTCACGGCGGCAGCTGTTGCTGTCCCGTTTGTTCCGTGTTCCGCCGTCGTTGTTGTCGTCTCCGTCTGGCCGTAGGTGGACTTTCCTCATTCCATCTCACTTGGAGGTTTCTGAAGATGGTCCTTGCGGCGGTCCGGACTGCTTCCCATGTGTTGCTGTTGGCACACATTTCCGCTGCAAGATTTTCTATCGTCAAGCGGGTGCGGCTCTGCTGCTGCATCTCGTGTTGGGTTCGAGCAAACCGTGGACAGTGGAACATTACGTGGTCGACATCTTCCACTTGGTGTTCACACACCGGGCAGTTTGGCGAGCCGTCGAGGATGCCTTTGTCGACGAAGTAGCTCCGGAGAAACCCATGCCCTGTAAAGAGTTGAGAGAGATAAAAATCAATTTCTCCGTGCTTGCGATTTACCCAGGACATAATGTCCGGGATAATTCTCCTCGTCCTCATCCCCGGCGATCTCGGCTGCCCCGCTCCGGCTGTCCATTGTTGTTGCCAGCGTCCCATGGTCTCTTCCCTTTGCCGCTTTCGTATGTCTGGTCCTGGACTTCCCCTCGCTACCTTTTCGTCGTGGCAGCGGATGTCCTCCTCTAGGAGAAGGACTAACGGGATAGTGCTTGCGACCACGCAAGCGGCATCGTAGGAGACCGTTTGGAAGGCACTGGCCACTCGAAGAACTCCTGTGCGGTGCGCCCTCTGAACCGTGGTCCGGTGAACGTCCTTCTGAAGAAGCGTCCGTCCCCACGATGTACAAGAACACTACTTCGTGTGCGTGATAATCCAAATCGATAATGTGCTACTCACCCGTATCGATCGAAAACCCATAAAACGGTTTATTATTATACTGAAAATCTCATAATATTGATCTACAATATCACAATTTCATCAACATCCCTCCTAACTGCGCCATTGTAGTGACCGGAGGAGGGAATTACAATTTCGGATTACTTTAACACACAACACATTTACAGTATATGCTTTCCAGCTGACAGTTCTAACTCAGCTGACCATTTATTCTACTTTTCCGTCGTCATATCCATGTCCGAATTCATCTATATCCTTCCTACTCTTTCTCATTATTTCTGTCTTTATTTCCTGTATCCTATAATCCCTACAGATGGAGATGAAGGGCCAACTACGACTACAACGGCTTTCGAACAATTAAAACCATGGGCCAATTCAGGAGAATTGTAAGGTCAGGAAAGGCCGTGTGGGAACGAACGATAATGTTAGTTGGGTGGTATGCCATAATTTTGTAGCAAACGGTCATTATAAAAAAGCGCAAAAATAATAAACCGATTATCATTCCTGCATGTATAGTCCTATAATTGTCAAGTGTTGTACATATAAACAAACAAAACAAAAACAAACCAAATTCGTGAAACGTTAAACCAATCCATGAAATCTAACAGCTTACCTTTAAATTTATAGTTCTAGCATATCTTTGTAATAGAGATGAGAATAACGACTCTTTTCAGTGAGTCAACTCAGAGTGAATGAGTCGGTATAAGGAGTCAGCTCGTTTATCGACTCATTTCGGAGTCATAAAAAACCCGGTTCGGTCATTTTACTCACTCATGAGTGTAAGCATGTAGCCGTGGTGAGTCGACTTGCTAAAAGAGTAAATACGTGAGTTGAAACGAAAATGAGTTGAAACAAAAATGAGTTGAAACGAAAATGAGTTGAAACAAAAATGAGTTGAAACAAAAATGAGTTGAAACGGAAATGAGTTGAAACCAATCGTTTGATATACATGAGTTGAAACGGAAAACATGTGTACCATACCCAAACTAGCCAAATGAATATACTCATGAGTGAGTAGGATAATAAATATCCGAATAAGTATCCCGTTTCATGTCAATGCCGATCAGTCTAGCCTGCTTGTTCGCTTATGCATGTTTGATAGTTAGGCAGAGCGAGAAGTTTATTAATTTGGCTAGTTTGGGTATTGTACACATGTAATGCGTTTCAACTCATGTGTATCAAACGTTTCGTTTCAACTCGTTTTTGTTTCAACTCATTTTTGTTACAACTCATTTTTGTTTCAACTCATTTTCGTTTCAACTCATTTTTGTTTCAACTCATTTTTGTTTCAACTCATTTTCGTTTCAACTCACGTATTTACTCTTTTAGCAACTCGACTCACCACGGCTACATGTTTACACTCATGAGTGAGTAAGTGAAAAAAGAGTCGCTAAAACTCATCGTGATGAGTGAACGAAACTCGTTCACTACAACGTTTCAACTCACTATCTCACTCTTACTCACTTTGCACATCTCTAGTTTGTAAGGTAGATATAGACGGTAATGGATAGTTCATATCTTTTACCATATAATCGTATGCTCTTTTTCCAACATATCGGAGAGTAAGAGCTTTCCCTACTCCTTCTTTGGTCCATTTGACACGTTTTTTCTCCTTGGTTATCAAATCAAGTTGATTTGGAGACAATGTGTCTTTTAACATATTCTTTAATCTTAAAATCAGATCACTGGGTTGAAGAGAAGATTTTCTAAGTGCCTCTACTTCCTTTTCAAGGTCATCATTTTTACTTTTAATTTGAACATTTTCTGAAGCTAACACGTCTAACGAAGCTCTAAGCTTGTAATTAGCTTCTCGTAGCATATCCATTTCTTTGGAAATCTTTGAAACATATGTGCATTTTCCCATGCACATATTGTAAGAATTATCACTTACAATATTTAATATATACTTATTTACAATCCGAGCAACCGTATGAAACTTACCACTGGGGAAAAGTTTTCTTCCCAATGCTTTCTCACCAACAGTGTTCTGGGGCATCTGAAAATCTTTTTCTTGGAAATGTGTTGAACAAATCACGTCCTTTTTCGACGGTATCCAATTTTCCTCCCGATTACAAAACTGAACCCATGCGTCTCGTAAAGGGTCATGTTTTGGAAAAGCATGGAAGGAAATCTCCAATGCATGTTTTTTAGCTGTGTACCAACTATTGGAACAGCAAGAAACGGCACATGAAAGCAGTAAAATGTTGAAATGTAATGCATTCTAAGAGTCTTATGAGTAAGCCAAATAAGGGTTGTAAAAAAGTAATAGAAAAAGAACAACTTAAACTGACTAACTAACTACCTAACCCAGATAGCCAAAAACCGATATACAGCAGTAATATTAAGACTTCGTGGATGACATAAAACGGGCCATAACCCACTTGGCAGAAATCGCATGAGAGGGGGGAAATTTCTTCATTCTCGCTACCCGTGACCCTCACTTTCGAGCGATCGTACGACAAACTCTCACTCCACCACCCTACCTCACTCGCACACGCTCCTATATTCTATGTAAACCCTCACCGCAACCTTCGTCACCAACCCACCCCACACCTGAACGGTCCCATACTCGAAGTGTTAGACAATTTTGGTTCCACACTTTGAAGCCTGTCGAGGAGTGTGGCACTATATTGTTTTTCGCTGTCTCATTTCTTTCACTACAAAATTGCTTTTGCCCTGTCTTTGGCGTATTCATATGAGTTTGGCCTTTGCTGGAGGCGGAGGTGTGTGCGCAAGCGTTATCGTGTTTTGTGAAGTGATTCTTTGCTCCGGTATGTAATGTGAAAACTAGTGATTGTGATTAGTGAATTAATTATAATCCATGTGTTTTGTGCGTAGTGAATCCCATCGAGTCGATCAGCTGATGGAAAGAGTTTGGCCGTGAAGCGGAAAGAGTGAAGCCGGAGTTAAACCGCAGGATGGCAGGATAAATCACATCGGAGAGAGTGCTGAATATTCGACGTCTTGAGAGGTACGCATTTTAACACTCGAAATGAATTAAAGAAAAAAAAAACAAAGTGTAAAGATTTCTCATGTCTCTCCGTTTTTTTTTCTTCTATATATTTACAGAATTCAGAAGGGATCGAACACCTTTATGCTGTGAACTATCAAATATTTTTTACCTCCAATTTTTTAAACTCTAATATTTTTTTCTAATTAATTAATTTAACACTAGAACTACCAAGCGTTTAAAGCGTTTTTCGTTTGTGGTTAATTTTTAAACAATTTCGAAGAGTTGGAATATATTTTATTGTTTATTGGAGATCGTACGATCGAATATGTATGTGAAACTCATGTTTCACCTACCTTATAATTGTTTAACCCTAAAAAATTATGCGATGAAAATGAAGCGTTCCAGTCAAAATGACTGGTGCGGTAGTTCTAGTGTTAATGAATTTATTAACTAATTTATCTATGCGAATATTTATCTTGTTCAAGCAAGTGCAACATACAAGTAATAAATTCATAAACAATGCAGCCATGCATTTGTCCACGATATGGGATTTTTTGAATTAACAGCGATTCTTCTGCTTTAAAAATAATATTGACATTTACAATAATTATATACAACACTTAAACCCTTAAACCCAAAGCTTTAAGGGACGTTTAGTACAACGAAACGCTTGCTTTCATGCAGTTCTTTATATCATTCGAGTTTGTCATCCAAGCTGTCAAATGCCAAGGGCACAAATCAAAACAGTAATCGCAGTAGTCTGGTATGATGATTGTTACAATTTATTGTAAAAAATACAACTTTATTCACCGCTATATAAGGAACGCTTAAGGGTTCGGTTTAAGGGACCGATAGCTCGAAAAACGCTAGAAATCTGCTATAAAATGTCAATTGGGGTGTTATTGCCATATTTACCTTGTTATTGAAGAAATCTGTCATGGCGTCAAGTCGCGCTTCGAATAGCGATTTTTCGCAATAAATACTCGTATTAGCGACTTTTCACATTTTTTTTGTATGGAGTTTCGCAAACGCGACAATTGCTAAGCGTTTAGAGCCGGGGTTACCCCGGTGTAACGGTGTAAGAAGTGTAAGCGAGCGTACACACGCAACGCCCACGCCCTGGCCACATCCACAAGTAACTTCGTAGAAAACCCGAAACAAACCCTCTATGCTTACTGCACGCTTAAGCAAAACAACGCTTTACCGAGTGCTACGCCGAATGCAGCGTACGTGGTATTCTAATGCAGATCGCAGGTATAATTTCCAAATCCTTTTTCACTTCGCGAAGATCCCAGGTATAATTCCCGAATCCTCTTTCTCCTCGTGATTTGTGGACGCGTCCAGGGAAGAACCCAATTTTTTTGAAATTTTGTATGACTTCGGCTTTTTGGACGTCTCATGAGCCATCATGTGTACGTCGCCTAACAGTGTTTGTCATGTCGCATGCTTCGCAGCATCCCACTTGGCAGAAATCGCATGAGAGGGGGGAAATTTCTTCATTCTCGCTACCCCTGACCCTCACTTTCGAGCGATCGTACGACAAACTCTCACTCCACCACCCTACCTCACTCACACACGCTCCTATATTCTATGTAAACCCTCACAGCAACCTGCGTCACCAACCCACCCCACACCTGAACGGTCCCATACTCGAAGTGTTAGACAAATTTTGGATCCACACTTTGAAGCCTGTCGAGGAGTGTGGCACTATATTGTTTTTCGCTGTCTCCTTTCTTTCACTACAAAATTGCTTTTGCCCTGTCTTTGGCGTATTCATATGAGTTTGGCCTTTGCTGGAGGCGGAGGTGTGTGCGCAAGCGTTATCGTGTTTTGTGAAGTGATTCTTTGCTCCGGTAAGTAATGTGAAAACTAGTGATTGTGATAAGTGAATTAATTATAATCCTTGTGTTTTGTGCGTAGTGAATCCCATCGAGTCGATCAGCTGATGGAAAGAGTTTGGCCGTGAAGCGGAAAGGGTGAAGCCGGAGTTAAACCGCAGGATGGCAGGACAAATCACATCGGAGAGAGTGCTGAATACTCGCCGTCTTGAGAGGTACGCATTTTAACACTCGAAATGAGTTAAAGAAAAAAAAAACAAAGTGTAAAGATTTCTCATGTCTCTCCGTTTTTTTTTCTTCTATATATTTACAGAAACCTCTGCCGAACATAGGAACCCCATCCCACCGCTTCGCAGAACGCCGGCAGTTTTTTTTACCTGTTCGTCGCATGATGAGCGTATGTGCAATAAAAAAAGGGATCGTATGTATTTCCTGGTAATTATTTCGTTCACGGTCGTGGTGTGTTCGGGACGAGGGTGTCCCGAATGCAGCAATAGGAAAGAAAGGGAAAGCGAGAAAGAACAAAAAGCGAAGGAAAGAACGGGACAAAATAAAGCTAATTTTTTGGCTTCCCGGCTTATTATAAATAAGCTTGGGAGCTTCCATGCTTGCAAGCTTGCATGCTCGTATGCAAGCGTACATACGCCCTGCCCCCTATACCCGATTCCCCCACCCCCGCGAACGATCCTTGAACGAGGCTTACTAAGTTGCTAGTAAGCCTTTAATAAGCCGGCTAATAAGCCGCAATGTCGTACGACTTTTGCCAAGTGGGCAGTGAGCAGTGCGTGTGAGCAGATTCGCAGTGCATGTGAGGGTGTTCGCAGGGAAAATGGAAATGTTGAACTGTTGTGAATTCTTTCCTTTTCAGCTACACAAAAAGAACCAAAACTCAGGAGAAATATGAATACAGAATTGTCTGCAGTTAATTCCCTCTTGACATATATGACTTCTTCAGCAATATTAAGAAAAAATCTGTGATTTCCGGTAGGACTCTTGAAAAATCGGTAGTTTCAGGGTGCTCGTCTGTGAATCGGTAGGCTAATCAAAAATCGGTAGGAATACAGATACATCGGTAGTTCTGGTCACACTGCTGACAAGAAGCACAAAAGGAAGAAGAAAACACTGTCCTTTACCTACGCGTACAATATATTTGACACTATTTGCCACCAAAATACACACATATACTTTCACACACCAAACACAACACCAATTGAATTCATTGTCGTGTAAATAGGGGAAGAAGTTTCCACAACATGCACCGAAAGTGTTTTCCCTCACTACATTTCAATGCGCTTGCCGAGGCAAGCACGGAGTGAAGGGAAAAAACTAACACCACACGTTAATGGCATGAAAAGGCATATAAACTCTGTATAAATTGCCACACTTGTTTGAATATTGCACTTCACAAAGCAATCGCGCATACTTGCAAACTTCCGCGCATCACTCACGCACAAACAGCTATAAAATTTTCTAAGTCTCACAACATGTCCGCCCTGGACTTAGCGCACAGCCCACTTGGCAAAAGTCGTACGACATCGCCCATTAGCCGGCTTATTAAAGGCTTACTAGCAACTTAGTAAGCCTCGTTCGTGGATCGTTCGCGGGGGTGGGGGAATCGGGTACAGGGGCGGGGCGTATGCCGTATGTACGCTTGTATATAGCCTGCAAGCTTGCAGGCTTATTTATAATAAGCGTTGGTAGCCTAATAAGCTTCAGTGTGTCCCGTTCTTTCCTTCGCTTTTTTGTTCTTTCTCGCTTTCCCTTTCTTTCCTATTGCTGCATTCGGGACACCCTCGTCCCAAACACACCACGAACGTGAACGAAATAATTACCAGGAAATACATACGATCCCTTTTTTTATTGCACATACGCTCATCATGCGACGAACAGGTAAAAAAAAACTGCCGGCGTTCTGCGAAGCGGACGGTGGGATGGGGTTCCTATGTTCGGCAGAGGTTTCTGTAAATATATAGAAGAAGAAAAAAACGGAGAGACATGAGAAATCTTTACACTTTGTTTTTTTTCTTTAACTCATTTCGAGTGTTAAAATGCGTACCTCTCAAGACGGCGAGTATTCAGCACTCTCTCCGATGTGATTTATCCTGCCATCCTGCGGTTTAACTCCGGCTTCACCCTTTCCGCTTCACGGCCAAACTCTTTCCATCAGCTGATCGACTCGATGGGATTCACTACGCACAAAACACAAGGAATAGAATTAATTCACTTATCACAATCACTAGTTTTCACATTACTTACCGGAGCAAAGAATCACTTCACAAAACACGATAACGCTTGCGCACACACCTCCGCCTCCAGCAAAGGCCAAACTCATATGAATACGCCAAAGACAGGGCAAAAGCAATTTTGTAGTGAAAGAAAGGAGACAGCGAAAAACAATATAGTGCCACACTCCTCGACAGGCTTCAAAGTGTGGATCCAAAATTTGTCTAACACTTCGAGTATGGGACCGTTCAGGTGTGGGGTGGGTTGGTGACGCAGGTTGCTGTGAGGGTTTACATAGAATATAGGAGCGTGTGTGAGTGAGGTAGGGTGGTGGAGTGAGAGTTTGTCGTACGATCGCTCGAAAGTGAGGGTCAGGGGTAGCGAGAATGAAGAAATTTCCCCCCTCTCATGCGATTTCTGCCAAGTGGGAGCAAACTGAGCTCGTCACAGTGTGGGTTGAACGCTAGAGTAAGGACGCAGGTTGAACAATATAACATAATATCCTTACCCTAAAAGCCAACATAGCCGCCCCCCGTGGAACGATCAGTTTCCACCATTTTTCTGACTTGCCTGTTCCGGTTGCCCTGGTAGCACGCAAATACGCGAGAGAGCCCTTCTATATTAACCATCCCTTGTTTTGACATTTACAACCCTTATAAGACCAGCGTCTCCTGGGTAGACCCTAATTACCCTATCGTACCGCCATTTGAGGAGAGGAAGATTATCCTCTTTTAACAACACCATAGTTCCCTCGCGTAAGTTGCCCCGTTTTCCTGTCCATTTTGTACGCCGGTGCAGCCCGGACAGATATTCCTTGTTCCATCTCTTCCAGATGTGTCGCAGGTACTCCTGCGTCTGCTGGTACCGATCAAGACGGTTCTCTGGAATACCGCCGTATGACGGTTCTGGTAACGAGGACAACGCGCGATGAACCAGAAAATGGCCGGGGGTGAGGATCTCCAAATCCTCAGCGTCGACTGTTAGCTGCGTTAAGGGTCGAGAGTTCAGGCATGCCTCCACCTGAACAAGAAGAATTTCCAAATCGTCTCGCTGCAGCACTACATTTTCGATTGTCGCCTTCA
Organism: Anopheles funestus; assembly: GCF_943734845.2. Lineage (NCBI taxonomy): Eukaryota > Metazoa > Arthropoda > Insecta > Diptera > Culicidae > Anopheles > Anopheles funestus. Next base: position 20,910,101 of record NC_064597.1, on the reverse strand, counting down.
GATGCCTCTTCAGCGACTTGACCACCGCTTCCCACAGTCCGCCGAAATGTGGGGAGCGCGAAGGAATGAATCGCAAATCGATTCCTTCGGAACCACAGTAAGATGCGACGCCATGTTGATGTTCTACTTCTTCTTGGCTTAACGACCTTACAGGTCACGCCGGCCATTTCTGGCTTACTAGACTTGTTTTACCACGTAGCCGGATAGTCAGTCCTTGCTACGGGGGAACGGTCCGGATGGGGTTTGAACCCGGTCCGGCCGTGTGGACTGGCGCCGTTTATCATATGAACCACCGGACCGCCCCATGTTGATGTTGTTGCGTCCCAAACAGCTGCTGTAGTTCCTTCAATGCGCGGTTCGCGCCACAAAAATTCCTCGCATTTTTGCACTCAATAAGATTCGGCTTCCACGTGCCACGAATCGCTTCAATGTGGCAATGAAAGATGGTGTCGAAACGTTGTCGATCAGCTCGATGTGCATAGCTTTGCAGAAGAAGATGGCCGCATAAGATTTAACTGGAGCAGTTTTTCGGCCTCCAATTCTGTAGAGCAACGGTCCGCAGAGATCTACTCCCGTCGTTAAAAACGGCAAGGCTGGCGTCACCCTTTCAACAGGAAGGCTTCAGTCGAAAACACTGCATACAATCATGAACCACCTTTTGTACCAAATTCCGTATGCGTAGCTGCCATAATTCTTCGCGGATAGTTGATATCATGAGTTGCTGACCGGCATGATGCAGATTCCGGTGGTAAAGCTGCACTATCAGGAAGGTCAGGGGGTGTGAGGTAGCTAAGATGATCGGATGTTTCCGATCATAGGAAACTGGGGCGTTCCTTAAGCGACCGTCGATTCGCATCACACCATCGTGGATGATAGGGGACAAGGTCTTCAATCCAGAGGATCGTTTCACCTCACCAGATCGCTGAAGATCCTTAATCTCTTCACCAACACATTCTCGTTGCGCGCTACGAAGCAACACGTGTGTAGCCTCCTGAAGTTCCGACGTTCGTAAATATCCCACTCTCCGCAGTGCCCGATGAGTTTTGTCAGTTGTACCAGACCAAAACTCACGAACGACGATCGAAGACTGAAGATCGGTGTAGAGTTCTCTTTATTTGTATTCGTTATATCACGGTAATTGATCCTCTCGTGACGACTGTTGCCATTCAACTCCGCTAATCCTACATTCCCCCAAGTGCGTCGTTTACAGCCCGCTCTCAAAGAGTCGGCTTAATGTTACTCGAGTTTACCTTCTATAATCCAATACTCTACATCCCTCACCTAGCCCTATCTTTTTTTTTATTTTTTTTTACTCGATTTTTTGTTTGTATGTGCAATGTCCAATGTTTTATGTGCCGGATTCCTTATATCTTACAGGAACTTTGGTACTCCGCTTAGGGCGTTTCAAGGGAGGTGTTACGCAGTGATGTGGTTGGGTCTTTTCTTCATGGTTTACTACTTCTGGGATGTTCTCATCTCCTTCTTCATCTGCACTTTCGACTACCACGTCCGTACCTCTCCTTTGAACCACTGTGTATCGTTCTGGCCGAAAAGTGGGTTCTAGTTTCCCCATTTCGTGATTGCGAATTAATATTGGGTCTCATACCGCTATTTGAGACTCCGTAGCATGTCGTCTTGCGTCCGCGTAAAGCTTTCCTTGCATTTTTTTAATGCGATCTCTGTCCCTGGTTTCTCCATCACGATACCAATATGGGTCTGTTCTTAGTGACGGGGGCAAATCTTTTACAGGTCTTCCAGTCAGCAGTTCCATTGGTGACTTACCGGTAACCCAGTGTGGTGTGGTGTTATAGGTGTAAACATATTCGTCAATGGCCTTCCTCCAATCTTCTTTCATTGCCTTGGCTATTCTTAGAGTTCGTAGGATTCCTTGGTTTTGTCGTTCTACTAATCCGTTCATCTGCGGCCAATACGGGATTGTACGCACTAGACGGATATTTTTACCTGGCAATAATTAGTAAATTCTTCACCCGAAAAAGGTGGCCCGTTGTCAGCTCTTATTGTTTCCGGGTAAGTATGATGGCGAAATACGCTTTCAAGGGCTTCTATTGTTTTGTTTGCATTAGTGGTCATCGCCACCACTCCAGGATGACCACGATGTGCAATTTCTAGTGCTCGCTGGCGTAAAGTTTCTGGCAGAATGATGCGATCATTCCTTACAATTATACCATTGATTATCCCTAACTCGCTGGCGAATGCTTGGTATCTCAACAGAGTTGCTGGCCATGTTTTAGTCTCAATAGCCTTGGCTACCGCTTTTAATGTCTCGTCCATACCTGTTTGTTGTTTGATTTCCTCTAATGTAATGGCTAACTGTTCCGTAGTGATTTCACATACGTAGTGTTCGGTAGCCTCGTCAAAAGGCGTACTGCCAGGTGGACACAATCTGGAAAGGATGTCCGAGATATTGTCGGACCCTGGGATATGTACCACTTTAAAGTCATACGGCTGTAGTCGCAATGCCCATCCTTCCGCTCTGGAGCAAGCCCGTTTCCCTTCTTGATGTTTGCCACCAAAGATGTACTCTAGAGTCTTGTGATCCGTAAACACCGTAAAGCGTTTCCCGAAAAGATAGTAGTGGAGTTTTTCAACGGCCCACACGACTGCCAGAGCTTCTCGCTGGGTTTGTGGATACACTCTTTCCGTTTTCGTAAGCCCCTTTGAGGCAAAGGTGATGATCCTTGATTGATGTCGACTATTCCTCTGGGTCAATACCCTCCCAAGGCCCACGGCTGATGCGTCTACGTATAGTTCCGTTACATCATTCGGATCGAAGAACCCCAGCCGATGGACCATGCTTGCTAATTCTTTACGGAGGTCGTTGAATGCCTTCTGTGGATCCATCCCAAACGATTCCGCTCCTCCTCTTGTAAAGCATCGCAAAGCTTCCGTTTTTGATGACAGATTGGGGGAAAACTGGCCAACAAAGTTGACTAATCCTAGAAAACTCCGAACTTCTTCCTTCGTTTCAGGTAGTCTAAAGATTTGTATGGCCCGGATTTTATCTTCCGTAGGACTTATGCCCTGTGCATTGATCTTAAAGCCCAATATTTGAAGCTCCGGAACGTTGAATACGCATTTGTCATTGTTAAGCAATGGGTTATTTTCTTTTAGTATATCAAATACCTTGCGTAGTCGTGTGTTATGCTCCAAATGCATCGTTCCCCACACCACGATGTCATCAATATAAATTAACAGCCCATCTACATCAGCAAGCATTTCACACATAATCCTTTGAAAAATCTCTGGGGCGCAATTAATACCAAACATAAGTCTTTTAAATTGCATTAGACCTTTCCCAGTCATGAACGTGGTAATCTTCCTTAAGTCTGGATGTAGTTCGACATGATAGTAAGCTGATGTTATATCCAATTTAGAAAATATTACTGCTCCTTTAAGATTGTTAAGCAACGTATCAATTATAGGGAGTGGATAGTGCTCACGTTGGATAGCTGTATTTGGATAACGCATGTTGATACATAGTCGGATATCGTCAGTCCCTTTAGGAACCACTGCCATTGGAGATATCCAACTTGCTGGACCGATAACCGGTTCAATAATATCCTTATCCAGCATTTCTTGAAGTTTCCGCTCAAGCATCACCTCCATCGCGAACGGAATACGATGGTATGCAAGCTTCTTTGGGGTTACTTTGTGGTCAATGCATAGCTTTAGCAGTATGTTCGGGAACTTCGGAAATGGTTCTTTTTTCTGTCCGATATTATTGACTTCCAACCCGACTTTTAACACCTTAAGCTCTTCTGCCGTTCTTTTGCTAAGCAGACTTCTCTGCGCTCCCTTGCTCCCTGACGAAGAATTCCGCATATGTTTTGGGTTTGCTCTCGTTGATGGATATAAAAGCCTCAAAAATGGTCAAAACTTGCAGTGGTTCTTGAGTCGCGTATGCTGTGATCTGCCGGTCACATTGAAATTTTCTCTTGAATATTCTAGCATTAGTATTTACCAAATTAGTCCACACTTGTTCCGTGATTGTATTGATCATAGCCCCCGAATCGATTAAAAATTCCACTGCAAGTTGATCAATAAACCCCATAATCATTCCGTTATTATAATTTGTGTCTCCCTGCTAAAAAAAGAATAAAATGTTAGGCGAGTGGCTGTTCATTTTTTTTAATTATTTCATTGATACCATATTCCTTCCAACTTCTATTAGTGTTCATTATTATTTTAGTATAAGAAATGCACTATGTAGATATAGAAAAATAACAAGAGGCAACAAGAGAAAAATAAAAAAAACAACATCATTCTACCTTGGGTGATGCACAGTCCTTACGATATCCACAAAGCCTTCCTTGCTCTGCAACATCCCCGTCATCGAGCAAGGCGTTGGCAACTTCCGATCTTTTCCAAGAAAACCGACTCGTTCTTGGTGTGTATCGATTGCCTGCACACTTCCTTGCGAAATGTCCCAGTTTTCCGCATCTGTTACATGTCGAATTCCGTGCGACACAGTTTTTAAAATCGCTCTGGTGCCTTTCTGAACCACAACGGCTGCATTCTTGAGATGTACGGTTAACCTTTTGCGAGGAATAATTTCTTTGTGATGTCGTCTTCTTGTTCGTGTTCCGATTGATCCATGCCACTACTGCATCTTCTTGTCGCATTGGGTGTGCTTTCTCTTTTTGCTTTAGTATCACCTCTCGATTCATGGCATAGTTGATCAGACTGTCAAGGTCCATTGTGGCTTCAATACCTTTGTCGCGTACCCTTTCATCGCTTGCCCCTACCGTTATTTGATGTAAGATTTCTTTTTCTTCACGATCTTTAAAGTCGCAACAAGCAGCCTGCGTACGTAATCTCAACATATAACGATTGAAGGTTTCCCCGTGTTTTTGGGATAGCGATCGGAAAATCTTCAACTCCACCCGCTCATTTCGCTTCCCTACAAAGAATGCGTTGAGGCGTTTGACGGCGTTGTCGTACTCAGGAGTTTCTTGGGGAGCCATTGGTACTTTAGGAGGCTCCGGGTGTATTTCCCCCGTTATCGGCGCAAGATGGTGGTAAATCCGTTGTAAGCCTCTACCGCCCTTTGCAAGCATGAAAAGATGCTGCAAGCATGAAAAGAAGAAGAATTTTATGAACCACTATTTTGCGAGTTTTTCGTTATGTCTTTGCAAGTTATCTAAACCACTATCCACCTTTAATTTTCTTTTTAATCGGCCAATTTACATAGCCATGGATCAGTTTTTCTTAATGTGCACTGCGGTGCTCAACTGGACTCGTATTTGTTCTTTCCTTTGAGTGTACGCTGCGGAGTATTACCGGTCTCGCATTTTTTTTTTGTTTCTTAGTGTGCGCTACGGTGTTGCTACCTGACTCGCTTTTTCCTTTCTCTTTTTTTTTTTTTTTAATGTGCGCTACGGTGTTGCTACCGGACTCGCATCTTCTATTTTGTTTCTTAGTGTGCGCTACGGTGTTGCTACCGGACTCGCATTAGTTCTTTCTTTTTGGTTGTGCGCTACGGTGTTTTACCGGTCTCGCCCAGGCAGCAAAATTTGGGATGTTGCATGAACTTTTGTATGGGTGCTACACTACCAAAAACCCTACCAAAATGCTTACCCATAGCAGCATGAATGGTTGGGTTTTTCTGTAGCGTCGCACGGGTGTCGCGTGTTGCATGCAATTTATTCTACCATTTTACCCCCACCCCAAACCTTTCGGATCGTATGAAATGAGGACACGAAGGATTCTCTTTCAACTCTCTTGTTTTATTTACTCACCGATTTTTGCTCACATATTATTGGGTAGCCCCCCTCTGCACTGCCGCCAGCTGATCCGCGCCTCTTCGTACCGGTCGATCCTTTCTTCCATCGGCCTGCTTCAGCCGCGCGCTTGTCCTGGTCTTCCCTCTAACCGCTCCCTCGTCTTCCTCTTCCACAGTGGATTTCAGTGGAAATGTGGCACACGGTGTTGGCGGCGCCCGATGAAAACCTGTGGGAGAAAGCGAAATAAAAACACTTTTAACACACATATTATAACTCGGGAACATTTGAAACTTACCGAACTATTCGACAGCTGATATTGCTGCAATTTTATGCACGAAAACTGCATCGAGGCTGCCGGCATTCCCGGATACTTTAGCCGCATTCTCCTATGTCCCACTTGGTCCGGGATGATCGGTTTGCTGCGCCGTCTATCTTCGCACACATGCACTTTTATTCACTTTTTTTACAAGCTTACAAGCCCTTCTTACACTACACATTTTCGAGACAAATTCGCGGTGGAAACAATTAATTTAACTTAACTTAATTAGGTTTTAAATAACACGCCACGAGCTGAACCGTGTCCAGCAAAGTCAAAATCTGTTTGAGAAAATGTTCACAATTCGTCCAACAAGAGAAAGAAGAGAGCCAAAACAAACGACACTATGGTTTATCTCAAATGAAGAAGTTATATTTTTGACCATAAAAATCATGGATATTATTGACAGAAAATAAAATCCAAAAAAGGAAGTAATTATTAAAGGCGAAGATTAATTTGACTTTCTTGATAATTAAAATTAATTTATAATGAATAAAATCAATTTTATACTCTAAAATATGCATAAAAACCAAATATTTGCAATCATATGAAATTTTGACCAACACAATTCTAATCCACGCCATTCACCCGTAGTGATCCTAATCGACGCCATCATACGATAACAGCCAATCAGGATGAGCCAAGTACGATACATGGCCGATGTCGTGTGTGTGTGCGATGCGACACCGCGAAACTGAACACTTTGTTGCACGCTCGAAAATGAACACGAGCGAGATGAGCGAGAGGGAAGAAAAGCTCGTTAGGGCCAGAATGGGACGGGAATAGCTTGCAACAGCCGCTCTCGGGCGCGACACTTTCGTTCGTGGGTGCGCTGAACCGCGCGGGGTAGAAATCGGACGTGAAACGCAGGGAAGTCATGCAACATTGCTACCTGGGCGCATCTTCCCGTGGAAATAGACGTAGAGAGACATTTCTCGCGCGACATTTCTCAAAAGTAGCTCAATTCTGCAAACAAACCAAATCGCTCGGCGAGACATTTCTGTGCCTACTTCGTTGGAATATTTCTATGTGTTTCTATGGAAATGCCGTTTCGATGCTTTTTTTTATATATGGACTTTTCATCGCATTTCATCGAATATTGACGAGAAATGTCGCGCGAGAAATGTCGCTCTACGTCTATTTCCACGGTTCTATTTTGTTTCTTAGTGTGCGCTACGGTGTTGCTACTGGACTCGCTTTTTCTTTCTCTTTTCTTTTTTTTCTGTGTGTGTGCTGTAGCAGTTAGATTCGGAAAATTGTAAATTGACAGTGGGTCCTGTTTACATCCAAGGATCGAACGTTTACTTGTATCGGGTATTGACGAACAGGCGTCAGTCGGTTGAAAACTGTCGTAGAATAAAGTAACGATTGGAGAAAGAAACCAGACTCTTACAGTTCAGAAGTGGGATCAGCCCAAAAGTACCGAAAGTGTGACCGGGAGTAAAGCATCTAATAGAGGGTGAAGCGGGGTGAAGTGTAAGTGCGCATAATAAGACACGAGCGTGTGATTATAATAAACGACGTGCAAAATGGCACCGAAACGATCAGGCCGCCGCCAAGACAGCCCAGAAAGTTGCTCGACCCGTATTGAGCACTCAACGGTTTTAGAGAACAAAGCGTTTCTCAGTAATGAACGGTTGCTGCACCCACAGGAATTGCGTGCATTGATTCCTGAATTTCGAGGAGGTTCAAAGGTGAATCTATGGCTGGAAACGATAGAACATTACGCGCGGTTATACGAGTGGCAAGACCGGTCTAAGCTATTGTACGCCAGTTGCCGCCTAGAAGGAGCAGCTAAATCGTGGTATGATGGGTTCCGAAGCAGAATCAGCAATTTCTCGGAATTCTGCGTAGCCGCGAAGAAAGCGTTCCCGGATGAGCGGAACGAGGCAGAGGTGCACATGGAATTGCAAAGAGTGGCGAAAGCCAAAGAAGAATCGTATGAACAATACGTATTCAGAGTGAACGCGATCGGTGTTTCGGGGAAAGTGAGCGAACAAGCCATAATTTCCTACATCATCCGAGGATTATCGTTCGACACCGTTTACCCCAGCATTATGGTGAAAAAATACAGCGATATCTATGAATTGTTAGATCACCTGAAATGGTGCGAAAACAATATAAATCTACGGAAGAAGAAGGACGAGAATAAAACTTCGTCGGTTAGAGGAGAGAGCGATCAGGCGACGTCCACAACTACAAAGAAACTCATTGTATGCTACAACTGTGGAGACAAAGGGCATAAGTCGACGGAGTGTCCTAAACCAAAGGAGGTGGCCGTGTGCAGCCATTGTAATCGAGCCGGACATCGTTCGGAAGCGTGTCGGCGCAGACCACTAACACCTCAAACTTTCAGACCGAGTGTGAACGTACTCACCAAGACAGAGGAGAAAACCTTTTCATCTGTAGCGCAGTCGCTGAAGACCAACGAAGAGGCGAAAACAGCCGTGTGTGTGAAGATCGGGGGAAAGGACATACATGCGAACGCGTTAGTAGACTCGGGAAGTGCAGTGAGCATAATCACCGACACTGTGTTACCCAAGGGTACGGCTTGGCAACCAGTACATGTGGAAACAGAAGTGGTAGGAGTAAACCAATCGGTAATCGAGAAATTGGGATCTTTGAAGACAACGCTCACCATACAAGGCAGAGAATTTTCGGCGTATTTCATAGTGGTTCCGGAAAAGACCATATGGTCGGACATAATTCTTGGAAGAGATTTTTTAAAAATGAACAATATTATCACCATTAGTATGGAAGCGGAAAATACTATAGGTCAACAGCAGGAATGTTCTTATTTGCTAAAGCAGGAATTTGGAGAATTAGTTGACAATATGGAAGAAGTATTAACCATGAGCGAAGAAACGGAATTGGATGTGGGAGACACTGACATGACGCGTAAAGAAAAGGAGGAAGTGGAAAAGTTGTACAAAAATGAGTATCTCTACAGAGTTAAACCAAGAGAGCCAAAAATGAAGTATAAATGTGAAATTAAATTGAAAGAAGATAAATACTTCACTGCGAATCCGGCTAGGTTCAGTTTTGTGGAAAAAGAAGAGCTGAACAAAATTGTTCAAGACTTATTACAGAAAGGAATAATAAGAGAAAGTGATTCTCCGTACACCAGCAGAGTAGTATTGACAAAGAGACGAAATGGAACTTATAGAATGTGCGTGAATTATAAACCGCTCAATAGGTTAGTGGAGCGTATGCATTTTCCACTACCGCTAATAGAAGATCAAATTGCGAAGTTACAAGGAAAAAACTATTTCTCGGCACTAGATTTGAAAAACGGGTTTTATCACGTGGAAATCGAAGATCATTCGCGAAAATTTACCTCTTTTGTCACGGCGGATGGACAATTTGAATTCAATAGACTACCATTTGGATATGCAAACTCACCAGCCATATTCGTAAAGTACATAACGAAAATTCTTGAACCGATGATAAGATCAGAAAAATTGATAGTATTTATGGACGATATTTTGGTCGCCACAGAAAATTTGGAAACTCATATGAATATTCTCAAGGAACTCTTTAATAATCTAAGTGATAATCACATTGAAATCAATACAGCTAAATGCAAGTTTGTCAAAACCAGAATTGAATATTTAGGTTACGAGATAGGATACAATCAACTACAACCATCGGAAAGACATATAGAATCAATCAGAAATATCCCAGTTCCAATTACTCGTAAAAGTTTGCAAAGATTTATTGGATTGGTTAGTTATTTCAGGAAGTTTATTAAAGGATTTAACAAAATAGCCGAACCATTGTATAATCTCATGAAGGATACGATTGACTATATTTTCCAAGAGGAACATCTCGAAGCATTTAATAGGTTGAAAACAATACTAGTAGAGAAGCCTATATTGTGTTTATATTCACATACCGCAGAAACACAGTTGCATACAGATGCGTCAAGCAGCGGCTATGGTGGTATACTAATGCAAAGGCAATCGAAAGACAATCAGTTTCATCCGGTAATGTACTTCAGTCGAAAGACTACTACGGCGGAAGCTAAACTTCACAGCTTTGAATTGGAAACTCTGGCAGTAATCTATAGCATACAGAGATTCAGAATTTACTTATTTGGAATTCATTTTAAAATCGTTACGGATTGTAATTCTCTTAGAGCCACCTTAGAAAAAAGGGATGTCAACCCGAAGATAAGTAGATGGGCATTATTTTTGGAACAATATGATTATGAAATAGTTCATAGAGCAGGAGATCACATGAAACATGTGGATGCACTATCTCGCATAAACATTTACGTATTAGAGGGAAACGATAACAAGAATTCGGAACTATTTGAAAATGCATTATACATAAATCAGTTAAAAGATAAAAAAATTCAGGACATAATCGAAAAGGTTCAAAATGGTGACACAACCGGATATGAAATCCGAAATGGTATACTTTATAAGATTCACGGTCAGAAATCGTTATTATATGTGCCGGAGAACATGGAAGAATCAATTATTTACAAACATCACAACGAAACGGGACATTTTGGTAGGGACAAGGTAGCTGAGATGATAAGGCGGGTTTATTGGTTCCCAGCAATGAATGAGAAGTTGCAAAATCACATTAGGTCGTGCGTAGTATGCATCAGCTATAACCCGAAGAACAAACGGTATGATGGCAAACTAAATAGCATTCCAAAACCTAAACTTCCATTCGAAATGGTACATGTAGACCATGTAGGACCATTAGAAACTACTCGTAGTGGAAATAAGTATATTTTTGCGATTTGCGATGGATTTACAAAATATCTCAAGCTGTATGCGACTAAAACAACGAACACCCGAGAGGTGAATAAGTATTTGAAATCGTACATAGTAGTTTACTCAGCACCTAAAGTTGTCATATCCGACAGAGGCACTTGTTTTACGTCCGAGAACTTTGAGAAGATGATGCTTTCTCATGGTATCAAACACATTTTGAATGCCACGGCGTGTCCTAAAGCCAACGGACAAATCGAGCGTTATAATAGAACGATTATTCCTCTTTTAGCGAAGTTAGTAGAAGAAAAGTCTAAAGATTGGGATATATTACTACCCGAAGTAGAGTACCTCATGAACAATACTGTTAACAGGTCCATTGATAATACGCCAGCAATGTTGTTATTCGGAGTAAGGCAAAAGAGAGAGTTCACTGGAGATCTTACCCAATATTTGGAGGACTTGTTGAATGTCCAAGAAAGGGATTTGGAAAACTTACGAGATCGGGCATCTGATGTTATAAAGGCTAAACAGGAGTACAACGAGAGGCAATACAACAAGCATTGTACAAGAGACAGCTATTACAAGGTAGGAGACCTCGTGGTTGTTAGGAAACCAAAACAGGCGGGCGAAAATAGCAAACTGAGTGCTAAATTTAAGGGACCGTATATTGTAAAAAAAGTACTAGACAGAAATCGATACGTCATATCGGATGTTGAAGGATTTCAGGTTAGCGGAAAGAAGTTTGAAGGTATTTTTGATCCGTTGAACATGAGACTCTACAGAACATTATCAGATAAAGATAACCTCGAAGCAGAAACATTGGAATCCGAGGAAGAACCGGAGTTTTTAGGATTCGATGAGGATGATTAATTAATTCTTCGAGGGCGAAGAAAGGAGTCAGGATGGTCGAGCTGTAGCAGTTAGATTCGGAAAATTGTAAATTGACAGTGGGTCCTGTTTACATCCAAGGATCGAACGTTTACTTGTATCGGGTATTGACGAACAGGCGTCAGTCGGTTGAAAACTGTCGTAGAATAAAGTAACGATTGGAGAAAGAAACCAGACTCTTACAGTGCCTTACCCCACGCCACATATAGATGAGTTCATTACATTTATCTACTCTGGTCTCAGATTTCGTCCTATGCACAAAACACGGTTTCCAAGAAATGCGACAAGAAATCGTTTGGAAGTCACTGCAATTCTTCGCTTGCAAACACATATAACTCGCTAAATTAAACGGTTTCTTTTCACACTCACCGTCGATCCTACCGGCTGCGCCAATTGTAGAGTTCTCTTTATTTGTATTCGTTATATCACGGTAATTGATCCTCTCGTGGCGACTGTTGCCATTCAACTCCGCTAATCCTACATTCCCCCAAGTGCGTCGTTTACAGCCCGCTCTCAAAGAGTCGGCTTAATGTTACTCGAGTTTACCTTCTATAATCCAATACTCTACAATCGGTTTAGGGGTATTCTCTTGTCCAGCATGAACCACGATACGTTCTTCCAATTCTTGGCTGGACTGCTCAAAACACGGGTTTTGAGAAGGCCAAGCGCTAGACGGCTACCACAGCCAGGAGCAGCCACCAGAGAGGAGCATCTCTTAACTGAGTTGGCATAATTCCTCTAGAAATAATGTCTGCTGGGATCTGCTCGCCAGCCACATGGCTCCAACTCAACCGCTCCGTAAGATGCTGGATCTCTGAGACGCGATTAGCTACGAACTGCTTCCAGCGAGAGGGATTATCTGACAGCCAATGCAGCACTACACAGCAAATTTTCTAAGTTTGCTTCAGTAATATGCTTTACTGAAAGCTGTTCAGTAATAGTTCGTTTTGCTGATTTTCAGCTATAATGTCACTCTTTTGCTGGACTTCAGTAAATCAATTTTTTGGAAGCCTTCCAGTATTTCATTTTTACTACAGATCAGTAATTATATGTGACATATGTCACATTTAACTGAAAATCAGCTATTTTCACTGAAAAAGCAGCAAAATCTGTCCATCCATCTGTCAAAAACCATTTGTCAAAAGTTGCATGTTTACTCGTGTTCGGTGCGCTGTGCATGGTTTTAGCGTGAAATAAAGTAAAAGGTGTTCAATAGTGAATTCAATGGTACGAAATGGATGCCGACCTACAAATTATCTTGCTTTCGCTCAAAAACAGAGAAAACCTTGACCTGGAGGAGTTATCCTGTGAGTAAACCTTCAGGTAAACAAGTTTAACAGTTTGTTGACGGGTGGACGGACATGTCCGTCCTCGCTTAGCCGAACTTTTCTGATTCGGGACAGACTTGTACGTCCTGAATGTTTTTAATGTAATGTAATGTTTCTATGTGTGTGACAGATTTCAAGTAACTAATAACATCATACGGCGGGACACGCTATGCTCTCCAGCGGCTAAGGCAACAAACGTATGCGGTGATACCAACACGTTCTGGCTAAAAATTGTCCGTCAACAAGGTGTTAAATTTGTTGTGCCATCGAAAGAGGCATTCGTTCTTATCCAGGAAGATTGAAAAAAAAATTACTGGGATTCGAAAAGAACTTCGGAACAAGAAACAAAATGTGACTGTCATCATGATCGAAGTGTTTCTCATTTCAACAGAATTTCAAGGATACCTGGTATGTAAATATTTTTTAATACAAATTATATTCTTCATTCTAATATTGTATACATCACTCAGATCAACATGGATTTCGAACAGATGTTCCCAGCACAACGGTGACGATTGGATTAATTTGGATGAAAATTAAAGAGCTTTCAACTACCGTTATGGTGATACAAAATAAAAATAACAAAACTGAATACATTATGGATTTTTTATTACTGCTTACGAAATGCTTTTTACTGAAAATTCATCAAACTAACTGTCATTTTTGATATGCAAAACTTTACTGAATAATTTCAGTAAGCGAGCTGTTACTTACGACTTTACTGAAAGATGCAATAAAATTACTTTTACTGAAACGATTACTTAACTATTAGCTGAAAAAAATTCAGTAAAATTTTACTGAACTGCGGTAAAAAAGTTTTAGTGTGTATAATATTGATTATTCAGTAAAGTTTTACGTGTCAAAAATGACAGTTATTTTGATAAATTTTTAGTTAAACGCATTTTGTCTCACCCCGGCTCTAAACGCTTAGCAATTGTCGCGTTTGCGAACGCGATTCAGAAAAATTTTGCGAAACTCCATATAAAAAAAATTGTGAAAAGTCGCTATACGTGTATTTTCAGCGAAAAATCGCGATTTGAAGCGCGACTTGACGCCATGACAGTTTTCTGTAATAACAAGGTAAACATGGCAATACCAAGGTAAACTAATACGAATTAAAAAATTAAATATTTTGAGTGTTATTAAATATTGTAAATTAAATTAACAAATCGAGTGCTATTTATTTTTTAAAAGTACGCAGGATTTATATATAATTATTGTGAATGTCAATATTATTTTTAAAACAGAAGAATCGCTGTTAATTCAAAACAAAAATCCTATATCGTGGACAAATGCATGGCTGCATTGGTTATGAATTTATTACTTGTATGTTGAACTTTTTGAACAAGATAAATATTAGCTTAGAAAAATTTATTAATAAATTAATTAAATTAATTAATTAGAAAAACTGTTAGAGTTTAAAAAAATAGAGTTAAAAAATATTAGATAGTCCACAGCACACCCACTTGGCAAAAGTCGTACGACATCGAGGCTTATTAGCCGGCTTATTAAAGGCTTACTAGCAACTTAGTAAGCCTCGTTCGTGGATCGTTCGCGGGGTTGGGGGAATCGGGTATAGGGGGCGGGGCGTATGTACGCTTGCATACGAGCATGCAAGCTTGCAAGCATGGAAGCTCCCAAGCTTATTTATAATAAGCCTGGAAGCCAAAAAATTAGCTTTATTTTGTCCCGTTCTTTCCTTCGCTTTTTTTCTTTCTCGCTTTCCCTTTCTTTCCTATTGCTGCATTCGGGACACCCTCGTCCCGAACACACCACGACCGTGAACGAAATAATTACCAGGAAATACATACGATCCCTTTTTTTATTGCACATACGCTCATCATGCGACGAACAGGTAAAAAAACTGCCGGCGTTCTGCGAAGCGGACGGTGCCTATGTTCGGCAGAGGTTTCTGTAAATATATAGAAGAAAAAAAAAACGGAGAGACATGAGAAATCTTTACACTTTGTTTTTTTTTCTTTAACTCATTTCGAGTGTTAAAATGCGTACCTCTCAAGACGTCGAATATTCAGCACTCTCTCCGATGTGATTTGTCCTGCCATCCTGCGGTTTAACTCCGGCTTCACCCTTTCCGCTTCACGGCCAAACTCTTTCCATCAGCTGATCGACTCGATGGGATTCACTACGCACAAAACACAAGGAATAGAATTAATTCACTTATCACAATCACTAGTTTTCACATTACTTACCGGAGCAAAGAATCACTTCACAAAACACGATAACGCTTGCGCACACACCTCCGCCTCCAGCAAAGGCCAAACTCATATGAATACGCCAAAGACAGGGCAAAAGCAATTTTGCAGTGAAAGAAAGGAGACAGCGAAAAACAATAGCGCTCGAAAGTGAGGGTCAGGGGTAGCGAGAATGAAGAAATTTCCCCCCTCTCATGCGATTTCTGCCAAGTGGGGAGTTTACATCCTGCCACGAGTTTTCTTGATGGTCCTTTGTTTTGAAACATCGTCACTGGGCTTAAAAAACTTGCCTTTCTCATCAACTTCATCAAAACAATAAATTTACTATTTATTATAATTTTCTTTGTTTAAATTAATTTAATTGAATTCGAAATTAATTTCCCGCTACTGGCCAGATTGAAAACATAAACAAACCTTGCACGAGAAAACTTAAACAACCTTGAAGTCGCGCCGAAAGTCGCAAATTTTTTTGGGAAAACTGTGCTACGATTGTCGCGTTCGCAAACGCGACAATTGCTAAGCATGTAGGCACGGGGTTACTGAATATTCAGTAAATAGTTTGGATGTTGGTTTGACAGAAAAGCCAGCAAGTTTTATTACTGATGGAATAAAAATACAAATTACATCACTATAACGGTAGTTGAAGGCTCTTCAATATTCATCCAAATTAATCCAATCGTCACCGTTGTGCTTGCAAGCAGTTGGGAACATCTGTTCGAAATCCATGTTGATCTGAGTGATGTATACAATATTAGAATGAAGAATATAGTTTGTACTAAAAATATTTACATACCAGGTATCCTTGAAATTCTGTTGAAATGGGAAACATTTCGATCATGGTGACAGTCACATTCTGTTTCTTGTTCCGAAGTTCCTTTCGAATCCCAGTAGTTTTTTTTTTTCAATCTTCCTGGATAAGAACGAATGCCTCTTTCGATGGCACAACAAATTTAACACCTTGTTGACGGACGATTTTTAGCCAGAACGTGTTGGTATCACCGCATACGTTTGTTGTCTTAGGCACTCGAGAGCAAATCTGTCACACACATAGAAACATTACATTACATTAAGAACATTCAGGACGTACAAGTCTGTCCCGAATCAGAAAAGTTCGGCTAAGCGAGGACGGACATGTCCGTCCTCCCGTCAACAAACTGTTAAACTTGTTTACCTGAAGGTTTACTCACAGGATAACTCCTCCAGGTCAAGGTTTTCTCTGTTTTTGAGCGAAAGCAAAATAATTTGTAGGTCGGCATCCATTTCGTACCATTGAATTCACTATTGAACTACATTTGTTCACACCATACTTTATTTCACGCTAAACACATGCACAGCGCACCGAACACGAGTAAACATGCAACTTTTGACAAATGGTTTTTGACAGATGGATGGACAGATTTTGCTGCTTTTTCAGTGAAAATAGCTGATTTTCAGTTAAATGTGACGTATGTCACATATAATTACTGATCTGCAGTAAAAATGAAATACTGGAAGGTATCCAGTAAATTGAATTACTGAAGTCCAGCAAAAGAGTGACATTATAGCTGAAAATCAGCAAAACGAACTATTACTGAAAAGCTTTCAGTAAAAAATATTACTGAAGCAAACTTAGAAAATTTGCTGTGTATATTTTGTCACACTTTCAGTAAACGAGCTGTCACTTACGATTTTACTGAAGGATGAAGTAAAATTGCTTTTACTGAAACGATTACTGAACTTTCAGCTGAAAAAATTTCTGTAAATATTTGCTGAACTGCGGTAAAAAAAAATTAGTGTGCATGGTCGAGTCAACCAAAAGAAGCTGGGAACATCCATCTTTAAACTCTCCTTCATCTTCTGCCAAACATGACATACAGTACTAGACAAAATAAATCAGACGCGCAAAGTAAAAATGCTTTTTGAGGGGTATTTTCTTTATTTTTCAGTTAGCTACCTTGATTTATTGGGAAAGAATATAGTTTTTTTTCACTAAAGTTTTATGTATTGCATAGAAAAATATTGAAAATATCTGTATATTCATACAAGCGGTTGTTATAGCAAATGCATGGTTTTAAAGCATGGTTAAAATAAATCATGCACTTAAAAAATATTTTTTCCTACCGTAAAAGAGCGTCCACATTGTAGAACAATACAGTTATACGTAACAAAACATTAGCCGGGATCGCGAAAGAAAGTCGTTAAAATGTAACAGTCGTTAGAATTTAACAAAAGTCGTTAAACACTGCATGCCATTTGTATCGCGAACAGATGAACTGATAGTCGTTAACTGTGAAGCGATCGTTTACGTCGAGTAGATTTGGAACTGTCAAATATGAATATAGTGGAAATGGGGCAAGTGTGCCACCTTAAGCGTGTCCTAACTTTTAACTGCAAAAATGCTTTGTGGATCACTTACCTATGTGGCACACTTGCCCCAACTTCCACTATGTGTTATTTTATTTGTCAACAAAGTGAGTGCGCCTGTTACAAGCTGAGTGAATATGAATATGACAAACAAAGTGAATATGAATATTTTACCACAAAATTGTGTAAATCGCACCTGCAATATGGAAGCACAGTCAAAGCGACAACACGCGAGAAGATAGTGCAGAACACAGTGAAAAAAAAAAGAGGGAAAGTGGCAATGGCGCCGCATCAATGTGCTACCTTTAGGGTAGAATTTGACAAATTAAAGAAAAAACCCAGCAAGGGAGAAGTGATGAGGTTCCTCACAGAGGAACTAAAGTTGGATCCGCAAAAGTTGGTAAAAGTCCAACTGATGAACACCGCCATGACGGCGGTCATAGAAATGAAGACCGCGTGCGAAGCACGACAATTCGTGGAACTCCACGACGGCAAACACAGCCTTATGTGTGACGGTGAGGAAGTAAAAATTCCAATCCGATTGGACGACAACTCCAAAGTTGTAAAAATAATGGATTGTTCATCGAACATATCCAACAACGATATCAGTGTATTCTTGGCCAAATATGGCAAGGTACAAGAGGTCAAGGACCTGTACTGGGAAAGCCCCTCGCCTTTTGCGGGAATTAAAGATGGAAACCGTGCAGCAATAATGCAGGTTGAAGTACGCATCCCGTCCTTTGTTTCGATCAAAGGGGAAAGAGTCAAAGTCAGCTATAAGGGACAAGAGGCAACATGCCAATACTGCGATAAGCAGGTCCACTACGGGGTTACTTGCACCCAAAATCGCAAGAATAATGCTAGCAAAGCAACTGTGAATAACAGATTATTCGCGGAGGTAGTACGGGATGCTACGGTCGCAGTGACAAAGAAAGTAGACAGAAGTGAGGAAATAGAAAAGCAAACCGTGAACAAAATGGCGGCCCCAAAATCTACTGGAACAAAGCTTCAGAGAATGGACTATGATAAAGAACACATCAGCAAGATGAATGCTTGTGGAAAAGGAGTAGGCTCGGATAGTAACAGCTCGTCCGATAATGAAACAAGTGAACAAAAAAAAACGATTTCACAACCAAAAAGAATAGAAAAAAAAATCACCACACAAATACTAGAAAGAACTTACATTATACACGGTTAAAAAAAATACTGTTAAAATAAGATGACAGAAAACATCTCCATTCTACAATCTAATATTACGAGTGTTAAAAATACAAAGAAGAATTACAAAGAATTCTAAACGCCCAAAATATTACAGTAGTTTGTATCATGGAAACATGGCTAGATAACACATCCATAAAAAAGGCGAATATAACAAATTACAACACAGTAACAAGCAATAGAGAAGATGGATATGATGGAACTGCCATATATATTAGAAAGGACATAACGTACAAAGTAATAAACAGATTCCATTATGATGAGAAAATACAGATCACAGAGATAGAAAATGTTCAAAGAGGCGAAAGAATGGTACACAAACGAGTGCGAAAACAAAGGAAAAAAGTTTGAAGAATTCCAAAAAGAATTCACAACGGCACCATGGTACGAGCATATCCCACTCACAGCACACGAAGTTAAAACAGTGAACAAAATTTTAACCGGCCATGATTTATCGAAATACTGGCTATCAGTTATGAAAATTGAGGAAAACGGAAGCTGCCAAACATGTAATGCACCGGACATCGGACGCCACAAAATATTCTACTGCAAAAAATATAAGAACATACGAGACAACAACCCATCCATTTCCTGGGAAAAGTTTAAAACAAATTGGAAGGAAAGATCTGGAAACACCATCAAAAAAATCATCAAATTCATGAACGAAGTGAACATAGAAATCTAAATACATAACAGTGAAAAGATGTCAACTCTAAAATATAAACACACAGACGGCCGTCAACATCATTCAATAAACAACAAACCAGCAAAATAATAATCCCGAACCAAGGCAGATGACTCTTGATAGTCGAAGTCCGAATAGAGAAAGTAAGCCTCTGAATGTGGGAGTTTTAGACAAGAGTCAAGACAATCATAGGAGGATACAATCTTTCTCGCTAAAAGAAGAAGAAGAAGAATATTTTACCACTCTTCATGGCAGCCGAGACTGCTAATGCGCATGAAGGATCCGCATGGATCGTACAAGCATGAAATATGGGTGCGAAAAATAATAAAAATTATTTCAATCTTACGCTCTCTTGTTATATCGTATTTTTCGGAAATAGTCGCTCCTAATCATTTGTCTGAAAAGACAACGATATAGAGGTGCAGAAGGGACATATTCCATGCTGCAGAAAGGCTATGAAATTCACCTCTTTCGACACCATGGTTCACTGGTTTGCATATGACTGCAACCAGCCCGGTGCATGGGGCAGCCCGGGTATCACAGGATCGGGTATCAAATCCCAGCTGGTCCCTTCGTAGCATGGACTGACTATACGGCTACGTTGTAAAGTAATTTTAGTAAGCCAGAAATGGTCGGCATAACTCTAAGGGGTCGTTAGGCCGATAGATGATTATACGCATAATTTTTTTTTATACGCATATGTAATTGTAATTATAATTACATTTACACATTCCTCAGAATTCTAACATAAAGCACATTTTTAAACTAAGTTTAACGAAAATGTCGTTTGCATAGCCGTTTCGTCCTATTTATGTGTTGTATTGGATAGAAAATAATCAATAAATTCATTTGTTAATTTTAACGACTGGGTCTGACACGTAGTTAAATAAACGATCCCCCCTAGACATTTCGAGCAGTTTCACACACGGTTCTGTGATCGCACACAAGTTTTTATATACCCTTCTCTGTTACGCGTATGACTGTGATCGTCTGTCCTACTCTCGAGACGCATAATCGTCCATTTTCGATCCAACTCGGAAGATATAAACGCTGCTGACCGTGTATGAACACATTGATTTTATATGTGCGCTTGTGTTGGTGCGTATGCGACTTGCCCAAGCAAAAAGTTTCGACTTGTCAAGAGCAAATGACAGAACGTCTCCCTCTAAAAAATATTCCGTGCCTGCTCGCACTGACACTGAGCGAAAGATGGTCAGAAAGCTCGAGTCGAGTCTGATGAGTTTTCTCATGCTGTTCGCTTCTCTTGGGTTATGCCCTCTTGCTCGTACTCACGCTCGTTCTACCGTCGATGCAAAAGTGTACAATCCGTGCGGTTGTCAGACTGCTCCAAACACCAACAACACCAACAAATGCATTGGTTTACAACAACAAATCGAAGCTATCCGAGTTGTTCGCGGGATCGTATACAGAATCGCTGATGAATCGCTGTACATTTGTTTTCCTAATTTTTATCATTATTATTAACATAATTATTAGTTCATATTATGAGAGGCGAATGCACCAAAACATCATACAAAAATAAAACAACAGCAAACATGATCGAAGCCTCTTTATGTTACTGTTTTCTACCGAGATTTTCTTGTGAGCAAATAGACGTTTTGGGCGTTGGAATCCGATTTGATTATAGGACCGTGAAATAAAGAACCACCAAAGTACTAGTTCGTCATATGCTCACACTGCAGAATTATCCCAACATTTGTATCATGTGTATACGTCGTATCATATGCATGGAAGCTGATGATGATAAAACAGTCGTGAGTAGTCAAAAACTGGAACGAAAAACAATAGTGTTTCGTGATCCCATTGATTCAAACGATATTTTTATCTTAAGGAATGTATGCATGGCTTGTCGTTCAGACCCATCGTCAAATGATCAACCGATGAAATAATGCGCAAACTATGTATGACAAGACGTTCTGACGAACGTACCACAGCTTCACACGGTTGTGGAATAATAGTCATAATAGACTGAACAATACAATTAAAACAACATTGGAATTGATTGTGAATTGGAATAATAACACACAGCTATTTTGTGTTAATGTAGCTCTGCTTATGTTTCTTAACATATTTTGGAACACGTTACAGCTTTCTTCGTGTTGTGAAAGATAAACAGTTCTATCAATTTAATATGAATAACAATTCTGTTTGCATTTCTCTTAATACAAATCGATTGCGTGGCCTCCAAGCATTATTCTAATGCTTGTCTTTGCCGGCCAGAGTTGCTGATCACAACATTTCATTTGCCATCGATCCTTTCATTCAATTGCTCATTGCATTGCATTGCACCAGCTAAGCCCGTGAGCCAAACTGTTTCTGTAGGATGCGACCGTAGCGACACTTCCTGGAAAAATAATATTAAGTGCAAAACATATCACAACACAGCTGAACGTAACACATGGAACACCTGGAATATTCTCTAGCATTTCCTTCTTACCAGCCCAATCGATGCCGTGCGAAAGATGCTCAGGCACTTTAAATTAAAAGGCGCGTGTAGAAATTGAAACGCAATGAAACATTTAACAGTGCACTGTACATGAACGTACTTCGCGACATCTGTAATAATCCTATTCGGTATCAAGCAAGAGCCAAGAATATGTATGATTGATAATGTTCTGGTATGGCTTTGCATATTAGATGTCACGAGAGCCTACGAAAAAAGGAATGTTTATTGTAATAACAAACCCATACATAATTCAACAAATATCATTGTAAAATCGCCAAACTAAAGCTACGTAAAAACGGTCCGTGCGCGAGGATCGCCATTCTATGTTGAAAAATAAAAACACTCGTACAAAAAACACCAACCTAAAAATCATTATTGCTCAGATCAGTCCACAACATGTTGATGCATCGCGCACGAAGCACCACCTGCAATAGAACCATAACAGAACAGCTGATAGTATTTCGTTCGAGGCACTGCACGTAGAACAAAACCTGGTCCGTATCAATCCTTTTGGCGCCAAATTGTTGGTACCATCGGTTCGCGGACGCTTGAAACACCACGGTAAATTGCCTCCAAATGTAAGTCTGGGATCGATTCCCGATATTTCCTACCATTACTATCTTTACAGAAAACACACATGGGCGAGCTGGCAATATCACTCCAGTATATGACTATCATACTTACCCTTGCGCACATCGCGCGAGGATACCCTAACCTTGAAATAATAGTACGGTCTAAATCCTATACCACTAGTCAAAACGAAACAAACCGACAAGCCCTAGGCAGAACGAACGAACGAACGCGATGCAAGACACACCAGCGCAGAACAGAACTCGCGAATCGAACAAATACTAGAATTAGCAGGAGCAAGCAAGAGAAAAAAAAGACGGTCGATCGCCACACATAAAAAAAATAATGTGGCAACGGCTGTGACAAGCTTTTTTGCTTTAAATTTGAAATTGAGCTTTTTGCTAGACATCCGCACGATGACAGCAAAAATCCTGCAGTCCTCCTGCTGTTTGGACGAGACTGACTGATTGTCGGAACAAATAGCGGAAAACGTTTCGGTATACGAAAAATAGGACGCAACTTTTGCCGAAACTCATACAAAACGTCAGATTGGGTTGCTTGGTGAAAAATTGACAAGTCCAACGAAGCCGGGTAAGCAAAACCAAAACAGAAGCCAACAAAAATAACTAACATTTTGTATCTTTTAAGGAAACAAATTCTTCGGGTCAAATGTTCAACATGCCACCTAAATCATCCCTGTATCGGATGCGCCGAAGCTATGTTGTCGAGGCAGTAAGAAGGAAGTTTCCGGAACTCTTTCGGTCCCGGCATCAGCGAACAGGAGCTTTGGTAAGTACGATCGAATTAGAATAATTTGATACCCTGTGAAAGTGAAAAACATTATCAACGAGTGTTGTGTTAGCATTGCCAGATGGATTGTCGGTTAAATTACGGTTTTCGCCGCATCCTATCCATTTGGAGCAAAACGTTCAGTGTGTATCGCGTTGTGTGTAGGAATGTAAGGTTATGTGGAAGATCGCTCGTTTTATAATATCGCTTCGATTTTGGAATGATAAGCATTAGAGTTTTTGTACAGTGCCAGGAAGAAGCTTTAGTTTGGTGTTATGAATGTGGAAGGACAATCGGTTTTAAATCTCGCTTCGAGAATCACCGCGGATGCTGTGTACTCCCTGGCCTTTCAATAACAAGAAGCGAAAACACTTTTTTGTTGTTATTATTGTGATTTGCGTGATCATGGGAAAGTGATTTTCCGTTGCCATAAGGTAATCACATACCATCCGAGAATCGTTTACTCGCAGTATGTTTCGGTTCACATCCCGGGTGTTATGAATTCGGTAGATTGCGATCGATGAATCCCACTGCCCACGTATGGTGGGTCGGTTTTTAAGATACTTGTCCCCGTTCAAAAATAGAATACGATTGGTGGGGAACATCCCTTTCATCATGTAAAATGTCCACTCAATTACTAGTTTTACCTCAACTAAAAGTACCTAATTCTACTTTCTTTATCCACAGATGTGATCTACTAGTGCAATGCTTCGCATGTTGGCCATCGTAGCTTCGAATCCCATGAGATTGATGGAGGATTTACCACCCAACTGAACCGAGAGCCTGAACGGTGAACTTTCAACAACGGAAGGATTCAACAAATAGATTGTTTCGGGAATGAAGTAAGTTGTATTATTAAGAGAATCACACGCGCGTTGTTTGTTATCACCATCTGCATTTTATTATCACACACGGCACAAACTCATCCCGTACTAATATATATTATCTGATTTCTCTTCCAGACAATTCAGTTGCTCAAAGCATTGTACAACGCGGAAGTTTGGTCCTGGTTGGTTCGGTTGGCTGAGGTAGGCGTTATCCGGTGGCTGCCTGAGGTTGGCGTAATCCTGCGACTGGCCGAGGTTGGCGTTATCCGGTGGCTGGCTAAGGTTGGAGATATTCGATGGCTGGCTGAGGTTGGTAATTTGCATCAACAGTTGTTACACTACTGCGGTTCGATTAACCACCTTATCGTTCAGCACGTCGTTCTCCATCTTCAGCCGCGTTATTATTTTACGCACTTATTTACATCGATCGAATAAAAAAATTCATTTATTTCTAATTACGATTTTAACAATATTTTTGAAAGGCCAGGCGAAAGAAACCATTTATTACCACTACATGCATACCTACCTACCGTATCTCACCAATACATACATACCTCTGGACTGTCAAAGCTCACCCACACAACCGCAAAAGCCCGTACCTGAAACCCCTATTTTTGCCCTAATTTCATACAACGAATCCCCTATTTTTTATATGAGCCGACGCAAGATGGGACAAAAATAGGGGATTGCATGCGATATCTAGCACTTGTTTGCCTAGGGGGTATCTAGCACTTGTTTGCCTAGGGGGTCGTCACGAGCGTACGCGATACAAATTAACCCCCGACAGACAAAGAGACCTCAAATTTGAGAGAATTACGGTAAAAGATCAAGAAGAACATGGAAAACGACGGCGAAACCCGAAAAAAAGCATGAAACCCTTGATTGTGTGTGTGAGCCGACAGAGTTTGTTGAAGCTAGAATTGTTTCCATCTCGTTCTGACCTACATTGTTATCCTGCGTCCTTACGCTAGCGTTCATCCCACACTGTGACGAGCTCAGTTTGCTGTGCGCTAAGTCCAGGGTGGACGTGTTGTGGGACTTAGCAAATTTTATATTTGTTTGTGCGTGAATGATGCGCGGAAGTTAGCAAGTATGCGCGATTGCTTTGTGCAGTGCAATATGCTGACCAGTGTTGTGATTTATGTAGAGTTGATGTGCCTTTTCATGCCATTAACGTGTGGTGTTTGTTTTTTCCCTTCACTCCGTGCTTGCTTCGGCAAGCGCATTGAAATGTAGTGAGGGAAAAAACTTTCGGTGCATGTTGTGGAAACTTCTTCCCATTTTCACACGACGATGAATTCAGTTGGTGTTGTGTTTGGTGTTTAAATGTTTATGCGTGTATTTTGGTGATAAATAGTGTCAAAACATATTGTACGCGTTGGTACAGGATAGTGTTTTCGTCTTCCTTTTGTGCTTCTTTTGTGCTGCGTCATTCGCCGTGCGCACACTGTAATCCTGTGTGCAGTGAAGGATCGTTTTTTCTTCTTGCGCTGTTTGCCGCATCGTACGCGCACCCTAATCCAGTGTGCAGTGAAGGATCGTGTTTTTGTCGTCCTCTTCGGTGTTGTTCGTGTGTCGTCGTGTTTGCCATGCAGCGAAGCATGCGACATGACACACACTGTTACACGTCTTACACTATAATTGTAGAGCGGTGCTACAGCCCCGCCTACTTAAAAATCATGTAAAAGCTCAAAAAATCAAAAACAGAACGAGAGGTCGCGATACGTTTTTGAATACGGGCGCGCGAGAGGCACATAGGGTTTTCCGATTCGAGCAGTGGCTTCGCGTCGAGTAGTTTAAATGCCCATATTTTGCTATACGGGCCGTCGTTTATTCAACTGCTCGAAACTTTTACCCGTGTCTCTTATGGGCCTTGACGTCGAGTCGTTAACTGTTCTAAAGCTGCGGGGCCACGACAGTTGAGGATTCCCTCAGAACTCAAAACCTCAGGAACTCATGAGTGATTTTGAGGGATTTGCGTTTTGAGGAAAACCTGGCCGATCTACAAAAACCTCAAAAACTTTTTGAGACTTTTTTTGAGGAATCGTTTTGACAGTTCCGATGCCTCAGCTGTTAAGAATGTAAACAAAACAAATTTCTCTTTGCGGTTTTTTTTTAACGAAAGTACACTTTTCGTGTGCCATTGTTAATGCAAATACCTACTGAAGAACTAAAATCAACATTAATTGCAATTTACCACCTAATTCGAGTGTATATTTTTTTTGTTTTTTGCGACGGTAAATTGTTCATTTGTTGCACAGTGTGTGACACAATTTATGTATACGTTTTAATTTAAAAACTAAACTTTTTATGCGAAAAACTATCCTTGAATCTCGTTTTTTTGATTGATAAAATGTTTCAATACTTTCTTTTCCTTGAAACAACGTTTTATTGACCATATTTTCCGTTGAATTGATCAAAAAACACCATTAAACAAAGTTCACAATTACATGAAATACGTAGCATTTGTCCAACACTGTTTGTTGTCGCTGACGAAAAGAGAGGCAGCATGAGTGGTTGTTTGTGTGACAGAATTTGAGGAAAACCTCAAACGGCCACGGCAACACTGGTTTTGAGACGTTTTTTGAGGGATTTGAGTGACTGAGGAAGTTTGAGGGAAAGTCTCAACTGTCGTGGCCCCGCAGCTTAACAGTCGTTAATTCTAACAGAAATTTTTAACAAATGAATTCGGTTCATCCAAAATGAATTTTTAACGACTGTTAAAATCTGTTAACTGCTTGGCGATTCCGGCTATTGTTACCCCCCTAGGCAAACAAGTGCTAGATATCGCATGCAATCCCCTCATTTTGTGTCATCTTGCGTCGGCCCATATAAAATTGAGGGGATTTTTGTATGGGCTGAGGGCAAAATGAGGGCATTCAGGTACAAGCTTTTGCAGTTGTGTTGGTGAGCTTTGACAGTCCAGCGGTATGGATGTATTGGTGAGATGCGATAGGTAGGTATGCATGTAGTGGTAGTATATGGTTTCTTTCGCCTGACCATTCAAAAATATTGTAAAAATTGTAATTTAAAAAAAATAGAAATTTTATTGTTCATTCGATGTGTGCGTAAGTGAACGTAATCGTACAGCACGATATTGTGAACAATCGGACCGCAATGGTGCAACAACTGTTGATCCAAATTATCATCCTCAGCCAGCCACCGGATAACGCCAATCCCGGCCAGTCGCAGGATTATGCCAACCTCAGGCAGCCACCAGATAACGCCAATCTCAGCCAACCGAACCAACCAGGACCAAACTTCCGCGTTGTAGAAAGCTTTGAGCAACTGAATTGCCTGGAAGAGAAATTAGATAATATACATTAGTAAGAGATGAGTTTGTGCATTGGGTGAAAAAATACAGATGGTGATAACAAACAACGCGCGTGTGATACGCTTAATAATTATAACTTACTTCATTCCCGAAACAATCCATTTGCTGAATCCTTCCGTAAAAGTTCACCGTTCAGGCCCTCGGTTCAGTTGGGTGGTAAATCCTCCATCAATCTCATGGGATTCGAAGCTACGATGGCCAACATGCGAAGCATTGCACTAGTAGATCATGGATAAAGAAGGTAGAATTAGGTACTTGTAGTTGAGGTATAATTAGTTACTGGATGGACATTTTACATGATTAAAGGGATGTTCCCTTCCAATCCTAATCTATTTTTGAACGGGGACAAGTATCTTAAAAACCGACCCACCATACGTGGGCAGTGGGATTGATCGATCGCAATCTACCGAATTCATAACACTCGGGATGTGAACACAATATTATAATACCCGAAACATACTGCGAGTAAACGATTCTCGGATGGTTTGTGATTACCTTATGGCAACGGAAAATCACTTTTCCATGATCACGCAAATCACAATAATAACAACAAAAAAGTGTCTTCGCTTCTTGCTATTGAAAGGCCAGGGAGTACACAGCATCCGCGGTGATTCTCGAAGCGAGATTTAAAACCGATTGTCCTTTCACATCCGTAACACCAAATTAAAGCTTCTTCCTGGCTACGTGCAAAAAACTCTACTGCTTATTATTCCAAAACCGAAGCGAGATTAAAACACGAGCGATCTTTCACATAACCTTACATTCCTACACACAACGCGTTACACACTAAACGTTTTGCTCCAAATGGATAGGATGCGGGGAAACCCGTAATTTAACCGACAACCGGCAACGCTATCAGAACACTGGTTGATATCCTTTTTCACTTTCACTTTGTCTTAAATTATACTAATTATGGATAAACGATTGTACTTACCAAAGCTCCTGTTCGCTGATGCCGGCACCGAAAGAGATCAGGAAACTTCCATCGCTCTTGTTCGCCAACATAGCTTCGGCGCATCCGACACAGGGATGATTTCGGTGCCATGTTGGAACTTCGTCCGGGAAAATTCTTTTTCTAAAATGATCCGAAATGTTAGAAATTTATGGAGGTTTCTGTTTTGGTTTTGCTTACCCGGCTTCGTACCCGGGGCATGTCTCCAACAACTGCAAATCGTCAAGCAATTGCCGTAAGTGTGGTAGTCGTCATCACACTCAATTATGTCATTCTTCTACAGGTTCTTCTGGTGGTAACAACCAACATCGTCCTACTTTCGCGAACCGTAACACGAATCCTCCGCCCTCATCATCGAATGCACCGCGTGTCGAGTCGATTAGCTGTACGTCATCAAGTCAATCACACAAGCCAGTGCTGCTTCCTACTGCAGTCGTCATTCTTGTTGACGAAATCGGACGTGAACACATCGGGCGTGCGCTTTTAGATTCCGGAAGCGAGTGCTGTTTTATAACCGAAAGTTTTGCGCAACGCATGAACGTTCGTCGTGAAAGAACATATCTTCCCATATCCTGAATTGGCCACGCATTAACGCAAGCAAAACAAAAATTCACCGCAACATTACGATCGCGCGTAGGTCAATACTCTATTGACACCGAATTTCTTATCCTACCAAAGGTCACTATCGACCTCCCTACCGCTCGCATTGATTGTTCATCATGGAACATACCTCCTAACCTTCATCTAGCAGATCCAGCTTTCTTCACATCAAGTCAAATTGATATACTAATAGGTGCAGGAGTATTTTTCGATTTGTTCAAGCTGCCGGGCAGAATAGCACTCGGGCCCAACCTTCCAACGCTTATCAACTCAGAGCTGGGTTGGGTTGTTTCAGGGTCATCTTCTAAATCTGCAGCTGCACAGAACCACACTATCACCGTGAATTTCGCAACGACCAGCATCGTGCAGATTGAAAACATGATTGAAAGATTCTGGTCAATCGAAGAAGACACTCCAAACTCGTCACTTTCAGCTGAAGAAAGAAACTGCGAAGAACACTTTCTACGAAATGTTCAACGTTCTCCAGAGGGACGTTACATCGTACGATTGCCTGTCAAGGAGAAGGTTCTAGACAAGCTAACTGATAATCGTCAGACAGCTATTCGGCGTTTTTATTCCTTACAAGGTCGTCTTAACCAACATCCGGAACTAAAAACCCAATATAAACAATTCATCGACGAATATTCCACTCTTGAGCACATGCAGCGAGTAGACAACATTGAACAGTCTGGAAGAAAGCGATATTATCTTCCTCATCACGCCGTATTACGCGAAGATTCTACTACGACCAAACTGCGTGTAGTGTTTGATGCTTCCTGCGCGACACCAGGTGGGCCGTCATTAAACGATGCATTGATGGTTGGTCCCACCATCCAGGAAGATATACGATCCATCATATTACGTGCTAGAAAACATCAGGTAATGATCGTAGCGGACATTAAAATGATGTATCGCCAGATATTGGTAGATTCCAGAGACTCATCGCTTCAAATGATAATCTGGAAGCCCGCTCCTGATCAGCCGTTGGAAACACATGAGCTACGTACCGTGACATACGGTACTGCGTGCGCGCCATTTCTAGCTACAAGAACGCTGTTTCAACTAGCAGTCGATGAGGGATCAGCCTTTCCTGAATCAGCGTCAGTCCTTCAAAAGGACTTTTACGTCGAGGATCTGTTCTCCGGTGGTTCCTCAGTAGCCGAGGTTATTCAGCTCATCGAACAGCTTACCAAGCTTCTACATAAAGGAGGTTTCGAGCTTCGGAAATGGGCTTCGAATAAGATAACTGCTCTTCATCACATTTCACCTGAAAATCTAGCAATCGATACGTCGGTAGATCTTCATCGAGATCAAGTAATAAAAACATTAGGACTCCACTGGGAACCGAATTCGGATACATTACGCTACAAGATCGAGATACCTTCACCGCTCCAGCCAGCTGTGATTACAAGAAGATCTGTACTATCATCAATAGCACGGTTATTTGACCCTCTCGGATTGGTCGGTCCAGTTATCACTATCGAGAAGATATTTTTGCAACGTCTGTGGCAACTCAAATCCGAATCCGGTGTCGTCCTGAATTGGGATAACGAACTGCCTGAAGATCAACGGATGCAATGGATGTGTTTCCAATCCAAGCTGCCTGTCTTAAACCAGCTACGCATCAATCGCTGCATTTTGCTGCCTGAACCCGTTTCTATTCAACTCCACATATTTGCAGACGCGTCCCAGGTGGCGTACGGATCGTGTGCATATCTGCGGTCAACGGATAAAGACGGTTCAATTCAAGTATCATTAATTACCGCTAAGTCACGAGTAGCTCCGCTCAAGGTGCAAAGCATTCCTCGCTTAGAGCTTTGCGGAGCATTGCTAGCTTCAGAAATGTATTCGAAGATACATACAGCATTGGATATCAAGGCCGATTGTTACTTTTGGCTGGACAGCACAGTCGCTTTGAGCTGGATCAAAGAATCTCCATCCAAGTGGAATACGTTCGTCGGTAATCGTGTTTCCAAAATCCAACAAGCAACGAGTGGATGTCATTGGAATCATATCGCCGGTGTGGAAAATCCTGCTGACTGCATTTCTCGAGGCCTATCAGCAGATGTGCTTATCGATTACGAATTATGGTGGCAGGGTCCATCATGGTTGCAGAAACATGCCGATGACTGGCCAAAACCTGCACCTCTCCCTTCTTCATGTCCCGAAATCATGACAGAAGCAAAATCAACAAAACCAACCGCTGTTGGCTTGTCCTCTACTGCAGAGACTTCATTTATAGATGAGATCATCGAACGTCGCTCATCCTACCAGCAGCTACTCCGAGTAGTAGCATATTGTCGTCGTGTGATTGGCTACAGGCACAAACAGTCAACATCCACTGTATCTCAGCTCGGTGTAGATGAGCTTCGAGAAGCTGAACACTACATGGTTCGCACGATTCAGCAGCAATTCTTCAAAAGGGAATGGAATCAACTAAAGGATGGTAGAACTGTGTCATCGAGCTCTCCTCTTAAGTGGTTCAACGTGTTTATATCGTCCAACAACATCATGCGAATCGGTGGTCGCCTTACAAACGCCGCTCTATCGTATGATAGTAAGCACCCGATACTACTTCCCTCATCTCATCGAATTGCTGTGCTGATTATGCGTGAATATCACCTTAAATATCTCCATGCTGCTCCGCAGTTATTGTTAACGCTTGTACGGCAAAGATACTGGATCATCGGGGCCAGATTTTTGGCTCGTCGCACCGTTCACCAATGCATCATCTGTTGTCGAGCTCGTCCATCCAGAATTCAACAATTCATGGCTGAGCTTCCGTCATCCAGAGTCACTCCAAGTCGCCCATTTTCAATCGTTGGCGTTGACTATTGGGGTCCGATCACCTTATCTCCACCACATCGACGAGCTGCTCCTGTAAAGGCATTTGTCGCAGTCTTCGTGTGCTTCACTTCAAAGGCCGTACACTTAGAACTGGTTGCCGACCTCAGCACTGCGAAGTTCATTCAGTGTTTTCGCAGATTCGTTTCTCGGCGTGGTTTAAGCTCAGACGTATATAGCGACAATGGGAGAAATTTCGTCGGGGCTGCCAACGAAATCAAGGCCCTTCTGTCTAGTAACAGCTTTCGTGAACGAATCATTCAAGAATGCAACTCTCAAGGTATTCGTTGGCACTTTAACCCACCACGTGCTTCTCATTTCGGTGGGTTGTGGGAGGCTGCAATCAACTCTGCACAGAAACATTTCATCCGAGTATTAGGAAAAACTACTCTATCGTACGACAACATGCATACGTTGCTGTGCCAGATTGAATGCTGCCTCAATTCTCGACCAATAGTGCCACTTACTGACGATTCTTCCGACTACGAAGTACTGACTCCAGGTCATTTTCTAACGGGCAAGGCTTTAACGGCCTTACCAGATGCTGACTACCAAAACATCCCGATGAATCGACTGAGACAATGGCAGTTGGTCCAACAACTCCATCAACATATGTGAAAACGATGGTCTAACGAATATCTCACTACCCTCCAATCCCGAACAAAGTGGTTGAAGCCTGCTGTAAAATTGAAGGAAGGCCAGCTAGTAATTCTTCAAGAAGACAACACTAAACCAATGCACTGGCCAATTGCTCGAATCGTTCAACTACATCCAGGCTCCGACGGGATCACTCGCGTAGTGACAGTTCAAACACCTACCGGACGCTACAAGCGGCCTGTCGCTAAGGTCTGTTTACTACCTGTTACGGACGAGAAGGAAATAATTCAGAGCTAGTCTGAAGGGGCCAGTATGTTCGTTACTAAGACGCCGTAACGAAGATTTTGAACTGACTCAGACGTCACGCGGACGTCTGACGTTAGAAACGCGGAAGCGTCAAAACAAAAAAACGTCAAACTAACGTGAGAGGGTAAAGAAGCTTCCGGTGAACCTGGCGGAAGAAACACGCGCTTGTAAACTAAAAACGTGAATAAAACAACTGAGCTAATCAATGCTTTTGTGCTGAAGTCAGTTTTGTTTTTTCTTCACCTTGGCTAGTATGAATTTTCATATGTTCATTTAACAAAACATGTGACGCAAAATATATTTCACCTTTTTTGCAAATTCGGCTGTGTAAAATATTTTGGACAGACGGGCAATATAAATCGTATGGCTACTCCTTAAACGAAAGCAGCGATTTTGGCAATATTTTATCAATTTTCATGGAATTTCGAAGGAAAAGTGAAACATACGACCCGCTGTCAAATTTATTGGGGTTAACACCTTTTAGTCCATCATCCGGTTGTTCGATGCGAATCGGCGCAGAAAAGAATTGCTCCGTCATTACATTGAAATAGCTACTTCTAGGTTCACTGCAGCATTTACGATCCACCTTTTCCAACACTACATTGCTACAATATTTTTGTAGCATTTATTCCGAAACGTGACGCGTCACTATCTGATGTTATTGACCTTAACATGATATTAGTAGCCGTGGACACTTCTTGCAGTCCACGGAGCAATTCTTGATTATAACTTAAGTTAGCCTCGTACCATTTCCGTTTTGTGTTCTTACCACGTTCGGCAGGAGCAGTGTGATGTTTCGGGACATAAGGTAGCTCACGTGGATTATCCTCATGTGGGGTTAACGATGGTCTTGAAGTAGACGGGCCTGGTGTTGGTGGTTGCTCGAAATGTTCTGATGTTTCTGGTTGTATTGAGTCTGTTTGCTGTAAGTCGTTAGTATACTCCAATGCTTAATCCAACATGTGGATTCTCTTTCGATTTGGATTCGATTTCTGGTTCCAACTAAAACGAAATTGATAAATTTAATAAAAGCCTGTTGGTATTACTACCATAAATAATTAAACTTTTACGTAGCTTGTGGTACAAGATTTCATTTCACATTTTTTCTATTTCATTTCCATAGTTGCCTTCCTGAAGAATCTGAAGAATCTGTTGTCCTTTTGACAGCTGAAGAATGGTTACATGTGTCAAAGGCTTGGAAGAGAAATGGAATTTTCCTCATGCTATCGGAGCCATGGATGGAAAGCATGTTAGCATTACATTACCACACAACACAGGAACGGATAATTACAATTATAAAAAAAATTTCTGTGTTGTAATTAGCATCAACCACAGCTAATAACACAATTTCCTGTACGCAATTGTAAGAGCAAAAGGCAGAATATCAGATGGAGGAATTTTACGAAGCACAACATTTTACTACATGTTAGGGAGAAGAATGTTACACATTCCGGCGCCTGACTTAACCACTAAATGACTTATCACATATCAACATTCCGTATATGCTATTAGGTGACAAAGCATTCGCTTTCACGAATTATTGTATCAAACCCTTTGGTGGTATTACCGCTAGGGGTTCTAAAGAGAGAATTTTCAATGAGCGTCATTCCCGAGCTCGGCGACCAGTAGAAATGGCGTTTGGTATTCTCAGTGCCAGATTCAGGGTGCTAAGAAAACCAATGAAATTAGAACCACCAGTTGTCCGAAAAATAGTGCTTGCCACAGTGTATCCGCACAATTTTATTCGCAGAAATCTGGAAACGGAACAAGTATTAGTAAATGCAGAAAGTAGTGATCCGTCAAACAATATGGCGGAACTGGCAGGAAATACCGTACGACCAAATCTTAGGTTGTTACAAATACGACAACATTTGGCCGAATATTTTGTCAACAATCCGAGATAGGTTAGTTTTTAAGCATCAATTGTTTCATTTACCCGTACATTCATTAAAAAACATGATCGGCACGTAGCCTAATTTGTTTAACTCACCGTATCCTCCGTTTCACCATACTCCGTTGTAGCGTGCATGAAATTCATAGCACTGTAGAGGTACACACTTAAAAATATTTCACGACCTCGGTTAAAAAAACTGCCGAAATTACTCGGCTCTTTCATGTTTTACTGATATGTCAGCTGAAAATTTGCCTTTGCCGAAAATTAGTTCTAATAAAAAACTGAAATATCAGTTAAATATACCCAATGCGCATATTGGTTGCATTTTGGTCGGATAGCAGTCGAACCATATTGTCAGTGTGTAAACAGCACCCTGATTTGGAGTGTGTGGTTGTGTGGTGCGGCTGAGAGGACTTGTAACCAAAGTTTAGATTAAAGTGTGTTCTGCAGTTTTTTTATTGTTGTTTTATTGTTGTTTTTATTATAAATACATATATCTGCCATTTAGGCTAAACAATGATCCTAATTATAAACTTAGAACTAATACAAAAAATTAATACTAAAAATGAACAATAAAAATTAACAATACTAACGTAAACTCAAAGCGGAAGTGAAGGAAAAGGATAAAACAAGAGACAAGGATAACATTAAGATACATGAGGGGTGTTTAAAACACGAGTACGAAAGGAAGCAAGTGAGGAGTTAAAATCATAATCGTCGTAGAATCGGTTGAACCACCTGAAGCATGAAAGGAGCGGATCGTTGTGGCAATAAAGCGTCTGTCGAGTTTCTAATGCCAAAGGATCACGAGGACGGAGGGAACGGGAGGGAACATATAAACATACAGAAGCAAGCAATTCCGGAGCATCAGTAGAACCTCTCAGTAAGCCACCAATGAAACAAGCTTGGGCCAAGTGACGTCTCAAAGTTAAAGACTCCAGCCCAAACAGAAGACATCGTGTCTCATATGTCGGAAGAGAAGAAGACCCAAACAATCGTCTATAGAACACTCTGGTGAAGTACTTCTGTAATTTTTCGATTCTGGTACACCTATCAATGCCATAAGGGCACCAGACAACACAGGCGTACTCCAATACAGAGCGAACTAAACAACAATACAGAGATCGTAGGCAAATTGGGTACTTGAAATCCGAGGTAACACGAAGGATAAATCCCAGGGTTCTGTAGGATTTCGAAAGGACTTCATCAACATGTAGCTTGAAGTTTAACCTATCGTCAAGTATTACCCCAAGGTCACGAATAGACGAAACACGAACCAGTGAAACATTTGAGAGAGAGTAATTATAAGAAATAGGGTTACGAGAATGAGTTGATGCAGTTGTTGTGTTTGCGCTATAAATTCGTGACTAAGTTACTTGTTTTCTGCAAAAATTGAATGTTTATCGAAAATGTGTGCGTTTAATTGAAAAGTAGCGAGAGGAGCATGGAGAAACAAGTGTAAAAAATATGCAAATAAGTGGTAATAATGGTACAATCAAGTTGATAGAAAAAAAACATAGGTATCGCTTTACTTTTTTTTTTTTTTTTTTTTTTGCTCGGTTAGAACGGGCTGGCCGTATCAAGACTTATTTTACCACGTAGCAGGATAGTCAGTCCATGCTACGGGGAGACGGTCCGGATGGGATTTGAACCCGGTCCCTGCCGTGTGGACGGGCGCCGTTTTTCACATGCACCACCGGGCCGCCCCATATCGCTTTACTTAATTGATATTTTTTCAGCTTCATCCAACGAAATTAATTGTCCAGACTTTACGGCAAACGAAGGCAACAATGCTGCGAGAACTGTAGCCGCTAACACCCACAGTACGCATGAAAAGACGCCCCGACGACGAACGACATGCTGAAAATTCGATTGTATGACCAGCAGTGCGGTCGTCAATAAATGGGGTCATAGGCTGAGAGCGCCATCTCGCGAGTCGGTTAAGGACTGCTGTCAGACGTCGAAAAACTGGTCGTACAACCGGTTTTTCAGCATGCCGTTCGACGTCGGGACGCCTTTTTATGCGCACTGGGGTATTATAAGTAAACAAGAACTAATTGACAAATGTCAATTATCATATCTGTCAGCGTACGGCTAGATGCAAATATGTCACTAACACTTGTACAACATATGTATACTAATTGGATGTCTATTAAACGAATACAAAGACTTGTATCCGAACTTATTGATCACGGTGTAACTGTAGGCGCCGACATTCCCGCCCACCAAAACAAAATGCTTTTTTAAAGTTTCGCTCCGGTTATTGCTATCTATTGTGTTTCGTTCGTCATGTTTACTATTATTATCAATGAGAAGGGTGCATATTCTTGTCACAGGACACTTTACTTCTTTTGACTGTGCCGTTTCCATTGTGACTACCCTAACCACACCATCCTTACCGGGATGAATATCTGTTATTCGTTTTAAAGGCCATTTCAGAGGGGGTACACTATCTTCGCGTATTATCACTAACATTCCAGGTTTGATCTCGGTTCCTTCGCAATTCCACTTGCTTTTGGCATGGAGTTGTTGTAAATACTCGGTACTCCACCTCGCCCAGAAGTGTTGCAAACATGTTTGTACCACGCGCCAGTGGTTTAAACGGTTCTCCGGAATGTCCTTCAATACGATATCAGGAATAACCTGCAAATGGGAACCAGTAAGAAAGCGACCTGGGGTTAGTGCTTGCAGATCTATTTGCAGTGATAACGGTGTAATTGGCCGAGAATTCAGGCTTAACTCGATTTCTGCCAACAACGTCACCAAAGCTTCTCGATGGTGGATTGATTGAAGGAGCTGGTACAACTGGTGAAGCTCATTCGAGGTGCCTTTTAAGTTGGTTCCGTTGACTGAGTATAGTTCTGATACCAGACCTCTCCGAGCGACAAACCTTCTTAGCGCGAGATAAATGCAGCCGTACTCAGATACGATACAAGCTCCAAGTGCACTGCGTGTGTCACGAAGCACACGAAAACTGCCACAAATGCTTTCGTTGCTGCTACTCTGCGATGCCTTTCTTTGACGTAAACCGGACCAGCACAGTCGACACCGGACACTGCAAATGCCTTGGCCTCGGTTACTCTGCTCGGAGGCAAGTTTCCCATGTGTTGATTGATGTTCTTTGGATTTACCTTACAGGGTTTTTCTATTCAGTTTAGACTAGCCGCATACTTTTTCCTACTCGGCGCACTTGATTTTTAGCAAGCAGCATGTTTGTTTGCCTACCCGCGTCAAAAATCAAGTGCTCACAGCAGGAAAAAGTGTGTGGCTTGTGGTGCGAGCCACCCTATAAATTATAGTGTAATTAAGGTATACATGTATTAGTATAAGATTTTAGTACTAGGTTAGTATATATAAGTACGTACGATCGCACATCGCTCTCTTTTAGCTCACCACCAGGGTTCTGGCCACGTCGGGTCCGTTACCGGCGAAACACAATACAATAAAGTACGAACATAACAGGCTAGTCTAAACTGAATAGAAAAACCCTATAAAGCAACGCATGCACTTGTGGTAAACACTTCTAGCTAACGGTCTTGTATGATCCACAAACTTTGCTTTATGGTGGAAATCATCAATTGTGGACCCGAATGTAAGAGCTTTAGATGATAATGCTGTACTGACAAGCTCGTTAAACGGTGGTTGTTTCATGTCACTATCAAGCTGTGAGTTCGCTAAACGTCCGTTAACACGCATTAGGCCTTGATCATCTATAAACGGATTCAAGAACCGTAAGGGAGAAGTTTTTGGTACACATCTCTTTGCTAACAATGCTTTAAATTCTTCTCCAGACTGATCCCTTTGTGCAAGCCGGTATAAGAACTTGTCAGTTTCTACCAATTCTTCCGTAGTTAGACCACTGCTGGTATGTCCTGGAGGTTTGGCACCTGTTCTTCTAGCACGTAAGATGTTTAAATGTCGTAACCAATAACCAACAGCTTTGCGTAGAGACGTATATGTTGAGCAGCGCTCGAACAACCTATCACTAAAAGACTCTTCAACCGGCGAAGAGACTAGTAACACTGATGTTCGTTCCTCGTCTGTGGTTATCGGTTTTTGATTCGGTGAAACTGGCCAACATACATAAAATCCATCAACCCATCAACATAAAAATCATGCTTACTCTTCAAAGCCTTTGGATAGTTCTTATGGCACAGCGTGTGCACCTTTTCTCGCCATAAGTTTTGTGTTTTAAGGGTAAAACTTAACTTTATTGAACAAATGCGAATAAATAAAACACATATAAAACGTAATCTTCACAACTAAAACGATACAGCGAGCCACGTCCCTTCGGCTTGACGACTAGGACACACAAGGCAGATTCCCGTTACATCGCCGGATTTAGGTGCGTGCCGAGCGAGAGGGAGAGACAGAGACGACTATATCGCTAGGCAACGGATGCTGTCAGTCCCCAGACAACATCGAGCGTGCGGATAACGCCTCTACTTAGCTCGGCCGCAACATCATGCTGCAACATCTCCCCCGGCTAATTGAGCTGATAGGCTCCAAGCCGACGCGGAAGTCTTCTTACACGAGAAGACCTGCGTGGCAAATCCATCAGGTTCCGGGTGGCCCTACCGTCGTGGTCGTCGTTAAGGTCGGAGGGATGTGAGGATGTCGTCACCGGAATTTCCTTCCGGGCACTCTCTGCTGGTGGCAAACCATCGGGCAACGTTGGTGGATATGCCGCTGGTTCGCTAGTGATGGGTTCCGGAATCGGTAGCGACTGTTTTGCAGGGGAACCCGTAGTCCAATCGTCTAGCAGCATATCGAGAGGCAGCTGATGTGTTTCACACGCACGATCAACCGCACGTGGCCGAAGTTGGTTTAAGTGGCGCCTGAGTGTACGGCCATCGTTTGCAATCACGTCGTACATAACTCGTCCGCGGCTGCGAACGATCCGTCCGGGTATCCTTCTTCTTCTCTTCTTTTCTGGCCTGCTCATGGTCGAGCACGTCGCGTAGACATGGCCTGGTCGCCAATCCGTTTCCAGGAAACTAGGTCCAGTGCTGCAGTCCACCATCCACGGCTGCATCCGATCTCCGACAGGTTTGACTCCACCTGATCCAGCCAACGAGCTCGCTGTGCTCCTCTCCGCCTCGTGCCGAACGGATCGCTGACGAGCACCTTCCTGGTGGGGCATGAGTCCGGCATCCTCATCACGTGCCCCAGCCATCGTATCCTTCCGGCTTTGACCACCGTCAGGATATCTGCACCGCCAAACAGCTCAGCTAGCTCGTGGTTCATTCTCCTTCTCCACACACCCTGCTCGCACACACCGCCAAAGATAGTCCTTAGCACCCGCCGTTCGAAAATAGCGAGTGCATTGGCATCCTCCGTTAGCAGAGTCCAGGACTCGTA
Organism: Anopheles funestus; assembly: GCF_943734845.2. Classification (NCBI taxonomy): domain Eukaryota; kingdom Metazoa; phylum Arthropoda; class Insecta; order Diptera; family Culicidae; genus Anopheles; species Anopheles funestus. Next base: position 20,870,095 of record NC_064597.1, on the reverse strand, counting down.
CCCGTAGAGGACTACCGGACGTATCAGTGTGCGATATATCGTGGATTTCGTGTGCTGCTGGAGCCTTCTGGATCGCAGGAGTTTGTGGAGCCCGTAGTAGGCACGATTTCCCTGAACAATGCGCCTTCGGATTTCGCTGTTCATGCTGTCGGCCTCGCGTTTCAGTCGGGTGTACGCGTCGCACACCGCCGCAGATGTCCGTCCGATGATGTCGATGTCATCCGCGAAGCCGAGAAATTGGAGAGAACGGGTGAAACACCTTCCAGAGCGATGTTAAACAGCAAACAGGAGAGTCCGTCCCCTTGCCTCAGACCGCGGTGAGATTCGAACGATTCCGACAGTATGTTCGATACTCTCACCTTGCACTGCACCCCATCCATCTTGGCTTTCAACAGCCGTACCAGCTGCCGGAATCCCAGGGAATCCGTACTGCTGCATGGTGTTCCGTAGTTCGGTCCGATCTATGGTATCGTAGGCCGCCTTAAAGTCAATGAACAGGTGGTGCGTGGGGATCTGATGCTCTCGGCACTTCTGGAGGATCTGCCGTAGAGTAAAGATTTGGTCGGTGGTCGATTTGCCTCCAACAAATCCAGCTTGGTAGCTTCCGACGAAATCTGTGGCAAGGGGCGCAAGTCTGCAGAAGAGTATTCGGGACAGGATCTTGTAGGCAGCATTCAGGACTGTGATGGCTCGGAAGTTAGCACAGTCCAGTTGGTCGCCCTTTTTGTACACTGGGTGTATGACACCCAGCTTCCACTCGTCCGGTAGTTCTTCCTGATCCCAAATCCTTACGATCAGCCGATGCATAAGCGCGGCAAGCCTCTCCGGGCCCATCTTGAACAACTCCGCCACCAGCCCATCGCTGCTAGCTAACTTGTTACCGTGCAAATAGACCTGCAGCGATATTTCTCAGTGAGAGATCTCTCGTTGCGATGCGATGAAATGCGATGAAAAGTTCATATATAAAAAACAGCATCTAAACGTCGTTGTCATAGAAACACATAGAATTATATCATCACAGTAGCCACAGAAATGTCTCGCCCAGCGATTTTCCTTTGTTTGCTAAATTGAGCTACTTTGCGAAATATCTCACTGAGAAATATCGCTCCAGGTCTATTTGCACGGTTACGTTTTACGTAGGATGGCACTGATGACTTCGTCCAAGGATGGCGGGGGCACTTCGTCGTCCTGCTGGCTGTCGCAATACTGCTCTCCTCTGCTTGCTGCAGAGGTCTCCCCTGCATCTGCTCCGTTCAGGTGTCTGTCGAAGTAGCACTTCCACCTGTCGATCACCTCTCGCTCGTCCGACAGGATATCTCCCTCCTCGTTGCGGCACATAGCGGCTATGGGAGTAAAACCGCCTCGTGCCGCATTCAGCATCCTGTAGAACTTACGAGTTTCCCCCGACTGGGATAGCTGCTGCAACAGTTGCTCATCCGACTCTTCGAAGCTGCGCTTCTTGTCCTGGAAGAGTCGGGTCTGCTGCCTTCTCAGTCGTCTGTAGTCTTCCACGTTCTGCCTGGTCTCGCGCTGGAGCATGCGAGTACGCGCTGCGTTCTTCTCGGATAGTGCTCGCCTGCACTCATCATCAAACCATTCCTTCCTCCGGTTACGTGTTACGCGGCCAATAGTTCGATCGGCCGTGCTGCTGATAGCTTGTTCCATCATACGCCAATGGTCATTGAGGGACATCGCCTCGAAGGTGGTGTCCTCCGGCAACGCTTCCCCTAGCGTGGTCGCGAAGTCCCTCGCCACATCAGCTTGCCGCAACCGATCTATGTCGAGCCTTGGGGTGGGCTGATAGCGCAGCTTATTGGCTGCGCACAGTTTCTGGCGTAACTTAACCATAACCAGGAAATGGTCTGAGTCGACGTTTGCTCCCCTGTACGTACATACGTCGATAATGTCCGAGAAGTGCCTTCCATCGATGAGAACGTGGTCAATCTGGGAATATGTCTGCTGTGGTGATCTCCAGGTGTAGCTGAAGCGTGGTGCGTGCTGGAAGAAGGTGCGGCGAATGGTCATGTGCTTGGAGGAGGCGAAGTTTATTAGGCGAAGCCCATTGTCGTTTGTCAGTTGGTGGGCGCTGAAACTACCTATCATGGGTTTGTATGCCTCCTCCCGTCCGACCTGAGCGTTAAAGTCTCCGATGACGATCTTGACGTCGTGTTGTGGGCAGCGGTCGTACTCCCTCTCCAGCTGCGTATAGAATAACTCCCTATCGTCATCGGTGCTTCCAAGGTGCGGACTATGCACGTTAATAATGCTCAGGTTGAAGAACCTTCCACGAACCCTCAACCTGCACATCCGTTCATTGATCGGCCACCAACCGATTACCCTCTTTCGCATCGCACCTATGACCAGGAACGCTGTACCGAGTTCATGCGTTTCACCACCGCTCTGGTAGATCATGCAATCACTGCGGTAGGGGCGCTCCATAACTCCTTTCCAGCGCACCTCCTGAAGTGCTACTATGCCGAAGCCGCGGGTAAGGTCCGGGTATCCATTTCCACGAATTTCCATAGAAATACTTTGTGGAAACGACCTCGTCTGGCTGAAACCTTCTCACTGAAATAGATGGAGCAGAAGATAGTGAGTTTGATGAAGGGGGCCGCAACAGCTCCAATGCTGTCCTGATGGGGCGACCGAACATTTCATCAGCTGGAGTTTTCTGCTGGCTCAACTGCGCGTTTGGGGTCGACCGGTACGCCATGAGGAAAAGCTCCAGCGCCTCATCAAGAGATGTTTTGTCACTCCGGATCTTCCGTAGTGCCCGTTTCAGTGTATCGACGAAACGCTCCGCCTGGCCATTCGATTGTGGGTGGAATGGTGCTGTGGTGATATGCTCGATCCCGTTGCTGTTGCAGAAATCCTGAAACAGGCCGCTTGTAAATTGGGGCCCGTGTTCACTAACCAGCGTTTCCGGCATACTTAAGCGAGCGAAGATGTTCCGCAGCATGGAGATGGTGGTAGAAGCGGTTGTACTCGATGTTTTGCAGATTTCAGGCCACTTGGAGAAAGCGTCAACCACAACTAGGAAGTAAAATAGCAATACGGCCAGGCCGTTCTTTATGAATAAAAAAAAAACAAAAAACTAGGAAGTAAAAATTTTCATATGGCCCAGCGTAGTCTATGTGCACTCTACGCCAGACGCCCGTCGGTTTCGGCCATGCTGCTGGTGTAGCTCGAGGGGGTGCTTTTGCGGCCGCCGAATAGGATCCGCAAGAGGCCACGTAGCTTACGATGTCTTCGTCGATTCTTGGCCAGTACAAGTAGCTGCGCGCGATCGCCTTCATCCTCTGCATTCCCGGATGTCCCTTGTGCAGCTGGAGCAAGCAACGGGAACGCAGCTTCTCCGGGATGACCACTCTCTCCCCAAAAATGATGCAATCCTCAACGGTAGAGAGAGATTCCTTCCTATCGTGGTACCGAGCCAAATCTGCTCCGAAAGTATCATCACGGGGCCATCCTTCCTTCACGTACTTATGGACCTTCCGGAGCAACGGGTCAGCCCGCGTAGCTCTCTCAACTTCTCCGAACGTAACTGGAAACAAGTTAAGCGCGTTAACGGCAACTGACCTTAAATCCTTCTCTAGCTCCAGGCTGGCGATCACGTATTCGGCTTCAGGTTTCGCGTGGTGTTGTATGAGCCGAGATAACACGTCGGCGTTTCCGAATGAGCCAGTTGGCACGTACTCGATATCCATGTCGTACAGCTAAAGATTGAGCGCAAACCTTTGCAGTCGGTTTGCCGTATATATTGGGATCCCTTTTTTACTGCCAAATATGCGGACCAGTGGTCGGTGGTCGGTCTGCAGCGTGAAATGACGACCGTAACATATACGAGGGCTGACAATAAAGTAAGGTCTTCAACGCTGCAACTTCGCCGGATCACGCGCTAGGCGAAATCTGGCAACACCGCCGTGTTCCTTGGTTCCCCCACTACCACTTTGCTGCTGGGTGAGGCTTCCCCGACCGCTCAGTCTTGGCTGAGCAGCCGTCATCGATGGAGGTACCCCTCGCGTCAGCGTCCAAGTGCGAATTGCGTTCTGTAATACGTTTTTTGAGTGCGAAAAAGGTGACACCTATTGAAATCCATCGTCAACTAGTTGAAGTTTACGGGGAAAAGTGTATGGACATAAAAAACGTGCGTAAGTGGAGCCGCGAGTTCAATTCCGGGCGCACTAATGTTCACGACGAGGAGAGAAGTGGCCGACCGTCGGTCTCGGATGCGATTGTTCAAGCAGTGGAGGCAGAAATGCTCAAAAACCGCCGTGCGACAATTAGGGACTTGGAAGAGAAGCTTGGAGGAGTGTGTAGCAGCGAAACAATCCGTCATATCCTTGTGAACAACTTGCAGTATCACAAAGTTTCTGCCCGATGGGTGCCGAAACAGCTGACCGAAGACCACATGAAGCGGCACGTGGAATGTGCGACCAAAGTTGTGGCATAGTCCCGACGTGGCCCCAAGTGACTACCACATGTTCCCCGCCCTGAAAAAACATCTCGGAGGGAAGAAGTTTGAAAGTGACGCGGAGGTTCAGAAAGAGGTCAACACCTGGCTGCGCGAGGCGGACGGAGAGTGGTATTCTGCCGGCATAGACAAGTTCATCGTGCGGATGCGCAAGGTGTTGGAAAAAAATGCCGATTATGTAGAAAAGTAGCCAAGACCTTGGCCTTTCCAACGGTGTATCGCTTTTTGTAAATAAATGTCATTTTCTATGAAAAAAAAAATTAGAGACCTTACTTTATTGTCAACCCTCGTATAAACAGGAGATCCAAACAGAACCTAAAAACAAACTTTTAATCTTTTTTTTTTTTTTTTGCTCGGTTAGAACGGCCTGGCCGTATCAAGACTTATTTTACCACGTAGCAGGATAGTCAGTCCATGCTACGGGGAGACGGTCCGGATGGGATTTGAACCCGGTCCCTGCCGTGTGGACGGGCGCCGTTTTTCACATGCACCACCGGGCCGCCCCACAAACTTTTAATCTGTAAAGTATATTTTAGGCCAATACTAACTTATGCATCCCCAGCATGGTGCTCTTGCGCACTGGCTCATCGGAAAAAAATACAAATTAGGCAAAACAAAATTTTGAAAATGATCCTCAATGTTCCACCCTGGTTTAGCACAATCCAATTACACAGATCATCAAATATGTCAAAAATTGAGGAATTTATACAGAAAATTAATCAAGCATATCGCATCAGATGCGATGCAAATGACAGTCCATTGATTCAACAACTAGTAAAATAATCTGCTAATAGCAATTAGATGTATATATAGTCAGTAAGTAATAGCATAAGGCTGTTTTTTCCAATTCCTCTTTAGTTTTAGTTAGATTAGTCAGTAGTTACGATTAGCTTAGTTTTTTTTGTTCGTGGGTTTTTTTCTGTTTTTTCCCCACATTAAACTCTTTCTAACAATACGGAATTTCAACCCAGCAGATACTATATACATGAAAAATCCTCAATGCGGAAAGCAATAAGCGAACTCATTAAGTAAACCAAATGTAAAGCTACAAGAAAGTATAATCCAATAAATATAATTACTACTACTACTCAAGTGCATATCCTTCTAACAACGGTATTTGCCTAGCGAACTGATTTCAACTAACTCTCACCGGTTCCTGTAAGAGTACCTCTCATCCGCACGATACTTGCCACAAGTATTGCATAAGAATTTTGCCGGTTATTACTACTGGTGCTATGATCCCTAGTGGATCGAACAAACGCGCTATATCGGACAAAATAATACGCTTAGTTGGCTGATTACTATCCGACATCTGAAACGCACCGAAACACAACACATCAAGCTCTGGCTCCCAGGCAATCCCGAGAGCTTTAACCGTTTCATGTGGCATAAATTCCCTGACAGATTGCGTCCCTATCAGCTCTTCTGACAACCCTTCGAGCATTTCTAAGTGGTTAGAGTCGTAGTCTAAGAGTCTAAGTCGTAGCGCTCGATTCTTTGACGACCGCATCCGGGTTTCTTGGGCAGACGTACGATGTATCTACCGCTGGAATCTCTGGTCGTAGTTTGTTTGTAGAACTCTTCACAATAGCTCTCTTCTGTCGAGTAACAATGCTTTAGGCACTCTTCCAGAAACGTTCCAACTGCTGTTCAAGGGAAACCATACACGCGGCAACAGTAATCACTGGTCCTAAGGTTTCGCAAGATGAAGCAGCACCCGTTACCACCCATGCAAAGACGCTGTCGAGCATCACGGGAAAATCGTCACCTCTTTGCAGTCGATTTGTTGATGTAAACAGCGTGTGATAATGTTTAGCGCCAATGATTAGATCGATCGGCTGTGCTGTGTGGAATGTGGGGTTCGCCAAGATTATTCCTCTAGGAATATTTCACGCAGAGTTGTCGACACTACGCAATGGCAAATTGGACAACATTTTGTCCATGACGAGAAAATCCACACGAGCCGCGTAATCACTGCTCCTGGAACGTATTTCTGCTGATACGCTCTCTTTCACTGCGATGGCTTAACCTCCAGCACCCTCCAGTGAAATGCTTACTGTCGACCTTCGCAAGTTAAGCATGCGTGCCAAAAGCGTCCAACACGCTTGTAGAAAACGCAAAAAAGTTTAGAATTAATTAGGAACGCTATTTTACTGGAGCGAATCAAAAAATTTGTTTGTTTTATTGGTTCACGTTTTCTAGCGGTAATCAGAGCCGCTCACGCGTTGTTTGGCCCTTTTATGTACATTTTTCTCGTCCTGGTCCTTCACTCACCGCGGTACTCAGTAATCCCGAACGCGAAGCTTTCTTCCGACAACTTCGTAAATACGAAGTTCGATATAATGTCCGACAGTGACAGCAGCGGTTGGTGTAAACACCGATTGTTTACAACAACGCTAACTAACGTCGTTTGCAAGAACACCATGTCGTGCGCAGTTGCACCTGCAGCAGCCACTAAACTCTGTTGCGTCCTGGACACTTCTGGTGTCGCTGATCCACTGGCATACGCTCCTGCTGCAGGCTGTTACGACGTGGTCCTCGACGGAATCGCAGAAGTGTTAGAACGCTCGCTAGGGGGATCAGCGTGCAACAAGGAATGATGGCGCTGACCGCATTGTCGGCATCTGCCTCTACCCGTACACTCTCGAGCAAAATAGTTTTGCTTTAGACAATTGTTGCAAAGCCGAGACGCTTGCACCAATCTCTTCCGGTTCACGATGGGCATCTCTTGGAACCGGAGACACATGGCCACTCCATGGTCCTGCTTACATATCACACAGCCATTCGTTCTGGTGGTCGCTGAGAACGTAGCCATTCTTGAGCAAGCGGCACGCCGCGATGGCTGTCGCTGGGTTGCTATGGCTGCGGCCTGCTCTTGCGTCACCATTAACGATTCTAACATGCGCATTCGCCTGCGCAGAAATTCCACTAAGGAATCGTAATGATGATTGTCAGCTGTCGCAAAATTCTCCCATTCACGCAAGGTTTCCATCGGCAATTTTGTGGTAAGTAGATGCTCCAACAGTCCGCCCCAATGCTAGATTGGCTCTCTGAGCTGCCCCAACGTTTTCTTATGACTCTCGAATTCATCCACCATCATGTGAAGAGTTATGCCTGTCTCTTCCATTATAGCTGGGGTCTCGAACAATGCCGCAAAATGCCTACGCTTCAACAGGTATTCATTTGAATACCGTTGCACTACCGAATCCCATGCTAAATTGTAGTTGTCAGCGCTGAGCGATATTGACTCTATGATTTGCGCGGCTTCACCCTTTAGCGCGGCCCTTAGGTAATGGAATTTTTGTATTTTGGGTACCTCCGTGTTGTCGTGTATCAGGCCTTCTTAGGTATTCCGGAATGGCACCCATTGCATGAAATCACCACTAAACTCCGGCAGGGATATCGTCGGGAGTTTCAAGCCCGGTAATGGCTTAGAGACCCTGGCTACCGGTTCGATGATACTATCAACGGCGGGCATTTTATTTTCCAGTTCCGATTGCATTCTAAAACAAATGTCCTCGTATTCAGCCCGCGTTTCATGGTTGCAGACCACTGCACTTTCTTCGGTTGCACTTTCTTCAAGCTGCAACTGCACTTCTTCGAGATCGGACCACAACCTTTTTAATCGTTCCAATCGCAACGATACTTGAGCGGCATCGCGCTCTTCTACAAAATCCTTCACGAAATTCTCATAGCGTCCTAGCGACACCATCAAGGCCCTACGCTTCAACGCCCACTTCACTTGTTCGGACATCGCGAAGAAAAGTGTTCCTGAATTTGTTGCGAACTCACGTTACACTAGGAATTTCTCGTCTTATGAATCCTGATCACGGCACCATATGTTCGCGCGCTACTCGCGGAACGTTTTATTGCGAGAAATTTGGAATGTTTTTTGTTACGCGAATTTTAGCTCCTTCTCCTACGTTGTGTTAATCTTGTAATGACGCTATATAACAACAGCGCGATGGCGCTGGTCCTTACTGCCGTTTCACCTCGCGCTAAACCTGTTTCGCCTCTGTCAATCTTCGCCTTACTATCAATAGTGTTGGTAAACAACACTTTTATCTGCTAAAAAATCGATACCAAGGTGTTCGCGCAGAACAAAACTAAAATGATAACATTTTCCTTTTTTAACGACACTGCGAAAAACAGAGAGAAAATATTGTATAAACCCGATATTGACATCTTTCTCTATGGTAAAAAGATAGACATTGCCGAAGATTTTAGATACCTAGGAGTTTGTGCTTATTCCAGTTAAGCCTAGAATTAAACCATACAGTTACTTCCCGACTTACGCGGATAATGGGGACAGGAAAAATCTGCGTATCTCGAATATCCGCGTAGCTCGAATACTGCCTGTCATATAGTTTATACTTCGTATCCAGGATTCGAGTTCTTGTGTCCATGTTATAAAAAAAATCAAATATTAAATTTATCCATTGATTTGGATACAATGAGTATGTTTACACAAGAACCACAATAGTGGTATAAACCGACAGTTTGCTGGTTTCGTCAAGTTTCAGCAACTGTCGTATTGTGAGTGCCGGTGGCACTCAGTGGGCACTCAGAGAAAAGGTTATAAAAGGGAAAACAAATAAACAAAACCCTCTTCTTCGCTTAAAATCCCGCCCGGTAACTATTCTCGAAAGAAAATTCAGCATCCGAATTCCGCAAGTTTGTTCATGGTGCCGTGACCAGGATACGCCGAATTGCTGGTTATTAATTTGCGGATTCTCGTGACCTGTTTTTTCCTACGCATAACGCAATTTTTATCGCGACACAACACTCCCGTTTTTTCGTTACCGCTGACGAAGCTATTTCCATCGTGTCTGATCATGCCAGCGTCTGCCGTCATTCTATCGTCCCGAAGGGCAATTTTGCTGGTCTCATTAGATCGCCACGAGAAGTTCCTCCTTGATTTTCTCCCGGAACGAGACGCTATCGAGATCGAAACGCGCATAACAAAGTTCGACCAGCTGTCCATTGACTTGGAGAAAATCCAAGGTCAGCTAGAGGATTTGGCAATCACGGAAGAAGAAATTGCGCACAATGCCGCTTTACGCGATGATTTTGAGCCGCGCTTGATACGCGCACATTCCCAGCTAAAGGCTAAAAGGGTGCATGTTCCTCGAAGCATTAGTTCCACACCAAACGCTGGCCCGAGCCTCCTAGTAGGCATTAAACTTCCCACCATCGCGCTTCCCTAATACGATGGTGATTACATGCAGTGGCTAACGTATAGGGACACTTTTGAGGGCTTAATACATGATAACCCCGACCTACCGCCGATCCAAAAGTTCCACTATTTGCGCGCATCCTTAAAGGGAGAAGCCGCTAAGGTTATTGAATCCATCACCATCAGTGCCGCAAACTATGAAATAGCATGGAAAATACTGACGGAGCGTTACTCTAACGAGTACCTGTTAAAAAAGCGTCATTTGCAAGCCTTATTCGGAATGGCCACCATGAAACGGGAAAGTGCCTCAACCCTTCACCATCTTGTCGATGAGTTCGAGCGGCACAAGAAAACGCTAAACCACTTGGGTGAAAACACAGATGCTTGGAGTAGCGTATTAGAACATTTGTTATGCACAAAATTGCCTACAACAACGTTGCGCGATTGGGAGGAATTTGCATCAACAAATGAAAATCCAAGCTACGAAGGCTTGGTGCAATTTTTGCAACGCCGAATGCGAGTGCTCGAAACTCTGATGGTAAACAATACCGACGCGCCCTCTAGCGGAAATCACACGCACTTCACACATAAACAATCGAATCTCACTCGGCTGGCTAGTTTTCCGTCTACCTCTCACGAAACACGTAGGTGCATAATATGTCAGCAAGAGCATAGCATCACGAAATGTCCGCGATTCATGACTATGGGTCCGGAAGAACGATATCGACAGGTCATGTCCAATAAGTTATGCTTAAATTGTTTGCGGGACAACCACCGAGCGCGCGATTGCTCCTCGCAATACAAATGCAGACACTGTCACTCAGCACACCATACACTGTTACACAACGCACACAACGCACACAACGCACAAGGAGCACTTCCCACTGCAAACACCATGCCAGCTGCGCGAAACGTTCCGGTAAGCCATCCACAGAACAAAGACGATCACGCCACAAACACCCAAAGACACCACGTAGCAGCACACGCAAGCCAGCAAACATATGATCATGTTTTTCTGCAAACTGCCGTGGTACACGTTGTTGATTCACATGGTACTCTGCATCCAGTGCGAGCACTATTGGATAGTGCCTCGCAGCCTGATTTGATGAGCACCAGGCTTGCTCAGAGGTTAGCGTTGAAACTTGATACGGTCAACGTAACGCTCATCGGTGCGGGTCACTCTTCCACCCCGGTGCGGAAATCGGTGCGTGCGAAGATTTCCTCCCGAACGGGCCAATATCAGCTGAATGCTGATTTCTTGATTGTGGACAATTTGATTGGGGATTTGCCAGCACATGATGTGCGCACCGCCGAGTGGCAAATTCCGCCGAATTTTATGCTTGCCGACCCCCAGTTTAATAAGTCGGCACCGCTCGATCTTATCCTCGGTGCCCGGCATTATCATGCATTTTTCCAGAGCGGGGCGCAATATAAAATTTCGCATAACCTTCCTGTCCTCATTGAAAGTGTGTTCGGCTGGATCGTGACCGGCTCAGCATCAGCATGTGATATCAACACCGAAACTTCCAACGCATCTTCCGTCGTCTGCATGAGCACGCTTGAGGAATCACTCGAGCGATTCTGGAAAGTGGAAGAATTACAAATAAGAGATGGTTACTCCCCCGAAGAAAGGTATTGCGAAAAATTATACCAAGATACAACACAACGAGACGATACTGGTCGTTATATTGTTCGTTTACCAAAGCAGCCTGACTTTGAAGAAAAGCTGGGTCTTTCGAAATTATCAGCTCTACGACGTTTTACAATGCTCGAAAGGCGCCTAGAACGCGATCCTCACATTAAAGCGGCATACCATGAATTCATGCAGGAATATTTGGAGCTAGGGCACATGTCGCTGATACAAGCTCCAGCTGACGACGAATCAGCATATTATCTGCCGCACCATCCCGTATTCAAGGCTTCGAGCACAACAACAAAAACCAGGGTGGTGTTTGATGGATCAGCGAAAACATCATCTGGATACTCGCTCAACGAAGCGCTATGTGTCGGCCCTGCAGTGCAGGATGATTTGCTGGACATCATTCTACGATTCCGCACGTATAAGGTGGCGGTTGTTGGAGACATTGCTAAAATGTACCGCCAAATACTGCTGCATCCAGACGATAGGAAGTATGCCCGCATTTGTTTCCGGTTTGATGCGCATTCACCGATCCAGTATTACGAGCTGAACACCGTAACCTATGGGTTGTCCCCATCATCCTTCCTTGCAACTCGAACCTTGCAGCAGCTTGCAAACGATGAGGGAACCACATATCCTGTTGCCGCATCCGCTCTGAAGAGCAATTTCTACGTGGACGACTTCATAGGCGGTGCGGATTCGATCGAAAGCGCTCGGCGTCTACGAGTAGAGTTAGATGAATTACTTTCAAGGGGTGGTTTTGAATTACGGAAGTGGACTTCAAACCGATTAGAGGTGCTTACCGGTCTAACTGCGGATCAGATCGGCACACAGTCAGCGCTACAGTTTATACCCGACGAAACGGTAAAGACTCTTGGAGTTTCGTGGGAGCCAGAACATGATGTTCTATCATTCGAGTCCGCCATCGACACCGACACAGCAAGTCCTACTAAAAGAAGCATCCTCTCTAACATAGCCCGCATGTTCGATCCGCTTGGCCTGATTTCTCCCATAGTCGTACGAGCCAAAATCTTGATGCAGGAGTTGTGGTTGCAGAAAGCTGGTTGGGACGATCTTGTTCCTGATTCTATCTGCAAGAAATGGAAAAATATTCAGCAAGATTGGCCACTCATATCCGGTTTTAAGATCGATCGCTATGCGCTGTTACCTGGTAGTAAATTGCAGTTACACACCTTGTGTGACGCATCTGAAGCAGCTTACGGGGCCTGCATTTATGTTCGTTGCGAAAGTGAGCAAGGGGAAGTTCGCACCACTTTACTTTCATCCAAGTCGCGAGTGGCACCACTTAAGCGTGTCACACTACCTCGACTGGAACTGTGTGCTGCAGTATTAGGCGCTCATCTTTACGATCGTGTCAAGAAGGCGATGGGACTACACGCAGCAGAAGTATTCTTTTGGTCCGATTCTACCGTCACGTTAAAGTGGATCAGCGCCTCACCTAACACGTGGGCAACGTTCGTAGGCAACCGAGTATCGGAGGTGCAGCATTATACTCATCCTCGTCAGTGGAGGCATGTTCCCGGCTCAACTAACCCTGCCGATATGGTCTCACGCGGCATGTCAGCAGCAGATTTCCTGCAGAGCAAGCTTTGGAGTTGCGGTCCGGAATGGCTAGCACTACCCGCATCCAACTGGCCCAACTGTAATCCTGAACCAGCTGAAGATACGAATCTCGAAATTCGTCAGGTGAGTGCTGCCTATGTAAACACCATCACTAACCCTTGGTTTACGTTGTGTTCCAGCTACACGCGATTGTTGCGCATCGTTGCATACTGCATTCGCTTCACACGTAACACTAAGGAGAAGGCACGCACTCAACGAACACCAACACACTTCACATCACCTTTAGTCATCACTCCCGAATACATGGAAGCTGCTAAAACTGTGCTATGTCGTTTAGCACAGCAAGACGCATTTTCAGCGGAGCTACGGCAATTGACAAAGGGTGAAGCAATAGGAAGACATCACCGAACCAACGATATACTCACCGGCCGATTGGTTATACTACTGGATGAATCCTTACCAACAACCCGATGGCCCCTAGCACGCATCGTTGCAATTCATCCTGGAGAGGACCAGCTCACACGTGTGGTAAAACTACAAACGGTAAAAGGGATCATCACTCGTCCGATCAACAAAATCTGCTTACGGCCGTTAGCGGATGGTGAAACCACATGCCATCATTTCGCCTTTGTTATGACATTCTGTCATGGGGGGGAGTATGTTTACACAAGAACCACAATAGTGGTATAAACCGACAGTTTGCTGGTTTCGTCAAGTTTCAGCAACTGTCGTATTGTGAGTGCCGGTGGCACTCAGTGGGCACTCAGAGAAAAGGTTATAAAAGGGAAAACAAATAAACAAAACCCTCTTCTTCGCTTAAAATCCCGCCCGGTAACTATTCTCGAAAGAAAATTCAGCATCCGAATTCCGCAAGTTTGTTCAGAGTATTTTTCAAGCATTATTGCAATAAACGCAATAAAACGAGTATTTTGGTTGTGTTATGTTCGTACACTTTATTGTATTGTGTTGCGCCGGTAACGGACCCGACGTGGCCAGACCCTGGTGATGAGCTAAGAGAGCGTGATGTGCGTTCGTACGTACTTATATATACTAACTTAGTTCTAAAATCTTATACTAATACATGTATACCTTAATTACACTATAAATTACAGGGTGGCTCGCACCACAGTTGATTTATTTATTAACAACATATTTATTTAAGTCTTGCCATGGCAATAGCAGCAAAACTTTTTCCACCTTCATGCAGTGTGATTATGCTGAGTTTATCGGCGAATGTAATAGCACGTTTCTTTCGTATTTCACTTTTATTACGGATATTTGCCATTTTTTATAATTTGATGCACTCTTGTTAAATAAGGATTCAAGGAACAAAGTGCGTCCTCTTCATGAATGCTTCTAATGACTTTTGACAATTCACAGGTGGAGAACTTAATTTGGTATAATAAAATCAACATGCTGTCAAACTTAAAAATCCGCGTATATCCGAATTCGCGTAACTCGAGTACCGCGTAAGTCGGATATTGACTGTATGTTGTTTAGTTTGTAACTAAGAGTTTAATTCGTTAACTATTGCAAGGGAGCTGGCATTTCGATATATATTTGTTTTGAATATTGGTTAGGTGTTCTTTTAGTAGTGTGTTACATTTTTCGTGAAGCAAGGATGTGCGGTACCAAGGAGGAACATGTAGAATAGATATTAGATATTTGTTTTGAATCCTTTACAAAGTTAATTTATGGCATTTTGCGCAATCAATCCGTGCTGGAGAGGCGTATGTTATAATTGGCCGTATTGTCGCTTTATAGAGGAGCAATTTGTTTAGAAAATTCAGTTTTGATTTTCTGTGCAGGAAACTGTATAATATTTTAAACATTTTTTCACATTTTAGCAAGGTAGCTTCAGTGTTTGTTTTGAAGGTTAGTCTTTTATCTATTGGAATTCCTAAGTATTTGACCGCATTTTTCCATGGAATGTCGCTGTTGTTGCAGATCACGTTTTTGTTTGGCAGTTTAGTAGCTTTTCTGAACTTGGTGAAAAATATTGCCTCAGATTTCGAACCATTGACTTTCAGCTTCCACTTGACACAGTACGCATTGTATTTTTTAAGTGCTTCGTTAAGTGTTTTAATAACGGTTTTGGCATGCTTTGCTGAGGATGTTATAGCTATGTCATCGGCGTATATGTATTTTGAGCAATTTTTCAATTGTGGTATATCTGAAGTATAGATATTGAACAAAAGAGGGGATAATGTACTGCCCTGAGGAACTCCGGCAGCGCGAGTGTAAGCTTCTGATTTGGTTTTACCAATGTGAATAAAATTTTGTCTATTTTTCAGGAAGGATTCGATTATTTTGATAAGATGTGTTGGAAATTTAAAGCTGATTAATTTGTGTAATAGTCCCTGATGCCAAATTTTATCGGAAGCTTTTTCACTGTCTAGAACAAGACCTGTTGATTTTCTTTGTCGTCTACTTTCCTTTATGTTTTTTGTCAATCTGTGAATTTGGTGAGTTGTGGATAAAGAAGGTTGGAATCCGAATTGCTCGATTGGGATGATGTTATTGTTCGATGTGTGTGATCTAAGCTGAATCTCAATGCATTTTTCGAATAATTTACCTAGGCAACTTAAAAGGCTGATATGTCTATAACTTTCTGGTTTGGAAGGATCTTTACATGGTTTTGGAATTGCGATAACTTTAGCTATTTTCCAGGCACTAGGAAAGTAGCCAAGTTTAAGGCATTCATTAAATATGGTACTAAGATATACTATTGCCTTTCGTGGTAGTCTTTTCAGCGATCGATTATTTAGGTTGTCACTGCCGTTGGATTTTTTATGCTTTAATTTTGTCAAAAGTTTCTTATCATCTTTTGGTTTTACCAGTTTATGAATGATTTTGTAGCATACAGGTTCTACACATTGTAACGCATTCGACAGCGATGAACATATAGGTTCTACACATTGTAACGCATTCGACAGCGATGAACATTGATAGTACCGCTGTACAAGAGGTTTGACACCTTTGTAAACTAACGCGTGAATACTGATCGTAAGCGTATAAGAACGAATGAAAAGACAATCTAACACATTCATAGTTACACTTGGGAAAATGAGATAACTAGGAAAACCACTTACCCAATACACTTACAGCAGCAATAATTGCGAAAGTCACGTACGCACAAATGAGTAGAAAAAGCAGGATAGATAAATAGGTTTAGGTTTAGCTAAGTAGGAGGGCTAAATACGCCCATTAGGATAATGCATAAATTTGCATATAAAAGGAGGCTCGCGCGGAGCCAAGAAAAGAGTCCAAGTAAAAATAGTCCATACATAGAGTCCAACAGTTGTTCCACAAACGATGTAAAAGTGTAAAGTAAAAACTAGTGAAATAAATAAGTGCTACAAGTTAAAACAGCAAAAACGGTGTTCTTATCTTTAAGACGAAGAGCTAAGATCAACCGCTACGCGAGGCGACACCGCATATCACAATTTGTTCTGTTTTTATAGATGTCGTTTGTAGTTTGCGAATGTCTTTGGCAACTTTCGCTTCCTCTGTGCTGTTGGAGTTGTTTGTGATTTTATGTGCTGTTTCGAAATGTTCCTTAAGTGTTTTACATTTTTTCTCAGAAGTGATTAAGGTTTTGTTATCTATTTTCAGTGGCGAGACTGCTGTTGCGTTATTTTTAATGATTTGTACGAATTTCCAAAGCTGATTGTTAGTTTTGAATTTATCGTTATTAATTTCTATTAATTTTTTACCCCAGTCTCTAATTCGCAAGTCAGATAACGCAAGTTCAATTTTCTTTTTCAGCCGGTAGTATAATTGTTTTACTGCAAGGTTTTGTCTATTTCTTCGCCATCTCTTGCGGATAATATTTCGTATTTTTATGAGCGAGATTATTTGTGGAGGTATTATCAGTCTGTAAGTACTGGGAGTTGAGAGTGGAACTGCTAAGTTTTGAGCTGATATGATGGCTGTAGTGAGCTTTTTAATCATTTCGTCTATTTGTATATGGTTTTTTATGTCACTAAATTGTGTCTGCAATGGATTGATCGTCGTATCTATATATTCTTTAAATACATTCCAGTTTGCTTTGCTCTAATTAAACACTTTTTGCTCGTAATTTTTTGTTGTTTTTGTGGTAGAGACTGAAAAGTATATGGGAAGGTGGTCTGAGGCCATGCAGGTTTTGGTGGATAAGTCTGATATTTCATACGTGATATTTGTTAATGTTAAGTCTATTGTGGAAGGGTTTCGAGACGCGTCAGACGGGTAGTATGTAGGTGAAATAGGACGATAGATTGTGAATTTGCCTATTTGCATTTCTCTAAAAAGACAATTTCCAGCTGAGTTTGTAGAACAACAGTTCCATAGTCTGTGTCTGGCGTTAAAATCACCACATATAAGAAAATTATCACATATAAGAAAACCGGGGGGTGGTGCATGTGAAAAAAGGCGCCCGTCCACACGGCAGGGACCGGGTTCAAATCCCATCCGGGCCGTCCCCCCGTAGCATGGACTGACTATCCTGCTACGTGGTAAAATAAGTCTTGATACGGCCAGGCCGTTCTAACCGAGCAAAAAAAAACCGGGGCGGCCCGGTGGTTCATGTGATAAACGGCGCCAGTCCACACGGCCGGACCGGGTTCAAATCCCGTCCGGACCGTCTTTCCGTAGCAAGGACTGACTATCCGGCTACGTGGTAAAATAAGTTTAGTAAGCCAGAAATGGCCGGCGTGACCTGTAAGGTCGTTAAGCCAACAAAAGAGAGAGAGAGAAGAAAATTATCTTTCTTAATGATTAAAGTTTGTACATCGCTTTTAAATTTCCCTACATTGGTGTTTGCACCAGGATGGTATGCTGTGATATATGCAATGGTTCCTTTTGTGGTGAATAATTGGATTTCTTATGATTCTATTATTTTAAGGTTTTGAACTTTTCCTACTTTGTGGTTAATATGTCTTTTATCAAAATAATGATTTCTCCTTTGGCACCGTCTATCCTGTGCGTTTTGTATTTGGGTATTGAGAATTTTTGATTTGGTTTAAGAAAAGTTTCTACTATGCCAATCAAGTCAATGCTATTGTTATATAGATATTGTATTAATTCATGTTTTTTGTTGGAGATGCCGTTTGCATTCCAGTAGGAAAAAGAGATATTCAGCCGTATCGGGGAAATCGATCGTTCCGGAAAGGTCGCCGCGATGCACTCATTTACACTCATTTCAACTCACAGCACCGCTTATTTACACTCATTCATACCAAAAGCGCCTACTAGATTGAAGAACATGGAATGTGTTTGAAAACAAGTGCTATACACGGCGACGACCGTTCCCATTTGCATTGAAAGAAATCCGCGTCTTTTTGAGCAGCGGCTTCGGGATGCATTTTGCTTATGGTTGTGTTTAAATATTTCTACTGATGTTATAGAACATGAATGTTGTGGCAAGTTTTATGGCCATTCAAAATTAAGCAAAAATATGTTTTAATTGCGAATTTTTACATGTTTTACTTAAACCCACGAAACAAAATTTCATATTTTAGTTTTGAAATTTATGTAGCTTGAGAACAACACACAGGTTTTTTTGTTTTCAGTACGCAAATGAAATTAAAAGGTATATCAATTCACAACGAAACTGCCTTTCAACTCAGTGTATAACTGTTTGTTCAAATATTATCATATAGCTGTGCTACAACATGAGTTACACCCCGCGGCGACCTTTCCGGAACGATCGATTTCCCCGATACGGCCGATTATGTGCCACCGTCATCACGGAAAGCAAAATTTCTGAACTATTTGAAAGACTACCCTGATTTGATCTTCCTTGGTTGAACTCTTTCTTAGGCACGAAAACGTTTCAGTTATTATCTCAGTTTCAGTTATTATTTCAGTTATTGAACTATATTGAATGATCTTAGTGGTATAGTTTCAATGTGGTTAATTCTAACTAAAGTATGGTTGTTAGTAGTGTTAATAAGCTTAATGTATGGATTATATTTGTTAATAATTATATTTGTTAATTTGTTAATTATGTGGGTTAGTTCATCTGGCCCAAAAATATCGTTCTGATTAGACGCAGTTACATTTGCATATGTGTTAGTTTGCGCACTATGCGTTCGCTTCGGATAAGTGTGGATGTTAGGGTTTTGTGGAGTGATGTGATCTCGAGGGTAAGTGTGGGAAGTCTTGAAGAGATATTGATACCTGTTTTGGTATTGGTAGTATGCGTTTGGTTCTATCTCTCTTACTCTGCCGTTCCGCGCATCCGGAGAAATTTGCTGTGTGATTGCCACCACAATTTGCACATTTTAGATTGTGCGTTGGGATTACACCGTCCGTTGACCCTTTTGCCACTGGACACTCATTTGATGCGTGAAGATCTGCACACTTTATACATTTAGGTGGCTTGTTGTTGAATAGTATCGCCAGTACACCGCCTGATGATCCAATGCTTTAATGGAACGCAGCATCTTTAAGTTGGCTGTGTCTTTGGTAAAGTGAAGCAAATATGTTGCTTGCTCGTCGTAGCGCTTTTTGGGTACTGCTAGCTTTTTTATCGCCACAGGTGTCAAACTTTCCTGTCTGAGAATGTTCTCGATTTGATCAATTGGCATGTCGATAAGCCCCATTAGAACAATTTTTGTTGTTCTATCTTCCTCCAGTTGATATGTTTGGAAGTTCGTGTTGATCTTTTGAAAGTGGCTCACCACTACCTTAAAATCGCTTACTGTAGTAGTGCGAACTACTATTCCTTTATTGGTAACAGATGTCGTATATCTTACGAAACCAGCGGCGATAATTTTTTTGTGGATGTCTACGATGTTGTTGCTATCAACCACTATTGGTAGTGGTGTTTTGGCTGCTGATGTTCGTTGCGTTGAGTTAACGTTATTGTTTACGATCTCCTGATCGTCTATTGTTTGAAGCAGTTCAAATTGGTTCATTTGTTCCAACTGCCTTTTTGTTTTAGATTTGCAGCTTCCATCTACTGAGGATTGAAAAGCGGTGAGAGGTAAAGTTGCTCTCCTCTTACTCACCATACGTTTAATGCGACCCATGTTGGGTGCACGAGAGGCAGAGACACTTAGATTAGCACTTTTTTATATATGATTTCTGATTAGCTCTCGAGAAACACGTCTGCACGCATTCGAGTGTGGAAAGCTACTGAGAAAGTGTTGAATTGTTAAAGGACTATTCAGAAAAAGTGGAAGAAGCACAAATTTTAAGGCTAATGGCGCTATTGACGGTGCCACTACTTTAAAAGAAGCTTTTACGCTTTTAACGACAAGATTTGGAGTGAACATTTCACCAAACGTCGAAAACGAGGTGAAGTCCTCAAAGCAGGCAGAAAAATCAATTACTGATTTTGGAGCCGAAATCGAGGCTCTTTCGACCAAACTAGCGGCAACGCATGTGTCATTAGGAACTTTCTCAAGCGAAGCAGCTGCATCTAATGTGGTACAACACATAGCCGTGCGAGCGTTCATTAACGGGCTAACAAATGCAACTACTCGGATTTTTTAAATCCCGAAATCCCACGTCCATGACAAAAGCAATTTCAGATGCACTTGAATGTACAAAACCAGAATCCACTGCTGATGGTGCATTGTTAAACCCATATCATCAGCAAGGGATACTAAATCGGTATCCGCGTTACATATATCGGCGTCCCCAATACAACCGAGGTCAAACCTACTGTAGGGGTTACTATACACGAGGAAAGCAACCGAACAGAGGATATTATCCATAAAACCAAAGAGAACGTGGTCAAAATCGGCCTCCGCGAAGCAGGGAAAACTTCCATAGGAACAATTCAACTTTGAGATTTTCGGATAGAAATAATGCAAATTTAGCAGTGTTGCCACAGGAATAGGAACAGGATAATGAATCAAGTGAGGTTGCGGAAAATGAAAAAAACCTCTCTACTGACTGATCTTTTTCCTTAGTTACAGTTTAAACAGTAACACATTTTTTTTAACTTGTTTGTAACACAATTTTGTAACAACAGAATTTTTTATTCAATAATCCTGTAAAGTTGATAATAGATAGCGGAGCATCATGCTGCATATTAAACTCCAAAATTGTTCCTCGCCATATGACAATAAATAAAAAAAACAGTCTGCATCCAGCTTCCGATGCGAGAGGACGTATTTCGTTTGGAAGCGTGCCTACGGATTTTTGCTAGGGCAGCAAGTGGTCAATGCCCCGAAGTACGACTTCGTACTCAGCGTGCTTGTGCGATTTGGCTGTATCGTGCTAATCGGTGTCTCCGTCTGTCTCCCACATTCGTTTGGTAGACAATTGTATCGTGTGTGTTATCGATCGAGAGCGTAAAGCAAGCTTTACGTAGCAACGCTTTCGCTTAGATCGAGGTTCGTTAAGGACAGTGTGTGGTGTAGCGTAGTGTATATGTGTATTGATTAACGTGCGTTACGATAAGTTTGTGTTCTCGTTCCTTCCCTGACCGTTGCCTCCGGCTCTACCATGCCGGTGGAGCAGGAGTTTTCGGACTCCGAAAAAGAGATCGAGCCCTGCGTGAAACGTAAACCAGGGCGCCCTAGATCCGCACCAGCCGCTAAAAAAGTGGCCTTGGAAGACCTCCGTCCTTCGACCTCGAAGGCACCACAATGTGGTGCAAATGAGTCCTAGCCGGATCGGACATGCCGACCCGCACTGCACTCGCAAAGCTTGCTGCGGCAAATGTAGGGGGGCCCATGTCACCGAGGAGTGCAAAGCCCCATCCCAAAAATGCTCGCATTGTCGGGAGGAGTGGCATGAGGTTGCATTGTGCCCCGTGTACAAAAAACTGCAAAAGGAGCAAATAAAAACAGTAGTCGAGAGGGCACGCGGCTCATATAGTGAGGCTCTGAAGGGAGCCATCTCTTCTAACCCTTTCGCAGTTTTGAGTCAACCTACTAATGGCGATTCCGACCCGACTGCACTAAAACAGGTGCCAATGAGACCAGTAAAGGTCATGGGAGTGCCCTACAAAAAGGTGCAAAGGTAGGTTTTGAAGGCGAAGAACAAACCACTGGCACCACAGCGTCACGCTAAACCTAAAGTTTTCCCTTCTGCCCCGAAACGAGACGCTGCTCCTTCCTCTCCTCCTCCTGAAATTCCCAGGAAGCAGCCCAGGAAAAAGCGATTCACTCGGACCGAAGCTCCTTTGGATAGCCTGGCCTTTCCATCGGAGCCCAAGGGTTATCCGAGAATCCCTATCCCGTCCCTTTCTGAAATCCTCCAGTCGCTCCTCATGACCCTAAACCTCCCGCAACCATTGCAACTGATCGCTACTTGGGCCCTTCCTTACCTGAAGGGGATGATCAAACAGTGGCTGGCTCAATTGCCATACTTAAGTATGATGGTACGCTTGGACGATTAACTCTCCAATGGCTACATTCATACAGTGGAACTGTAGAAGTTTGCTTGGAAAATTAGATTCTTTTAAAGCACTTGTAGGCGAACACAATTGTGATGTGTTCGCTCTCTGTGAAACTTGGCTATCGGATGACATTACACTAACCTTCCCGGGATATAATATAATCCGTGAAGATCGAATTTCCAGGGGTGGGGGGGTACTGATTGGTGCTCGAAAGAGCCAAACTTTCACCAGAATACCTACCCCTAGGCAGGAAATAATCGAAACTGTCGCAATCAAGGCAAAACTTGGCGATCTCCACGTGACAATTGCCTGCATTTATATCCCTCCGATAGCCAATGATGAAAAGCAAAAAATTGAAAAGTTCAAAGAGGATCTTGGAAATTTAACAGCGGTCTTGCCTGGACCGCTTTTGATCCTGGGAGATTTTAACTCCCATGGAATCGAATGGGGGTGCGATAAGGATGACATTCGCGCCCCTATCATCCGAGACATCTGCGACAGATATGGCTTTACAATACTCAACTCAGGAGAGGCAACTAGGATGCAGACACCTATGAGTAGGGAGAGTGCACTGGACCTGTCTCTATGTCCATCAGCAATGGCCCTGGATTTGGAAGGTGATACAGGACCCTATCGGCAGTGACCACTTGCCGATAGAAATTTCCTACATCAAGGGAGGATGTTCAGTAGTTGCTATCCCCGTTAAATGTGACTTAACGAGGAACATCGACTGGACGAGATACGGTGAATTAGTAGCCGCTTCGCTTTCTCTTGTCTTGGAAGATTTGTCTCCTGTAAAGGTGTATGAAAAACTTGTTTTAACTATAAACAAGTGCGCACTTGAGGCCCAATCAAGGCGCACCCACCAAGCAAGGACATTCAAAAAACCTCCCACTCCTTGGTGGGACAAGGATTGTCAAGCGGCTTTCAATAAGAAGCGGGAGGCGTATAAAGCATTCCGGAACACGGGCTCGAGGCCTTTATATGAAGAATATAAAGGACTAGAGAGATCGTGCAAAAACCTGTTGAAGGCGAAGAAAAGGGGTTATTGGCGTCGGTATGTCAATATCCTAGATCCCTCCATTTCACTTAGTTCGCTTTGGAAAACGGCTAGGAGGATGCGAAACAGCAACAACATCAATGAGAGCGAAAGCTTTTCTGGCGAGTGGTTGAATGAATTTGCCCACAAGCTTTGCCCCGATTTCGTTCCTGCGCAAAACTTTATACAAAATGCGCCTGGCAGTGATCCTATGATGGACTCACCGTTCACTATGGTTGAGCTATCACTTGCTCTACTATCTTGCAAAAATTCTTCCCCAGGCCTGGATCAGATTAGCAGCAAATTGCTTCAAAATCTTCCCGACGTAGGCAAGAAACGTCTGTTAAGAATCTTCAACAATATATTGGAGTTCAACAGCGTCCCGGAAGAATGGAGAGAAGTGAAAGTTGTCACTATTTTGAAGCCTGGCAAATCGCCATCAAGACACGATTCATATCGACCAATATCGCTACTGTCGTGTCTGAGGAAACTCCTGGAAAGGATAATTCTTTTCCGATTAGAAGACTGGTTGGAAAAAAGCAACCTTCTTTCAGATACCCAGTTTGGTTTTCGTAAAGTCAGGGGTACTAATGACTGTCTAGCACTTCTAACTACAGAAATAGAGCTTGCGCGTGCACGCAAGCAGAACATGGGATCTATTTTTTTTTATATACATTTTTGACTGTATTGACTGTGGCATTTGACTCAGTCTCACCATATAAGCTGAGTCAAAAGTTAGAAAATGCGGGGTTGGGTCCAAAGTTGAATAATTTTTTATTCAATATTTTGTCGGAAAAAGCTATGAATTTTAACAATGGTCATGTGCAATTAAAGCGGACTAGTTTCCATGGACTAGCACAAGGGTCTTGTTTGAGCCCCCTGCTATATAACTTTTACGTTAGTGAAATAGTTTCTTGTCTAGCGCCAAACTGCAGCCTTAGACAATTGGCAGACGACGGCGTCATATCAGTCGCAAGCAGGGACACCGCCGAAATACAACTGGCTTTACAAACCACATTGGATAACCTTGCCGAGTGGTCTGAAAACCTTGGTATCAAGTTTTCTGCAACGAAAACCGAAATGGTAGTCTTTTCTCCCTTTAGCGACACTGACAAAAATAGGGAGAAGGGACTATATGACCCCAACATTGATGTCTTTTTATATGGGGAAAAGATATCAATCACCGACAACTTTCGATACCTTGGTGTGTGGTTCAACTCAAGATTAAACTGGAGCACTCATATCACATACCTTATTAAAAAGTGCTCGAAAAGAATCAACTTTCTAAGGACAGTCACAGGATTCTGGTGGGGCGCACACCCAACTGATGTCCTGCGACTGTATAAGACTACGGTGTTATCCGTATTGGAATATGGAAGCATATGCTTCCATTGGGCACCCAATACGCTTATCCTCAAGCTGGAGAGGCTACAGTATCGTTGTCTTAGACTCGCACTAGGGAGCATGAAATCTACACACAACATGTCCCTAGAAGTGATGACCGGAGTGATGCCGCTCAAACTTCGTTTTGAAATGCTGTCGCTTCGCCTTCTAGTCCGTTCTTCAGTGTCAAATCCCTTGATAATAGGAAATTTTAAAGCGCTTCTAGCGACAGGTTCTAAGAGCAAAATCTTGAAAGTTTACCAAGACTTTGTTACCCTACAAGTGCATCCTAGCGCTCCACAGGCATTAAACCGTGCTGTCCTTCCTGAGACCTATAAATCCATTTTAACAACAGATACCTCGCTGCGCGGGGAAATTAAGACCATACCCAATGATCTTCGCCCGAGGGTAGTTCCGGGCATTTTCATGAACAAGTATGGCCATCTTGACCAAATAAGCCAGTACTACACTGATGGATCATCCTCTGAGGAGGGCATAGGCTTCGGTGTCTTTAGCGAGTCCACCGAAGCTTTCTACAAATTGCGCCAGCCGTGTAGTGTTTGCACCGCAGAGCTAGCCGCAATCTTTTACGCATTATTACTGATAGCAGCGAGTCCTCCGGACCAGTATTTCGTTTTTACAGATAGCCTTAGTGCTATTGAATCACTGAGATCCCCAAAGGCTATTAAGAGTCAGGATTACCTTACCATAAAAATCATTGAACTTCTTGGCTCAATGTTCGACAAGGCGTACAGAATCTCGCTAATTTGGGTCCCTTCTCATTGCGGAATTCCTGGCAATGAGAAGGCAGACTCACTGGTCAAAACAGGCGTCAGAGAGGGCGCATTTTACGACCGACCAATCTCTGCCCAAGAGTTCCTTCGTTTTCCACAGCAACTTTTCCTGTCTCGCTGGCAGAGCATGTGGGAGGCGGATGAACTCGGGCGATACCTTTTCTCGATCTCTCCGCAAGTGTCCCTGCGGCCTTGGTTCGGTGGGCTCTCTGTAGATCGTGCATTCATTCGGATGATGCCTCGACTCATGTCGAATCATTTCGCTCTGGATGCACATCTACTGCGTATTAATCTGGCTCAGACGAAAGTCTGTGGCTGCGGCATTGGATTCCACGATGTGGATCACCTTCTGTGGTCCTGCGTGGAATTCGAAGCTGCCAGACCCTGCTTGATGAGCGCAGTTGAGGCCATCGGCAGACAGCCAGATACACCGATCCGAGATGTTTTGGCTTGCGGGGACCTGAGGTACATGAGGCTTGTCTTCCGCTTCGCCAGGGACAACGGTCTTATCCTTTGAATCCTATCCCTACTTTCCCTCCTTCCCCTTCCTACACCTATTGTTAGCCGTTGTGTCTATACATGTTTTTGTTGTAGTGCCTTAGCCAAGCCGTTGAGGAAACAGGCGTCTTCGAGGACAACACCAGAGCCGCAAAAGGGAGGCAGACCGGGTGTTTTGTGTTGTCCACAAAATTATAACTGTTCCTTGTTCTTTACAGTCCCGTGCAGGTCCCAAACAAAGAGTGACAAGATCGCTATTGGTGCACTCCATCGCCATTTTCACCAACACCGCCAACAATAGTAGCTCCAACATCAACCACTCTCCACAAATATACAACAATAAAAAGGAATACAATTAAAGCCACATAGCAACACGACTTCGGACCATCCACAACAACACTAACAACAAACACAGCAATAGTCACAAACCCCAGAACCACAACCGAGTATGCCCAGGATAAGGCAAATTACAAGGAGGAAATGCCTTGCGAAAATTGTAATTACTTCAGCCGTCTGTGGCTGACAATACGGCAAAAGCCGTAATCATGAAATAAAATAAAAAAATATGACAATAAATACTAGCCTCCAACTCTCTGTACGAGGAATAAGTGGTTTCACCAAAACCAGAGGATTTGTCGGAACCAACAAATGGAAAAATTCCTATTAAAATTATGAATTTGAAAAATTTACCTGTCCAAGTAACTAATTTCAATCCCACCATATAACCAGCATTAAATTATTCAATACTTTGCATCAACACACCTAAATATCATTGTGATCACGGAAATCAAACTTTAAGCGAATTAAATTTAAATCATTTATCAAAGGAAGACAAACAAACCATTCAAAATATTTGTCAAAAAATTCAATGATATTTTTTGTTTAGAAAACGATTCTCTTGGTACAACTAAACTACATAGTGCTTCATAACATTTAAAAGAAACTATTGATCCTTTATATACCAAACAATATAGATTACCGCAATATCAGAAATCAGAGGTGGAAAAACAAGTCATGCAAATGCTTAAAGAAAAGGTTATCGAACCAAGCACATCTGAATGGAAAAGCCCTATTTTATTGATGCCAAAAAAATCCTCTAATGACAAAAAGAAATGGCGTTTAGTAGTTGATTACAGAAAAATCAATGCAATACTTCAGGACGATAAGTTTCCATTGCCTAATATCGAAGAAATGATAGATTCTTTATGTGGGGCTAAATATTTTACTCATTTAGACCTATCGCAGGGCTATTATCAGTGTGAACTGAAGCCTGAAGATAGACCAATAACGTCGTTCACTACTCCGTGAGGTCAATATTAGATGACCCGTCTGCCAATGGGTCTAAAAGTCAGCCCGTCGATTTTTTCAAGATTAATGACAGTGGCAATGTCGGGATTGAATATTGAAAAGTGTTTAGTGTATTAAGATGACATTATTGTACATGGTAAAACTATGAGTGTACATAACCAAAATTTAATAAAAGTATTCGATCGTTTGAGGAAAGTTAATTTAAAACTAAACCCAACCAAATGCAATTTCCTTCAAAAAGAATTGGTTTATTTAGGTCATCTTATTTCACCTGAGGGTATTAAGCCTGACCCAGCAAAAATAGATTGCATAAAAAATTGGGCGATCCCATCAACCGCAGACGAAGTTAAACGATTTATCGCATTTGCGAATTATTATAGGAAACATATTCCTAATTTTGCGAAACGTTGCATTCCTTTAAATAAATTAACTGGAAAGGAAGTTAAGTTCGAATGGTCAGACGAATACCAAAGAGCATTTGATACACTTAAAGACAAATTTATTATCCCGCAGGGTTCGGTTCTAGGGCCAACACTGTGGAATGTTATGTACGATGACCTTCTTCGTTTGGAGCTGTTCGGAAAGCGTGCGGACATTATAGGGTTTGCCGATAATGTGGCGTTCACCCTTATAGGGAGGGACCCGCAGGAAATCAGCAACCTTGCTACGAGGAATCTGGAGATGATCGAGCGTTGGATGGATGGAGTGGGATTGAAGCTGGCCCATCAAAAGACCGGCTACATGATCTTCTGCACTCATCACAACCCGCAGGTAGGTCAACTACGTGCGGGGGGACACACGATCGTATCCACGGTATCGCTCAAGTGCCTGGGGGTCGAGCTCTGCCGCAAACAGCACCACGGTCGGCATTTGGAGAAGGTTTGCAGCAAGGCATCACGTATCACGAATGTCTTGACCGCTCTGATGCCGAATAAGTGTGGCCCAAAAAGCAGCAGAAGGAGACCCTTGGTTAACGTTGGGAATAGCATTGTCCGTTACGCGGCACCATCGTGGGGACGGACGCTTCTTCAGAAGGACGTTCATCGGACCACGGTTCAGAGGACGCACCGCACAGGAGTTCTTCGAGTGGCCATTGCCTTCCAAACGGTCTCCTACGATGCCGCTTGCGTGGTCGCAAGCACTATCCCGTTAGTCCTTCTCCTAGAGGAGGACATCCGCTGCCACGACGAAAAGGTAGCGAGGGGAAGTCCAGGACCAGACATACGAAAGCGGCAAAGGGAAGAGACCATGGGACGCTGGCAACAACAATGGACAGCCGGAGCGGGGCAGCCGAGATCGCCGGGGATGAAGACGAGGAGAATTATCCCGGACATTATGTCCTGGGTAAATCGCAAGCACGGAGAAATTGATTTTTATCTCTCTCAACTCTTTACAGGGCATGGGTTTCTCCGGAGCTACTTCGTCGAAAAAGGCATCCTCGACGGCTCGCCAAACTGCCCGGTGTGTGAACACCAAGTGGAAGATGTCGACCACGTAATGTTCCACTGTCCACGGTTTGCTCGAACCCAACACGAGATGCAGCAGCAGAGCCACACCCGCTTGACGATAGAAAATCTTGCAGCGGAAATGTGTGCCAACAGCAACACATGGGAAGCAGTCCAGACCGCCGCAAGGACCATCTTCAGAAACCTCCAAGTGAGATGGAATGATGAAAGTCCACCTACGGCCAGACGGAGACGACAACAACGACGGCGGAACACGGAACAAACGGGACAGCAACAGCTGCCGCCGTGACCGCACCAAAGGATGACGACAACGGAAGCAGCAGCAGCAGCAACGAGTAACCAGAGCAGCAGCAGGAGCTAGACCCCACCGGAAGTAGCGGCTACGGACGGGCGGAATTAAGCAGCAGCAGCGGAAGGAAGGCACGAAGCAGCAGCAGCAGCTGAGACAACTAGGACGAATGACGCAGTAGCAGCATTGGAAAGCAGCAACGCGTCAACAGGATGGGTGCATCGCACAAACGTTCCTGCATGGAGTACTACGCACATCAAGCGCATCGGCAGGGTTCGGATCAGGTCGAGGAGTGGTTTAGTTAGGGTCCCATCGGCTGCCGGATCCGCTTCACGGGCCCAGCGTCACGATGAATCCCACATAACCCATCTCGGAGTGATGGGAGGGATTTACGCTACACACAGATGCCTCATTGCCATTGGTGCAGTGTTGAGCAAGGAAAACGGAAAACCAGTTGCATATGCCAGTCGCGCTTTAAATAAAGCCGAGCAGAACTATGGGACGATTGATAAGGAACTATTGGCCATTGCACGATGGAAACTTGTCGGGATGAAATTTAAAAACTTTCAACTAGTGGCAAACCAAACACGGTTTTTAATCTACAGGATTAAACTAAGAAAAATCCAAAAAATCAAGTCTTTAACTAATCTGGTTTCTGAGAACGAGACTATCAAACTCAAGATTTATGAAAAAATGTTTAAAAAAATTATGTTTTTCGGCAAATTTTAAACCAATGTATTTCATTAAATACCTGATGGATTTTGATATTTCTTTGTGATTTAGAAAGGAAATTTAATATAGTTTATGCATATATCTTCGTGTTTCTGATTTGTGTAGAATTTAAGCTTAAATTTTGAAAATGTTTGCAAAAAGTTATGTGTGTTCCTGGTGTGGTACCTGTGCTTTTTGCAGTCAACAAGTGCAGAAATTACTTGCTTTGAACAATCCATACTTTAGGGTAACACATAAAGTTGGATGTTATGGCCGCAGTAGGGGTTTAAAAATATTTGAAGGAGTTCCATATCACGTATGATCCCATATCAGGTATGATTCCATTAGAATAATCTGTACGTATAACGGGTAATGAAAGGTAAACCGACATCTTAACAAGGCGTCATCATTTCCGATAGCTGATTTTTTTACTTGTATCAAGTCCTACCCGCCTTTCATTTGCTTCGAAGGAGGAGCATAATAAATTGGCTTAATTGACTACTTCAAAGTGTACGTTTTTGTCGCCCAATTGAAGTAGAATTTAACAAAGAAACAAAAGAAAAAGTGTTAGTTATTTTAGAGTGTTAGATTAGCACAAAATAGATTTTTTTGGTTTCTTGGTGCAGCAGTTTCTCGGGGTAGACTAGTAGGAAATTATGGGATTATATATCATTCTCCTAGTGCAAGTGACTCAAGGTTTGTTGAAATTTTAGAAGATTGGTTGGATAGATTCTTGGATTTCAGGAGAACAAATGTAATCGTCGGTGACTTCAATATTGATTGGCTAAATATTGAAAAATCTGCCAAGTTAAAAAGCTTGTTGCATTCAGTAAATATGAAACAAAAAGTAACTGAGGTCACACGTATTGCTAGACAGAGCAGAACATTAATGAAGTCTGTGCTACTATAAACGTGATCTATGAAAGTCGCTACTGATCCGTTACTAAAAATAACAGATCACGAAACTCTTGTTTTGGATATAAACGATGAGCGCTGTGAAACAGTTCAACGAAAAGTAAAATGCTGGAATAGGTACTCGAAACATGCTCTTTGCATCAAGGTGTCAGAAGGTCTTCAGCAGGAAACATCCAGTTTGGACGAAGCTGCTGACTTGTTATGGAATACATTGGAAAATGCAATGAACACCTTGGTAGAAGAGAATACAATCGTAACAAGAGAGACTAGTAAATGGTATACTTTGGATCTTGCACGTGCTAAACGGAAAAGAGACAAGGCATACAAGCAATTTATTAGAACAAACTCGGCTTACGATTGGTCTGACTATACGAGGCTTAGGAACATATACAGCAGGAGTCTCAAAACAACACGTAGGAAATACTTTTGTAATGAGATATCTAAGCACAAAGGTAACAGCAAAGAGCTCTGGAAAGTACTTAAAAGTATGATTAAACCAGATCAATCGAGCGTTTCTATTGTTAAATTTGATAACTTGGTTGAATCGGATGATTCTATCATTAGTAACAAGTTTAACTCGTTTTTTGTAAACAGTGTTTTAAATATACATGAAAAAATTAGTTCTGTCGGCGAGCCTGATTATTTATTGAGAAATAAAACACCAGAGCACCGATTCAATTTTCAGAAGATTACACTTGAGAAGCTAAAAACGATTTGTTTCAACCTGACTAAAACTGCAGGTATAGAGAATGTGAATTCTCACACAATTCAGGACTGCTTCCACGTAATAGGAGAAAATCTTCTTAAAGTGGGTAATGAATCGCTAAAGAGTGTAAATTTTCCTAAAGCATGGAAGGAGTCATTGGTAATACCTATTCCTAAAGTGAACGGAGCCGTCAAAGCGGAGGACTTTCGTCCCATCAACATGCTCCATATACTCGAAAAAATGTTGAAATTGTAGTCAAAGAACAATTGGTACAATTTCTGAATGGACACGAGTTATTAATTCGCGAGCAGTCAGGATATCGGCAGGGTCACTCTTGTGAAACTGAATCTTGAATCTTGTTCTAGCGAGGTGGAAAGGGTTGATGGAACAGAAGGAAACAATAATTGCTGTCTTTTTGGATCTAAAACGAGCATTTGAGACAATATCAAGGCCGTTATTGTTAACAACACTAAAGCGTTTTCGTATTGTGGGGAGGGAGCTCAATTGGTTCGAAAGTTATTTAAAAGTCAGAACTCAGAGAACGTTTTTTGGGAACTCAAAATCAGAGGCTGTAGAAAACACCCTTGGAGTTCCGCAAGGAAGTGTTCTTGGACCAATTTTGTTTATCATGTATATCAATGACATGAAACAGGTTTTGAATTCTTGCGAGATCAATCTTTTTGCTAACGATACTGTTATGTATATCGCGCATAAAGACATCAAAAAAGCAGAGTCTCCCCTTAATCTCGATTTAAACGCTCTAGATAGGTGGTTAAAGTACAAAAAGCTGGCATTGAACATTAAAAAGACCAGCTACATGGTCATGTCTGTCGGTGGATTGTACAACCCACCATCTATCGTTATCAATACGGAACGAATCGAGAGAACCCGCCAGGTTAAATACTTGGGGGTTATTTTAGACGACAAGTTGAAATTCCACGCTCGCATAGACTGGGTCATCACCAAAGTGGCAAAGAAGTGTGGAGTGATTAATAGTATAGCACATCTGCTAAACATTAAAATAACCAACATATTGGAAATCTCAAATAACACATAACAAGTCAAAGTATAGAATCGGTTAATAAAATCGCGTTGGTCCTTTCCTATTTTCTTCTATTCTCATTCTGACATTTAACATAAAACACATGGCTAGGGTTTTTACGTCCTTTCTAAACACATCTATTTTGTCCCTTTCAAGTACCTGAAAAATAACATAATCGAAGACCATTCATTACGTTGCATATGCAATACTTTCTCACGATGTGAATTGCACTTGAAAAGGTTAACTAATTTTCCATTCCGTACCCGCCTTCGCAAAGACCAACTCGACGCATGATTTATAGGCTAATGCGCATCAACCGAAAATTACAGAAATGCATTAGGAATTATTACAAGCAAATAGAAACACAGAAATAGAAACATTCGATACATAAGCCCTTATGTAAAAACCATGTACACCTACACAACTCAGAGTTAAAATAAACCAAAATTGTTAGAACGCGGTCAGTCACGAGTGATCGATCGCAAGTCGACAGTTATCAATGATCAGTTGCACAACTGAGCTTCCAAACCAAATTCTTCGTGTTATTATTTCTAGAGCATCGAGAGTCCCCCTACCCAAGGTAAGGCCTCGATGACTCCAACGAATTAAAAGAAAGAAACTTACAGTGTAAGTAAAGTAAAAATAAAAGTGAAGTATAAATCCGAACTCCGTTAAGTGATAAAAATAAAACTAAAATTATAATAAAAACATTACATAGGCAACTGCACCAAACGCTGTCTCGCTTGCATCGCAAAATACATGTAGTTCTATCTTCTCGATCTCACTTGAAAGTACTCTTCCGAAGTAACTGCAAGGAATCTGACACGAACCCACCTCCTGCACCAACAACAGCCATCGCTTCCATTTTCCGAAAGACTCGGAATCAATCTTTGAGTTCCAATCACATCCTGTTCGCCATAAGTCCTGAATCAGCATTCTGCCTCTAATGGTAATTGGAGTAATCAGACCCAACGGGTCGAAAGCTGTCATCACCACACTCAACACAACCCGTTTGAAAGGTTGAAATCCATCAACGATAAACTTGATACGATCCGCGTCTGTCAGCATACTCAAACAAAAAACATCCTCTCTTGCTCTCCAGCAAATTCCCAGAACACGATCATATGTGGAG
The DNA here is from genome assembly GCF_943734845.2 of Anopheles funestus. Lineage (NCBI taxonomy): Eukaryota > Metazoa > Arthropoda > Insecta > Diptera > Culicidae > Anopheles > Anopheles funestus. Next base: position 20,836,599 of record NC_064597.1, on the reverse strand, counting down.
TTCTTGTCGCTTGAAATCTCTCAGAATTCGACATCCAATTTCGGATATGAAATCCTCCCTGTGCATGAATGTGTCGGACTTCCTTTGCTAGGGCGTTCAAATTCTTGATGAATTGGGCTGAACAGGATGAACACGTAGCCCCAAATGTGGCTACATCCATAACGTAGACCTGTGGCCTGCCCTCCGTATCGCTGCCGAACAAAAACCGATGCGCCTGTTTGTCTTCATCTCTGATGCGCAGTTGATGATACATCTCCTTCAAGTCGCCTCCAAAGGCGAAAGCTCGTTCTCGAAATCGACAAACGACATTCGGCAAAGGAACCAAGCAGGATATCTGGTCCTTTGATAAGCATGGAATTCAACGAAACCCCTGCCACCGTTGACGCTGCGTCCCATACTAGACGGATCTTTTCTGGTTTCTTTGCATTGTGTACTACGTTAAGAGGCAGATACCACACCTCTTCTTTTGAGAATCCGGATAGCTCAGCTTCGGTTACCTTATGACCATAGCCCTTTCGCTCATATTCTCTAATCATTTCGGTGACCCTTGACTCCAAAGCAGGATTTCTCTTCAAACGTCTCGCCAGTTGCTGCAGCGCTTCTCCGCTGTAGGGTAACTATCTGGAATGGAACGATTATCCTCTCGCCATAAAAGCCCCGTTTCGAATCGGTTACCAACCCTTCTCGTCGTTCTTTCGAGAATATCCTTTGCCCGTTTTTCTTCACCAGCTATGGGCATTTTGAAGGCAGGAACACTCATCTGTTCCAACTTATACTGACTTCCAACAGCATCGTGAAGTTCTCGATTGGTCATCGCCGTGATCCGATGTAGGTTCATTACGACGTGTGGAATCGAGACTCTGTCAGCCACACCGTAAATTGTCCAGCCTATCTTGAACCTTACCGCAACCGGTTCACCTGGATTACCAACTCTGGTCTCTAGTGCTGCAAATAGCTCAATGTTGTTGAGTCCTATTACCAGCATTGGGGTTTGCTGACTACTTCCGATGATCGGAATGTCTGCTTCACCACATCAGCTAATCTCAAGGATTGACTCGGTAGCATAAGCCCAGCCACTGTACGAGGTTCGAATAGTTTCCACCTTTGTGTGGATCCTTTACTTGAGATAAATAGATCTAGCTTCTTAGATCGGTCTTCAAAGCGGTTTATGTTCCCAGTCCACGTTATCTGCAACGGCTTGTTTGGCCCATCGGCTTTCAGCTGTTCAGCAACGCTCTCGTCTATTAAGGTTGCTGACGAACCTTCATCAACAAATGCTGTAACGTCAACGCTATTGTCACCGTAATGGAGAGTTATGGGAATCGTCCGATAAATCACTACTTGTGACCGTAGCGTATCCCTGAATTAGCTCTCTGCAGCTGAACGTGCCATTTACTTCGCATCGCAAAGATCTCGGGCATGCTCCATGGCAGAATTTGCTCAGGCACGTTTTGCACGTTCATCCTTTCTCCGCCGCAACTATTCTCTCCGTTACTTTCATCTTTAGGAATTGAATGCAACTGTTCAATGTGTGCCCTGCTTGATTGCATATCCAGCAACTTGGGATCCTTTTAGTAGAAGCATCTTTAGAAAGGTGAACATTCGTGTATTCCTTCTTAAATCGACCTGTAGACAATGATGGTTTTCTTTTGTTCTCTGCTTGAGCGTTAAACTCCTTTCTAGCACGTCATGTCGGTAGCTCTGGCTCGTACTCGTCAACTTCTGCTAGCTCGCTCACCACAGACTGAACGAATTTGTTAAACAGACACAGGGCACTATCAGGCTTGTCCTTCCTGAATTGAACCCATTCCCGTTTGTAGCTCGTGGGAAGCTTTCCCACTAATTCGTCAACCAATAATGGATTCTCTAGATGCTCTGTCATTTCGCAAGCTACTAGATGTTCGTTGAGCTGCTTTACTTTCATCCCGAATACTATGAAAGTCTTGACCTGGTCTTCGGTAGGTGGTTTTGTTTCGCGAACTTTCTTTAGCATCATTTTTAATAGCTTCTGTGGTCTTCCAAAGAGATTTTTTAGGTCTTCAATGACACTCGGAACCGTTTCTGGTGTCAATAGCGATCCTCTAACTTGTTCCAACGCATCTCCAGTTAGACAGTCTTGTAGACGTTTAAGGTTTTCCAAATTGGAAAATCCGCAGGTCGTATCTTTGAAGCTACTGATGAATAGAGGCCATTCCTCAACCTTACCGCTGAATTTCGCCAAGCTGGTACTAACCGATTTCCGTGCCAAACGCTGTTCGAGTGTAACACTCAATCCCTTTGCTACAGGTTGCTTGGTTTCCACAACAGGAAAGCTGATGTCTAGCTGCTGGTATGAGTGTTCCATCTCTCGCAACTCTTTCTGGTGCTTCATTTTTAGCTCTAAAAGCTGCTTACGAAGAGACATCTCCTTATTATGACGAGCAATTTCCTCCGCTATCAGTCGTGACATTTCTTCCACCGATTCTAACGCCGTGTTCTCTACAACCGTCTGATCTAAAATGGCGTCCTCCACCTCGCTGGTTTCATTCGAGGGAGTCGTCGGTGCCTTGCTAGGCCCAGCTTCAGCGACTTCCATACCTTTATCGCTTCATGTTTTCGGCATGCTAAAATATGAATATGGTTTAATAGTCGAACAATATAATACGTTTATAAACCAAAGCTTATTTGACGTATCACTGCCGTTACGCTGGAAGCTCATGCGCCGCACGCTCGCCGATCGACTAGGGATCGTTGATGTTTCGCCGAACAGGATACCACCGCCTACTTTGCTATTGTTCGGACACAATTGCAACTGCTAGCTGATTTCAGGAACACGTCAGCATAGTCTGATTATCTGAAATTCTTCACAACAAGTTCGAACACGATTGAACACAATCCAGAAAGTCTTTGTACCCTGCTTCGACAGGCAATACAATGCTTACGGCAATACGTTCTTCACTGGAAACACACACGCACATTTATACACGATCGAAACCATCGACGCGCACGATTCTAAAGAGTTACTCTGTGTCCTATTCTGTCTCTCCGCCTACACTCACACTCACTCAAACCTTTTGTCTGCTATTGGACTTAGGAACGAATGCTACGGAAAACATGTAGCGGCTATAAAGGCTTTATTCCAAGGGAATACAAAGCAACTCGACTATTTGAGCGTACCTACACTCTACCGATTTCTGAGAAAGGATCACCTAACCCAACTTCTGTGTAACGTACGACACGTACACACTCCTATACGTTAACGCGTGTCCACAATCGGACCACCGACGTGAACTGTTTCTGGAGACAACGTTCTCCCGTGTGCCGCACTAAAGGATCGCAACGCAACTCTTTAGCTTCTATGCATACACACACGCTTACACGCACCGATTCGCTAATTGTGCTATCTCATGCACCCACGTGTTTACGGCTTGCGCACACTAATGCATTAACACTCGTCCACGATCGGACTACCGACGCGGACAGTTCCTGGGAACGCTTACTTAGCACGCCACACACACACGCGCACACTACCACCGATTCACTGAGTGGGATATGAATTCACCGAATTTCGAATGCACGCGCGTGCTGGTATTCCCCTAGGATTCTGTCTAGCTACTCCACTAGACAATATTCCCGTACACACGCACAACTATCGTTATGCCCGCATACAAGAAGAGATGTCTATTTCTGCGACCTCGACCACGTGTTTTACTGCATACAATAATAAATGCACTCGCAGACTTTTTGTGAACCGACGTTTACCGTGCTACCATCAGGTTTGCACTCGCAATATTGTTCACTAAACGTTTGAAACACTTTTCGCGAATCTGTTTTTGTCCTGCCACCACGCAATTTAAGCACGGTTCCAACAGATACCACCCTGTCTTAGGCCTTACAAACGTTGAACGCCCAATCTGCAAGTCAGCCGAACGGGCTAACATTACCAATTTATACTATCCAGTGCAAGAGTTCACGCGAATTTAACGCATTTTTACTGCCTTATAATCAGATGTCTTTTAAAATATTTATCCTAATTTTAAAAGCACTTTTTATTAACATTCAGGCAATATTTCAACAATTTATAAATTTAGCCCTCCACCGTGACCATTGCTGTTGTTGATGTTGGTGCTTTTGGCAGAATATTGTTGTTGTTTGGCTGTCACACCGAAAAATACGCGTAAACAAAGCCAAAAGTGTTAAAAATCAAAAGTGTGTATTTCAGTGTTTTTTCAAGCGGTTTTCGATTAAATGTGTTTTCCGCAAAGAACACATCATGGAAAAGTCTTTCGCGAAGCGAATTCGATACAACTCTCATCTGTATTGCAATTGTGATAATCTAGAATGTGATAATACAATTGCAAGTGGAAGTGCTCATAGTATGGAAAAAGTTTTAACATTTGTTTTCAATATTCTTTTAACAGAAGTGTGTTCAAATTGCAGGTACACAAGACGAACAAATCGTTGATAATATTGTATCTTTTGATGATGAACTAGCCGACAATCATTTATCGCAGGATGCTTCAGGAAATGAAATAGCAGAAACAACGGAAAGCGATGAAAATGGAACCGACGATAATCATAATGATGACGACGATGTAGTCGATTATCTCGTTGAAAGTTCAGACGAAGAGCAGGAATCGGAACAATGCAACGAAGTATTTTCGGTGAGAGATGCTTTACGTCGTTGTGCCATATCAAAAAACCAAACCTACGAATCAATCGAGGGAGTTATGGACATAATACGGAAAGTAAGTAACTGCAAGGTGCCGAAAGAAAGGTAATTGACTTTGCTTGGATATTTTAAGCTCTATCTGTATTTGTACATATCGCATTGTATATTTATAGCAATGTAAATCTTCGCTCCACTTCTACGCTTCTGCTTACTATTTCAATCGATGGGTTATCGATCTACAAAAGCAGTAAATTGCAGTTTTGGCATATACTTATTAACATCCATGATATGCCAGAAGTACCAGTTATGACAGTTGCAATATACTGTGGACCAACAAAACCAGCAAGTGTTGAACACTTTCTTCGTCCTTTCGTTGACGAATTAAACTTCTTAATGAAGAATGGAGCAATGATTAAAAATAGGATGATCAATATGCAATTACGTGTCATTATAGCCGATTCTCCAGCACGTGCGTATATCAAAGGTAATATAAATAAATTATGCGATTACGTCTTTATTATGACGTGCTTTGGGTGGATTGTGAAGTTATTTTAGGTGCAATCTGTTGAAATAATTGTTGATGCAAAACTACGTTTGTAGCACGAGGTTGTGAATCTGAAAATATACAAAAACTCGTAATATGAAGTATATGTTCATACAAGTCACACAGCAACCAGTGCAATATATTAACACCATCAAAGCCGAAATATTGAAATGTTGTTGTGGGACTCCACTTAATGTTAACATGCAGAACTTCATCCTTAATGCGTAGATGAACGTTATAATATTGCGAAACAAGTATTATTATATGATGACAAAAACAAAATGCCCCGTAGCATGGACTACGTAGTAAAATAAGTCTTGATACGGCCAGGCCGTTCTAACCGAGCAAAAGAAAAAAAGCCTCACCTTTATTTTGGGGAACCAATATATACTTCCCATCGATAATCTTTACTGTAACCTTCGATCGTTTTGCGCTAAAAATATGGATGAAAATGGATTCAATCGGTGTTTACATTACTGTTAAAACCATTCACGTATTCGTACATACTTTTCCATTCTGGTCTATATAGATGAACGATTCGTATAACGTAAATACAGATATGAACTAGTAAGACCGCGTAGCTCTACAGGCTGAAGAGCGAATTTTGTGATGCTGAGCGACCGAGTTCAACACCGTTGTCGAACACCATAGGAAGAAACACTAAGAAAAAAGATTAGTCCGCAACTCAACAACAACAAAAACAACATATACGTACTGCCGCGCCGAGAAGAGAAACAGATATACGAGAATGAATGAGCAAAGGAACAGAGTAGAGAGCGCACACACACGGAAATATAACGGCTCTTTTTTCCCTCTTTTTCTGCCGGTGACATCCCAAGCTGCAAAGATTGCACGAAAAGACCGATTGATTATGTTTATACTACCGATTATCGAGTTGACGTTCATTTAATTAATTTTTTGTGCATTTTAAGCAAAAACTACGCGTAAATTTGTTTTTAAAACTATTTTTCGGAAGGTTTTTCAAGAATTTATTATTTTAAGCACCATAGCAATCGCAATCGTATGCATTGATATTGTTATTGTTGGTATACATACTTCATGTTTGTTGTTGTTTTGATTCGTAACTGACCCGCCACAAGAAGGAAATTAAACGTAACGAACATAAATAGGTTTTAAGAGTGTTTGTTACATAAATTGCTGTGCTGTGAAAAATAAAAGTCCTGTAATTATGGGATATCAATTTACTAAACGGGTCAATTCAGATTTGTACCGCTATCGCGATTCAACAGCACGCAGAATAGTTACGCTGGAACAGGCTGAGGAAGAGCAAACTGCAGATAGCAGTACAAACGGTTTGAAATAAATAGGTATTATATTCACTTCTTTTATAAAACGACATATATTTTGAATTATAGTTATTCCAGACAAACAAACTATGGATGCTGCGCCTATATCCTATACTTCAGACGTAATTGAAAATCATGACGATGAAACTGCAATAGAATTTGCAGAAATTGAAACAATTGACGAATCTGAGAACGATGAATTAGTTGTGGATGTGGACATGAGTTTCTGTAAGCTTCCAAACCAGCAGTGCACCAGATCGAACAGACCTCGGGTTCAGAATGCGTATTTATGGAGATCATCACAAAATTGATTCACCATTGTTAAAGTTAGAGAACTTTGACATGGTAAAGCAAGTAATTGTCGCCGATCCAATGCATTTACTAGATTTACGAATTACCAGACGAACGGTCGCTAGCTATTAATGGAAGGAAAATTTGGTGTTAAAAAATTAACTCCCACACAAATGATATATATGTCTGGAATGTTGACCAATATAAAATTGCCCAATATAAAATTGTGTAAAATATAAGATACACAGAAAGTTTCGTTCCTTGCGTGAATATAAACACTGGAAAGGTTCAGAATATGCATCATTTTTGTTTTACGCCAGCATTGTTGTACTCAGAGAGATAGTTAATGAGGAACAATACCGTCACTTTATGTTGTTCTATGTTGTAGCATTACATTGTTCTCTTCACACGTTTACAAGGCGCATTGGTCATTAGCAGACATATTACTTCAACTTTACCTTAGGCAATATGCCGATATATATGGCCCAGAGTTTGTAACGAGCAATGTACATAATCTATTACATGTATTTAAAGATGTACAAGAGTATGGTCCACTTGGGAGCATTTCATTATTGCTATGAAAACCATTTACAGCAATTGAAACGTTTAATGCACAATGGATGGAAATGTTTAGAACAAACTATTAACAGATTTTCCAAAAGGTACATTTATATTACTCGGCACTCGGCTTCACTCGGCAAAACATGGTTTATCCTTTCGTTGTAATAATGCGGTTACATTGCATGTACGGAAAGCCTTTTTACTGAAAAATGATGGACGTAACGAATGGTTTTTAACTAAATGTGGTAAGGTGTGTCAATATATGATGGCATACCAAGCAGAAGCAAACATTAGAATCATTTCCAAGAAGTTATCGCAAACCACATAAATTTGTAAGTATCCTTTTGATTCAAAATTTATACATATACATCTAGGAAACTTGAGCAATGTTGAGCAAACAAATTCAGATTTTGCTATTGACGACATTAAATGTAAATTAGTCATTATTCCCATTTCCGAAGAAAATGATTTTGTATTCGTTCCCTTGATCCATACGCCAGTAGACCAAAATATAAATGTCCTAGTTTGTTTATTATGACCATATTGTTATAAACGTACAAACCCGATGTATTGGTGATGTTCCCAAGCAAAAAGTTTCGACTTGTCAAGAGCAAATGACAGAACGTCTCCCTCTAAAAAATATTCCGTGCCTGCTCGCACTGACACTGAGCGAAAGACGGTCAGAAACCCATCTGGCAGGAGTAACTCAAAGTAACTCAAAAATCACTCTCAAACCAATCTCAATGCACTCTCATTGGGCGAAAACTTGAGAGTGATCCGATCGGTTTATATACCGAACAAACCCACATGACATTTTCCGAAGATTTCATATTGACCTCTCCCTTTTTCATCATTCTATCTCGCTATTTTTGAGTGATTTTTGCCGTTCGTGCCCTGTGGTGAGCGGTTTTGTCAATGTGTTGGTGTTGATCGTGCCGACCGAGCGACCCGAGAGTGATTTTTGAACAGTTAAAAAGACAAAAGGAAGAAGCAAACGAAGAACACGCACATGCACACAGTCCGCGTTGTCGGACTTCGTGATCCGAGAGAGTGCAAAATGGACGTGTTGAATTCAGGAGGTTTAAAATTGTGAAATATGAACGCAATTTGGCCAGAAAGGTAAGTAAAAGTGTTGAAAAATATACAGCACATTTATTCGTTGCTAATTATGTTATTGTGTTTCGATTTCAAGTATTTCAGAAGACCATTCAAGGCTGGATTAAAAACGCATCGTCAGTGGCATGTGTACCAGTGAACAGTGCAGCAAGGTTGATCACCTACAGCCATGATTCCGTCATGCATGTGTTTTAAAGTTATTTAGTGATAAATGTGAGTTATTCACATATTTGTGCTAGTTAAAAAACAGTGAAAGCGCGAATGAAATATTGTAATTTAAAAAGTATAATGAAAAAAAAATCATAAAATAAAAAAAATATTATACGAGTAAAATTTTGTGTACGTGACTGTACGATACGTTGGAAAGAAAAGTATCATTGTAATCTTAAAGGCGCACGATCGGGTCGCTTCGGTAACGATCGGGTTTCCCATCTGGCAGGAGTAACTCAAAGTAACTCAAAAATCACTCTCAAACCAATCTCAATGCACTCTCATTGGGCGAAAACTTGAGAGTGATCCGATCGGTTTATATACCGAACAAACCCGATCCCGATCGTGCGCCTTTAAGATTACAATGATACTTTTCTTTCCAACGTATCGTACAGTCACGTACACAAAATTTTACTCGTATAATATTTTTTTTATTTTATGATTTTTTTTTCATTATACTTTTTAAATTACAATATTTCATTCGCGCTTTCACTGTTTTTTAACTAGCACAAATATGTGAATAACTCACATTTATCACTAAATAACTTTAAAACACATGCATGACGGAATCATGGCTGTAGGTGATCAACCTTGCTGCACTGTTCACTGGTACACATGCCACTGACGATGCGTTTTTAATCCAGCCTTGAATGGTCTTCTGAAATACTTGAAATCGAAACACAATAACATAATTAGCAACGAATAAATGTGCTGTATATTTTTCAACACTTTTACTTACCTTTCTGGCCAAATTGCGTTCATATTTCACAATTTTAAACCTCCTGAATTCAACACGTCCATTTTGCACTCTCTCGGATCACGAAGTCCGACAACGCGGACTGTGTGCATGTGCGTGTTCTTCGTTTGCTTCTTCCTTTTGTCTTTTTAACTGTTCAAAAATCACTCTCGGGTCGCTCGGTCGGCACGATCAACACCAACACATTGACAAAACCGCTCACCACAGGGCACGAACGGCAAAAATCACTCAAAAATAGCGAGATAGAATGATGAAAAAGGGAGAGGTCAATATGAAATCTTCGGAAAATGTCATGTGGGAAGCTCGAGTCGAGTGTGATGAGTTTTCTCATGCTGTTCGCTTCTCTTGGGTTATGCCCTCTTGCTCGTACTCACGCTCGTTCTACCGTCGATACAAAAGTGTACAATCCGCGCGGTTGTCAGACTGCTCCAAACACCAACAACACCAACAAATGCATTGGTTTACAACAAATCGAAGCTACCCGAGTTGTTCGCGGGATCGTATACAGAATCGCTGATGAATCGCTGTACATTTGCTTTCCTATTTTTAATCATTATTATTAACATAATTATTGTTTCATATTTTTTTTTTTTTTTTTTTTTTTTTTTGTTAACGGGGAGGGAACCTTCAAAAGGTACCCACCTCGAAGGGCGGCTTGCGGCTACAAACCAATCCCTCCGAGATGGGTTATGTGGGATTCATCGTGACGCTGGGCCCGAGAAGCGGACCCGGCAGCCGATGGGACCCTAACTAAACCACTCCTCGACCTGATCCGAACCCTGCCGATGCGCTTGATGTGCGTAGTACTCCATGCAGGAACGTTTGTGCGATGCACCCATCCTGTTGACGCGCTGCTGCTTTCCAATGCTGCTACTGCGTCATCCGTCCTAGTTGTCTCAGCTGCTGCTGCTGCTTCGTGCCTTCCTTCCGCTGCTGCTGCTTAATTCCGCCCGTCCGTAGCCGCTACTTCCGGTGGGGTCTAGCTCCTGCTGCTGCTCTGGTTACTCGTTGCTGCTGCTGCTACTTCCGTTGTCGTCATCCTTTGGTGCGGTCACGGCGGCAGCTGTTGCTGTCCCGTTTGTTCCGTGTTCCGCCGTCGTTGTTGTCGTCTCCGTCTGGCCGTAGGTGGACTTTCCTCATTCCATCTCACTTGGAGGTTTCTGAAGATGGTCCTTGCGGCGGTCCGGACTGCTTCCCATGTGTTGCTGTTGGCACACATTTCCGCTGCAAGATTTTCTATCGTCAAGCGGGTGTGGCTCTGCTGCTGCATCTCGTGTTGGGTTCGAGCAAACCGTGGACAGTGGAACATTACGTGGTCGACATCTTCCACTTGGTGTTCACACACCGGGCAGTTTGGCGAGCCGTCGAGGATGCCTTTTTCGACGAAGTAGCTCCGGAGAAACCCATGCCCTGTAAAGAGTTGAGAGAGATAGAAATCAATTTCTCCGTGCTTACGATTTACCCAGGACATAATGTCCGGGATAATTCTCCTCGTCTTCATCCCCGGCGATCTCGGCTGCCCCGCTCCGGCTGTCCATTGTTGTTGCCAGCGTCCCATGGTCTCTTCCCTTTGCCGCTTTCGTATGTCTGGTCCTGGACTTCCCCTCGCTACCTTTTCGTCGTGGCAGCGGATGTCCTCCTCTAGGAGAAGGACTAACGGGATAGTGCTTGCGACCACGCAAGCGGCATCGTAGGAGACCGTTTGGAAGGCACTGGCCATATTGTTTCATATTAAGAGAGGCGAATGCACCAAGACATCATACAAAAATAAAAAAAAAAAACAGCAAACATGATCGAAGCCACTTTATGTTACTGTTTTCTATCACGATTTTGTTGTGAGCTAATATACGTTTTGGGCGTTGGAATCCGATTTGATTATACGACCGTGAAATAAAGAGCCCCCAAAGTACTAGTTCGTTATATGCTCACACTGCAGAATTATCCCAACATTTGTATCATGTGTATACGTCGTATCATATGAATGGAAGCATATGCATGGTGATCCCAATGATTCAAACGATATTTTTATCTTAAGGAATGTATGCATGGCTTGTCGTTCAGACCCATCGTCAAATGATCAACCGATGAAATAATGCGCAAACTATTTGTGACAAGGCGTTCTGAAGAACGTACCACAGCTTCACACGGTTGTGGAATAATAGTTATAATAGACTGAACAATAAAAATAAAGCAACATTGGAATTGATTAGGAATTGTAATAACTACACACAGCTATGTTGTGTTAATGTAGCTCTGTTTATGTTTGATAACATATTTTGGAACACGTTACAGCTTTTTTTGTGTTGTGAAAGATAAACAGTTCGATCAATTTAATATGAATTCTGTTTGCTTTTCTCTTAACATCAAATCGATTGCGTGGCCGATGTTCCGCGAAGCATTCTTCTAATGCTAGTCTTTACCAGCCAGAGTTGCTGATCACAACATTTCATTTGCCATCGATCCTTTCATTCAATTGCTAATTGCAATGCATTGCACCAGCTAAGCCCGTGGCCAAACTGTTTCTGTAGGATGCGACCGTAGCGACACTTCCTGGAAAACTAATATTAAGTGCAAAACATATCACAACACAGCTGAACGTAACATGGAACACATGGAACATTCTCTAGCGTTCTCTTCTTACCAGCGCAATCGATGCCGTTCGAAAGATGCTCAGGCACTTTAAATTAAAAGGCGCGTGTAGAAATTGAACCGCAATGAAACATTTAACAGTGCACTGTACATGAACGTACTTCGCGACATCTGTAATGATCCTATTCGGTATCAAGCAAGAGCCAAGAATATGTACGATTGATAATGTTCTGGTATGGCTTTGCATATTAGATGTCACGAAAGCCTACGAAAAAAGGAATGTTTATTTTAACAACAAACCCATAAATAATTCAACAAATATCATTGTAAAATCCTCAAAATAAAGCTACGTAAAAACGGTCCGTGTGCGAGGATCGCCATTCTATGTTAAAAAATAAAAACACTCGTACAAAAAACACCAACCTAAAAATCATTATTGCTCAGATCAGTGCACAACATTTTGATGCATCGCGCACGAAGCATCACCAACAATAGAACCATAACAGAACAGCTGATGGTACTTCGTTCGAGGCACTGCACGTAGAACAAAACCTGGTCCGTATCAATCCTTTTGGCGCCAAATTGTTGGTACCATCAGTTCGCGGACGCCTGAAACACTACCTCCAAATGTAAGTCTGGGATCGATTCCCGATATTTCCTACCATTACTATCTTTGCAGAAAACACACATGGGCGAGCTGGCAATATCACTCCCGTATATGACTATCATACTTACCCTTGCGCACATCGCGCGAGGATACCCTAACCATGAAATAATAGTACGGTCTAAATCCTATACCACTAGTCAAAACGAAACAAACCGACAAGCCATAGGCAGAACGAACGAACGAACGCGATGCAAGACATACCAGCGCAGAACAGAACTCGCGAATCGAACAAATACTAGAATAAGCAAGAGCAAGCAAGAGAAAAAAAGACGATCAATCGCCACACATAGAAAAAAAGTGTGGCAACGGCTGTGACAAGCTTTTTTGCTTTAATTTTGAAATTGAGCTTTTTGCTAGACATCCGCACGATGACAGCAAAAATCCTGCAGTCCTCCTGCTGTTTGGACGAGACTGACTGATTGTCGGAACAAATAGCGGAAAACGTTTCGGTATACGAAAAATAGGACGCAACTTTTGCCGAAACTCATACAAAACGTCCGATTGGGGTTAGCGCGTTTTATAGATTTGGTAACGTGCGTTACCCACGACGTACGAACAGAGAGAGCGTGTGCCCACTATTTGCCTCTAATTATATATCCTAACTGAGTGCCTCGCGCAGGCACTCACTACTTCGGTAACTTACTATAATAAAGCGTGCGTTACACGATTTACTTATTTGCTCCATTTACTCCATGACACGCCCAATTTTTTTTTTATTTTTACTCGTGCCATCTCTTAACTCTATTTTTGTGTATTGTTTCGTTTTTTCCCTGATACTCATTTCTTACATTTTCTCCTTCGTCTTTGCTTACGGTGTAGGGACCGTTGTATGGCGTTTCTAGTTTTTTGCTATTTTCTTTTCGGACTAGTATTTGGTTTCCTGGTTGAAATGATCTCGGTTTTGTTGTTGTATCATAATATTTTTTACATTTTTCCTTATTTTGCAATAATCGATTCCTCACCTCCTCATGGGCTATCTTTAATTTGATTGGTAACACTTTTGAATAATCATCTAAGTTGTAGTATACTCTTTGTACTTTATCAGTTGTTATGTTAGATGGTAGATTAGCTTGTCTTCCGTACATTAGGAAAAACGGTGTGTATCCTGTAGCGGTATGTACTGTGTTATTATAAGCAAACTCATAAAAGCTTACCCATTCATTCCAATCTAATGCTTTTTCTTCGCTATAAATTCTTAAAAAGTTACCCAGTTGTTTATGTGAATTTTCCAAAGCTCCTACGGTTTCGTGGTGATAAGCTGTCGATTGTAATTTCTTTATTTGTGGCGTTCTACATATCTCATTAAATAATTCTGATAGGAATTCCGTGCCTCTGTCAGTGCAAATGGTTTCTGGCACTCCATATTTTAAGATGACGTTTTCAACAAAAGCTTTTGAGACTACATCGGTTGATTTATTCGCTATAGGTGTGGCTGTTATAAATTTTGTTAGATCGCATTGTGTAGTTAAGATTTATTCAAATCCTTGTGCATTAACTAACGGACCAACGAGGTCTATAAACAACTTTTCCGTTACTCTACTCGCAGTATCTGTTATTTTAAGAGGTATTTTAAACGGTTTTCTCGATTTATTAAGTTGGCATTGTTTGCATTTTGTGATCATATCTTTCACATCTTTATCTATTCCTGGCCAAGTATATCGTTGTTTAATTATGTTTAGAGTCCTGCGAATTCCGGCGTGTCCGGCAGTAGGTAGAGTATGGTAATCATTCATAATGAGTAATTTCTTTGTTTTTTCGTGCTCTCCTATTACTTTGACATCTTTGTTCAATATAATAATTTTAGGCATTCCCTTCTCATTTAGGCTTTTTAAATTTTCCATTAATTGTGTAGTATAACTATCACGTTTTTTAATGACCAAGTATGTTTTTTTTTTTCAATGATTTAATGTAACCGTGGAAATAGACGTAGAGAGACATTTCTCGCGCGACATTTCTCAAAAGTAGCTCAATTCTGCAAACAAAGCAAATCGCTCGGCGAGACATTTCTGTGCCTACTTCGTTGGAATATTTCTATGTGTTTCTATGGAAATGACGTTTCGATGCTGTTTTTTATATATGGACTTTTCATCGCATTTCATCGAATATTGACGAGAAATGTCGCGCGAGAAATGTCGCGCGAGAAATGTCGCTCCAGGTCTATTTGCACGGTAAGACTGTATCCTTACTATCATTCCTCGTAAGTGAACGATAGTGGTGGATTGAGGTAATATGATTTTGGGCTAAAGTCTGAAACACGACACCCCCCCCCCCCCCCCCCATCACGGGCACTCATTTGAGTGACTTTTTTTCGTGCAGGGTGGTTCGAAATCGGTTGCGTGTTTTTTTAATTATGTTTCGAGACACAGACACCTGAGGGCATGGCCGTTGAAGAAGAAAATGTAGCAATTGATGCCATCTATCGACCACAGGTCAAAGATTGGCGATCCGTTGGAACTTTCGCGAATAGCTCCGGCCACAGACATGGTAGCGATTAGTGGTGCATGGACAAAATGTAGCCACAAGTGCCATCTAGCCATGGCCAGAAGTTTGGCGATATCTTGGATACCGGCGGAGCTATGGGGCAAAGTTGGGCCAAAAATGAGGAAAATTATACAGTTTCATAAACAGCGTATGGAACTTGGTTCCTCGATGAATAAATCACTTTTCACTATGCGAAAACCTACTTACAATTTAATAGTAATTGTAAAAAAAAATCAAATTCAGGCCACATTGCATAGTCTCCGAACCACCCTGTACGAAAAATTGACACGCAGATGAGTGACCGTGAGTGGGGGGGGGGGGGGGGGGGTCGTGTTTCAGACTTTAGCCTGATTTTGTGCTCTGAGATAACAAGATCTTTTGCATTTGGACATAACTGTAGCTCAGTATGGGTTACTTTAGATACTGCTGACTCATTAGTGTCTTGGCAAGTATCGTTGCTAACAGTTTTAGCTCTAGTGGTTATTTACACTTCTTTTTGTGTATCCATGGCTTTCAATTCAGAAATTGGTAACCTAGACAAGGCATCCGCTATTACGTTTTCTGCTCCTTTTTTGTAGTTAATGGTGAAATTATATTCTTCTAACAAGAGGCGAAATTTAGGTAACCGACTTGATGGGTTGTTCATAGTGAATAAATATACTAACGGTCTATGATCAGTAAATATATGAAAGTGTCTTCCATATAAATAGGGACGATAGTGTTTAATTGACCATACAATTGCTAATAGCTCTTTTTCAATAGTTGCGTAATTGAGTTCTGCTTTGTTTAGTGCTCTACTAGCATATGATATTGGTTTTCCGTTCTGAATTCTAAGAACTGCTCCTATGGCGGTGTTAGATGCATCGGTGTGCAAATTAAAAGTATCGTTTGTACCAAAATCTGGGAAGTCTAAGATGGGAGGATTTACAAATGTTTCCTTTAACTTTTGAAATGCGTTTTCGCAATCCAGAGTCCATTCAAATGGTACTCCTTTTCTTGTTAATCGATTTAGTGGCATGCATATTTCAGCAAAGTTTTTAATATGCTTCCTATAGTAATTTGCAAATGCTACTAATCTTTTCGTCTCATCTGAAGATTTTGGGGGTTTCCAGTTTTTAATACACTCCAGTTTTTTCGGATCAGGCTTAATTCCTTCCGCAGAAATATAGTGTCCTAAATAGATTAGTTCTTCTTTTAGAAAATGACACTTTTCCGGATTCAATTTCAGGTTTACTTGTCTTAACCTTTCAAACACTTTTATCAAATGTTGATTATGTTCTTCCAATGTGTTCCCAAATACGATAATATCATCTAAATATATTAGACATTGTTCCGTATTTAACCCTGACATGGCTACTGTCATCATTCATGAAAACGTTGATGGACTTATTTTCAATCCCATCGGTAGCATAGTCATCTGATATTGACCAGTGGGGGTTGTAAAAGCTGTAGTAGGTCTATCCTTTTTCCTTAATGGATATTGATAATATCTCTGTGATAAATCCAGATGTGAAAAGTATTTACATCCAGATAAGGTATCAATGACTTCGTCGATGTTAGGTAGAGGGAATTTATCGTCCTGCAATACCGTATTAACTCTCCGATAGTCTATTACGAGTCTCCATTTTTTATTGTCATTAGCACTCTTTTTAGGGACCAATAATATTGGACTATTCCATTCTGATTTTGTTTCTTCTAATATTTTATTTTTCAACATTTCAGCGATTTGTTTATCTACTTCTGCTTTTTGGGAGTACTACCATACGATAAGGTTTAGTATATAAAGGCATAGTATTATTCTTTACTTTCAAGGATGCTTCGTAAATTGAAGTTGTACTCAATGTATCATTTTTCAAACAAAATACATCATTATATTTGAGGCAAATTTTTCCAATGACTGATTTGTCATATTCAGATAAATGAGATAAATTTAACTCTTTTAACAGTTGATTAGCGTGTTCAGTATCATGATGGGAGGTTTTAATTTTTAATATGGTATATTCTGAAGCAGGTTTTATAGTAGGGTTTAAATTTGATATGTTTACTGGTTTATTTTGAAAATTAGCTATTCTTATTGGAATTTTACCGTTATTAGGTTGAGCAATAGTGTTAGCAATATACACATTTGGTTGAAGTACATCATTTAATACAACACAAGTATTTGTTTGAGTTGTTTCAAAATAAGTGACTATCTCAGTTTTTGGGGGAATTATTAGATTTTCTGCATTATGATTTGCGGTGCAAGTTAGTTTCATGTTTTCGAAATTGAGAACAGCTTTATGTATTATCAATGCTTACATTGTTGGGTAGATAATTAATATTCAATACACAACAAGTTGCTCCTGTGTCAATCACAAGATCATGGTATTTTCCAAACAAAAAGAATTTAGCTTTAACACTGCTATTGAAGTGTAACTTAACGAAATAAATTAATAACTTCGTCTTGTTCGACATCGCATTCTGGAAGGGTATCATTGGCTGGCTCTAACGGGTTAACGTTTCCTAAATGCACTCTAGTGGTAGCATTGTTTCGACTGTTTGCGTTAGGTTGGGGATGATTATAGGAATAGTGTCTTCCTCTATATGGTCGTCGATTACTATTACTGGTATACCGGATTTGATTTTAACTGGTGAGTATGAGCCTCTATAGGATTGGTTATAAAACGATCTAGGGTGATATGAGTTCTGTGGGCGTCTGGTATAGCGATGCGTGTAGCGTGGGGATGAACACCATAACGTCATTTCTCTATCCTCTGCAACATTTGTTCTAGGTTTACACTCTAATGCGTCGGATATGGCTCTATTTAGAGTGGAAGGGTTTCGGGCTTGTAAGAAAAATTTAGTATTAGGTTTATTTAAACCTTGTATGAATGCGCGAACTGCTATAGGATTCACAATATTATGTGCAGTATATTGCGTCTGGAAAGTTCCACTGGACACATGTGCAGCAGCAAGTTTAGCGACCATTTTTTCCAACTCGTGTCCAAATTCGGATATCGTTTTTGAACCTTGCTTCAACGATAAAATTTCTCTTTCCACTGCTAGTGGCGTTAAATGCACACTAAAGCGTGACCTTAGAAGAACAAAAGCTTGATTGATTGAGCCTGCTGAGTCGATTACTCCATGAGCAATACCGATTAAAGTGGTTTTCACAAATTTAAGAATATCCTTTTCTTCTACTCCTTCAGCATAATCCATTAATAATTGTACGCTTTCTATATATGCGTTTAGCAATGTGGTGGTTCCATCGAAAGGTTTCACTTCAATAATTTTATCGCCAGTTGTATGTCTAACTTGGGAGCCATTTTGGGCCTTGTTGTCTTCTTACCAATTGCTGTTTCGTTGAGCCGAGGCTTACAAATAGTTCTCCTCATTCAGATTAAAGAATGTGTGTGTAGATAAAGCAAAGATTGATTGATTTTTTTTTCGATTCGAATATGTGTTAATAATTGTATTGGAGAAGTAAAAAAAAAAGAAATAAATAGCACGTTTAATAACGATTGAACGATTATACCACAACTGCAGGGACAAGTGTAATTCGATTTACTCTAAACACAACCAAAATTTTAGGATTGATCACACTAACACTAAATTAAATTTTGAGCCGTATAAAACACTATCTTAAATGGTTCACTTTGATAATCGGACACTTTAACGCTATTAGCATAACTTAGTTTCATTCAAATAATCACATTTATCGACAAATAGAATTTCTAGCTAGCTTTCTTAAAAAAATATATATAGTGGCAAATAAAGGGTTCACGTACCTTGCGCTTAATTGAGCGTTTGCAGCATTGTGGTTCAGGACAGCGCGATGGCGGCATACGGCGTCTGCTGGCAGCGTTCTTGGTTTCAGCGATGGCGGCTACGGCGGCGTGCCTTTTTTCAGCGATGCGGTATGGGATGTCTTCTGACGGTGTGCCTTTTAGCAGCGATGGGCCATAGGATGTCTTCTGGCGGCGTTTTCACATCGGTATCAGCGTACGATGTCTTCTGACGGCGTTTACAACACAGAGTAATTTTTTATAGGCGAAAAAAGAAAGGCATCTTTTTGGCCTGTGATTTTGCTCTTCGACCGTTACCTAGAGACGAATAGTTTTTGACGAAGATTAACGGAGTGGTAAAACTTTTGAATGCCGTGCATTACAATGACAACTTCATGCTAGTAGGAAAGCAATATAACTACAATTTTGATTTATTTTCATTCTTTTATTCTTTTTAGCGAGGATGATCCGGAGTCGATTTTTTCGTCATCTGATATCCTTATATACAAAATACCGGCGGACGTTCCGACACAAGACGTGGAAGTGGAATTAGCAGATGTCAGATGCAAGCTAGTCGCTGTCCAGCCCTCAGTTCGACCCAAATCAACAGTGTTCTTTCCTCTGCTGCATACACTTCGATCCGAGTAAGTAAAAATAAACGAACTACAACGAGTTATTGAAAGGAACCTGAACTAATTTACAAATTGATCTCTTTTTAGGTAGCTGGTAGTGTGGTAGTGTGGTGCTTCCAGCAAAGATATTGCTTTCACGTTGTTATTCTATTTTTATAATTTTTCCATATGATAGTGTTCCGTTTCGTTATAATTTCCCCTTTGTTTTGTATCATAGATTAGCTAGAAATTCAATCTGGTTTTAACTTCCATTCATTAAATTGCATGAAAAAATTCTATTTATACATTAATTTATATTTCATATTGTAACAGTAAAATTTATTTTTGGAGCTAAATATCGTACACACGTCCTTCGCTTGCTATCGCTGTTTTACTAATACCTTTTCTCACCGCGCTACTTCGGTCCTATCGATCTTATCGTTTTATTTCGAAGCAGGGTTACTCCTGTGTGTTTCGAAATACTGATTACAATATTATGACTAATAAGAAGTAGCATCAATTAACTCCTTGTTCAGGTTTTTTAAACCGAACAAAAAACCAACAATTAAATGTAACGATAAATTCATAATTCAATTAAATCATTTAGGAACTTTGGTAAATAATTCATTTAGGAACTTTTTGTACACGTGTGTGACCAATCTTGGCGGAGCTTTTAATCACCCCCTTGTTGTTATTTACGCAACTTTTTGCGTTATATAATTTAGTTTTGAAAATTTTTCGACATCTTCGCTCGTCACATTGAATCCCGCGTCTTCGCCAATCTCTTTAAACAGTCGCAAAAGATGAATGTTTTCATCGATCCTGACCTTTGTTCCTTGTTTAGCTTGCCCTCGCCAGCTGCATTGCACTACAAATTCCCTCTTAAAAAGTTTGACGAAAGCGTCATGCATGATATTCTTTGCATATTTCTTTCCGGTACTTTGCACATCAGAAAGTTGGTGAAGGATTCTTTGAAAATAAGGTTCTTCCTGCAGCTGCTCATTAAACCGTTTTAGTTGATCTTCGGATGCAATTATTGGAATTTCAACTGATGATGTGTGTGTGTGTTGATGTTTGTTGCTCTTTTGTATTCACAGATTTTCTTTTATGGTCCGTACAATAACTTAGCTCAGACCATAAAAGCGACATCGACTTCATCATCACTCCCGACATTCCTTCGATTCTCGATATTCCATCCAGCACCTTGTTGCTAACTTTTGCACTCTCTGAGATTGAATCAGGTGTTGCAGTAGCGATGGAAGGTGGTGTACTGCATGATGCCGGAGACGTGACCTTTGCTGAAGTATTCAGGGAAGTATTATTGATGATAAGCTTTGGTCTGTAAAATTTTCCGGGTTTTAAAATAGCTGGGTTGTTCATATTTTCCTTTACAGAAGAGTGTGGTGCTGCAGAAACTAGATGGTTGGCTGGATGGTTGCCTGATGGTATAGTAGTGCAAGATGCCTGGGACGGAACAGTGCTGCAAGTTTTCATCGTAAGTGCTGGTCGGTAAATTTTATCTCGTTTGATAATCACAGGATGTTAGTTTATTCTTTGTGTTACAGGAGGGAGTGGTGCCGGTGCTGCTGCCGATGATAATTTTGTTCCGATGGTTTTGGATGGTACTATATTGCTGGTAACGGAAGCTTTTACTATAGGTGCTGGTCGGTAAGTTCTTTCTGTTTTGATAAGCATAGGTGTCGGTCGGAGCAATCTTTCAGTTTTGATGTGCATCAGATGAACATGTTCGTTTTTATTTTTAGGCAATAGCGGTGCTGGTGGTGTATCAACGACACTGGATGTTGGTGATGTGGGTCGAAATGGCGACGGAATCTTCGAAGATGGTGCTTGCAAAATGCTAACGGTAGGTATTGACCGACAAAGTTTGTTGTTTTCGGTGGTCACAGGCTCAGAATTTGCTTTTGCATCTACAGATGCTGCCAATGCAACGGTGGAGGGTGATGCTGTTCCGGATGACGGAGATGCCTTTATCGTTAGCCCCGGCAATTTGGCCTTCAACGCCAGCAAAGTGTAGGAGGGATTTGCCGATGCCGGTTCCCGAGACATTTTGTCTGCTCCGAACATAAGATTATGTTAAAAACGTCTTTTTCTATGTGAAAAACTATCACAAACCATACCTTTTCTTTTAATCTAGAGTAACTTCAGTGAACGCGGCGAATTCGACGGAGTTTTATGGAGCAATTTGTAAAAATAAACCACCGAGAAAACATCACACAGCAATTTTTTTGTTTTGATTATTCAGCTGTCAAATGACAGCTGGGATGAGAAAACATAGCAACCATGGGAGAACTGCATGAAAGCAAGCGTTTAACTGGTCTAAACGACCCTTAAAGCTTGCGGCTTTAAGGGACGTTTAAGGGACCGATAGCTCGAAAAACGCTAGAAATCCGCTATAAAATGTCAATTGGGAAGTTACCATGTTCATTTGTTATTAAGACGTCTTTTCGTAGTCTTTTCGTGGGCGAAAAGACCGCAAAAAGACGCCTTTTCGCATGACGTTTGCAGCTTGGGATTATGCGTTGACAATTTGCCTTACCAAGGCATATATAAATTAAGGTGACCAGGTCGCTGTCAAAAACCAGCCTTAACCATCGTTATTCGGGCGCCTTTCGGTAGCCCGTCGGGCGCCCCTTGGGCTTCCGAAGGGCGCCCTTTCATGTGACGTTTGCAGGTTGGGCGGGTTATTAAGTTTACAAAAGAAATGCTGCAGGCCCAAACTAATTTGTTGGTAGAGCTTCGTAATGAGTAAAAGCAGATTTTCAAAGAGCAACAGAAAATAGTGAGTCGTATTGGCATTATCGAAGTAATTACATACTTTGCTAAATCATACCAAAGTGAATGCAGTTAATCTAAACGGCTTTGACCTTCCGTTCGTTGACAATGCCGAAAATCTGGAAAAAATGTGTTATGGTGCACCCTGTCGGTTGTCGGAACCACGCACTGACAGCCACTCAGCTATGACGAGCGATCGTCATAAGCAGGACGTGTGCGTGAGTGACGTAGGGCACTGACCGAGGATCGCCTCAACGCGCATTCGAGAGTAGTTCCAGATCGTGACTCAATGAGAACGGAGATAGGAAGCGTTAGGTGTGCGTTGCGTGTGCGTGTACATGTTTGTCAATTAATTAATAAAGTTTTATTATAAGTTTGCGTCACCCCAAAAACACTCGGTCACACTTCATTCACAGACGCAACAAAATGGAAAAAGATTTAGATGAGGAAGAGTATTTTAAACGAGTAGTAACCTTAATGAAACAAAAAATTATTGATAAAGATGACATTCAACAGATTGTTAGCAACCCTCGATGCACTTTTCGACAGGGGTTTCTTAGCAAAGTGCACGTGGACAGGTATTTCTAAATCAGGAACTAAAATAGCTATGCATTCATTTCACAATGTCATAAGACTTTTTAAATGCGTAGGAAGTACTAATCTTGTGATGGCCTCAGACGAAAAAGTGAAAGATTTCTTCATGAAAAGGTTAAAACATGCATTAGAACGATCTAAGGCAAAAGGTCTTCGCAAATCAACTAGTCGCAAAAGAAAATTAGTATAAATTCATAACTACACTTGAAAAAACAAATACATTCATTTATTCGCCTCACTTACTACATAAACATAGCCATTGAATTCAATGCATTACTCATAATATCGAAATATACTTTAGTTCACGTGAGCAACAGTGGAATGAACAAATATAAGAACTTTTATCTACACTATACGCAACTAATTTACACTTAATATTCTCAGGATGACAAACTATTTCGTACGATTTTAAGCTATTTAGATCGCTGAGATACATGTGTTAAGATAGAAGTTAGAACTAACACAATTGCATGAAATCATTAGCAGTAGGTATTAATATTAGTGTACTTTGTAAGAATGTAATGGTAGCCAATAAAATTAGTCTCTAAATACCAGTCTCTAGTTTCTCTACCAGTACCAGTATTAGTCTCTAAGTTTCTTACACTGTAGACAGGATTACGGATAAAGCAGTAGCTAGCGATCGGAAGCGAAAGAATCGGAAAGGATCAATTGTAGTATAGCTGAACCCGAAATCATCTAGTTAAAGTGATGAGCGATAGCGAGACTGAAACTTTTAAGGTGGCAAGTGCGTTTGTCACTGAAAGAAAAAATGAGAAAAAGGTGGAGACCAACCAGATAGCAGCGCTTAAACGCATGATAGAGGAACGCGGTGTGTCCAGACGCTAAAGTGTAGTTACAAAATTTTGAGGACACGAGTTGTGTGTATGGGTGGAATGAAGCAGTGAAGCTGCATTGCGCACGTTTAAGTCTAGCGGGTTGTGCTAAGCTGTGGTTTGAAGGGCAACCAAATCAAATCGTGGGACGCATTTAAAGAAGGTTTAGCAGCAGAGTTCCCTTCTACAAACAATGAAGCGTATTACCATAATTGGTTAGCCCCGAGAAAGTGGAACGCCAAGGAAACACCCGTAGAGTATGTCTATGAGATGTTAGCGATGGGCAGGAAAGGCGGATTTCAAGAGGAAACGATAGTAATGTCTATCGTAAATGGTATGTGTGATCTATGGAAGAGGTCAAAACTGTCGATCGGACGCGTGTCAACGATCTCCGACTTGTTAAAGGAAATAAGTTGGGTGGAAGGAATTGCAGCAGTAGATGGCAAAAAGGATTACAACGATCATGTTAAAAGCACGACGGAGAAAGATGACTATCAAGTAAAAAAGTGTTTCCAGTGTGGCTTAAAAGGACACGTGGCGAAGAGCTGCACCAAAGTTAAATGCTATAATTGTGGTCGTGAAGGGCATCTTAAAAAGGATTGTCGTAGTGCAAGCAAAGCACTTCCCAGGCTGCAAACGTCAAGGGAAAAGGCGCCTTTATGGGGCCTAGAAGGGGCCCTCTTTGAAGCGGAAAGGCGCCCGAATAACGATGGTTTAGGCCCATTTTGACAGCGTTATGGGCACCTCAATGTATGTAACCCTTGGTTGTGTTTTTTTTTTGGCGAAATGTCATGACATCGCGACAGTGTAAAATAACCGAAAATTCGAAAAAAAAAATCCTTCAGGTTTTTTTCACCTACGCCGCCTTGTTGCCGTTATTTACTGTTGTTGCTTGCACACGCTCTTTCTTCGTGTGGCCGTATATCGTTTCGTTGTCTCTTTGTGCCAACGCGTTTCTGTGCGCTCTCTCGTTCTTCCTTCCTTTTGTTTTCTTGGGACTGTATATCAGTTTCTCTTCGCACCGGTTTATTTTTGGATGTGTTCACGTTGAATTGCAGCGCTGTAAGGTAGAAGAAGTGAGAGAATGATGTTTTGAAAATCTTTTTACCTGTGGCTCTCTATGGTGTTTCTCATCGGTGTTGAACTGATTCCTTCAGCGTTCGTCCGGCAGTATCTTGTGTTGAAGTGCGCTCGTTCCCGTGGAAGTATAGTCGTTATTAGTGCTATATAAGCAATACAAGCTAAAAGGAGAAGATGGAAAAGTACGACCGTGATCATAGCAAAGATGTGCATAACGATTAAACCTTTTTTTATTCCATATTCAGTGCAAAGCGACCAAAACTTACAATGAGGGTGATAAATGGAAAGTGTGTTTTAACTCCATTTAAACCTCATAATCAAGGTGAGCATTTTATTTTCATTGATATATATTTTGATGCTATACGTGTTGTGAAAATATTGTGGTCCTTTGAATGGGTGTATACATTAACAGTTTTTGTACCTTACCAGATTCTCTACCCTGTGCGGAAACGACATTTTTATCCCAAGAGTTTCGGCAACATATGGTATCCAACCGAATCCAACCGCTTGAATGCAGCCCAAGCACGTCACAAGCGAATAGCAGGACGTCTATGGATGTTCGGCCAAAAACAGGTACAAGTAAGACAAGGTTTTATAACACAAGTGTTCCAGCTATAATGTTTTTTATTCAATGCATATTTTTAGGCAAACAGAGCGAAACGCAGTTAGTTGGTACGCAGACGATTTTAACTGGCGTAGAAAACGTTTACTCCAGCGATGTTATGATGAAGCTAAACGAAATTCTAAGGGAAAATCAGCAGACAAACAAGAAGCTAGTGGACATGGACAAACAAATGAAGCTAATGCGCTCGGAGCTGGACATTGTAGCAAATAGACTTGTTCCTAGAGATAGAATTGTTAGAGCAACAACTTTTGAGTTCGAGGCTGTAGGCTCTAAAGAAGAACTAGATGAGCTGGAACAAAACTTGCATCGACAGGATTAAGGAAATAAGCGAATTTTTGGACACTCGGCTTCCAGCGGACAGTGTGGAAGCTCGCATGCATGCTTGCGTCGATGTATTATTTAAACGGGATTTTTTTGTTAAATTTTTTTTTGTAAAAATGTTTATTAAAAAAGAAAAAAAAGAGAAAATTTAACTTATATACTAGCTTACAATAGAAATAGGTGGAGCAAAAAAGAAGGGAAAAAAAACAAAAACACAGGTTACAATGAACATTTAAGGACTTCTTCATCTATCATAGCATTATTGTTTCCAATAATGTGGATGATGTAGTTTGCAAACAAACTTAGGATTTGGATCCGCTTACTTTTACTAATATTCGTTAGTACAGGGAAGCGGAGGGACAGGAATGTAGGAGTAAGGGCGGGATCGACGTGTTGGATTGCTTGCAGCAGAGTATTCCAGGCCAATGACACTCTGGAACACAACGTGAATTTGTGTTTCAGTGTATCCACCTGGGAACACTCTGTGCAAGCTGATGAACCTCGGTTCATCCTCGCCATGAGCTCTCCATGAGCTATCTTGTTGTGGACCAACAGGTACAGAACGGATCTCTTTGCCGATGAAAGCCGCCGAGAGCTGATGTTGGCCCAAACTATTCGCCAGCTTAGTTGTGGGAATTCCTGCTCTATACTGGAGTCAGGAAGCCCCTTAACTAACATCCGTCGTAGTGCTCGGGCGTTTATGTTGGGAATGGTGTCCGGGATGTATGCGAGTTGCATGACAACCTTTTTAAGACAAGGATATGTCGATGAAATGGATGTTATGTCGGGCGGATTCCCAGCGCATAACATCTGTTGGCCTCCGACAGGCATACACTCCTTTTCAGCGAAATACCTGCTGGTTAGCAGTGCCTGTGTAGCGATAGCCGGAATATGTAGGTTTAGTCCTCCACGGTTTCGGGGTAAGGCTAGGTTATTCAGCGGCACACGTATGCCCCCGGATCCTTGCCACAGGAATGAGCCAATAGTAATGGACACTTTGGCTATGTCTATGGCTCTCGTACCACATACAGAAGCCACATACCACAGCTTGGGCAGGAGAAAACCATTGAGGAGGGTTATCTTCTGCATTAGGTTTAGATCCCTCATGCGATGAAGCCAGACCAGACGTCGGAATAGATTGATGACGATGTCCCAGTTGTGCCCCACCGCTTCACGAACATTGTTGGTAAAAAGGATGCCTAGCAATCGCAACCTTTCTACTGTCTTCAACCAAGGAATAGTGATGGTGTTGTGTGTCGTGACATGTCCAACGTCAAGTGCTTCTGTTTTTTTAACGTTGAGTGAAGCACCGGAGCATAAACCGAAAGCATCAATAGCCGCTCTGATCCGCTCGATTTTTTCGGGAGAGGTAGTCACCACGGAGATGTCGTCGGCATAAGCATTGACCAAGTCGTCTTGGTCACTACATATGCTTTCTAATCTCGTGATGAGGGGTTGTAGGTAAAGGATAAAAAGGTGCATGGAAAGAGGATCACCCTGACGTACAGATCGTCGGATATGGAAGGGAGAGGAAAGGATTCCGTTGATGAGGATGCGGGACGTGGATTTCTCACCTATCTTGCGCAGAAGCTCCACCAGCCTCGGATTGAAACCCATCGAGAGCATGTTGTTGAAGAGGAAGTTTCTATCAACACGATCAAATGCATTTGAAAGATCGAAGGAGATGACCTTACCACACTTGCGTTTCCTCTGCAAATCAACCACCCTCTCCTTAACAGAGAGGACAGCTTGAAAAATATTGCAAGGCTTATTGCAACATTTTTGCGCTGCCGAGACTATCTCACACTTCCCGACAATGAAGTCAAGACGGTGTTTGATAATCCTGGACAGAAGCTTGTAATCTGCATTAAGGAGGGATATAGGTCGATAAGCAGACATGGCAAGCCCACCACCCTTCTTTCTCACCAGCACTATGACCCCGTCGACGAAGCTTGGGGGAATCTCTCCGTTTAGAGCCTCATTCAGGATGAGCAGAAATTCGCGGCTGATTATGTCGAACGCGCGAAGATAAAACTCTGTGGGTATTCCATCCGGGCCAGGGGACTTCCGCGAAGCTGAACTTTTGATTGCATCAAAGATCTCACCGGAAGTAATCTCTTCCATGCAATCATTGTTGGTTTCACAGTCCTGTGAGATGACGCGTGTGCATGTGAATGTGTTGTTTGTATTTGTTGTGTGTGTATCGTCTGTTGTGTATAATGATGTAAAGAACCCCTCAACATGAACATTTATCGCATCCGGATCAGTTAATAACGATCCATCAGCGAGCTCGACCTTATCGATCACTGTCCGTCTTTTCCTCTCCTCCCCCAGTTGAAAGGTTGAGATGTTTTCGCCATGTATGCGAATCTCATTTATGCGCGAAAAATCCTCCGAGAAACGCTTCTGAAGAAGAAGCATCTTCGCCTTTATGCGATTTATATTCACTAACTCAGAAGAATCGGTGAGATATCGCTCATATGAGGACTTCAATCCTCTGTACAAAAGATCATGATGCATGTGGAAACTTCGGTAGCGTTCATTCGTTTTCCAACGGAAAAACGACTTGATTTTAGGCTTCGCGAATTCCACCCACCATTTCATCCACGAGCCGTAGTTTTTACGCTGTCTGGTCCACAAGTTCCACTTTATCCTAAACTCTTCTAGGTTTTGCTCAGTTAGTATATGTGGCCTAAGTTGCCAGTAGGCGTTGCTGCGCTTGCGACTGGGTGGAGTTGGGAGGCAAAGACGTACCGTGAGCGCCTTGTGATCCGAGAAGGACAAGACATGCATGCTGGTCGTCCTCAACTGTGCTTTCAGTGACGACGAAACATAGCAACGATCGATGCGTGATCCAGAACCACTAGTGACATAGGAAAACTCAACCGAGTTACCCCGAAGCGCCTCCCAGCTGTCACACATACCCATGTTATTTACTACGTTTCGGAGAGAATGGCTGAAGTTTCTTGCTCCCGTCACGTCCTTCGATTCCAACACGCTGTTGAAATCGCCTGCAAGAATGACATGCTGACATGCATTCCGCAGATAGAATGACAACGTTCGCTCGAAAAATTCCTCCCTCTCTCTTCTACGATGACTCCCAGACGGAGCGTAAACATTGCATAGGGTGGTATTATTCTCAAGCCGAAGACAAATTAGACGCGAATCTAAACTGCGTTCGACGTGAGAAAATTTTATATGATCACGTAAAGCGATCGCTGTACCCCTCGCCGCGACGTCGACATTAGTAATAACACTAAATCCGGAGATCGTTAGATCTGGAACACATACTTCCTGGAGAAATATGATATCCAAATCCATCGTCCTGATAAATGTTTTGAGGGCTTCAAGTTTTGTCGTATTAGAAATTGCATTAATGTTAATAGTAGCCACATTGTAACTACTACTAACATTATTACTTACCGCGTTGGAATCCATCACGACGAAACTTACATCGGTACAGGTGTGTAAGTGAACCTTTTTGGAGGGCGACCAGGCTTACGCTTTGTCACACTCGATTGGCTGTGTGTAGAAGGACATGAGCCGTCACTCTCGTTATCCGTCTCGGCAGTTTGTTTACGTTTTACCACGAGCATTTCATCAGTGGAGTGGGAGGAAGAGGGATGGGAGGGAATGTCGAGCGGAACTTTAAATACCGCTTCCTTCTCTTGCGGCTGGAGAACGGGCAGACTCGGCCAACCGCTAGTAGGGGCGGCGGCAGTTGGAGCAGTGTCGGAGACGAGTGCAGCGGTTAGTTCGATAGCAGCTTCTTCCATCGGTGCCGCTTGCTCTTTTGCCTTCTGCTGCGTAATCACTTCGGGTGTCATTCGGTTAATCGCGATTTGCACGTCTCTAATCGGAACGATGAGCCTATGCGCGATTTTTGATGTGGATGCTGCAGCACGCTTTTTATCCACAGTTGCTTTCGCATCGGACGCCACGAGAGAAGAATATTTTGGTTTATTCTTCATCTTTTTATTACCGACCACAGTAAACGGCGGTTCACTAGCGGCTTGGGTTGGTGATGGTGTTGGTGCTGTGCGTAAGGCATTAGCGTATGATGCCTTTTGCGACGGTGCCTTATTTTGGGACAGGGTTTCCCTAAAGCGGCTTTGCCGACTTTGCACACAATTTAGACCATGGTGCACTGGTTCTTGGCAGCTACGGCAAGTTTGGCGTTGTCCTGGGTAGGACACACTGGTCACTTCATCACCCAGCGTGATGAAGGATTTTATGGGGTTGGTTATTTTCATTCGAACGTTTCGAATTCCAGAGGCGACCCCTGCAAAGCGTGTTGACGGTGCCCACACTTCCCTGGTGATCGTAATCACCTCTCCATATACAGACAAAGCTGCCTTCACATCACTGTCCGGTATTCCAGGGGGCAGATCACGGAGTTTCACGATTGTTGTGTTGTCCTCCATGGTGATTGTCACAGGGAACTTCTTCCCGTCGTGAGTCAGAAAGTGCTTCCCAGCGTGTTCACTCACTAGAGCTTGAGCTTCCTCCAGTGTTTGCATCGTGACATACACTATGCCCTTTACACCGTTCAGCTGCACCAAAGACACCTTTTCTACTGCAATCTTCAAGGTGTCCACCATGAAATAAATTGTTTCATTCTGTGAAGGCTTCACAGGAATATTGGAATAATCGATACGAAAAGTATTCTTATCGTATCGTGAATATGTTCCGTCGCTCATTGCGAGGCTTGCAACTCAATATAAATACACGTGTTGACACTTTGACGTCTGCAAGCGGAATATGTTAAAATGAGCTGGTCAGGTGTTGGACATCCTAACCGTAAAATTCCATTCAAAAATTATTCTAATATTTTAAAACTGTATAGGTATGTAGGTACTTGTAGGTACACTACACGGCTTTGTCGCTACGGATGATAGGATTAAGACTTTTTTCATAAACAAATTTAGGCATAGTGCGCAAAGAATAAACTTAGTAGGAATAGTTAAAACTACTCATCATAAGCATAGTCATTAATATACAAGAGTCATTGTTTTAGGGTAAGAACACATTTAGGTATAACATTTTTTAACTTTTTTATTTTTATTTATTTATTTAAACCTTAGTGTAGAACTTATATTCAACCAATGTTTCATGAATTATTTAAAAAACTTATCCTATTTATTAATATTTGTGAAAGGCAATGAATAAATGATTCACAGAATATCAGAAACGTTGTTAATGCATTGCTTTTGTTAAAAACCATGGATTGCGTTGATCGTTTTTTAGGCAAAAACCTTTACGTAAATGGAGTATTACTGAACTTCCTCTCTGATGAACTGATGGATAATTAACTTGTTCTTCCGTTTTGTTTGAAAAGTCTCTATTTCAGAAAGTCTATTTATCGTTTGTTCTAAACTTTTCGGCCCACTTCGCAGCAAACGTTTTATACGCTGCAATGCATTCTCAAAAGGATAAGATGATATTGTATGAAGTGGACCGAATTGATCAACTTCTTTGTAAATATGCAAAAGGTTATGTATATTGCTTGAAATATATTCTGGATCGTAAATAACTCCAAATTGTTTGACAAAGACCTGGAGAAAAGAATATGTTACTGACCAATGCTTCTTGTACACAACAGACGAAAGCATTGTAATGCTACAAAAATACAGCAAGAAGTGTTTATAGTGTTTTTCACTTAACGTTTCTTTGAGAACACCTACCGATGCGTAAAATAGAAACGAGGCAAACTCAGAACCTTTCCAATATTTAAGTTCACTTAATGAACGGAACTTTCTATGTATCTCTATAGGTAACTTTATGCTTACTAACATTGCCGACATGTTATTAATGTGAAGTTGGGTGACGCGAGTGTGTGAGCGAAGAGTGTGTGTGAGCGTGTGAGCGAGGATGAACGTGAGGATGAACGCGAGCGTGTGTGTGTGAGTTCAGCGCGATAATGGAATATAAGCAGCGCGCGAGGCTGAACTGGGGCAGTTTGGATTTGGATTTGATTGAATAAAGCGAAATTTGTTTGAACTTCTAAATTCCTTACTCACATGGGGGCTCGTCCGGGAAATGAGTAAATTATCCCACTGACCAGTGTCGTTCCTTAGTGGAAATTGTGAGGCTTTTCATAAAGCAATATGTGACGTTCCTTAGTGGAAAATTGTGAGGCTTTTCGTTAAGCAATTTGTGACGTTCCTTAGTGGAAATTTGTGAAGCTTTTCATTAAGCATTTGTGACGTTCCTGAGTGGAAACCTGTGAGACGTTCCTGTGTGGAAAAACCGTGATGCGTTGTAATTCCTGTGTGGAATAGTGTGAAGATTTTACAACAATTTGTGACGTTCCTGTGTGGAAATTTCGGTTGTAACATTTTCTTTGTGTGCGAGTAAACAGCGCAACATCATGGGTACCGTAGAGGAATTATGTGAAATTTTCACTAAACTTGGCCTGATGCGTGAATGTGAAAAGTATTCGTTAAACACCACTAGTGGCAAAGTGGAAATGGCCAACAGAATAGTGGAATATCGGGCAACGATTGCTTCGGTTGTTAATGTCGGTACACCCAAGAGTGGACGTAGTGTGGAATCGTTGAACAACAATCTCGAACACCAAGAAGGCGAGGGTGCTCAAGCGATTCATGGTGATGAGAATGAAGCAGTTGACGAAGAGGATGATCCTGTAGAAAATACAGAAGCCGAATGCGAAGATGTCGATAACGACGATGAGTCCGGTGGTGAACTTTTCCAAACGGCTCTGCGAACATCATCGCCAAGACGATCGCGACGATTTTACACGTTCCGCGATATCGAAGAGAGTATTGAGAGTTTTGGAGCAGAAGAAGGTCAAGACGTGAAACTTTGGTTGTCTCACCTTGAATCTGTGGCGAAAACCGCACGTTGGGATGATGAGCAACGGCTAATCATGTTGCGGAAAAAGTTGACGGGTGTTGCGAGAAAATTCGTGTTTTCCTTACGCAATGTGTCGAGCTACGCGAAGCTAAAGAGAGAATTAGTTGATGAATTTGCTCCTTTAGTGCGATCGAGTGATGTGCATCGTATCCTTTCAAGCCGAAAGAAAGGAGTGACCGAGACTATGAGGGAGTATTTGTATGAAATGCAACGCATAGCCAAACAAATCGATCTCGATGAACCGAGTTTGTGCGAGTATGTTGCCAACGGCGTCACGGATGATGATTTCTACAAATCTCTTCTATACGAGGCTCGAACGGTGCGCGAGCTTAAGGAAAAATTACGGAACCATGAAAAGATTCTCAAAACGAAGAAGAAGAAGGCAACCGATAATGCAGAAGGTAAACGAGAAGGTACGGCGAGCAAGCCGGATACTAAGAAGACGGAACAAAGGTGTTACAATTGCGGAAAGAAAGGACACCAGGCTCGTGCTTGCACAAAGGCGCAAGGCGGTCCGAAATGTTTTTCGTGTCAGGCATACGGCCACAAGTCCAACGAATGTGCGCAAAACAAAAAGGTTGTTCCTGCTAAAGTGAATGTGATGGAAGAAAGTGAGGGATTGATCGACGTTTTGTTCCACAATACGGTGGTAACGGCTTTGTTTGACAGTGGTAGCAAACATAACCTTATGACAAAAACGTGTCATAACAAGATCGGGGGTACTACTCTCAGTGATACCACAACGTGTTTCCGTGGTTTTGGAGGCGTGAAAACAAAAGCCATCGGTTTTTTCGAAACGGACATCACGGTAAACTTTAACGTATTCCGTGGAATAAGGTTCTTTGTTGTACCGAGTGAGTGTATGTCATATGAAGCAATTTTGGGACGAGATTCGCTGAATTATTTTGGTGTGACAATGACAACAGCTGGGCTGGAAATAAGCCCGTGTGTTACAACAAATGAAGTTCTTTCGATCTTGCGCGAAAAAGATGACGAAATCGATGTTCCCTCACGATTCGCAAAAGAAGTAAAAGAGTTGATTTCGGCTTATCAACCAAGTAAAGAAGTGAGATGTCGTGTCGCGACAAAAATCATTTTGCATGATGACACACCAGTGCGTTCCTCACCTAGGCGATTCGCGCCTGGCGAAAAGGCTGTGTTGGAGAAAACAATCGAAGAATGGTTGGCGGCGGGTATAATCAAAGAGAGTGAGAGTGATTTCGCGAGTCCCGTTACGCTTGCGCGAAAGAAGGACGGCACATTACGTGTGTGTGTGGATTATCGCGAACTAAATCGGAAGATGGTGAAGGATTGTTTTCCTATGAGAAACATTGAAGATCAGATTGATCGCTTGAAATCGGCAAGTGTTTTTACCACGCTCGACTTGAAAAATTCGTTTTTTCATGTTCCGGTAGAAACAGCGAGTCAGCGGTACACCGGTTTTGTTACCCACGCGGGACAGTACGAGTTTCTTAGAACTCCTTTTGGGTTAGCAAACAGTCCAGCAAGCTTCAGCCGATTCGTTGCTGATGTGTTCCGCGAATTGATAAAAGACGGTCGAATTCTAGTGTACGTGGACGATCTGATAATTCCATCGTGTGACGAAGAAACAAACTTTCAAACAATCAGGGAGTTATTGAAAGTAGCGAGTGAATACGGCGTACAGTTTAACTGGAAGAAATCGCAGTTTTTGAAAAAAGAAGTTGAGTATTTAGGTTATGTGATAAGCGGAGGGTGTTACCGCATATCACCAGCCAAATTACGATCAGTGCAGTTTTTCCCGGTACCGAAGAATGTAAAGGAGCTTCAGCGATTTTTGGGACTAACTAGTTATTTCCGAAAATTTATTGCCGGGTACGCGACGATTTCAAAACCTTTGACGAATTTACTGCAGAAAGATGTTCCGTTTGAGTTTGGTGAAGCACAGCAAAACGGCTTCGACGAGTTGAAACGCGTTTTGGTAACCGACCCTGTGTTGCGGATTTACGACGAAAATAGTGAAACTGAACTGCATACGGACGCGTCTAAATATGGCTACGGAGCTGTATTAATGCAAAAGAATGACGATGATAAGTTTCATCCGGTTGCGTACATGAGCCAACAGACATCTCAACTTCTCAACTTCTACCAATCTCGTCGAGTTTGTCAGCCTCTGCCACAGGACCATCGATGCAGGATTCCAGGTCGACGCTATTTATACGGATATCAAGGCAGCCTTTGACAGTGTTCCGCATTCGCTGCTGCTTGCCAAGCTTCAAGTCCTTGGTGTACCGGGTCAAATGCTCAACTGGATGCGGTCCTACCTCACCAACCGTACATATCGTGTGAAGATGGGAAACCACACTTCCCAATGCATCAGCGCCTCCTCAGGTGTACCACAAGGGAGCAACCTTGGCCCGCTTCTTTTCGTGGTCTTTCTGAATGACGTCACACGTGTGCTTCCCCCTGACAGTCACCTGCTCTATGCGGATGATGCGAAACTGTTCCAACCAATACGCTGCCAGGAAGATCAGCAGCGTCTTCAGGACACCTTGTGTTCGTTCCAGTCCTGGTGCTGTGCGAATGGTATGCAGTTATGCGTCGAGAAGTGCGTTGTCGTTTCGTTCGCCAGGAAGCGAAATCCCCTTATTCGCACGTATACCTTAAACGGTACAGGCCTTGGCCGTAGTAGCTGTGTTAGGGATTTAGGAGTGCTCCTTGACGAGAAGTTGAGCTTCCATGACCAGCTGGAGCACGTCGTCACTAAGGGCAACCAGGTAGTTGGCATCCTGAAAAAGCTTGCGCGCGACATTACCGACCCAGTCGCCGTTAAGATGCTGTATTGCTCCTTAGTTCGGTCGGTGGTGGAATACGCATCCGTGGTGTGGTGGCCCACATCTGCCCGCTCGTTGGCGCGCCTGGAGTCCATCCAGCGTAAATTCACACGGTTTGCGCTGCGTTGCTGGACTATCCAGGTTGACTATACTGGACGCTGCGCGTTACTTGGCCTGGAGTCATTGAAACAGCGGAATTGTAACGCGCAAAGACTTTTCGTTGCTGGACTACTTAACAATCGCATCGACTCGCCGGCGCTGCTCTCCGCAATTGACATCTACGCTCCGGCGAGATCGCTCCGTGCTAGTAATTTACTTGACGTAGAGGAGCGTCGTACCAGCTTTGGCGCATCTGATCCGTTCCTCGTTATGTGTCGTGAGTTCAACGCCGTTTGTGATCGTTTCGAACCTGACTTGTCGCGTTTTGTGTTCCTAAATTGTATACGTAATGTGCGGCCCAATACTTGTTAAATGTTGTACAACGTAAAAGTATTTCAACTGATCAATGTATTGTAATTAATTGTAAAAAAAACGAATGCTTCAAGGGGGCCACATACGGTCCGTTGAATTTAACTAATAAATAGCAAAATAAATAACAAATAGTGCCGAGAAGAACTATAGCGCGTATCACTTGGAGGTTTTGGCAGTGGTCCGTGCTGTGGAAAAGTTTCGTGTTTATCTGTTTGGCATTAAGTTTAAAATTGTGACTGATTGTGCGGCTTTTAAGCAAACATTAAAGTCGAAAGAACTATCGGCTAGAATCGCGAGATGGGCTTTAATGCTCGAAGAATACGAGTACGAAGTAGTGCATCGATCAGGATCATCGATGAAGCATGCCGATGCTTTGAGTAGGGCACCAGTGATGATAGTTACGCATGACCCAATGATCGAGACTCTCAAAAGGTCGCAAAAAAGTGATGAACGTATTAAGGTGATTATCGAACTATTGAAAACTCAAGAGTACGAAGATTATGTGATGAGTGATGATTTGTTGATGAAAGTGGTTCAAGGTAGGGAACTTATCGTTGTACCAGCAGATATGCAGAGTGAGTTGATACGTAGAGCACACGATAATGGTCATCTTGGAGCGCGTAAGTTAGAGGCCATTATTCAAAGAGAGTTTTATATTACGAACTTGACTGAGAAAGTGAAACAAACCATCGCGTGTTGTGTGAAGTGTATCCTCTCTGAGCGGAAAAGAGGAAAAACGGAAGGGTTACTAAACTCGATTCCGAAGGGTGATATTCCGTTTGACACGTATCACGTGGATCATTTAGGTCCCATGGACATTACGGAGAAAAGGTATAGGTACCTGTTTGTGGTAGTAGATGCGTTTAGCAAGTATACCTGGATTTACCCTACTAAGACGACGAATTCGTTTGAAGTTATTCAACGACTTAAGATGCAGAGCGAAGCATTTGGTAATCCAAGGCGTATTGTGCATGATAAGGGAACCGCGTTTACGTCAAACGATTTCAAGCAATACTGTGAGAACGAAGACATTGCACGAGTTGAAATTACGACAGGAGTTCCACGCGGAAACGGACAAGTGGAAAGAGTGAACCAAGTTATAATTGGTATGCTGAAGAAGACGAGTGCGAACGATTCTACGAAGTGGTACAAACACATCGCAAATATCCAGAAATGGATAAACTCCAGTCCGCACTGTAGTATCGGTGTATCTCCATTTGAAGCCATGTTTGGCGTACCGATGCGCAACGAGGGAGATCTCCGATTGGGCGAGCTCATGGAGGAAATTCGAGTGGCCCAATTTAACGACGAACGAGAGAAGTTACGGGCCGGAGCTAGATCCTGCATCGACAAGGCGCAAGAAGAGCAACGCAGATCTTACAATTTACGAGCGCGACCGGCAACCGCCTACAAGGAAGGAGATTTGGTGGTCATCAAGCGGACGCAGTTCGGCCCTGGACGGAAGTATGCTGCGGAATATCTTGGTCCGTACAAGATAACGAGTGTTCGACCCCATGATCGGTACGATGTGACGAAGATCAACGGTGAAGGGCCAAAGACGACCTCGACGGCTGCATCACACATGAAGCCATACCGGATGTAATACGGTGGAGATCCTCCGGGGCGGAAGAATCTGTCGAGGAAAGGCCGTGTGAAGTTGGGTGACGCGAGTGTGTGAGCGAAGAGTGTGTGTGAGCGTGTGAGCGAGGATGAACGTTAGGATGAACGCGAGCGTGTGTGTGTGAGTTCAGCGCGATAATGGAATATAAGCAGCGCGCGAGGCTGAACTGGGGCAGTTTGGATTTGGATTTGATTGAATAAAGCGAAATTTGTTTGAACTTCTAAATTCCTTACTCACATTAATATGTTGTGTAGATAACATATGATCCATACCAAGTTTACCATTTACCCAGCCGTTAAGCATTCGTTTCGTATTACCTAAGTCAATTAAATGCAGTGAATCACCAACTATTATTTGACTGATCAAATCTAAGTTATCCAAGTTTAAAATAGGAGAATCAAACTTATGATGATCGCCATACACGCGCATTCTAAATCTTTCATCTGTGCGCTCTGGAGCAATACATGTCGGGAATGTTACTCTTCTTCGCATACTCCGTCCTTCCGTAATGCACTTCAAGCAACCGTGACGAGCGTTGTAGTTGGCTACACCTGTTCAAAAAGGATTAAGGTAATATGAAAGTTGATGTAATGTTGTAATTGTTTTATATTACCTTTGATATATGCACGAGCTGGAGAATCAGCTATAATGGCACGTATTTGTATCGCTACTTTTCTGTTTTTGATGAGTAGTCCATTCTTCATGAGAAAATTTAGCTCATCCACGAAAGGCCGAAGAAAGTGTTCGATACTTGCCGGTTTTGACGATCCACAATATATGGCAGCTACCATAACTGGCACTTCCAATTAACTACGGGACCCGTTTTACTTTCTAATCACTAGATCCGCACCTGCCGGCGGGAGTTACCACTAACGGACTCCCCCCGCCGGGAATTCCGCCCTTTGAGGGCCTAAAAATGGAAATTTGAAGAATTTCACCGTTTGTATCTATCTTAAACACTAATATACCGTATGCCGTTAGCCTTCGTCCATTTCCGTGCCGGATTCTTTCTTTAAAATCAATTTTGTTTAGCGCCCTGATGTCGCCTCTTCCGTAACCGCCGCCTCTTCAGCTGTACTCAGAACCGGCGTCCGTTCGGGTGATCCCGAGCCAGGCAGCTCATTCAATGGGGGAGGTTGAGCCTCGATCTCCATGTCGCGA
Source organism: Anopheles funestus (assembly GCF_943734845.2). Lineage (NCBI taxonomy): Eukaryota > Metazoa > Arthropoda > Insecta > Diptera > Culicidae > Anopheles > Anopheles funestus. Next base: position 20,797,862 of record NC_064597.1, on the reverse strand, counting down.
GCCTGCCTGTGGCGCAGCCTACGCGCCCTCTCGTTCTCTTGGCGTCGCTGTCTCTGCTGCTCCAGCTCAATGGCTGAAGCCGGTTGCCTTCCACGGCGCCGTCTTACCCCCGGAAGAGGAGCCAATGTCCCGGCTCGAACTCTCTCGCTGTACCGTTGCTGATTTAGGTTCGGCAGCAAACCCCGCGCGTCTGTGGTGGTCAGCGAAGGAAGCAAGCCTCTGCTCTGCTGGAGAATCGCTGGCACTGAAGAACCTGCCTCCTCTACTGCAACCTCTTCCGACCGTTGTACCGTTTCACTAGCCGTAGTGCGTGCCAGCAGTGCCGGCGCTAACTGGACGTCGCCGAGCCGCTCCATTCTGCGAAGCTGTCGCCGACTACGAGCGTCTCGATTGCGCGCCTCACGCCTTCGCTGCAGTATCTGTTCTGCTTCCGTCGAGTCCATGGGCGGGTCTTGCGAAGAACCGGCCTGCGTGGTTCTGGAGGCTGCCAGAGCACGCGATTCCTCCCGCCAGTCTTCCTGCAGAACGGAGAATATCCGTTTCGATGCCTGCTGCACGCGGTTCCATGTCTCCGCACTCTCGAGCAGTCGCCTGCCGAGGTTGTCTTCATCAACGTCGTCATCCGTCCCACGTTGCAGCAACTCTGCGCGAACGTCTGCAAAGCGTGGGCACACGAACAATACGTGGGCCACCGATTCCACCGACCCTGCACACCTGGGACAATCCGGGGACGGAGCAAATTCGCACACATTGAGAAACTCATGGACGAAAGCATGTCCACTAAGTGCCTGGGAGAGGAAAAAATCCATCTCACCATGCCTCCGTCCCGTCCACAAGCGCACTTCTGGTATCATGCGGTGGGTCCAGCGTATGTAGCGACTCGCCGTCGACGATGCAGCCGCATCGTTCCACTGTTGTTGCCACTGTCGGAGCGATTCCTCGTGCTCTTCGCGACGGACAGCTGCTTTGCTGGCCTCCGGATCTTCTTGCTGTCGGCGATAACAGCGGGCGTCCTCACCAATCAGGAGACGGTACGGCAGTTCCCCGGATAAAACTGCAGCTGCCTCGCAGCTGGTAGAGTGGAAGGCGCTCACAATGCCCTGTGCCAGGGGACGCTGTACGCGATTCAAAATTCGTCTGCACCACTGTCGATCCGTAGCTTCCGCCCAGATGGGTGCACCATAACGAATTATGGATGCGGCCACCCCAGCGAGCAACTTCCGTTTCTTCACCTGAGGGCCACTATGGTTGCGCATTATGTTCCGCAATGCGCGCACAACACGGAGGGCCTTGTCCACGACCATCTCTACATGCGGGCGCCATGACATATGGTCATGCAGCATGACACCCAGGTATCGAATCTGCCGCTTGGAACGCACTTCTACTCCCCCGATGTTCACAGGGACATTTAAGTATCCCTTTCGTTGACTGGAAATCATTACGATCTCCGTCTTTTGGGGAGCTAACGAAAGATGATGTCGCTGCAGCCATTCGTTCACTGCCGCCACGGCCTCTTCAGCCAACGCCGCTGCATGTCGGGTCGGGCCCAGAATGGACCCCTGTGGAACGCCCGCCGAGACTCGACGTGTTACCGGGCCTTCCGCCGTATCGTACGTGAGCTCCCTGTCGGCGAAGTAATCCCGCAGTATGCGACACAACTGAGTCGGGACTCCCTTCACCTGGAGCGCATCATAACTGGCACTTCCGGCATTCCATGAATGTTGACTAGTATTGGCCAAAATTGTTGTTTACTGCTTTTGAAAATCGACAAACCGTCGATTGATATATTCAGCAACAGCGTTGAATCGGGACGAATATTTGCAATGCTACAAACAAACATAATCGTATATACCAGAATGACTTATGTTTAGATTATTTACCCCAGATCAATTACCTTTGGTCGTGTAAAAAACATTTTTGGATTCCGTGGTACCAGTATTGGCCTCCTTGTATCGTTAATATTTCCAAAGAAGGGTTTCGATTGGTTTTCAGCAAGGTTCTTGCATCTTTAGGCAGCTTACAGTTACTTATTCGTCGTATTATCTCCATAACTTCCTCGATCGACTCGTATGTTTGGTTTTTAGATACGGCCCAGCGACGTAAAGCATCTTGCACTGAAAACGTTTCTGTACAGTTTTCCGATTCTTGCTCTTCATCTGAGCTTTCAATAAGATAGTCGACAACATCATCATCATTGTCTTCACTGGCTTCATCGTCATTACATCCCAATGATACGTTGATTTCATTTTCACAGTCAGCCGGTGAGGGGTGATTATCTACATTACTTGAATGCTGATCGATTACGTTTGGAAGGGCTTGTATAACTGTAATTCAGACATAATACTATTAGAACAAGAGTACAAACACACATTAAAACTTTGTTCTCACCATTAGCACTTCCACTTGCAACGAGCGCATCATCCTGTTCTAGTTGAACGAGACGATCACGATTGCGATATAAAAGGGAATTGAATCGAATTCGCTTCGAGAAAGACTTATCCATTTCATTTTCTCCACGGAAACCAGACATTTTCATCAATCACTTAAAATATCACTGAAATATACGCTTCGGATTATTCACACTTTAGCTTCGGCGTCTTTAATGTTTTTATTTACGCGGCAATTTGGTGTGACAGCTACAAAAAACAACAATGTTTGAACCAAACAAACAATATCAATAATAAGAACACCAATTATTATTGGTTAAAAAATTTCATTTGTGAAAAAGTCTTATGAATGTGATTAAAACTTATGTGTAAAATTCATAAAAGAGTTTCAAAATTATTTTCACATAGACTTTTGCCGTATATTGCAGTAAAAAAGCTTTAAAAGCAAATGAACTCATTAACTTAGTAATATAAATAGGCAATCTGGGCCCGTCCGGCTGTCTTTTGCAGCCTGGGTTACACTTAAAAGCACACCAATCAATGTAGTGGACAATAAAAGTGTGTTTGTAAAAACGGTTAGAGTTGAAGGTGAAACCATGATGGCGTTAGTAGTTTCAGGAGCACGTGTTTCAACAATTCAGCGAAAATGGGCAGATAAAATAGGAAATTTGAAGCCTACTCACAAAATTTTAAAAGTGTTTGATAGAAAAGAAATAGAGCTGAATTCAAAAGTTGTCATGGAATTAGTAATAGACAACGTTAAGCTGGAAATCGAGCTTCAAGTAGTGCCAAATTGGGTACAGGACACCGCGATAATAATCGGTGAATAAGTGTTGGGAAAAGAAGGATTAGTAGTGTAGCGTCGAGTATAAGGATGAGAGACTAAAGAGTGAGTTGTGCAGGGTTGAGTATAAGTATGAGAGAATAAAGAGCCAGTTGAATAAAAGCTGTCAAGCGAAGAGGATGTCCGATCTCGTGTTTTGTTCGTGAAAGAAAAGATCGTGCTTTACAGTCACTACAATGGCGCAGTTTTGTGGTTTTAAACCTACGCTTCCATAGTTAGTTGTTAAATGTGAGGGGTTGTTGTTCGTCCATCATAGTCCAATAAATGGTTAGTTAGTAGATTGAGTATAATCGGGGAGATACGCCGTAATGCACATTTCAATATGAAATCGATGCCGAACCTAGGATCAACGAAGAACCAATACGTATGCACAATTCTTAAATGAATTAGATTCCTATATCACGCACATTCCCATACGGAATCGATGCCGACCACACGTACATTCCTTTGGGGAATCGATACGAATGCACAATTCTTGTAAGAATTCGATGCCCACATCACGCACATTCCTGTAGAGAATCGATGCCGACCCCACGTACATTCCTTTAAGAAATCGATACGAATGCACAATTCTGGAAGGAATTCGATGTGTGGTACATACAGGATTACCATCCGAAAACATCCCAATTGACATTTTATAGCGGATTTCTAGCGTTTTTCGAGCTATCGGTCCCTTAAACTGGCCCCTTAAACGTCCCTTAAAGCCGCAAGCTTTAAGGGTCGTTTAGACCAGTTAAACGCTTGCTTTCATGCAGTTCTCCCATGGTTGCTATATTTTCTCATCCCAGCTGTCATTTGACAGCTGAATAATCAAAACAAAAAAATTGCTGTGTGATGTTTTCTCGGTGGTTTATTTTTACAAATTGCTCTATAAAACTCCGTCGAATTCGCCGCGTTCACTGAAGTTACTCTAGATTAAAAGAAAAGGTATGGTTTGTGATAGTTTTTCACATAGAAAAAGACGTTTTTAACATAATCTTATGTTCGGAGCAGACAAAATGTCTCGGGAACCGGCATCGGCAAATCCCTCCTACACTTTGCTGGCGTTGAAGGCCAAATTGCCGGGGCTAACGATAAAGGCATCTCCATCATCCGGAACAGCATCACCCTCCACCGTTGCATTGGCAGCATCTGTAGATGCAAAAGCAAATTCTGAGCCTGTGATCACCGAAAACAACAAACTTTGTCGGTCAATACCTACCGTTAGCATTTTGCAAGCACCATCTTCGAAGATTCCGTCGCCATTTAGACCCACATCACCAACATCCAGTGTCGTTGATACACCACCAGCACCGCTATTGCCTAAAAATAAAAACGAACATGTTCATCTGATGCACATCAAAACTGAAAGATTGCTCCGACCGACACCTATGCTTATCAAAACAGAAAGAACTTACCGACCAGCACCTATAGTAAAAGCTTCCGTTACCAGCAATATAGTACCATCCAAAACCATCGGAACAAAATTATCATCGGCAGCAGCACCGGCACCACTCCCTCCTGTAACACAAAGAATAAACTAACATCCTGTGATTATCAAACGAGATAAAATTTACCGACCAGCACTTACGATGAAAACTTGCAGCACTGTTCCGTCCCAGGCATCTTGCACTACTATACCATCAGGCAACCATCCAGCCAACCATCTAGTTTCTGCAGCACCACACTCTTCTGTAAAGGAAAATATGAACAATCCAGCTATTTTAAAACCCGGAAAATTTTACAGACCAAAGCTTAGCATCAATAATACTTCCCTGAATACTTCAGCAAAGGTCACGTCTCCGGCATCATGCAGTACACCACCTTCCATCGCTACTGCAACACCTGATTCAATCTCAGAGAGTGCAAAAGTTAGCAACAAGGTGCTGGATGGAATATCGAGAATCGAAGGAATGTCGGGAGTGATGATGAAGTCGATGTCGCTTTTATGGTCTGAGCTAAGTTATTGCACGGACCATAAAAGAAAATCTGTGAATACAAAAGAGCAACAAACATCAACACACACACACATCATCAGTTGAAATTCCAATAATTGCATCCGAAGATCAACTAAAACGGTTTAATGAGCAGCTGCAGGAAGAACCTTATTTTCAAAGAATCCTTCACCAACTTTCTGATGTGCAAAGTACCGGAAAGAAATATGCAAAGAATATCATGCATGACGCTTTCGTCAAACTTTTTAAGAGGGAATTTGTAGTGCAATGCAGCTGGCGAGGGCAAGCTAAATAAGGAACAAAAGTCAGGATCGATGAAAACATTCATCTTTTGCGACTGTTTAAAGAGATTGGCGAAGACGCGGGATTCAATGTGACGAGCGAAGATGTCGAAAAATTTTCAAAACTAAATTATATAACGCAAAAAGTTGCGTAAATAACAACAAGGGGGTGATTAAAAGCTCCGCCAAGATTGGTCACACACGTGTACAAAAAGTTCCTAAATGAATTATTTACCAAAGTTCCTAAATGATTTAATTGAATTATGAATTTATCGTTACATTTAATTGTTGGTTTTTTGTTCGGTTTAAAAAACCTGAACAAGGAGTTAATTGATGCTACTTCTTATTAGTCATAATATTGTAATCAGTATTTCGAAACACACAGGAGTAACCCTGCTTCGAAATAAAACGATAAGATCGATAGGACCGAAGTAGCGCGGTGAGAAAAGGTATTAGTAAAACAGCGATAGCAAGCGAAGGACGTGTGTACGATATTTAGCTCCAAAAATAAATTTTACTGTTACAATATGAAATATAAATTAATGTATAAATAGAATTTTTTCATGCAATTTAATGAATGGAAGTTAAAACCAGATTGAATTTCTAGCTAATCTATGATACAAAACAAAGGGGAAATTATAACGAAACGGAACACTATCATATGGAAAAATTATAAAAATAGAATAACAACGTGAAAGCAATATCTTTGCTGGAAGCACCACACTACCACACTACCAGCTACCTAAAAAGAGATCAATTTGTAAATTAGTTCAGGTTCCTTTCAATAACTCGTTGTAGTTCGTTTATTTTTACTTACTCGGATCGAAGTGTATGCAGCAGAGGAAAGAACACTGTTGATTTGGGTCGAACTGAGGGCTGGACAGCGACTAGCTTGCATCTGACATCTGCTAATTCCACTTCCACGTCTTGTGTCGGAACGTCCGCCGGTATTTTGTATATAAGGATATCAGATGACGAAAAAATCGACTCCGGATCATCCTCGCTAAAAAGAATAAAAGAATGAAAATAAATCAAAATTGTAGTTATATTGCTTTCCTACTAGCATGAAGTTGTCATTGTAATGCACGGCATTCAAAAGTTTTACCACTCCGTTAATCTTCGTCAAAAACTATTCGTCTCTAGGTAACGGTCGAAGAGCAAAATCACAGGCCAAAAAGATGCCTTTCTTTTTTCGCCTATAAAAAATTACTCTGTGTTGTAAACGCCGTCAGAAGACATCGTACGCTGATACCGATGTGAAAACGCCGCCAGAAGACATCCTATGGCCCATCGCTGCTAAAAGGCACACCGTCAGAAGACATCCCATACCGCATCGCTGAAAAAAGGCACGCCGCCGTAGCCGCCATCGCTGAAACCAAGAACGCTGCCAGCAGACGCCGTATGCCGCCATCGCGCTGTCCTGAACCACAATGCTGCAAACGCTCAATTAAGCGCAAGGTACGTGAACCCTTTATTTGCCACTATATATATTTTTTTAAGAAAGCTAGCTAGAAATTCTATTTGTCGATAAATGTGATTATTTGAATGAAACTAAGTTATGCTAATAGCGTTAAAGTGTCCGATTATCAAAGTGAACCATTTAAGATAGTGTTTTATACGGCTCAAAATTTAATTTAGTGTTAGTGTGATCAATCCTAAAATTTTGGTTGTGTTTAGAGTAAATCGAATTACACTTGTCCCTGCAGTTGTGGTATAATCGTTCAATCGTTATTAAACGTGCTATTTATTTCTTTTTTTTTACTTCTCCAATACAATTATTAACACATATTCGAATCGAAAAAAAAATCAATCAATCTTTGCTTTATCTACACACACATTCTTTAATCTGAATGAGGAGAACTATTTGTAAGCCTCGGCTCAACGAAACAGCAATTGGTAAGAAGACAACAAGGCCCAAAATGGCTCCCAAGTTAGACATACAACTGGCGATAAAATTATTGAAGTGAAACCTTTCGATGGAACCACCACATTGCTAAACGCATATATAGAAAGCGTACAATTATTAATGGATTATGCTGAAGGAGTAGAAGAAAAGGATATTCTTAAATTTGTGAAAACCACTTTAATCGGTATTGCTCATGGAGTAATCGACTCAGCAGGCTCAATCAATCAAGCTTTTGTTCTTCTAAGGTCACGCTTTAGTGTGCATTTAACGCCACTAGCAGTGGAAAGAGAAATTTTATCGTTGAAGCAAGGTTCAAAAACGATATCCGAATTTGGACACGAGTTGGAAAAAATGGTCGCTAAACTTGCTGCTGCACATGTGTCCAGTGGAACTTTCCAGACGCAATATACTGCACATAATATTGTGAATCCTATAGCAGTTCGCGCATTCATACAAGGTTTAAATAAACCTAATACTAAATTTTTCTTACAAGCCCGAAACCCTTCCACTCTAAATAGAGCCATATCCGACGCATTAGAGTGTAAACCTAGAACAAATGTTGCAGAGGATAGAGAAATGACGTTATGGTGTTCATCCCCACGCTACACGCATCGCTATACCAGACGCCCACAGAACTCATATCACCCTAGATCGTTTTATAACCAATCCTATAGAGGCTCATACTCACCAGTTAAAATCAAATCCGGTATACCAGTAATAGTAATCGACGACCATATAGAGGAAGACACTATTCCTATAATCATCCCCAACCTAACGCAAACAGTCGAAACAATGCTACCACTAGAGTGCATTTAGGAAACGTTAACCCGTTAGAGCCAGCCAATGATACCCTTCCAGAATGCGATGTCGAACAAGACGAAGTTATTAATTTATTTCGTTAAGTTACACTTCAATAGCAGTGTTAAAGCTAAATTCTTTTTGTTTGGAAAATACCATGATCTTGTGATTGACACAGGAGCAACTTGTTGTGTATTGAATATTAATTATCTACCCAACAATGTAAGCATTGATAATACATAAAGCTGTTCTCAATTTCGAAAACATGAAACTAACTTGCACCGCAAATCATAATGCAGAAAATCTAATAATTCCCCCAAAAACTGAGATAGTCACTTATTTTGAAACAACTCAAACAAATACTTGTGTTGTATTAAATGATGTACTTCAACCAAATGTGTATATTGCTAACACTATTGCTCAACCTAATAACGGTAAAATTCCAATAAGAATAGCTAATTTTCAAAATAAACCAGTAAACATATCAAATTTAAACCCTACTATAAAACCTGCTTCAGAATATACCATATTAAAAATTAAAACCTCCCATCATGATACTGAACACGCTAATCAACTGTTAAAAGAGTTAAATTTATCTCATTTATCTGAATATGACAAATCAGTCATTGGAAAAATTTGCCTCAAATATAATGATGTATTTTGTTTGAAAAATGATACATTGAGTACAACTTCAATTTACGAAGCATCCTTGAAAGTAAAGAATAATACTATGCCTTTATATACTAAACCTTATCGTATGGTAGTACTCCCAAAAAGCAGAAGTAGATAAACAAATCGCTGAAATGTTGAAAAATAAAATATTAGAAGAAACAAAATCAGAATGGAATAGTCCAATATTATTGGTCCCTAAAAAGAGTGCTAATGACAATAAAAAATGGAGACTCGTAATAGACTATCGGAGAGTTAATACGGTATTGCAGGACGATAAATTCCCTCTACCTAACATCGACGAAGTCATTGATACCTTATCTGGATGTAAATACTTTTCACATCTGGATTTATCACAGAGATATTATCAATATCCATTAAGGAAAAAGGATAGACCTACTACAGCTTTTACAACCCCCACTGGTCAATATCAGATGACTATGCTACCGATGGGATTGAAAATAAGTCCATCAACGTTTTCATGAATGATGACAGTAGCCATGTCAGGGTTAAATACGGAACAATGTCTAATATATTTAGATGATATTATCGTATTTGGGAACACATTGGAAGAACATAATCAACATTTGATAAAAGTGTTTGAAAGGTTAAGACAAGTAAACCTGAAATTGAATCCGGAAAAGTGTCATTTTCTAAAAGAAGAACTAATCTATTTAGGACACTATATTTCTGCGGAAGGAATTAAGCCTGATCCGAAAAAACTGGAGTGTATTAAAAACTGGAAACCCCCAAAATCTTCAGATGAGACGAAAAGATTAGTAGCATTTGCAAATTACTATAGGAAGCATATTAAAAACTTTGCTGAAATATGCATGCCACTAAATCGATTAACAAGAAAAGGAGTACCATTTGAATGGACTCTGGATTGCGAAAACGCATTTCAAAAGTTAAAGGAAACATTTGTAAATCCTCCCATCTTAGACTTCCCAGATTTTGGTACAAACGATACTTTTAATTTGCACACCGATGCATCTAACACCGCCATAGGAGCAGTTCTTAGAATTCAGAACGGAAAACCAATATCATATGCTAGTAGAGCACTAAACAAAGCAGAACTCAATTACGCAACTATTGAAAAAGAGCTATTAGCAATTGTATGGTCAATTAAACACTATCGTCCCTATTTATATGGAAGACACTTTCATATATTTACTGATCATAGACCGTTAGTATATTTATTCACTATGAACAACCCATCAAGTCGGTTACCTAAATTTCGCCTCTTGTTAGAAGAATATAATTTCACCATTAACTACAAAAAAGGAGCAGAAAACGTAATAGCGGATGCCTTGTCTAGGTTACCAATTTCTGAATTGAAAGCCATGGATACACAAAAAGAAGTGTAAATAACCACTAGAGCTAAAACTGTTAGCAACGATACTTGCCAAGACACTAATGAGTCAGCAGTATCTAAAGTAACCCATACTGAGCTACAGTTATGTCCAAATGCAAAAGATCTTGTTATCTCAGAGCACAAAATCAGGCTAAAGTCTGAAACACGACCCCCCCCCCCCCCCACTCACGGTCACTCATCTGCGTGTCAATTTTTCGTACAGGGTGGTTCGGAGACTATGCAATGTGGCCTGAATTTGATTTTTTTTTACAATTACTATTAAATTGTAAGTAGGTTTTCGCATAGTGAAAAGTGATTTATTCATCGAGGAACCAAGTTCCATACGCTGTTTATGAAACTGTATAATTTTCCTCATTTTTGGCCCAACTTTGCCCCATAGCTCCGCCGGTATCCAAGATATCGCCAAACTTCTGGCCATGGCTAGATGGCACTTGTGGCTACATTTTGTCCATGCACCACTAATCGCTACCATGTCTGTGGCCGGAGCTATTCGCGAAAGTTCCAACGGATCGCCAATCTTTGACCTGTGGTCGATAGATGGCATCAATTGCTACATTTTCTTCTTCAACGGCCATGCCCTCAGGTGTCTGTGTCTCGAAACATAATTAAAAAAACACGCAACCGATTTCGAACCACCCTGCACGAAAAAAAGTCACTCAAATGAGTGCCCGTGATGGGGGGGGGGGGGGGGGTGTCGTGTTTCAGACTTTAGCCCAAAATCATATTACCTCAATCCACCACTATCGTTCACTTACGAGGAATGATAGTAAGGATACAGTCTTACCGTGCAAATAGACCTGGAGCGACATTTCTCGCGCGACATTTCTCGCGCGACATTTCTCGTCAATATTCGATGAAATGCGATGAAAAGTCCATATATAAAAAACAGCATCGAAACGTCATTTCCATAGAAACACATAGAAATATTCCAACGAAGTAGGCACAGAAATGTCTCGCCGAGCGATTTGCTTTGTTTGCAGAATTGAGCTACTTTTGAGAAATGTCGCGCGAGAAATGTCTCTCTACGTCTATTTCCACGGTTACATTAAATCATTGAAAAAAAAAAACATACTTGGTCATTAAAAAACGTGATAGTTATACTACACAATTAATGGAAAATTTAAAAAGCCTAAATGAGAAGGGAATGCCTAAAATTATTATATTGAACAAAGATGTCAGAGTAATAGGAGAGCACGAAAAAACAAAGAAATTACTCATTATGAATGATTACCATACTCTACCTACTGCCGGACACGCCGGAATTCGCAGGACTCTAAACATAATTAAACAACGATATACTTGGCCAGGAATAGATAAAGATGTGAAAGATATGATCACAAAATGCAAACAATGCCAACTTAATAAATCGAGAAAACCGTTTAAAATACCTCTTAAAATAACAGATACTGCGAGTAGAGTAACGGAAAAGTTGTTTATAGACCTCGTTGGTCCGTTAGTTAATGCACAAGGATTTGAATAAATCTTAACTACACAATGCGATCTAACAAAATTTATAACAGCCACACCTATAGCGAATAAATCAACCGATGTAGTCTCAAAAGCTTTTGTTGAAAACGTCATCTTAAAATATGGAGTGCCAGAAACCATTTGCACTGACAGAGGCACGGAATTCCTATCAGAATTATTTAATGAGATATGTAGAACGCCACAAATAAAGAAATTACAATCGACAGCTTATCACCACGAAACCGTAGGAGCTTTGGAAAATTCACATAAACAACTGGGTAACTTTTTAAGAATTTATAGCGAAGAAAAAGCATTAGATTGGAATGAATGGGTAAGCTTTTATGAGTTTGCTTATAATAACACAGTACATACCGCTACAGGATACACACCGTTTTTCCTAATGTACGGAAGACAAGCTAATCTACCATCTAACATAACAACTGATAAAGTACAAAGAGTATACTACAACTTAGATGATTATTCAAAAGTGTTACCAATCAAATTAAAGATAGCCCATGAGGAGGTGAGGAATCGATTATTGCAAAATAAGGAAAAATGTAAAAAATATTATGATACAACAACAAAACCGAGATCATTTCAACCAGGAAACCAAATACTAGTCCGAAAAGAAAATAGCAAAAAACTAGAAACGCCATACAACGGTCCCTACACCGTAAGCAAAGACGAAGGAGAAAATGTAAGAAATGAGTATCAGGGAAAAAACGAAACAATACACAAAAATAGAGTTAAGAGATGGCACGAGTAAAAATAAAAAAAAAATTGGGCGTGTCATGGAGTAAATGGAGCAAATAAGTAAATCGTGTAACGCACGCTTTATTATAGTAAGTTACCGAAGTAGTGAGTGCCTGCGCGAGGCACTCAGTTAGGATATATAATTAGAGGCAAATAGTGGGCACACGCTCTCTCTGTTCGTACGTCGTGGGTAACGCACGTTACCAAATCTATAAAACGCGCTAACCCCAATCGGACGTTTTGTATGAGTTTCGGCAAAAGTTGCGTCCTATTTTTCGTATACCGAAACGTTTTCCGCTATTTGTTCCGACAATCAGTCAGTCTCGTCCAAACAGCAGGAGGACTGCAGGATTTTTGCTGTCATCGTGCGGATGTCTAGCAAAAAGCTCAATTTCAAAATTAAAGCAAAAAAGCTTGTCACAGCCGTTGCCACACTTTTTTTCTATGTGTGGCGATTGATCGTCTTTTTTTCTCTTGCTTGCTCTTGCTTATTCTAGTATTTGTTCGATTCGCGAGTTCTGTTCTGCGCTGGTATGTCTTGCATCGCGTTCGTTCGTTCGTTCTGCCTATGGCTTGTCGGTTTGTTTCGTTTTGACTAGTGGTATAGGATTTAGACCGTACTATTATTTCATGGTTAGGGTATCCTCGCGCGATGTGCGCAAGGGTAAGTATGATAGTCATATACGGGAGTGATATTGCCAGCTCGCCCATGTGTGTTTTCTGTAAAGATAGTAATGGTAGGAAATATCGGGAATCGATACCAGACTTACATTTGGAGGTGGTGTTTCAGGCGTCCGCGAACTGATGGTACCAACAATTTGGCGCCAAAAGGATTGATACGGACCAGGTTTTGTTCTACGTGCGATGCTTCGAACGAAGTACCATCAGCTGTTCTGTTATGGTTCTATTGCCGGTGGTGCTTCGTGCGCGATGCATCAACATGTTGTGGACTGATCTGAGCAATAATGATTTTTAGGTTGGTGTTTTTTGTACGAGTGTTTTTATTTTTCAACATAGAATGGCGATCCTCGCACACGGACCGTTTTTACGTAGCTTTAGTTAGACGATTTTACAATGATATTTGTTGAATTATGTATGGGTTTGTTGTTAAAATAAACATACCTTTTTTCGTAGGCTTTCGTGACATCTAATATGCAAAGCCGTACCAGAACATTATCAATCGTACATATTCTTGGCTATTGCTTGATACCGAATAGGGTCGTTACAGATGTCGCGAAGTACATTCATGTACAGTGCACTGTTAAATGTTTCATTGCGTTTCAATGTCTACATGCGCCTTTTATTTAAAGTGCCTGAGCATCTTTTGCACGGCATCGATTGCGCTGGTAAGAAGAGAACGCTAGAGAATGTTCCAGGTGTTCCATGTTAGATTCAGCTGTGTTGTGATATGTTTTGCACTTAATATTAGTTTTCCAGGAAGTGTCGCTACGGTCGCATCCTACAGAAACAGTTTGGCTCACGGACTTAGCTGGTGCAATGCAATGCAATGAGCAATTGAATGAAAGGATCGATGGCAAATGAAATGTTGTGATCAGCAACTCTGGCTGGCAAAGACAAGCATTAGAAGAATGCTTCGCGGAACATCGGCCACGCAATCGATTTGTATTAAGGGAAATGCAAACAGAATTGTTATTCATATTGAATTGATAGAACTGTTTATCTTTCACAACACGAAGAAAGCTGTAACGTGTTCCAAAATATGTTATGAAACTTAAAAAGAGCTACATTAACACAACATAGCTGTGTGTAGATATTTCAATTCACAATGACTTCCAATGTTGTTTTAATTGTATTGTTCAGTCTATTATGACTAATATTCCACAACTGTGAGAAGCTGCGGTAAGTTCTTCAGAACGCCTTGTCACAAATAGTTTGCGCATTATTTCATCGGTTGATCATTTGACGATGGGTCTGAACGACAAGCCAAGCCATTCCTTAAGATAAAATATCGTTTGAATCATTGGGATCACGAAACACTATTGTTTTACGCTCCAGTTTTTGACTACTCACGACGGTTTTATCATCCACAGCTTCCATGCATATGATACGACGTATACGCATGATACAAATGTTGGGATAATTCTACAGTGTGAGCATATGGCGAACTAGTACTTTGGTGGCTCTTTATTTCACGGTCCTTTAATCAAATCGGATTTCAACGCCCAAAACGTCTATTAGCTCATAACAAAACCGTGGTAGAAAACAGCAACAGCTTCGACACATGAGCATGAGCTGTTGTTTTATTTTTGTGTGATGCCTTTGTGCATTCGCCTCTCTAAATATGGACTAATAATTATGTTAACAATAATGATAAAAATTAGGAAAGCAAATGTACAGCGATTCATCAGCGATTCTGTATACGATCCCGCAAACAATTCGGATAGCTTTGATTTGTTGTTGTAAACCAATGCATTTGTTGTTCTTGTAGGAGTTTGGAGCAGTCTGACAAACGCGCGGATTGTACACTTTTGTATCGACGGTAGAACGAGCGTGAGTACGAGCAAGAGGGCATAACCCAAGAGAAGCGAACAGCATGAGAAAACTCATCAGACTCGACTCGAGCTTTCTGATCGTCTTTCGCTCATTGTCAGTGCGAGCAGGCTTGGAATATTTTTTAGAGGGAGACGTTCTGTCATTTGCTCTTGACAAGTCGAAACTTTTTGCTTGGGCTGCTCGCTTGATTTTACACCATTTTGTTTTGCAAAGTGCTTGTGCGATTCAGACAGAATAGACGCGTTGAAGAAATTTTTCGATAAAGTCAAATTTTGGATAAGGACAAATTTTGCAATTATGCCTCGCAAATCAGTGAAGCTCGGTTGGGTTGTCGAAGACAGCGAATCAGCGACATCATCGTCGATTATTAAAAACGCGCCGGACCTAGGATCAACGGTACTTCCTTCGATTTCATTCGCCACCCTCCAAATAGGTGAATGTAAGCCGATTGAAGGAGAAGAAGAAATTGATCGAATCAATTTCTTGAAATGGTGTGATATTTTGGAGTCGGGAATGGCCGTATCCGGAATAAAAGAATAGGAAACGAAGTCTAACATATTCAAGATGAAGGCGGAATCTAAACTCTTGGATATACTAGATAACACACCCGATAAAGGTGCTCCTGATGCACATTTACAGCCATTTTCCAACGCGATTCATCGTCTCCGTCAGTACTTTGGCTCTCGGGACTACCTGTTACTACAACGCCAAAAGCTTCGAGCGATGCCGCAGGGAGTTCAAGAGACAGATTTAAAGTATGTGCAACGCGTTACAGCCGTTGCAAGGCTTTGTAATTACGGTGACGAGCAGTTGGTAGAGATTGTTGCTGACGTCATACAAAGCCATGCCACAAATCGGAAGATTCGCGAAGTCACCAGGAAAGCCGCTCGTAAGGGCAATTCGTTGCAGGACCTCATCGATCGTGTACGAGCTTCTGAATTCGAGAAGCAGGCTGAGGACATTTTTACAAAGCATCATCCACCAGAAGAATCTCGTAGCTTATTTGCGGTAGCAACTGCTACCCCTCGTTCAGCCTCTGGTGGTTTTCGTGGTCGAGAATACATCTTATACGATGATCGAGAATACGAACTTGCAGCAAGGATGCGTTCCAGAGCATACGAGCTGCGTTGCTTGTAAGAGGCTTATTCTGAAATTATATAAGCAAATGTCGCAGCAAACGGTGTTTATGACCGAAGTTGCTAACGTCGTGAACCCAGCGAAGAGCAATCGTGTGTCCTCTGAAGATCTGCTTCTTATAACCAACGTCGAGCACCTGGACGAGTTGAAGGGAAAGCTTGGAAGCGACGAGATGTTTTTCCGCAACACAGTTCAGCTGTTGGACTCTAAAATAAGGAAACAAGATGCAGATAATCGGATGCATGAGGCAATCGATCTTGTATTCAGCAAAGTTTTTTTTTCGCGCAATGCAGTTGGACAGGATCTAGCGGAAAAAAAATGTTTTTCGCCAGTACATAAATATTTTAAGACTTTTCATAAGACTTGCTACCAATGATGTAGGAGTGCAAGTCGACCATAGTAATGTAAAAGCATTTTTATTAAGGAAACTGAAACATGCCAAACAAAGAGTTTCGTTAACAGGCAAAATGATAACTAGTTGCCATAAACGGCGTAATAATAATCTTTATTTGTCAAAAGTTAATTTTTAGGGATTTAAAAAGCAATATATATATTTTTTTGCTCGGTTAGAACGGCCTGGCCGTATAGAGACTTATTTTACCACGTATCAGGATAGTCAGTCCATGCCACAGGGGGACGGTCCGGATGGGATTTGAACCCGGTCTTGCCGTGTGGACTGGCGTGGTTTTCCTCGTTTTTTCGTCATGTTCGTCTGAGGAGCATTGGGTTTGTGGCGAAACACAACAAAACAGGCACCAGGCAACAACAACAACACAACATTTCTTCAGAATATTAGCTGCAATAGTCGACACACCATACAATAGTGCCCAACAAGTTTTCACCAGAAGCGCTGCAGACAATGCTCGGTTCCGGGGAAATTTGGCAGCGCTGAGCAACGCCCGTACACACGTGCCCGTGTCAGGATACGACACACAGTCGATGATCACCCGCTCAACAGAACGGACCTCGCGAACGCGATACGCAAAGTGAACGCAAAAGAATATACGTGTGAAATAGTCCAATAAATATTACACCACAAATAAATTGGCTATATTGGTGACCCCGTGTGAAAAAACAGTTTCAGTGCTCGTGCGTGTGCCAAAACGAAACACTTACCGTGAAACCGTGTACCGCGCCAAATCGGAAAAACCGTGTGCTGTTCCGTCAAAACGCACTCACAAAAGCAAACGCATACACGTATACGCAAAAACGAATCCGGAAAGTGAATCAAGTAAAGCAGACGTCACCCAAAGCGCAAAAATGAATCCGGAAAGTGAATCGAAAAACGAAATTGCTACCCCGCAGTTACAAGTGCTAAAGATAAACTATCCGGCGTTCGACGGCGATGACGTAGACATGTGGTTTGTTTGCCTCGAGGCAGCGTTCGAAGTTAACGGTATTAAATCCGACAAAACCAAATTCAACGCACTCATCGTTGCACTGAGCACTCGTGCGAAGCATGTATATTCCACCATCTCTCGATGCAGTGAAATGACAACGCAGGATCGGTACTCTACACTGAAAACCGACGGAATCGCGCATTTCCATCCATCCGAGACCAAAAGAATTTCCACCTTGTTAGCAGGGGTAACTCTCGGTGACCAAAAACCCAGTTCACTATTATCGCAGATGCGACGTACAGGTGGCGCGGGATGCAGTGATAAGATACTGGCCAACATATGGGTGCGAGCACTACCTTCGACAGTCCGTTCCATCCTTGCTGCCATGTCAACGGCCAGTCTGGACGAACAAGCCAAGGTTGCTGATAAAATTATGGAAGCTCCAAAAAACGAAACAGACTCTGTACAAGATACATCATCCACCCATCAACAAACATCACTCGAAGCACAAGTCGCCGCATTGACAAAGAAACTCGACGATCTTCTGCGCGAACAGCATCGGCGGCCATGGAATCGACGCGACAGTCACCCGAGGAGATACAATAGCCATCACCGCAGCCAGTCCAGAGAACGCGGCCCGTTTATTTGTTATTACCATCGGCGCTATGGTAATTCAGCCAAAAAGTGTGAAAACCAACGCAATCCAGAAAAAATGTGCCAATATTCTCCGGTTCCAAAAAACTAAGTGGTGTGCAGCCCAGCTGCACTAAACTGAAACAAATAGACCGTATACACATTTTGGATCAAGCTACACATCAGAATTTCTTGATCGATACAGGCGCAGACGTTTCCGTTATCCCGCCAACGTTAAAGGAACGTGATATTCCTTCAACGAAACACCTTTTCGCAGCAAACGGGACAAAAATAGATACATTTGGCACAAAACGTCTTACACTGAATATTGGCCTGCGTCGACCATTTGTCTGGATATTCACAATAGCAGATGTAAAATCACCAATCATTGGTGCAGATTTTTTAAGTCATCACGATCTTTTGGTTGATACACGACGAAACAAAATCATCGATAACACCACACGTTTAGAAATTACAAACATCAGCAGTGTTTCCGAACCAGTTATCAAATCGTACGATTCAACATCACCATTTGCCGAAATATTAAGTGAATACAAAGACATAACCATGCTTAACGTTAATCGGAAACAGACAAAAGCCAAGACCGTTCATCAAATCATCACTACTGGCCAACCTGTTTTCTGTCGTCCACGTCGTTTGCCCATTGATAAACTGGAAGCAGCGAAAGCCGAATTTAGATTCCTAATGGAACAAGGAATTTGTCAGCCATCGAAAAGTTCTTGGGCCAGTCCATTACATCTGGTTAAGAAGACTGATGGTACGTGGCGCCCATGTGGTGACTACAGGAATTTAAACGCAATTACAGTCCCTGGCCGGTATCCAATACCACATATTCAGGATTTTTCAAACATCCTGTACAACAAGACAATATTTTCCTGTATCGACTTACAACGCGCTTATCACCAGATTCCTGTTGCAATAGAAGATATTTCAAAAACTGCCATTACTACTCCATTCGGCGTATTCGAATTCAAATATATGACGTTCGGACTCCGAAATGCAGGTCAAACACTACAACGCCATCTACACGACATATTGGGAGATCTTGACTTTGTTTTTCCGTACGTGGATGATCTTTGCATCGCATCCAGCAGCATCGCACAGCACAAAGAGCATCTTCGTCAAGTTTTCCAACGTCTAAGGGAGAATGAGCTGGCCATCAACCCAGGCAAGTGTCAGATTGGTTTACAAGAAGTTACTTTCCTCGGTCACATAATCACAGCAAAAGGAATCAAACCATCCAAGATCAAGGTAGAAGCCATAATAAATTTCCCACAACCAACCACAGCCAAACAATTAAAACGATTTCTGGGAACAATAAACTTTTATCGTCGCCCCATGCAGCAAAGAATCAACAAATACTTCGTAACATGATGCAGGGAAATATTCGTAATGATAACACAATATTAACATGGGATGAAGATACAACAAAAGCTTTCTACCAATGCAAGCAGGATTTGGCTACGGAAACTTTACTCGCTCACCCGTGTGCGGATGCCAAATTGGCGTTGGAAGTAGACGCATCTGGCAACGCAATCGGAGCGGTGTTACATCAAATTCGTAACAACGAACGTCAACCATTGGCGTATTTCTCTCGTAAGCTGAGCGAAAGCAAACAGAAAGCAAGCACCTACGATCGAGAACTTTTGGCAATTTACGAAGCAGTGAAATATTTTAAAGATCATCTCGTCGGTCGTGAATTCTGCATATTTACCGATCATAAACCACTGGTAACAGCTTTTCAACAGCGTCCTGAACGTGTAAGCCCCACTCAACAACGCCAGTTGAGTTTTATCAGTGAATACACCACGGATATCAGACACATATCCGGCGCAAAAAACCATGTAGCAGACATGTTAAGTCGTTTAGAAGCCATCGATAGTCAGCCAATCGATTTCGAAAGTGTAGCAGTAAAGCAACAAACAGATCCGGAACTACAACACCTCTTGTCTGACCCGAACACATCGCTCTGTTTGAAAACTTTTAAAACACACTTAGCTTCGACGCCAATTGTGGTAAACAACGTATTTGGTTCGGATTGACGCTACGGCGCGCGTTCGATTACAACGGTTTACTTCGCGGAACGATCGGTGCGCGGCACTTACTGAAAAGTGCTGACTCGTACTTTACACGGTGACTCATTGGAACGAAGGTGGACTTAAACGATCGGTGCCGGATCGAGCCTTACCTCCATTAAGGGAACACTGATGGGTGGAAATAAAACTCTAGACATGAATTACTTCACTGATGTCAGAATCTCGAGTTGCATCAGCAACATGCTTCGTCCACGATCTGTAACTCGGCACTGTCTACCTTTGCTTCTCGAGCGGCTTTTATTTAACGCTTTCTCTCGATGGTCAGCCAACATTTGTCCATCATGTGTTTGGCAAATGTGTGGCTGCTGGGTTTTCCGGGTTTGAGATATTTTGTGTTTTACAAATGTGATTTCCTTATTTACCGAGTGCAGCCCTTCCGTATCTTTTCTGTGTGTGGTCTTGATGTCAACAAATGTTGCGTTGTGTTTAAATGTTTTCCTATCGTGGTGCTGCGTTATTGCATCCGTCAAGGTTGCATGGGTTTTTTGGGTAACTCTTGTTTATGACCTATTTAATGCATGTGTGCATTGTCGCATCGGCATGCGGTAGTTTATGTTACTTTCTATTTCCTTAAATGGTTCTAGTCCTTTTCCTGATTCGCACAGCGGGTATGGAATGATGTAACATGCTGTAAGCAGATGTGCGTTAGCAGATATGCTACACCTCCCCCCTTTGGAAGAATAATGTAGTATAGCGAGCCATCAACTCTGTTTTTATGTATAACCTGTTTTTCATGTTGTGTATTTTCGATTTCGATATTTGTACCTAATATTTTCGTTACTGTGTAAGGACCTTTGAAGAGTGGGTCCAGTTTTCTTCTATTTTCGTTGGTTATGGCCACTTTGTCATTTACTCGTATTTGGATGGGATTGATTTTTGTTTGCTGTTGTAATGTTTTGTCTTTCTCTCTCTCTATGTATTGTTTTGTTCTATCATGTGCTATTTTCAGTCTGTATCTAAGCTCTTGTGCATAGTCTTCATGATTGTATATTGTTGCGCTGCTTTGTACTATTTCTTTTTGTAATTTCTCATTTCTTCCGAAAATTAGTTCAAATGGTGTATAACCATGCTCTAAGTTTGGTGTTGTGTTATATGCGAATGTGTAGTAATTGAGCCAATTATCCCAATCATCTTTATGTTCATTAGTAAAAATTCTAAGGTATTCATTTAAGCATTTGTGGTTTCTCTCTAATGCTCCTATGGTTTGTGGGTGATATGCTGTTGCGAACTTTTGTTCTATTTTGAGTAATTTGGAAATATTGCTAAAGTTTTCATTTTTGTATTCTGTACCCATATCCGTTCTAATTTCTGATATATTGGTTCCGTATGTTAACATGAATTGTTCTACCAGAGCTTTGGCTACTTGGTTGCTTCTTTGTTTGGAATTGCTATTGCTGTTACATGTTTCGTGAAATTGCATTGTATTGTTACAGCGTATCTGTTGTTGTTGTACGTTTTTTGGAATGGTCCTACTGTATCGATTGATATGATTTGAAATGGTTGTATAGGTGTATCTGTTTTTACAAATGGTTCAATGGTGTTCTTTTGGTGTTTGTTTAGTTTACATAAGTCGCAGTTGTTTACAAAATTTTTAATTGTTTTCTTCTGATTTGGCCAAACATATTCTCTTCTTAGTTTCTTGTACATTTTGCATTGTCCTATATGACCTCCTGTTGGCGTATTATGTGCCTTTTCAAGTATTTCGTTGATTTTAAGTTGGTCTTCGATGTATTGGAGCATTGTAAATTGTTATAACGATCTGCTTTAGTGTTTTCTTAGCAGTCTCCTTTATGATAGATTCTCCTATCCTTTTTAATAACTCGTCTTCTGATGAGACGGCAATATTTTGCACATTATTCTTAATGCATTTGTTTTCTATTTCTCCAAGAAATTGCACTAATGCTGATTTCTCTTTACGTCGTTGCAAATCCCTTTCTAGAATAGGTTGCTTGCTTCCTGTTTCTGATTTTAACTGGATTTCTCTTACTGATAAGAGTTCCTTCGTTCTTTTCTTGTTCTTTAGAACTCCTAAAAGTTCTATAGTATTTTCGTTTTCTCTGTACGTCATTGTTAGTTTTGGTAGTCCTTTAACTTCTTCGTATGAAAGTGCGTGTAACATTTTAGGTTGATCAGACTCTAATATGTTTGTAACATTGTCTGAAGTATTGGCGTTTGTCATTGATCTGGTTATCACATTGATGGCCTTAATCTCATCCGATGTGATTGTGATGCGTGACAAAGCATCCGCTACTACATTCTGTTTTCCTTTCACGTGTTCGATTCTAAAATCGAATTCTTCGAGGTCAAGTCGGATTCTCGTTAGTTTGGATGACGGATTTTTCATACCGAACAGGTAAACTAACGGTCTGTGGTCCGTTTTTACTACAAAACTTTTTCCAAATAGATACGGTTTGAAATGCAAGATTGCCCAGTGTATGGCTATTAATTCTTTTTCGATAATCGCTTTGTTTGACTCGCCCTTTGTGAACGTTCTGCTGGCGAAGGCGATTGGTAAGTCTCCTCCGTCAT
The DNA here is from genome assembly GCF_943734845.2 of Anopheles funestus. Classification (NCBI taxonomy): domain Eukaryota; kingdom Metazoa; phylum Arthropoda; class Insecta; order Diptera; family Culicidae; genus Anopheles; species Anopheles funestus. The sequence continues at coordinate 20,775,178 of NC_064597.1, read as the reverse complement.
AGGATTGAGACAGTACTGCTCCACATGCTGCTGTGGAAGCATCCGTTGTTAGTATAAATTCCTTTTCGAAGGCGGGATACTGCAATAGTTTTTGATTCATCAGCGTCTTCTTGAGGTAATCGAAAGCCTCTTGGCATTGCGCTGTCCAATTGAATATTGCCTTCTTTTTTAACAGATTGTTAAGGGGTTTTGCCTTCTCTGAGAAGTTTGGTACAAACTTCCTATAATAATTGCAAAATGCAACGTATCTTCTTACGTCATCTACGTTTGTAGGAATCGGATAGTTTTTGATACAGTCGAATTTTGAATCGTCTGGTAAAATGCCCTTGTCAGTTATCTTGTGTCTAGGTAAGTGACTTCTTTTTTGAAAAAGAAACTTTTTTCTGGATTTAATTTTAAATTATATTTCCTAAGTCTTTCAAAGGGGTACAGGGTTTTCACTATTTTAATCACACACATTATGACTAACACCGTAAGAATTATGTTAAGTTTGAGATCGTGTGTTAAATGATGCTCTGTGTGAATATTTTGGGTTTGAATCACTGTGAGATCATGGTCTCCTTTCACATCTGTTTTGGGTTTAGAGTCAGAACTTCCCATTTCGGTTTCACTTATTGTTTCTTTTGTTTTTCAATCACTTTCTACACCACTATCATAATCACTGTCGTACCTATGTGCATTTCTTAATGCTTCCGTAATTTCTCTCTTAAAATGTTGCACGTGGTGATGGCTTTCTATTATGAGGTTCTCAAGGATTCTAGTGTTGTTATGATCTTTAATATGGACCGTATGGTCAACTTTTCTCAAGAATGACCTGATTCTTAACACTCCCTGTTCTGTGGTATATTCTTCAAACGTTGCCAACCTTTTCATTTGCTCGAAAAGTGCTTCGTGAAGATTGTTCACTTCTTGTTTCATTATTTGCACTACTTTTAATTGCACCACTTTTACTTTTTATTTTTATGCCGTTTTTCGCGTCACAAGGTCGCTTTACCTTGCTTGTTATGCAAAAACATAACCACTGTCACGGTCGCCATGTGGTAAACAACGTATTTGGTTCGGATTGACGCTACGGCGCGCGTTCGATTACAACGGTTTACTTCGCGGAACGATCGGTGCGCGGCACTTACTGAAAAGTGCTGACTCGTACTTTACACGGTGACTCATTGGAACGAAGGTGGACTTAAACGATCGGTGCCGGATCGAGCCTTACCTCCATTAAGGGAACACTGATGGGTGGAAATAAAACTCTAGACATGAATTACTTCACTGATGTCAGAATCTCGAGTTGCATCAGCAACATGCTTCGTCCACGATCTGTAACTCGGCACTGTCTACCTTTGCTTCTCGAGCGGCTTTTATTTAACGCTTTCTCTCGATGGTCAGCCAACATTTGTCCATCATGTGTTTGGCAAATGTGTGGCTGCTGGGTTTTCCGGGTTTGAGATATTTTGTGTTTTACAAATGTGATTTCCTTATTTACCGAGTGCAGCCCTTCCGTATCTTTTCTGTGTGTGGTCTTGATGTCAACAAATGTTGCGTTGTGTTTAAATGTTTTCCTATCGTGGTGCTGCGTTATTGCATCCGTCAAGGTTGCATGGGTTTTTTGGGTAACTCTTGTTTATGACCTATTTAATGCATGTGTGCATTGTCGCATCGGCATGCGGTAGTTTATGTTACTTTCTATTTCCTTAAATGGTTCTAGTCCTTTTCCTGATTCGCACAGCGGGTATGGAATGATGTAACATGCTGTTAGCAGATGTGCGTTAGCAGATATGCTACACCTCCCCCCTTTGGAAGAATAATGTAGTATAGCGAAATTATTCTCCTAACTTGATGGCTCTGTTTTTATGTATAACCTGTTTTTCATGTTGTGTATTTTCGATTTCGATATTTGTACCTAATATTTTCGTTACTGTGTAAGGACCTTTGTCTGTGATATATCCACCCAGAAAATCAGACCTTTCATTCCAAAAGAGTTTCGCCAACAAATAATATCGAAATTCCATAGCACATCTTATCCCGGCATTCGATCGACAACCAAACTAGTATCCGACTCATACGTATGGCCAGCAATACGGCGTGATTGCAAACATTTTGTAATGCACTGTATTCCGTGTCAAAAGTCAAAGATAACTCGTCACAACAAATCACCGATCGAACACATAGCTATGCCGGACAACAGATTTTCTCACATCCATATGGATCTTATTGGTCCGTTACCACCATCCGATGGGAATCAGTATTGTCTCACCATAATAGACAAATTTACAAGATGGCCCGAGGTTATGCCGATACCAAATATCACTGCTGAAACAGTCGCGAAATCATTTGTCAACGGTTGGATCTCCAGATTCGGAGTACCAAGCAATGTAACAACCGACTTAGGCAGACAGTTCGAATCCGAACTTTTTAGAGAACTTCTCCATCTTCTTGGCATCAACCATTTGCGTACTACACCGTACCACCCACAAGCCAACGGACATGTAGAAAGAATGCATCGTCAACTCAAAACAGCTTTGAAGTGCCACAACAGTTCCAGTTGGACAGCAGCATTACCAATTGTGCTACTCGGAATGCGGACGTCTTGCAAGGAAGACATAGGATCATCAGTAGCAGAACTTACTTACGGTACATCGCTTCGACTACCAGGAGAATTTTTTGCCTCCGACGAAAATACCAACATCAAACCTACAACAGATTTCGTTGAAAACCTGAAAAAGACAATGGCAAAAATAAAACCAACTTCAACTTCTCATCATTCTACACAACGACCGTTTGTACAAAAAACATTAGAATCCTGTACACATGTTTTCGTTCGAAGCGGAGCAATTAAGCCACCTTTAACTCCACCCTACGATGGACCCTACCGCGTCATCCAGCGAAAAAAGAAATATTTCATAATAGACATCAAAGGAAAAAAATCATCTATCTCTATCGATTGTCTAAAAGCAGCGTTTGTACATACAGAACAACAACAAGTTAAAACAAATTCATCACCACCAGACCCTTGCGCTACAACCACAACTTCATCAGGACGTCACGTAAGAATCCCGGCTAGATTCTTAAAAACATAGGGGAGAGTACTGTGGCGAAACACAACACAACAGGCACCAGGCAACAACAACAACAACAACACAACATTTCTTCAGAATATTAGCTGCAATAGTCGACACACCATACAATAGTGCCCAACAAGTTTTCACCAGAAGCGCTGCAGACAATGCTCGGTTCCGGGGAAATTTGGCAGCGCTGAGCAACGCCCGTACACACGTGCCCGTGTCAGGATACGACACACAGTCGATGATCACCCGCTCAACAGAACGGACCTCGCGAACGCGATACGCAAAGTGAACGCAAAAGAATATACGTGTGAAATAGTCCAATAAATATTACACCACAAATAAATTGGCTATAGGTTTAAGCCCGCGTATCGGGAGCTTACATTTCGTGCGGCTATCAAGTAGATTCCTATTTTCTGATATCGAGCAGATTGTTTGCGACTGATAACTCATAACAAATGGTGATAGTTAGTTTTAGTTCACTTTTTTACATTCTTTATAGTATTAAGTATTAAATTATAAATTTTGTTTAATAAACAGCATTTCGTTCAGTTTTTTAGATAGCAATTTGTTTCGCTTTTCCGTTATAATTCCCCTTAAGAAAATACACGTTCACATGGCACTGATGCAGCAGGTATGTTTTTTGTACAATGTTGTACAGCTGGGGATACAAATTATGTATTATGTATTAACCAGCTGAGCGGTGCATAGCATCATGCATGCTATGCATTGCCTTGTAGATTGCATTGCCTTCTTGTAGATAACGATCTATTTCGAGAACAGCGGTCATTTGTTCGCTTATTGTTGTTTCCGTATTATTTTCTAGCTCACGGCATTTAAGTACGCTAATCCTTTAAATTTATCTACATTAGTAACCCTTAAACGTTCGTTTAGTACAGAATTTTCTGGTACAAGCTTCTATTTGAGAGAAACAATTGTCGCATCATTTTTTTTCATCTAGTAGTAGTAGTAGTAGTAGGATTTATTTGGACAGTGAGATATTATAATGTTACATTGGTTATTCGCAATTGTGTATAATGGGTTCACATTTTATGTTTTCCTCATTAGTTGTGATTTTTTAGCATATTGCTGAGTTTTGAAAATTGAAGAATTGAATTTTGTGATTTTATGGGAAAAAGAACAAAAAAATCCCATGACAATATAGAAAGACTTAACCACTAAGAAAACTTAACACTATGTCTAACAGTAATAAGAGAAACTAAAAAACTAACTAACCTAGTTTGAAACTAACCTAAATTACGCGGCTAGTTGGTTTAATATGTATACGTCACTAGCCTGACAACGCTCAAGATAGTTACGGTTAATTTTATCGATAAATTCATGTAAGGGAATAGTGTTCGTTATTTTGTGCAGTTTTTTGGTACTGAACCACGGAGGTACATTAATAATCATTTTAAGGATTTTGTTCTGCATTATTTGCAGTTTTTTGTGGTGAGAATTGGCTATACTCTTCCAAGCTGGAACTGCGTACGTAAGTACCGGGCGAAAAAGAGACTTGTACAGTAGAATTTTGTTTTCCAAGTTTAATTTAGATTTGCGATTTAGGAAAGGGTAGGTGATTTTGATTATTTTGTTTGTTCGCAATAAGATATTGTCTACATGGGTTTTGAAAGTAATCCGTTTATCAAAATAAATTCCTAGGTATTTTATACACGTTTTCCATGGAATATTCTCGTGTCTCATAACTAGTTCGGTCTGTGGTAGTTTCCGCATACATGTTTTCCTAGTGAAATAGATTGCTTCCGATTTAGTACTGTTCGATTTAAGTTTCCATTTAGAGCAATATTTTTCATATGCTGCAAGAGCGTTATTTAAGCGATTAATAATTACTTTTGGGTTTTTAGCAGTAGCTGCAATTGCAAAGTCGTCTGCGTAAAGAAAATTGGTACAATTTCGTGAATTGGGAATGTCAGCTATGTAGATATTAAACAGCAAAGGTGATAACACACTTCCTTGAGGTACACCAGCTACAGGTGCATAAGGCGGTGATTTAGAATTTGTTATATGAACGATATTTTTACGGTTCTCTAGAAAAGATTTAATTGTATTTATGAGGTAAGTAGGAAATTTAAACTTGATAAGCTTGTAAAGAAGTCCCTGATGCCATATCGAGTCAAATGCCTTTTCGTTGTCTAATAGCACTAATCCCGTAGCTCTGTTACATAACCTATTTTCGATAATGGTGTTTTTTAATCGATGTATCTGATGGGTTGTACTGCGGGAAGGTTGAAACCCGAACAACCAGATCAAGAGTGGAAGGCTTTCGTGAAGCATCTGCAGGGATGTAGGTTGGTTTGTTGGGGTGGTATATCGAAAATTTACCTTTTTGAGACTCGTCAAAAAGAGTTTTTCCGGCTGAATTGGCTGAAAAGCAGTTCCATAACTTGTGGCGAGCATTTAGATCGCCGCAGATGAAAAAACTGCCTTTACGATTGGTCAGTTTATGAATGTCTTTTTGGAATTCGGGCATAGCTGTGTTGGAACCGGGATGGTAAGCGGTTATAAGGGTGAAACTATTTTGGTCGGTAAAAACTTTAACTCCGATTGCTTCAATTACTGCAAGCTTGAACTGTTTCAACAACTGGTGCTTCAAGGATTTATCAATTAATACAAGAACCCCTCCCTTGGGGCCTGATAGTCTATCTAGTCTGTACGCGACATACTCGGGCATGTTAAATATTTGGCCAGGCTTAAGGAAAGTTTCTACTACCATCATTATGCGAATGTTGTGGGAAGATAAAAAGCTACTTAGTTCTAGTTTTTTATTGGATATGCCATTTGCATTCCAGAATGATACTTTTAGTTTACCTGAGCAATCCATCACGGAAAACAGTATTTGGCAACCACCTGAAAGATTGCTGAGATTTGTTCTTGTTTGGACTTACATTTTTCAAGTTTTACAAATACTTCTTCTACAATAGGAATTATTTGGTCTGCGCTAAACAGATCCTGTTGTGTGGTGAAGCTTCCGCTCGGACGGTTATGTTGTTGTTTGCTTGGTACTGCTGGTTGCGAAGGTGTTTCGTGATATGCGTGCGTTCTCCAACCAGGAATCGGCTTTGTCTGGGGGAGTGCGGGAAAATCCGCACGGGCCGGAGTGTAGTTTTTGTATGTGTTAGTGATAACTTTCGGTTTGGTGATTACAGGACGTTTCGGGCATCCGCTAAATCCCGCCGTGTGGTTGCCTTCACAATTGGCGCACTTTAACTTGTGGTCGGGCACTTTTCCATCTCCAGTTGAAGGACCAGCGGTGAGGGGACATTCGGTCGAATTGTGCCTATCTGCACACTTGTTGCATCTAAATGTGCGATTGCAATTATTCGCACCATGTCCGTATAGTTGGCATCGCTTACACTGCATCGGCCCCGATCTTTTAGAGAAATAGCTCCAATTCACAATACAGTGAGCTAACGCTGGCATTGTTTTGAGCAGTTGCATTGATGTTGATCCCACTCGAAAGTGTATTAGATAGACCGCATGGTCATCGTAGCGTTTTTGCTTTATAGACAGTTTTTTAACCTCTGTTGGCTCATTTTTTTTCATCTAAAAATTGTTTTTCCTTAAACTTTGGATCAAGGATTATGGCTTGATCTACTAATGTGTTACTATCGAATCTTACTCGTAAATTGGAGTTTAGCTTCCCAACTAGTTTTGCTACATCTTTTGTTAAATTTGTTCTTGTACTGCTCTGGCCATTTTAAAACTAAGAGTTCAAATGATAATGTTCACTTCAGAAAGGGAAACGCTTCGTTCGCTCATTACCTCCTTCGTCGCTAAATAAAAAAAAGTGTAGAACTCATATTGCCTGTACTATTATCTACCAATGGTTATCACTAAGGCTAGATTGGAACTTTAAACTTGCCAAACATGAAACTACTAGAATTATATTTTTTAAGAATCGCTCTAACATATCGAATGGGGAATTCCACCGGGTTGCAACGTTTTGATTTAATTTTAATTCAGGTAATTTTAAATTTAACTGTATTTCATGTAATTTTTGTGATGCTAAAGCGCTACGTTTGAAATGAGTTGTTATTCGTTTAACTTCATCTATTATGCTCTTTATAGTTTTTTCAATGACGTCTTGTACGACTGTATTTAATGAAAGTGCAAAACAAGAAAAGTGAAGCAACTCTAATACTGAAGCGGCTTTCTTTACGTTGGAAGCTGTAGCTTCACGCACGTAGCCGTCCGTATAATCACAACACGAAGCCGTCAATATTTGTTTTCACTACTTATAAGGCTTGATTGCCACTTGGACGAATTCTTAATAACTAGACTTTTGTGTTTTTCGTTACTTCAGTTTAATTACTTTATTCATGCAAAATGAGATCGACTTACAGCACTCTGGTTCAATAGAAAAAGGCGCGAACAACTGCGCGTCAGTTGTCACGGTGACACATGTCAAAATTGAGAGTTTGCGGCTACACTCACAGCTTACATACGCCGCGGTTCCACATAATATTTCCTCCCTCGTGTAGAAAAATTGAAGTTAAGGAGAAAATCTCATTGGCGGATGTCGGAGTCTATTCGAACGTCGCAAGGTGACTCGTGAACCAACTCGTTGTTGTTCTCGGTGGCGTTGAGGACTCGAATCGGGCGTAACGAATTGTTCATCTTCCGAATCGGGATTAGCAAACGTTCCACTGGTTATTGGATCTGCTGAGGCTGTTGGTGATGATGATGCGGACCTGTAGAAACGAACGCGTCTACTAGCATAACTTGATGGTTCGTTTGGTAGAGTTGGTCTGTCTGTCGTCCAACGTTCTTGAACTTTATGGTTCCCATTAAAGCTTCGAATTTGGTCGATATGACGTTTCATATGCTGTCCCTCATACAAGATGTCATAGTGTACATCTCCGAAACGAGCAAAGATGGTACCAGGTATCCATTTATCCATGCGGGTGTTACCTGATAGAAAGTACACTTGTTTTTTTTTTTCTCGGTTAGAACGGCCTGGCCGTATCAAGACTTATTTTTATTTTTTTATTTTTCTGTAATATTCGTGTTCACTGTTAGTGGTCTAGCTAGGTTCAGACGAGTACATATGTTGCGCCCTAGAAATAGTTTGGCTGGTGAGTCGTTTTCGTTTCAGCATGCGGAGTTTTTCTGTATTGTTGCAGGAATATGTTCAGGTTTCTTGTCAGGCTTTCGCTGGTTACTCCCATTGCTTTAAGACCGTTTTTAACTGTTTGAACGTAGCGTTCCGCTTGTCCGTTACTAGCTGGATGGTATGGGGCAGTCAGTTAATGATACTTGACTCCACTCTTTTGCAGGAACTCTTTAAATTCAGTAGCTGTGAATTGTTGGCCGTTATCGGACACTACGGTGATCGGAACTCCATATGATGCGAAGAATGCATCTAAAATTCTTATCGTTGCTGCTGATGTTGTCGCATTGGTTGGTTTTACTTCGACCCATTTGCTGAACGCGTCTACGACTATCAAAAGCATTGTATTAGCTACGGGACCAGCCTAATCAATATGAATACGTTCCCATGGCGCACTCGGATATTCCCAATGGTGATTGGGATTGTTGGTCCGTAGCGTGCACATGCTACACATCTGTTGCTGACGGGAACAAATCGGGCTACGGTCCGCCGTATTAAGTTGACTACGCGAAGGATAGTCAACTGGAAACTTCTTGCGCAAGTTTCTTTTGCCGTTGATAGGCTTTTTTCGGTTGATCGGCGATTGAGCAGTTCTGACAGTAGGCTGTGTATTGAAAACTCAATATCAATTCCTAATGTGGAGTGCCGCTCGAATCGCTTACAGAAAAGACTCGTAAGTTTGGATTTCGGATAACAAGTGAAAGTTTATTGAAATTTCTCCAGCTTATATACTAACAAGTGTGATGGTATTAGTTCTTATTCTACACGCAGTAAGTGTGTGTTAGTTTCAAGAACGTAAGGGTAAATTCTTTGTCTTACGCGATCTGATTCGGCCTTTTTTGGTTAATTGCATCGAGCGCTTAGGCGCGCTTTTCCTTGTCGCTCCTGTGCGTATGTTACTCAGATGCAACGGTTACCCGATGGTATGGTTTTTTAGGGGTTCAAGTGCAGTTTCATTACCCACCACGTGCTACGGCGCGCGGGCGTATGCTTATCGCTATTTTCGTATTCCTTTCGTTCGTAAAAGAATGTCGTTTAACCGCGTCGGAACCTTACCGATATTAGCATTTCGAGATGCCCTGTTTTAACTTTTTCGGGTAATCGATTGTTTAAGATTTCAAGGCTCGAACAATCCGTCCTTTGTAACGTGTTTATTACTTACGCGCCTGTTGCAATGTTGTGGTGTTAGAGCGCGTTGATCTTTTCCTATTTTCCTTTGTTTCATTCTAAATAAACACATTGTTAGGTTTCTGTTTGGTTTCCTATCCTAAACCTTTTTAGTTTGTTGCATCCAAGTAATTGAAGGCCGATACTATTGAAAGCGGTCATTGTTCTGCACGTGCATTTCTCACCCTGGGGTGAACGCACTCGAGTCGGTTATTCTTATTTTCCATTTTAGACCTCCTTCGCATGACCTACGCAACGCGTGATTTAATTATTGTAGAACAGACCTTTCTATTGTTCTTTGTTTAGTTTGGTCTAACCCAAAACCACATGTGACATTTTCTGATGGCTTATGCCAGCTGTGCATTAATCTTTTACGCCTCATGCCTGGTGAAAGTAAATCTTGTTCTTTCATACGATAGATCAAATTTTCTGCTGCGCTGCGAACTTTGTCGCGTCCGTAACAACATCCTTTAGCTGTCTGTTCAATATCGGCGTCGATACCGGGCCAGTATACAAATGATCGAGCTAAAGCTTTCATACGAACGATGCCAAAGTGTGCCACATGCAGATCGTTGAGAATCGGTTGGCGGAGTGTAGTGGGGATCGCTACCCGATATTCAAAAAGTAAACAGTTAGCTGCTATTGTGTATTTTGATTCAGGAGCCTTGTATCCATATTGTGCAAGATTTTGACCTTGTTCTAGATTATGCAGGATCTTTCCCAGTTGTCGATCTTTTCTAGTTTCTCTAGCGATATGATCTGCTTTTACTGGTAGTTGCTCTATCTGTATATAAGCAAACTGTTCGAAATCGTCGTTAGTGCTTCTTCCTTCGTCTTTGAAGTGGTTTACGTTAGAGTTTGTTGCGCTTCTTGGAATTCGTGAGCAATAGTCAGCATTTGTATGTTTATTTGTTGGTCTGAAAACAACATCGAAGTTGAAATGAGCCATGTAGTCTGCGTAGTTTGCCATTCTCTTGATACACAGAGTTGGAAGGGATTTCTCTGGATGCAGAATTTGAGTTAGTGGTTTATGGTCTGTCACCAACGTAAATTTACGAGCATACAGATAATGGAAGAATTTTTTAACTGCCCACACAATTGCTAACGCTTCCTTGTCAATCTGTGGATACTTCTGTTCTGTTGTAGACATTGTGCAATTGGCATACGCTATTGGCCGCTCGACTCCGTTGGGAAATAGATGAGAAAGTACGGCTCCTAGTCCCGTTTTACTCGCATCTGTCGCTAAAATGAGTGGCAATTTCGGGTCGTACTGTACTAAGACTTGCGGTGAGATTAGCGCGTCTTTTAGGTCTTGGTAAGCTCTTTCAGCTTCCTCGTTCCATTCGCACGTTTCCTTGGTGAGCAGGTTGCGAAGACTGCGAGCTCTGGTGGATAAATCTGGAATGAAGGAGCTATAATAGGTTGCCTTACCTAGAAATAGCTGAAGTTCTTCTGGAGTTTTTGGTCGCGGTGCGTCTCGGATCGCCTCGATGTGTTTGTCCGACTTGTGCAGTCCGTTGCGGTCGATTTTGTGACCTAGGCATTCCAAGGACGAGACTGAGAAAACACATTTCGATCGGTTGAGCCTGAGTCCGCTTTCTTTTAATGTTTCCAATGTGCTTCTCAGTGTCTCCAGCAAATTGTAGAAACTATTTGCAGCAACTATGATGTCGTCAACGAAATTAACTACGTTGCTCAAAGGTTGCAGAATACTTTCCGTACGCCTTTGCCAAATCGCAGGAATGTTTGCTGCACCGTATACTGCTCTCGTGGGTCTAATGAGCCCGTGTGTGATGGTGTTTAGCGTAAGCACGTGTCTAAACTCCTCATCTATGTGTAGATGCGTGTACGCATCTGTTAAATCCAAATGGCAAAATAATGAGGCTCCTTTGATTTTGTTAAATATGTCTTCTATCCTTGGGATGGGATGTTTCTCAATTATCATCCGGGGGTTTATGGTAGGTTTGTAGTATGTAGGCAGGTGATTCGAATGTTCTCGTTCTTTTTTACTGCAATATGAGTCGGTGAAGCCCATTCGGAATAATCGACTCTTTCATAAAAGCCTGCAGCAATTCTTTTATCTAACTCGGCGGCGTACTGTTCTCGAAGCGCAAGTGGAACATCTCTTGCTTTGGAAAATATTGGCGAAGCTCCGGGTTTCAAATGTATTTTAGCCGGGGGACCAATGAGCTTTCCAGGAATGTCGCTAAACACATCGCTGTAACACTCTAACAATTCATTTAGCTTGGACTTTTGGTTAGCTGATATTACATTATCGGTAATGGATTTGATGGGCACGTCTGGAGCAAACATAGCGTTCAGGTCAAGGTGATCTGCGAACTGAGCTATCCATTCCCTACCAAATAGTGGCTCGGAAGTTCCAGATACAACATACAAATTCAGCTTCCGTTGTGCATCTCCGATAGCAACGTTCATTGGTACACGTCCCAAGCAGGTGACACGGTGTCCCGAGTAGCTACAAAATTGTCGATCAGATGGAAGTAGACCATACTGCTGTTTAAATGTTCGGAGCCTGTCCTCAAAAATAATTCCACATGGGGCTCCTGTATCCAGCTCCATGTTTAAAGCCTGTCCATCGAGCACTTGGACCATTTTCTTGTCAGCTAGTGTTGCTGATTTGACAGCGTTGAGCGTTTGTACTAAATCGAATTTAGAGACTCTACGATTATGCGTGTTATCGGATCTATATTCCTTTGCAATGTGACCTTTTTTGTTGCATTTGTTGCAACGGGCATCACGAAATCGGCACGGGTTTCGCAAATGGTTACCTCCGCAACCATTGCATGCTTTTGGTTCCGTAGTGACATTTGGCCACTGATTGCCTCTAGGTGACGATTGCCGTAACGATTTGCTAGGCTTGTAGCTAGTCGGAAGCGCTTGTGTTTTCTTCGATTTCGGTCGTTCGTATCCCAGCTTGTTGGTCGGTTCCGCTGTTTTTGAACTGGTGCTGACCTCTTGAGCAGTGTTGTAGCTTTTAATGTGTTCGCGATCTCGTAGGCTTCTTTAAAGGTGATCGGATTCTTAGCGATTACCCCGTCACAGATGTCTCGCTCTACTAACCCGTGAAGGAGTTGCTCGATGAACATGCGATCCAAAAAACTACCGTATTCACAAAGGGCAGCTCCTTGTTTCAGGCGAAGTGTGTACTGTGCAATGGTCTCCTCTTTGTTCTGCGTTATCTGCCGAAACTCGATGCTTTCGACAAACTTGTTGCGTTTCTTGTCGAAATGCGTTTCGAGCGTCTGTCGCAGCTCCTTGTAGGTGACGTTTTCTGGAATCTCAGGTGCAATCAAGAATTTCAGTGCTTTGTTCAACTCCGTTCCCATGTGGACCCTTGCGTATACGGCATACTTTTCAACAGGGATTCCGTGCAACTGCAGAGCCCATTCCATTCGGTTGAAATAGTCGCAGACGGTGCCTTCGTTGGTCTGATAGGGTGCATGGGTGAATCGAGGTGCGGACGGTTTACTTTCTTGGCTTGCTTGTACTGCTGTAGTACCGATAGCAGCTTTCAACGCTTCCGCGATCATAGCGGAAAGCGAAGCCATAGCCGAAGGATCAAGCGTTGCCATTGTTTGTCAGATCACTGTTCTTGCTTCTGAAGACGGTATCCCACTTCTGACACCAATTTTTGTGTTTTTCGTTACTTTAGTTCAATAACTTTATTCATGCAAAATGAGATCGGCAGCACTCTGGTTCAATAGAAAAAGGCGCGAACAACTGCGCGTCAGTTGTCACGGTGACACATGTCAAAATTGAGAGTTCGCGGCTACACTCACAGCTTACATACGCTGCGGTTCCACATACATAATATAGACGCACGCAGCTTTAATACTTGCCAATAAACGGATCGCCGTACAAACCGAATCGCTGAAGGACACGCGCAGAAAGAGGTCAATTGATCGCACGGAGCCTCTTTTAAAAGAGCAGAGAGAGGATTCACACCGGAAACTCTCTCCCACGCGGTTCTGTCTTTAACAGATGACAAGAACGCACTTATTGCTCCAGGAACGCATTCGCAGCAGGGGTCCTCGGCGCGTATGGAAGACGGGTTTTCGAACATCATTAAATTCGATAACCAAAAGCACTGTCTGTTACTAAACTTACTATTTTGTTATGAATATTGTATTTCTCAGTTACTTTTTTATCCAACATGCTATGTTTTCAGCCGTATGTGATGTGGTAAATTCTAAACATTCTAATAAATACGTTCTTAATTCGAAATACTCGTCAATATAATAAGTGGTAATTGCAAAGAAACTAACTTGGTTTATATTGTTCTATCCATCGGTTGTAAGAAAAATAATTTTTGCTTAAATGAGATTATCTGGAAACTAAGCGTAAACAACCCGAAATTCATTATCAATGTTTAGTCAGCTGCAATCATAAAATGCATCGGTAACGATTGCAAACGAATAGAAACTCAGAAATAGGAAACATCCGATACATAAGCACTTATGTAAAAATCATGTAAAAACAGCCAAAACTTACTGTATAAAACAAACCAAACGTTAGAACGTGGCCAGTCACCAGTGATCGATCGCAAGTTGACAGTTATCAATGATCAGATGCATAACTGGGCTTCCAGAACAATTCTTCGTGTTATTATTTCAAGAGCATCGAGAGTCCCCCTACTCAAGGGAAGGCCTCGATGACTCCAACATTAAAAGGGAAATTTTACAGTGTAAAGTAAAGTGGAAGTGAAGTGTTAATCAGAAGTCCGATAAGTATAGTAATTGAAAGCGGTATAAACATTTTTATATGACAGTAGAAAGCAGAGAGAGCATTGATCGAGAGACATAAATAGATAAATAACAACATCAAACACGCCTGCCTTCCGAATTACTATTATATGTTATGCTACGCATAGCCGTGCAAATACCCAAGCAAAAAGTTTCGACTTGTCAAAAGCAAATGCCGGAATGTCTCCCTCTAAACAGTATCCCGTGCCTGCTCGCACTTACACTGAGCGAGAGTCGGTCAGAAAGCTCGAGTCGTATCTGATGAGTTTTCTCATGCCGTTCGCTTCTCTTCGGTTATGCCCTCTTGCTCGTACTCACGCTCGTTCTACCGTCGATACAAAAGTGTACAATCCGTGCGGTTGTCAGACTGATCCAAACACCAACAACACCAACAAATGCATTGGTTTACAATAACAAATCGAAGCTACCCGAATTGTTCGCAGGATCGTATACAGAATCGCTGATGAATCGCTGTACATTTGCTTTCCTATTTTTAATCATTATTGTTAACATAATTATTATTTCATATTAAGAGAGGCGAATGCACCAAGACATCATACAAAAATAAAACAACAGCAAACATGATCGAAGCCTCTTTATGTTACTGTTTTCTACCTAGATTTTCTTGTGAGCTAATAGACGTTTTGGGCGTTGGAATCCGATTTGATTATACGACCGTGAAATAAAGAACCACCAAAGTACTAGTTCGTCATATGCTCACACTGCAGAATTATCCCAACATTTGTATCATGTGTATACGTCGTATCATATGCATGGAAGCTGTTGATGATAAAACCGTTGTGAGTCGTCAAAAACTGGAACGTTCTGACGAACGTACCACAGCTTCACACGGTTGTGGAATAATACTCATAATATACTGAACAATAATATTAAAACAACATTGAAAGTCATTGTGAATTGAAATATCCACACACAGCTATGTTGTGTTAATGTAGCTCTTTTTAAGTTTCATAACATATTTTTGAACACGTTACAGCTTTCTTCGTGTTGTGAAAGATAAACAGTTCTATCAGTTTAATATGTCCAATAATTCTGTTTGCATTTCTCTTAATACAAATCGATTGCGTGGCCGATGTTCCGCGAAGCATTCTTCTAATGCTTGTCTTTGCCAGCCAGAGTTGCTGATCACAACATTTCATTTGCCATCGATCCTTTCATTCAATTGCTCATTGCATTGCATTGCACCAGCTAAGTCCGTGAGCCAAACTGTTTCTGTAGGATGCGACCGTAGCGACACTTCCTGGAAAACTAATATTAAGTGCAAAACATATCACAACACAGCTGAATCTAACATGGAACACCTGGAACATTCTCTAGCGTTCTCTTCTTACCAGCGCAATCGATGCCGTGCAAAAGATGCTCAGGCACTTTAAATAAAAGGCGCATGTAGACATTGAAACGCAATGAAACATTTAACAGTGCACTGTACATGAATGTACTTCGCGACATCTGTAACGACCCTATTCGGTATCAAGCAATAGCCAAGAATATGTACGATTGATAATGTTCTGGTACGGCTTTGCATATTAGATGTCACGAAAGCCTACGAAAAAGGTATGTTTATTTTAACAACAAACCCATAGGTAATTTCACAAATATCATTGTAAAATAGTCAAACTAAAGCTACGTAAAAACGGTCCGTGTGCGAGGATCGCCATTCTATATTGAAAAATAAAAACACTCATACAAAAAACACCAACCTAAAATCATTATCGCTCAGATCAGCGCACAACATTTTGATGCATCGCGCACGAACCATCACCAACAATAGAACCATAACAGAACAGCTGATAGTATTTCGTTCGAGGCACTGCACGTAGAACAAAACCTGGTCCGTATCAATCCTTTTGGCGCCAAATTGTTGGTACCATCGGTTCGCGGACGCTTGAAACACCAAGGTAAATTGCCTCCAAATGTAAGTCTGGGATCGATTCCCGATATTTCCTACCATTACTATCTTTGCAGAAAACACACATGGGCGAGCTGGCAATATCACTCCAGTATATGACTATCATACCTACCGTTGCGCACATGACGCGAGGATACTCTAACCTTGAAATAATAGTACGGTCTAAATCCTATACCACTAGTCAAAACGAAACAAACCGACAAGCCATAGGCAGAACGAACGAACGAACGCGATGCAAGACACACCAGCGCAGAACAGAACTCGCGAATCGAACAAATACTAGAATTAGCAGGAGCAAGCAAGAGAAAAAAAAGACGGTCGATCGCCACACATAGAAAAAAATAATGTGGCAACGGCTGTGACAAGCTTTTTTGCTTTGAATTTGAAATTGAGCTTTTTGCTAGACATCCGCACGATGACAGCAAAAATCCTGCAGTCCTCCTGCTGTTTGGACGAAACCGACTGATTGTCGGAAAAGATGTCGGCAAACATTTCGGTATACGAAAAATAGGTCGCAACTTTTGCCGAAATTCATTCGCCTCGTCCGATTGGGATAGATGTAGGACGACATTTCTCGTCGCGACATTTCTCGCTGGTTTTCGATGAAATGCGATGTAAAGTCCATGTATAAATAACACATCTCATTTTCATCGTCTACATGAAATAGCTCAATACCCAAATGACATTTTCCGAAGTTTTTACATCGTTTTGATTCGTTTTTGCTGTTCGTACACGGCAATTGTTAATTTGTTGGTGTTGCTTTGGATTGCACCAGCAACTCAAGTGAGGTTCTTCCTTGAATTGGTCGATGCGTTCGAAAAAGAAGGGCAGTGAAAGAAGAACACAATCCTCGTCGTACGTTGTGTTCGAAGCCGGTTGAGATGAGCGCGTGTATTTTAGCAGTTAAACAGTGAAATATCAGTGCAGTGTGCTTCACAAGGTAAGTTAAAATATTGAATAATGCTTAAGACATCTTCTTCCTTTCTAATAAAGCATTTTTTGTGTTTCAGAAGATGATTCAGGGCGTGAAATAGACCGGGAGCCGCATCAGGCAGTTGGCGCCATCGTTCCAAGTGTACAGTGAAGGAAAGTTAATGGAGTACAGTAAAATCGTGTTCAATTATTTCACGGATTTTTTAACAGTATTTGTGCTGAAATAGTTTATAAAGGGTATGTACAGTGATTTATTGTTTTTTAATTAAGTGTAAAAATATTGTAAAAAAAGTATCATGAATAAAATAATTTTTGTTTTTTGTAACCAATGAGTTGTACCGCACTGTGTTTAAACTTCACACGGAAGAACGAAAGAAATACTACAGAAATGGTCGGAACCATTCGGAAAACCCGAAGCAATGTAAACAATGAGTTGGAATAAGCTTCGCCTATTCAGACTCTTATTCCAACTCTTATTTCAACTTTTCTTTATTAGTGTGCGTGAATTTCTGCCAAATGGGTATACGCTGTCATTGTGCTGTCATTCGTTTACAATTATAAACAAAACACGTAAATAAAAATACGCTGAAGTGAGTAGAACATTCGACAGTTGGACACCGAGGCGAAAACGTGTTTTTCAAGAGAACGGTTACACACTCGAACAAAGCATCGTTATAAAAAGAAGAAGTGTCTTTTTTCTCCTTTTTTTATTAAATTCATATTGCAAATTGCAAAAATAGTGTAAAGAGATATAGTGACACAGAAAGAGAGTGAGAAGCCCTAAAAGGGAGGACAGGGGAATGGACGCCGAGGACCCCGGAGGGGGATCCCTCTCCATAACTACTATGAAACGTTAGGAGAGTTGGGGGAACCCAAAAGAAAAGTGGGAAGGAAGATTCGAAATGTAAATGTTACACCAGGGGAAAGTGTGGAAGAATCACGGCCTCAGCACCGACTTCGTTCGCCGAGATTCGAACGCCGCGACACTCAATTTTCACTCACGTTCCTTTAGAAGGTGCTCATTCTACCGCTCGTTTTGAATATGAGTGATTTTTGAAAAAAGTGAATCATATGACGCTTACGTTAGTTCCGGTAGTATGAAAGAAAATCCCTGACGTTTTAGGTTGCGGATTAGGGTAGAATTTGCACGTTCAATTACGGTTGTTCGAATAAATGATGCAATATGTTGCACATAGGTCAATGTTTGAAGATTTTTATAATGTTGATAGCATTTTGTGTGAAAATTTTTTTTTTCGAGAATCCAAAACATTTTTTATGGGAACTCTACACGAAGCTGAATTATTTATTAACCCTTTGCACTCGAGCGGAGGCGGTCCGGCGGCCAGTCGATTCTAAGTGCCAACTCGAATTCCGACGAAATTCGACTGAATGGAAAGCTTCACGTGGTATTAAATGGCACAACAAGGGACTGCCAAGTTTGTTCTGACCGTAGCACGCCTGGAGGAAGGCAAGAAGTTACATATTGTTCATTGACATGTTATTGACATGTGTCCAGACAAGCCTAAGATGCACCTTGGCTATCATTTTACAAAATATCACACCAAAAATAAATTACAGAGTGTAATAATTATCAATGTTTGTTGTCTTCGGTATGTAGATGAATAAAATTGCAAATTTGTATTACTTGTATATGCTTGTTTGTTTATAAATGCCTTAAAAGTACCTGTAATATGTTGACATAATTTGACCGAAATCTTCTCGAGTTGCTGGTTGCGCAAGCGAAAAGGCGGAAAAATGTTAAGTATGGTCCATGATTAAAATGAATTTTAAAATTTTTCTCTCCTCTTGACTTTAACGACCTTACAGGTCACGGCGGCCAGTTCTGGCTTACTAGACTTATTTTACCACGTAGCCGGATAGTCAGTCCTTGCTACGGGGGGACAGTCCGGATGGGATTTGAACCCGGTCCTGCCGTGTGCTATATTAGTTTTGCTATTTTATACTTACAACACTAGTGTTACTGTAAAATAATTTCCTGTTTAGGTAAAGCAGGGGACAATCTTTCGGTTTCCTAATTTTTACATGAGCTCCATCTACGCACATAATTACGTCCTCAGTCCCGCTTTTCAAAAGGAAATAATCCTTAGCTTCTTGTCCCTCTTGTTCGTTCATAGCTATGTTTATCCAATCCCCAACCAATGAGTGAAGTGGTTGTAATATACTCCGAAATACCTTACTAAAAGTTGCTTGCGCCATTGCGATATGAAAATCTGTTCCAACACCATGTTGGTATCTGCCATTCGCTAAAAAATAATACATGCTGCTAATTTTTCTTCTTTTGTAATTCCATGTGCTCTTTGCGCATCAATCGAAAAATCGAGACCATCAAGCAAATCCATGAAAATAGATTTGGAAATCCGAAAGTTATCAACGAATCTGAAATATAATATCCAAGTATGTAATAAACGGCAAGAAATTAAATCATCGTTTGCGTACGCTGTTTCAGTCAAAGCAAAATGATTAGAGTTATATCAAAGATTCCTCCTAAATGTTCGTAGTTTCTGCTTCGGCTCGTTTTCTGCATTAATGGAGTTATACAGGAACTGCATTTCAAACCGAATATTTTCACTATCAGCAATTTACGAAAGGTAAACTAGGCGCTCTTAAAGTTTAAAACACAATGAAAAGCAAAGACGCGCTTATTTTTTGACAAGGAAAAAATTTAACTTGAACGACCAAGCATAAACGATAGATAAACATATTTGAAAGCACAGACATGCAAACCTAGAAATATCAGCACTTGAGCCGTGAAGTAAAGACGTGCTTTTAAATGTCATGGTGCTCTTATTTTCGTGAGCGCCGAACGGATTTCGGCGAACGAAGTCGATGCTGAGGCCGTCAGTCTTCTTGGTAATGGAAGCAACGAGCGAGGGCAAAGACCTGAGCAGGTGCAACCCGTTCCTGCTACAAAAAGTAATCAGCAATAATCTCGGAGGCAGCCCAGACTCTGTAAGTAGACTGAGGGGAGGGAAGCTACTAATAAGAGTGAAAAACGCGAAACAAGCCGTGAGACTGAAACTAATAAAATCTGTGCCAGACAAAGGAAAAGGTTTGAGAGTAAAGGTGGAGGAGCATGCAACCTTAAACATCACGAAAGGGGTAATAAGAAGCCCGGATTTAGAATTCCTAACTGAAGACGAAGTACTCGCCGGTCTGGGGGACCAAAAAGTAATCGAGGTAATTATTATGAAAAGGAAAAGAGAAAACGAGCTGTTAAACACAAAAACGGCAATTATCTCCTTCAAAGCGGCACATCTACCAAAGTCGATAGACTTTGGATGGTACCCACTAAAACTCGAACCATATATTCCCAAGCCCATGAGATGCACAACGTGCTTAAAGATTGGACACACAAAAAAATGGTGCCAAGGTAAGAAGGTGTGTGGCAGTTGTAGCAAACCAATGCACGAGGATCAATGCACGGAGGTCAAATGCGTCTCTTGCGAGGGAAACCACCCCACACTAAGCAAAGACTGCCCGGTTTTCCTAGACGAGGTAGAAATACAAAAGATAAAAACGCTAAACAGAGTTTCATACGTAGAAGCTAGAAGAATCAGACGAAGACAATGCCCAATCATCCCCGTAAAATACACTACCGAGGATAGGTCATACGCAGCTATGACAAAACACACACAAGCAAACACCCCACAGAATGACAACCACTTAGGCACCGAAAAAACGACAAATTCAAAATTAACTAACACTAAAAACACAGAAATCACCACAGACAAAAACACGTACAACAAAAGCAAGATAATCACCGAGAAACCAAATAACACCAACAACATTACAGACACACAAGCCTCAACAGCCACTCCGGCTGAGAAACCAAGGACATGGAACTTTCCGATACAGACACGGAAGTTTACATAATCGAAAACGGAGAAAAAGTACCAATCAAACATCTTACAAAAGAACAGATAACGAATATTATCTTATCATACTAACACGACACCACATCCACCAAACAAAAAACCAAACAAAAAACCAAACGGACGTAATCCCTCACCAAATTTCATATGTGCGTTAAAAGAGCTCAGCCTAAAGATATTGCAAACAAATATTCAAAGCATGACCTAAAACAAAGATGAACTAACACACATACTGAACCAAGAGGGTTACGATATTGCCTGTCTACAGGAGACATGGCTCAATACAGAAGAAACAGTCAAAGTCAGCAACTATCACGTGATAAGAGAGGACCGAGAGGATGGATACGGCGGTAGCGCCATCCTAATAAAGAAGGACATAAAGTTCGAACGAATCAAAGTACATGTGGTCAATTAATCGATCCAATCAGCAGGGATAAAAATTCCCGGAAGCCGACTTATAATCACAAGTACATACGTAGCGCCCAGAACCAATCACAATTTGTTCGCAAGAATACTAAAGCAGATACTAGAACACTCAACCAAGGAAAAATACTGCATGCTCACTGGTGACTTTAACGCACATCATACGTTCTGGGGAGACCAGTACTCAGACAGAAGAGGCAAAATGCTATTGGAGGAGACAAATGAAAACAACGTCACAGTGTTGTATAATGAGGAGTGTACTTTCATCTCTTCAGACCCTAATAAAAGGGATTCAGCTATAGACTTAACTATCGCATCAACGAGCTTACTGGGCAAAGTACAAAAAAGAATACAAAACAACCATATAGGAAACAGCCAACATAGAACAATAGTAAACGTGATTCAAATAGACTCGCCTAGGTTCAATAGGAAAGTCCCGATCCTTGGCAGAATATACAAGAAAATCAATGACATAGATAGCACTAATATGAATTTTAACACCGCAGTAAAAACGTTCAACAATATAATAAAAAATAACCAAAGAACAGAAAAACACCAAGCTAAGGAATGGTGGACGGAAGAGCTTCAAACGTTGTGGTCTATAAAAAACGAGGCAAGAAAAGAATACAATCGATCAAAGACAATAGAAGCCCACATACATTTCAAAAAACAACTAGCAAAATTCAGATTCGAAAAGAAACGCCACAAAAGAGCAAGCTGGGTAAAATATTTAGAGGAAAACGACGCCCAAACATCAACACACAAACTGTGGTGCCTCATTAAAAAATGCAACAAGGTGGAGACCTCTAGAGAAGAGAATATAATACATAAGTCCGTAGTGCAGGCAAACAAATTCATTAACCTCAACTTCAAAACGCACAAAAAGAAACACAAAGTGAGTGAACTTCAAACAACAACGGAGGAAGAATTAATAACGGTTGATGACTGGCACAGAATCTTAAGCAGGAAAAAAACTCAGCCCCTGGCGTTGACGGAATAACGTACCAGATGTGGCGAAGCATGAACGATGATTGTACCAAGGCTATAGTAAAAGACTTAAACGATATCTGGAAGTCGGGAAAGCCAGGAAAAAACTTAAGAAGAATCAAAATCACAGCCATACCAAAACCAGGAAAAGACCAATCAGATGCGTGCTACAACAGACCCATCGCGCTCCTACCCAGATTATAAACTCGATGATTCTAGAAAAAATTCTCCAAACGGTAGAAAAATTCAGATTGCTTCCAGAAACAACTTTTGGTTTCAGGAAACACAAATCTACAACCAGCGCCCTGAATGCGATGGTAAACATGATCCGAACCAATAGCAGAAAAAAGCTGACTACAGGAGTGATTTTTATTGATATTAAAAGTGCCTATAATGGGGTCAGCACTAAAAAGCTGATAGACTCACTAAGAGTCTGTTATCTACCGGAAGAAATAGTAGCCTGGATAGGCAACTATTTGAGAAGAAGAATCATAGAAATCCGTACAAGCGAGGGTCCTGTGCGAAGAGTGGTATCCGATGGACTCCCACAAGGGGACGTTCTGTCACCCACGCTGTTCAATATATACACACGAAACTTGCACGAGATTAACTTCCCCAAAGTGAGATTAATGCAGTACGCGGATGATATTGTACTGATCGAAAATGGACCATCGTGGAAACAGGTAGAAACGAAGCTCCGTCGTTCAGTAAGACACCTAACAGAGAAAGTCAAGGAACTAGAACTTGAGATCAACAGCGATAAGTGCGCCATGATGTGTTTCCCTAGACCAGACCCTAGATTTGAAGACAGAATCGGTATGTCTGCCATAAAGATGTGCACGTCGTACAAGTTCCTAGGGGTAACATTAGACCAAAGACTTAGCTTTAACGAACATCTAAAAAACATGACAAACAAGGCCAACAACAAACTAAACATTATGAAAATGGTATGTTCGAATAGAAATATTATAAACCCAGAGAAAGCAATACAACTACACATTACACTAATCAGGGGTACCATAGAATATGGAATGTCACTAAGTGGCAACGCGAAAAAAGCCACAATGCAATCAGCCAAGAAAGTCGTAAACCAATCGCTGAGGAAGGCCACGGGATGCACTAGAACCACACCCATAAATACACTCATGGCAATATCTGCAGAAATGCCCTTCGAAAAGAGGGTACAATATCTAATAAGCAAAGAAATAGCCAAAAGCATATCATACTCTACATTAACCAAAGAAACCATTAAGAGACAAGCTGCGGGGCCACGAAAGTTGAGACTTTCCCTTAAACTTCCTCAGTCACTCAAATCCCTCAAAAAGCGTCTCAAAACCAGTGTTGCCGTGGCCGTTTGAGGTTTTCCTCAAATTCTGTCACACAAACAATCACTCATGCTGCCTCTCTTTTCGTCAGCGACAACAAACAGTGTTTGACAAATGCTACGTATTTCATGTAATTGTAATCTTTGTTTGAAGGTGTTTTTTGATCAATTTAATGGAAAATATGCTCAATAAAAAATTGTTTTATGGAAAAGAAAGTATTTAAACATTTTATCAATCAAAAGAACGAGATTCAAGGGTAGTCTTTCGCATAAAAAGTTTAGTTTTTAAATTAAAACGTATACATAAATTGTGTCACACACTGTGCAACAAATGAACAATTTACCGTCGCAAAAAACAAAAAAATAAACACACAAATACGGTGTTCAATTATAATTAATTCTAATTTTAGTTTTTCAGTAGCTATTTGCATTAACAATGGCACAAGAAAAGTGTACTTTCATTGAAAAAAACCGCAAACAAAAATATGTTTTGTTTACATTCTGAACGGCTGAGGCATCGGAACTGTCAAAACGATTCCTCAAAAAAAGTCTCAAAAAGTTTTTGAGGTTTTTGTTGATCGGCCAGGTTTTCCTCAAAACGCAAATCCCTCAAAATCACTCATGAGTTCCTGAGGTTTTGAGTTCTGAGGGAATCCTCAACTGTCGTGGCCCCGCAGCTTTATATTCCCTTTTCAACCTCTCTATTTCTTTTCTCATTTCGCACACATCACTCCCTACTTCCTCCTCAAATTTGGTAATTTTCTCTTTAGTGTTTGCCATTTTACTCACGGTTTGTTTGCGGGTTCGTCGCTTCTTGTTGTGCTGCTACTACTGCAGATGCTGCTACTGCTTCGGCCACTGATGCTGCTGCTGCCGCTGCTACCGCTCCGGTTGCTGCTGCTGCTGCCACCGCTGCTGTCGTTGCTGCTACCGCTCCGGTTGCTGCTGCTGCTGCCGCCGCTGCTGATGCACTCTTTTAAGCCGGTTTAGGCTTAACCACTGTTACTGCTGCCGCTGGAACCGTCGCACTTTTTATATTTTTCTTAAGCCGTTTTAGGCACCACTGTTGCTGCTGCCGCTGGAACTGTAGCACTTCTTCTTTTGACCTTTTTTTTCTTAAGCCGTTTTAGGCACCACTGTTGCTGCTGCCGCTTGCACTTCACTATATACTCGTACGCTTTTGGCACCACTAAACTGTTACACTTATTGTTTTTATGCCTTTTTTGGCACCACTGTTGCTGCTGCCGCTGGAACTTTTGCACTTCACTATCACGATACCTTCCAACCGGGAATGAGCGTCTTCCGGTATTCACAGGGCGTTTGCCCCTCTCCTTTCTTCACCGACCGGGAATAAGCGTCCTCCGGTTTCCACAGGGCGGTTGCCCCTCTCCTTCTTTTCGCTGACCGGGAATAAGCGTCCTCCGGTTTCCACAGGGCGGTTGCCCCTCTCCTTTCTTCACCGACCGGGAATAAGCGTCCTCCGGTCCTCATGGGGCGGTTGCCCCTCTCCTTCCTTTCGCTGACCGGGAATAACGTCCTCCGGTTCTCTTCAGCACTTGGCGTCTTCCTTCCTTCCTTCGACCGGGAATGAACGTCCTCCGGTCTGCTTGAGGCGGGTGGCCTACTCTCGTCCTTCCTTCAGCCGGGAATGCGGTCCTCCGGTCTGCTAGAGGTGGATGGCCCTCTCTCGTCCTCCTTCCAACCGGGAATGGGGTCCTCCGGTTCTCTTCAGCACTTGGCGTCTTCCTTCCTTCCTTGGACCGGGAATGAACGTCCTCCGGTCTGCTCGAGGCGGGTGGCCTACTCTCGTCCTTGCTTCAGCCGGGAATGCGGTCCTCCGGTCTGCTAGAGGCGAGTGGCCCTCTCTCGTCCTCCTTCCAACCGGGAATGGGGTCCTCCGGTTCTCTTCGGCGCTTGGCGTCTTTCTTCCTTCGACCGGGAATGGGGTCCTCCGGTTACCTCGTGGCGGGAAACTTTCTCGCGCCTTGGAACGTTAGCAAGTACTACCTTCCTCTCTGGAGCCACCAATGTTCCCAGCACAGCAGGTCGATAAACCCGTGTTGAGCTCTCGGACCGGAGTATCAAACTCCGACCGAGGGTGAGAGAAGGTAGAAACTAAACTAATTTATCCGCGGCCAACCGAAATAAAATGGCTCTTTGTTCCGGTTGTGAGAAAGCTTATTTATTTAGGGCTACCTCCCCGTAGCCCCCTTTTAATCGTACATGCTGCTTTAGCGATACATAGTTTTCCTTGACGGCGATACATAACCGTGTTTTCTTCGCATTTCTTAACCCATTTTTTAACCCTTTACCCTTTCGCCCTACTTCATATTCATAATATTAATTCCTGTAACACTGTAAAATCTATCTAGTTTTCTCTAATTTCCTATAATTATTTCCTCAACTATTTCCCTTATTTGTCTAATAAATTTAATAATTCTGGGGAGGATTTTTCGCGCCGATCCCCGCATTATCCTTGCATTATCTGTCTGCGCCTGCAGGAGCAAGCGAGACAGACAGAGACGCTTAACTTCCCTCTCACTCATCGCTTCACGGTGAAGCGATGCGAGAGAGGTAAGCTTAGTCTCCTAGCTTATCTTTACGTTGAGAGCGGCTAAGTCCGCTCTCCTGCTACTATTCTCCTAAGCTAGGGACCTTTTTTGAGCGCGGACAGCGGTTCCTAAAAAGGACATAATTTCCGTCAGCGACACTTGACTATATACTTATACACTAAGACCTAAAACGTTAAACTATATACTATCAGACCGAACAACTAAAATTCTGTTGTTCAATAAACTTTCACACGTGGTGTTTGTGGATTCCTCTCAGTAACGGATACTTTCGACACGTCTATATTCTTTGGTTGCCAACCTTGGAATCTGTTTATATTTCTCTGATAAGCAAATAAACAAAACTCCAACCAGCTGGATTATTTGGTCGGCATTTTTCTTGCCCACGCTGACTCGTCGATCGAAGTGGTTTGAGTCGGTGCGGCCGATTGAGGTGGGGGATTTAGTAGTAGTTGACAATTGTTCGCCGCGGAACAGTTGGCCGAAGGGACGCGTGATAGATGTAGTTAGGGCCCAGGACGGTCGAGTAAGACAGGCAAGTGTCCAAACAGCTGGTGGGATTTATAAGCGACCTGCAATAAAGATTGCGTTATTAGATGTACGGCAAGGAAACTTACCTGCGTGAGCTAGGATTAGTAAACAAAGTGTTGCGCGTGGTAAAGTGACAGCGAACGAGACAGATGCAGGACAAAGCTAGTTGTCTCACTGCGGGAGGTAATGTTGTAAACAAACGGTGTTTACACCGACCGCTGCTGTCACTGTCGGACATTATG
Source organism: Anopheles funestus (assembly GCF_943734845.2). Taxonomy (NCBI): domain Eukaryota; kingdom Metazoa; phylum Arthropoda; class Insecta; order Diptera; family Culicidae; genus Anopheles; species Anopheles funestus. Next base: position 20,748,222 of record NC_064597.1, on the reverse strand, counting down.
TCGAACTTCGTATTTACGAAGTTGTCGGAAGAAAGCTTCGCGATCGGGAGAACTGGGTACTGCGGTGAGTGAAGGACCAGGACGAGAAAAATGTAGATAAAAGGACCAAACAACGCGTGAGCGGCTCTCATTACCGCTAGAAAACGTGAACCAATAAAATAAACTAATTTTTTGGTTCGCTACAGTAAAATAGCGTTCCTAATTAATTCTCAATTTTTTTGCGTTTTCTACACCACTATTGTTTCTACTTTTCCTTAATAACATTACTACTGTTCTTCCTTCTTCCTGTTTTTATGTTATGCGGATGACATTAAAATATTTTACCCTATCACGTCTCTTGCTGATTGCACCTCACTGCAGGTGATCCTAACCCGCTTCACGGGTTGGTGCAATGACAACGCACTTTCACTGTGCCCAGATAAATGTAATGTGATCTCGTTTAGTCGTTCACGTTCTCCCATTATGTTTCCCTACTCCCTCGTGTGTTAGTCAACCGTGTCACCGTTGTAAAGGATCTAGGGATATGGCTTGACTCTGGTCTTACCTTGTCTCACCATATCGACTGTACAGTTTCTGAAGCCTGTTCGACTCTCGGTTTTTTGAAGCGCGTAGCACGTGACTTCACCAACCTGACTTGCCTCACGACCCTATTTTGTGCTCTGATCAGATCTGTGCTCGAGTACTGTTCGGTTATCTGGTCTTCTTCGGCTAGGACTCATAGGTTGCGTACACATGACGGCTCATGAGACGTCCACAAAAGCCGAAGTCATACAAAATTTCAAAAAAATTGGGTCCTGTCCTGGACGCGTCCACAAATCGCGAAGCGAAAGAGGGTTCGGGAATTATACCTGGGATCTTCTCGAAGTGAAAAAGGATTCTGAAATTATACCTGCGATCCGCATTAGAATACCACGTACGCTGCATTCGGGGTAGCACTCGGTAAAGCGTTGTTTTGCTTAAGCGTGCAGTAAGCATAGAGGGTTTGTTTCGGCTTTCTACGAAGTTACTTGTGGACGTGGGCAGGGCGTGGGCGTCACGTGTGAGTTGGGCCATATAGACCGCATTGAGCGTGTGCAGAGATCGTTCACCAGGTTCGCCTTAGGGAAAGCTCTTGGTGTTCGATCCTCTGAGATGCCGTCATATGAGGAAAGATGCCGACTCCTCAACCTTGAGTCTCTAGAATTTAGACATTCTAGAGCTTAATCATCAATTATGGCTGCCATCCTTCTGAACGAACTCGATGCCCCTGCGTTGCGCTCATCGATCTCACTCTACGTCCCTTCCCGCTCTCTCCGGTCCCGACCTCCACTACATATTCATCCCCGTCGCACTGCAGCAGGTCGCAGGGATCCACTGATTCGTGCCTGCTCTATCTTCAACTCCACGTCCCATCTCTTTGATTTCCATCTATCTGTAGCGGCTCACCGCAACCATACGCATTTATGCCATATGCATATTGCATACAAGTAGGGACAAGGAACGCTCGATCCGCGAGCATAAACCAAACCCGTCGTGGGCCCTTCGTCGTTAGAACGAAGACAACTGATTTATGTATAACTAAGAATTAGGAATAAAATTAACTCTCTTATTTTTGGACCACGGAACCGACCACACGTAATTATATCCTTAATCCGAAATTCCGCTTGTGACCCCATTCCTCCAAAGTATGAAGTGATATGAAAAGTGATATGAATAAATTTGCCTACACAAGGGGAGAAAGTTTGCAGAATACCAAAGTCGTATAGAGAAAAAAATGTGGCATCACAAAACCAAAGTACCAGCAAAAGCCATAAAAATCATCAACAGATTGGTTGCAGGTCACGATCATAGTAACTATTGGTTGCGCAAGATGAAACTAGCAGACGAAGCCTTTGGCGAGGAATGCAATATGCACAAAGTGTTCTATTGCCCAAGATATTCAAGAGAGCGAGAAAAATCACACAGTACAGTAATGAAGAAACGTTCAAAAAAATCTGGAAAAGGAAAGATATAACGGGGTTTAAAAAAGTACTAAAATTTATCCAAGACAATAGAATAAGGTTTCGAGCTGTTGCGTCCAGCAACGAGCCCTTTCTTTCTAACCGTTGCCAAAAGTATCAAGAAACAGTTTTTCTAATGATAAAGTACAATCTTTAATTAAAAAATCACTGTTGCTTCTCAGGCTGTTTCTATGGAAAAAAAGAGAACTAGCGTCCCTTCTTACGCACTTTTATGCTCTTTTTTTACAACCGATCGCGGTCGTTACTCCTTTCCGAAGTTCATCCGAGCCGCCCGCAATCCTTCGGATCGGATGAATATCCCTAAACTTGTCCGCAACCGTCTCGCTCGGTCGTTTCGCTCCTCATTTCGCTCGCTCATCTGGCGCTGTCAAACGTTGGGCCGTTGTTGTAAACAACACTGACCCCCGGTGTTTGACCACGTTAAACACCTCCATGCGGTTCAACGTTAATACAGGCGATTTTTACGGCCGGTCGTTCCAGTATCTTTCGGGTTCCTAGTTGCACGTGAACTCGGCGAACCACGCCGTCTTTCGATGGTAAGAGTTTGACGATTCTTCCTTTAGGCCAGCATCCTCTCGGTAAGGCGTCATCCACCACTAGCACGAGGTCTCCTTCTCTTAGAGGCGGTTGTGGCTGAAACCATTTGCTGCGACGCGTAAGGGTAGGCAAGTAAGAAGCTACCCACTTTTTCCAAAAATGATCTGCGTACAATTGTGATGTCTTCCAACTATTCCTAAGTGCTGCGGAAGAGTCATCAAATTTAGTTATTGTTTTTGCCCCGGAAGATGAACCCAGTAGGAAGTGGTTTGGTGTTAGTGGCGCCTCTTCTTCGCTGTCAACCGATACGTGTGTTAGTGGACGCGTGTTGATAATTTGCTCCACTTCGATTAACCAGTTAGCAAATACAGCGTCTGTCGGTGTTTTTGTAAACTGTATGCTGGAGAGTGTTCGCTTTATCGATTGTACCAACCTCTCCCATGCACCGCCGAAATGTGGAGCCCCAGGGGGGTTAAATCTCCACTTTGTGTCAGGAAGGTATACTGCATCAATCAGCTCATCGAGATCAATCTGCTTAGCTGCATCCTTCAACTCACGATCAGCGCCGACGAAATTTGTTCCTCGATCGGTCACGATTTCAATAGGAGTGCCTCTACGTGCAATAAAATTGCGAAGCGCGATTATGCAGGCGCTTGTGTTCAGACTATGAGCAACCTCTATATGAATCGCCCGAACTGTTAGACACGTGAACAGCACACCCCACCGTTTCTCCTGCCTCCGGCCGTTGGCAACCAGAAAGGGTCCAAAATAATCAATTCCTGTGTAGGAGAACGGTCTGATGAACGGTGACAGTCGGGCTAGTGGTAGTTCACTCATCACAGGCGGTCGCGGGTACGCTTGTCGAATCCGGCATATAAAACAATTGCTCCTTACTCTGTGACACGCGCTTCTTAAACCAGGTATGTCAAAACGTTGGCGCACTTCGTTCATAACAGTTTGGTGATTTTGGTGTTTGTACTTCCAGTGATATTCTGCTACCACCAGATCCGTCACCCAGGATCTTTTAGGGAGGATTATCGGCCTCTTAGTATTATCACCTACATAACGACATGCGTCGATTCTTCCACGTACCCGTAAAACGTCGTTATCATCGATGTAGGCACTGCGTCTAAAAAGAGGACCGTTTTTGTTACTGTTATTCTTCGTACCTGATTTATTTTCTTTTAGCAGATGGTAGTCTTCGGGGAACTCTGTCTTCTGCACTTCGATGAATATGGACCGCTCTGCTTGTCGTAATTCATCCGTTGTAAGATGTCCACATTGCCGAGCTGCCATGGGTGATCGAGCATTGTTGATAAATCGCCACAAATAAGCGATGGCGCGATGCAGACGTCTCCAGTTAGAGAATCTCTCGAAGTTAATAACTGGTGTTGATACCCGATGGAATGATAACGTTGATTTTATCTCCTCTTCGGTCATCATAGGCTGGAAACTATCCAGTTGCCACACGTTCTCTGGTTGTTGCAGAAATTCGGGCCCTTGAAACCAGCTTCCACTTGTGAAGTGTCTGTTCAGGTTGGACCATTTTGTTCCTTCATCGGCTACGTTGCGTTTCGTCGATACCCAGTGCCATTCGTTAACTGTCGAGTTCTCCAAGATTTCACTTACGCGATGTGCCACGTAAATGCTGTATTTTCGATGATCAGCATTTAGCCAGCATAACACATCTTTGGAGTCCGTCCACAAGTATCGACGATCGATTTTTATTCGATGCGCTGTTTCGATAGCCTTCATCAGCCTGACCCCCAGTATGGCTGCCTGTAATTCAAGCCGAGGGATCGATGTATATTTTAACGGGGCTACCCTGGTTTTAGCACCAATCAACACTACTTCGCGATGATCTTCGGATTCAAACCGAAAATATCCCACAGCTGCAAATCCATCTTTTCCGGCATCTACGAAAATGTGTAGTTGAATCTTGCACTTGTCGATGTCAACTGATTTACGGTAACAGCGCGGGATTCTAACCGATTGCAGGTGAGGTATGCATGCTAACCAATCTTGCCATTTCTCTTGTAGCTCGCTGGATATTTCATCGTCCCATCCAACCCCGGATCGCCAAATTTCCTGCAGCAACACTTTCAAAAAGAATAAGAAACCTGCGATTAATCCCAACGGGTCGTAGATGGACATGAGCATACTTAGGAGTTGTCGTTTGGTCGGCTTTACTTTCCCCTGAAGGATGGGTAGTTCTGGTACTTTAAACTGGAACGTATCTTCTATCGAGTTCCACCACATCCCCAGAACCTTTTGTGTACTCGCAGCAGGATCGATATTCATGTCCTTTTCCTGACTGTTGCTACCTCCCACTGCCCGTAGTACTTCGGTATGTGTTGCCATCCAGTGATGCAACTTGAATCCTCCTTGTGAGTGGATATATTTCACGTCTGTGGCAAGCTTAACCGCTTCTGGAACACTTTCTACGCTAGTGAGCATATCATCGACATAATGATGAACTTTTATGCATTCGACGGCCGAGGGAAAACGATCAGCGAAACGATCAGCGTTCATATTCTTGACGAATTGCGCACAGCTTGGAGAGCAAGCTGAACCGAAGGTCATTCTTACCATCACGTATTCATCCGGGTCTTCTTGTAGGCGATCAGTCCTCCATAAAAATCTTTGACTGATTTGATCCTTCTCGTTGATAATGACCTGATGATACATTTCTTGGATGTCCGCTGTTATCGCTACGCGAAATTCTCGAAATCTGCTAAGCACCGTCGGTAGAGGAGAGAGAAGATCAGGTCCCGTTAGTAGCATGGAATTAAGAGATATCCCGTTTACTGCTGCTGCTGCATCCCACACCACTCGCACTTTGTTTGGCTTCTTTGGGTTGAATACAGGAAAGATCGGTAAATACCATTTTCTAGGATGTTTTATGTTACGTTCTTCCTCAGACAGTTTTCTAACGTATCCCTTTTCTATGTGTTCTTTTAGCACTTGTTGCATCATCATCCGAAGCTTCTCATCCTTCGCCATCCGACGCTCTAAGCATGCCAAACGCCTAACAGCCATAGATCGGTTATTAGGAAGTTTCACATCATCATAACGCCACAGCAATCCAGTGGCGTATCGCTCTCCTCGTAATTTGGTGTTTTCACTAAGCATGATGCTTGCCCGTTCATCATCGTTCGAGAGCGACTTGATCTTTCCTTTACATCGTGGTTCTTCCAATGCGAAACTACCTTTTAGCGCCAGATCTATTCTTGCATCAATGTCCTGACAATCGCAAACATGAGCCCTATGACACGCCAAAATGCTGCTGGTATTGCTCATTGAAGATGAATCGCAACCCGAAAGTACCCATCCTAAACGCGTTTTGGTGGCAACCGGTTCATTTACTCGACCCTCTATCGTTTTCAGCGGCACAGTGAGGTGATAATTGTTCATCCCAATTAGAATGCGCGGAGGAGTAGCAGCATACTGCGCTAGTGGGATGGAAGCTAGGTGGCGATGTTTTGTTCTAAGGCGATCCATATTTACAAGTTGGGCGGGTAAGCCAAGGCGTCCAACCGTTCGCACATTCGATGCTTCGAAAACCTGAGCCCCGGCGGATGTCCCTATTATCTCAACGCTCACCTGTTTCGAGTCTCGTTCCGTTCGATGCTGTCCTCCGGTCCATTTTAGGCACAATGGCCGGTTTGGTCCGTCCAGTCCCAACTCATCAACCAGTGATTGCTCAACCAACGAAACCGATGCTCCCTCGTCCAGAAAGGCAATAGTTTTTACCGTCTTCGTTCCAGCGCGAAGCTCGACCGGAATGTATCGCAGCACGATGTTGTCGTCGGTGACTGTAGAGTGAGAAAAATTTGCCTCCTGCTTTCCCTTACCTGCCTTATTGTGAAGCGAAGGGTGATGCTTTGCCGTACAACCTTCTTTGCCACAGGCGCTTGTTTCTTTGCAGGGCGCTCGATGTTTCCTTAAGCAGCGTTTGCATAGGTAGTTTTTCTTCACGATGTCCCATCGATCGGCGATGCTCTTCTGCCAATATGAGTCGCACTCGTACAGTTGAGCACATCCATTTTCACATGCACACTTTGCTTCCGTGGTGTTCTGTGAGGGAGAGTTAGTTACGTGGGTGTGAACGTACTTACTATTCCTGTCGGAATGCGCTGCAGGATTAGTCACCGACTGCGCTGCTTGTTTGATGGTTTGCATCCACTTTCCAAAGGCCGCCAGGTTGACCTTAGTTAGCGTAATACGGTGTAGACCCCACATCAGCTTGACCATGGGGGGAAGACATCCAACGAGCTCATCCAACAGGGGACCGTCATATCGATCTTCGACGCCATTGGTTCTCACTGTAGCACACATTTCGTCGACGGATATGGCGAACTGGATGAGCGATTCCAACTTTTCAGTTTTCGGTGGCACTTGACGACGAATTTGGCTTAGCAGGGTTTGCACGATTATTTCCGGACGACCAAACGATGTTTTCAGCTCTTCCATTACTTCTTTCAGATTTGCTGCATTTCGAAGTCGTCCTTGTACCGCTTTAAGAGCATCTCCTTTTAATGCTTGTTGCAGCCTTACTATATTTTCTCCATCGGAGAATCCACACAGTTCCGTCGTTTCGTAGAACGATGATTCGAACACCGACCACTCCTCGGGTTTGCCGGTAAACGTAGGCAGTTTGGAACTGACGGAACGTCTCGCTAGCACCTGACTCTGACTAACGTTAAGAGTACCGTCTTGTACCGCGATGGACGACGAGGTGGTTCCATTTTCCCGCCTGGCTCCTTGCGGATTATCATCTCTGTTCATTCGTTGAACAAACGTCTCTAACACTGACTCGAGCCGTTGTACCACATCAGACTCCGGTCTGCGCGGTTCACGAGCCGCGTTTAATTCTTCCATCATGCGATGGAAGCTTCTGCTAATTTCGTCCCAAACGACGTTAGCATTTCGAACGGGCGATGCAGTTGATGAATCAAAGGGAGGATTCGGTAGAGAGGAGATCACTTCTGTCGATCTGGCTCTTGTGAATGGCTCCTGATTCACCATGTTCGATCCCGCCATTTCCCTGGCGCCTGGACTGGCTACGATGGGCGTCGCACGATGCAGAGTCGATGATGCGGGGGGCGGCGTTCCGGGCGCGCACAGGAGGCATGTCCAATCCCTACTATACACAGTTTCATCTTCATTCACACAATCCAGATGAAACATCCGTTCGCATCGATCGCATTCCACTGCATTATCGGTATTTGCACCGTTGCACACAGCACACACTTTGCCTTCCATTGTCCAATTGCAAGGGCCTTCTTGTTTCACTTAACACTGACGCTGCGGTTTCGCTTAAAACGTTGCGGTTTCGCTTTCGTACCGGGTTTGTGAAACTAAGCAAATGATTTTTTAAACTGTTGCGTCCAGCAACGAGCCCTTTCTTTCTAACCGTTGCCAAAAGTATCAAGAAACAGTTTTTCTAATGATAAAGTACAATCTTTAATTAAAAAATCACTGTTGCTTCTCAGGCTGTTTCTATGGAAAAAAAGAGAACTAGCGTCCCTTCTTACGCACTTTTATGCTCTTTTTTTACAACCGATCGCGGTCGTTACTCCTTTCCGAAGTTCATCCGAGCCGCCCGCAATCCTTCGGATCGGATGAATATCCCTAAACTTGTCCGCAACCGTCTCGCTCGGTCGTTTCGCTCCTCATTTCGCTCGCTCATCTGGCGCTGTCAAACGTTGGGCCGTTGTTGTAAACAACACGAGCCATCAACGGTATCTAGAAATGAAATGCGTAACCAAGATTTTAAAAATCTTACGCAAACACAAGGAAAACATAAAAAAATCACCTTAGCACTAATATATTAACTGTTTAACGTGCAGAACAAGAAGTGGCCTCCGGTCCGGGCAGGTCCGGAATATGGCCCATCGATAGAAAAGAACGGGAGGAAATGCCCGCTACAACAGTACGTCATCAATCAAACTGAAAGAACTGAAGATACTAGTGATGAGAAAGTTCCTTTTTTTAGGAACGGAACGGAACCAATGTCTCTTCAATAAGGAACGGAACGAACCTGGTAGGTTCGCCGAACCTGCTACAACGGAAATTTTGAATAATTTTTTTTTCATAACTGAGGCCGTATTGCAATTCAAACAATTTAATTTTTTCTTCCCCAGTTGAACAATAGTTTCAACTTGCTTCGATACTTCCAGCGCTGATTTAGTTCCAAAACAAACGGCTAAACCATTCTGAACAAGAAAATAATTCACGTTGCTACCTTCTCATCCTAAAAAAATGGTAGGTGCAAAAAACCTACTTCGTGTTTTTGTCTGAACCTAGGAGCGTTCGTTCCATTCAAGGAACCACTGCATAAAAAAATAAATGTAGCACTTTTCTAACAGATAAAATGGTTCTGAAAGTTATGATATTTTTAAGAAAAATTTAAAAATTCGATAAATAATTTAATTTTCATTTATAGGCTCCCGAAAATGGGTACATGCCGAAAGATGAATGTGTGATTTTGTATGCAATGACAGCGTGGTTTACTAGATTGAGCATGGAAACTGCAAAATCTGACAACAAAATTGTCGAAACGGGCAGCACAAAATTACATTTTTATCCACTTTGCGGCCACAAAATTAGCAAAATAAGAGTAGCAAATTGTTTAAAATTCAATTTTCTAATCATTTCAGTCGTTTAACCGTCTGGTCTATCAAAAAAGTTTGACAAACTAAAATTTGCCAAACAAAATAGAGGTGGTCTATCAAATAAGTTTGTCAAAAAGATTTTGAGCTGTCAAATTTGAAGCATCCCCCCAAGGCAAACAAGTGCTTGAAATCGCATGCAATCCCCTATTTTTGTGCCATCTTGCGTCGGCACATATAAAAAATAGGGGATTCGTTGTATGAAATTAGGGCAAAAATAGGGGATTCAGGTACGGGCTTTTGCGGCTGTGTGGGTGAGCTTTGACAGTCCAACGGTATGTATGTATTGGTGAGATACGGTAGGTAGGTATGCATGTAGTGGTAATAAATGGTTTCTTTCGCCTGGCCTTTCAAAACAATTGTCAAAATTGAAAATTCAAAGAAATTTGATTTTTTTTTATTCAATCAATCAATGTTCAAGTGCAAAAGTGCTGCAAATTTGTTGGATTAAATATATATATATAAATATATATATATTCTGAACTATATATATATTCTGATATCTGAAAGCAACAACAAATTAAAGGTAAGATTAAATTATTTTCAGTAAGACTGCTGGATGCTAAAATGTGTATAACATCACACTAATTTTAGATGAATAACCGGCAAAACGACACCAACAACAATTTGCGTCCACCATCCGAAACCGATAAACAGTATCGGACCTTGCGGAAAATTGTTACGGTGCTGAAGATGCAGAATGACGCCCTTAACGATAAGGTGGACTATCTGACCACAATGGTCCAACAATTAGTTTTCCAAATCGCCAACCCTAGCCAGCCACCGAATAACCCCAACATCAACCAGCCACAGGATACCGCAAATTTCAGCCAGCCACCGGACACCACTGTTGTGAGGAAAAAACAGCAGAGACCAACACCCGCAGAAGAAAAACATGCTGCTTGGACTTATCCTACATCGAAGCCGCAAGTGCGTCCGAAAACAGAAGCCATAGTGATCGGGCTTAACGAAAAAGATTCCTACGCGGATATCTTACGGCGTGTTAAGACAGACCCAAATCTACAGACGCTGGGTAAACAGGTCTCGAAGATCAGGCGCACGCGAGAAGGAAATATGATCTTCGAGCTGAAAAAGGACGAAACGGCCTGTGGGACGAATTACAAGGATCTCCTACAGGAGTCTGTGGGAGAAGCGGGGAAAGTAACAGTACGTGGCAACGAGGCGACAATTGAATGTCGTGATATAGATGAAGTCACAGCAGCAGAGACAGTTGAACTCGCTTTGCGAAGTCGGTTCGAACTAGGAAATGCCACCGTGGACATAAAGATGAAACCGGCGTTTAATGGAACGCAGACGGCGTACATAAAAATGCCGTTAAAGCAAGCGTTGATTGTAGCAGAAGCCAGAGAGGTAGAGGTTGATTGGTCAATCTGTCGCGTCCGCATTTTGCCCCAGACCAGAAGGTGTTATCGTTGTTGGGAGTTCGACCATGTCCTACGTGACTGTAAGGGCCCAGACAGAAGAGAGCACTGTCTGCGCTGCGGTGAAAAAGGGCATCAAGCACGAACCTGCGTCAAACCAGCAGTGTGTCTCGTGTGCCCCCGGGAAGCAATGCACACCAAGTCGGAGGAACCCGTTGCCACGCAGCTCGGAGAGCATGGAAGTAGTCCAAGTGAACCTTAACCATTGCGAGGCTGCACAGGATCTTCTGTGGCAGGTGATAATGGAGGAAAAAGGCGATGTGGCCATTATATCAGAACCCTATCGTGCACCAGGTAACACCAACAACTGGGTCATGGATAAAACTGAGATGGCTGCAATCTGGGCTGTGGGACCTTTTCCCATTCAAACAGTAGTATCCTGCGGCTTCGAGGGGTTCGTCATCGCCCTGATCAATGGAGTCTATTTCTGCAGCTGCTACGCTCCCCCCAGGTGGGAGCTAAACAAATTCAACGATATGTTAGACAGCCTAGTGGAACAGCTCGAGGGGCGAAGCCCAGTAGTTATAGCTGGAGACTTCAATGCTTGGGCGGTTGAATGGGGAAGCAGACGGACGAACACCAGAGGAGACGCGGTGCTAGAAAGCCTTGCTCGACTGGATGTTGTTTTGGGAAACGTAGGTTCTACTCCCACGTTTAGTAGAAATGATAGGACTTCGATTATAGACATCACGTTCTGTAGCCCAATCCTAGCGCGACATCTGAACTGGAGAGTGAGCGAAGCGTACACTCTCAGCGACCATCGAGTTGTCCGATACGCTGCCTCCAGAAGAAGCATGCCAACGACAGTGTATACTAACGGCACCCTAGGTTGGAAAATCCAGTTTTTCGAGGAGGAGCTGTTGAAGGAGGCGTTAGCCTTTGGTGGCTTCGCAGATGCGCGCAGCGTGCACGAACTAGCGGCTGGGTTGACTAATGCTTGCGATGCGACCATGCCGAGGAGAAAAGCCTCCAGCTGTAAGCGAAACCCTGCCTATTGGTGGAACGCTTCTATCGCGACACTACGGGCCAGGTGCATAGCAGTACGCCGGAAACTACAGCGGGAGAGACGTATTGGAAACCGGAATCAACTGCGAGCAGCATACGTCACGGCCAGGTCTGATCTGAAGAGAGCAATTAAAGACAGTAAGAGGAGATGCTTCCTGGAGCTCAGTGCTGAAATTGCTCGGAAGCCCTGGGGTTTTGCCTACAAGACAGTGATGCAGAAGGTGAAAACTCGCCAAGAGCCTGTGGAACGATGTCCCATGAGGCTTAAAAGGATCATTGGGAATTTGTTCCCCACTCATGACGTTCCAGAACTGTACACTACCTTCAGAACTTCAGAAAAAGAGATTGAGCCAATAACTGAAGACGAAATTCTACGGATTGCCGACCGTCTTAAACCTGGGAAAGCACCTGGCCCGGATGGCATTCCAAACGAAGCTGTCAAAGTAGCCATGAGAGCTTTCCCGAAAGTGTTCCAGATTGTACTCCAGGACACACTGAAGTCAGGCCAATTTCCGTCGACATGGAAACAGCAGAAGCTGGTGCTAATACCAAAACCAGGAAAGCAGCCGGGCGACCCATCAGCTCTAAGGCCTTTGGGGCTCACTGATTCCCTGGCTAAGGTATAGGAAATTCCAATTCTGGATCGCCTGACAGTGCACACGGAAGGTCCACTTGAACTTTCTAAGCGGCAGTTTGGCTTTCGGAAGAAGCGCTCAACAGTCGACGCAATGTTGGCAGTGCTGGAGACGGGATATGCTGCGTTTCGGAGAAAAAGGTCCGGTGCACGTTACTGCGCGTTGATTACAATCGATGTAACAACGCCTTTAACAGTGCTAGCTGGGAGGCAATTGCTGCTGCGTTGGAGCGCATGGAGGTTCCCCCGTACTTGTGCAGGCACTTGAGTAACTATCTTCAAGGACGGGTGTTACAATATGACACGGAGGAAGGAGTCCGGAAAACCTCGATTACGGCAGGCGTCCCACAGGGATCAGTTTTAGGACCCACTCTGTGGAACGTCATGTATGACGGGGTGCTGACTCTCGCACTGCCACCAGGAGCTCAATTGATCGGGTTTGCAGATGACATCGCCCTTACAATAACCGGCGAAACGATTGAGGAGATCGAGATGCTGGCAACGGACGCAGTCAACAGGATTGATAGGTGGATGAGAGGGGTAAAGCTGCAAATTGAGCACGCGAAGACGAAGTTTATACTCATCAGCAGCCACGGAACGGCAGTGAACGCGTCGAACATCCTGCAAGTGATGTTGCAGAGTGCAGATCTGTGGAAGGCAGCTGAAACGGCGATGCGATCGATTCTGGTGAAACTGCAGAAACAGTGGCGACAAGATCAACGGTTTGGTCTCGCATGAGTGTGTCCTGTGCTGTGTACGTGATGCCCAGTGTTGTGTTTAAAAAAATAAAATAAACAAACAAAAGTGTTGCTTGTTGCTAGCGCGTATCCTAAGACAGACTGAGTGACACAGCACTGCCCCTCCCATGAAGTAATACCGCGAGGTGATTCCGTGCGAGGGTGCACAGGGTTCAAAGAGAGTTTTTTACTGGGTAAAAATCCCATGTCCCCCATTGTGGGTGTCTTTCGAAGATTTTAAACTCCTTGTAAAAAAAAGGTAGAGTCATGTACAAAATAAGGACTAAAGAACGGATAATTCGATCACATATTAACCAGTTGCGCAAGCGAGCAGGAGACAATGAGAAGGTTACACATGATGCGAATCCAAAGGTTGCATTAGATTTGCTAATGGATACGTGGAACATCCCTTTAACATCTAGCATTCAGTATTCCGATCCAAGACGTCCAACCCCAATACTGAATCCACCAGCAGCGAGCGTTATGCCATACTTCCCCATACAAAACATCCCCACGGTATTTTCACCACGCCGCTCTTCTAGGCCTAGAAGAGTTCCGCGTAGGTTTGAAGCATATCGCCTCAATTAAAAGGAGGAGATGTTATGGTGCACCCTGTGTTGTCGGAACCACGCACTGACAGCCACTCAGCTATGACGAGCGATCGTCATAAGCAGGACGTGTGCGTGAGTGACGTAGGGCACTGACCGAGGATCGCCTCAACGCGCATTCGAGAGTAATTCCAAATCGTGACTCAATGAGAACGGAGATAGGAAGCGTTAGGTGTGCGTTGCGTGTGCGTGTACATGTTTGTCAATTAAATAATAAAGTTTTATTATAAGTTTGCGTCACCCCAAAAACACTCGGTCACACTTCATTCACAGACGCAACAATTATGTACCTGAATAGCTTATTTATCAAACAAGGCCTTGGCGTTCTTAATTAATGTACATACTTTGCACGAGTATATGGTTTATTTCCATTACCAAAGGGCGGAGAAATCCTTCCACGTTGTCCGGTTCTGCCATGCCGCAATATATTCCCAACACCATGATCGGAATTTCCGGTATGTTCCTCACCTGCATTAAAATGGGCCAGAGTTGAGTCGGTCCACTTTTATGCAGCGGAAGACCATCTATCGATATATTTAACTCCATAGTTAACTCCGGTGTCATCGCAGACCTAGAAAGAACAAGTTTTATGACTTCGACCCTACACATTTAATTTAACATATTTACCGAAAATGATGTTGAAGAGAGCTTTTTATCCCTTGATACCAAAGCTGTCCGCCTGAAACCGTTGCAATCTGCTTATCCACTTGTATCGGCGTCCTTAAAAATGTCTTCGCACACTTAGGAAGGTTAATATTTGTAGTTTCTCGAGTCAAAACCAACAAAGCACGCCATGCAGTGTGCGTTATATTGTACGATAAAGCCCATATCCGAAGCCGCTTAGCATATTCATTGCTTTCGGGGGCACTATCAGCATCAATGCGCCCATCCTCATCTTCTGATGCGTCTTCATGCCAATCGTCCTCTATCACCACACAGTCCGTGTCATCATAACAATCTTCCTCGTCCTCGAATATGAAATCCAGTGATGCAGGTTCTGCGTTAGAAATACCCGCGTATTCCGAATTGGACTGTTCAATAGCTGAAATTTATCGTATCGCATCGTAAGTTCAATTATAACGTGTCTTTGATGGAATAAAACATTTACAACTCACCTTGTTCGTCTGGACCAGAACGAGAACTGCTAGGTTCAGGCTGGTTCTCTGCTTACCATTCCTTTTCATAATACTCCCAAACCGCTCTTGCACGTTTCCGGGACTCTCCACTTTTCTTCATTTGTTTAGAAACATCCATTTTGCACTGTTTTCTGCTAGCTTGAAGCTGAAAATACACTCGAAACACCGAAGGAAATGATAAAATACGTTCAATCGCGGGAGACGCTATGTTTTGTTATGAAAATGCAGCCATAGGATGGTGACATTTACTAACACCATCGTAGGCTTTTATCGCCGTCCTGCTCTTACTTACGGCAAAGTTTCTTCCATCTCACGATTCGAGCAAATTTTTACCCTTCACACCCTCTCGGACCTATATTTCGCATGACAATATCTACTTGGGGATATATTGAGCACAAGGTATATACAGTGTCCGACAAACGAATAAGACCACTCGGTTATCGCTTACACGAATGAACTATTTTTTTAGTTATAGTGCTTTAAACTTAACTATATTTTCAGGAAAGCATTAGTAACATCTTAGCTTCATTCCTGCAAAATAGTTAGTGGATAGATCATTTAACTAAAAAGTTATGAACAGAAAACGTAAAAAAGCCAAAAAATCGCTCGTCAATAAAATATGGCCAGCTTAATAAATTGTTAACATACTCAGCAGAAGTGTATAAAATTTCACAACATTTAGTGCTTCAATAGTTGCAATACTTTGCTTACAAGTGCGAGCAAACGCACTGTTAAAATTGCAATCCTAGCGCAGCGCATAGCAACACACCGTAGTTGCCTAGCGAGCGTAGCCGCACGTGCTCTCGTGTACGAGTATGGGTTACTATGCAGCGCTTAAGTGTGCAAACAGATCAGGTGATTATCTCGTAGTACGAGCGCCGTGCATAGCAACAGGCACAGCAAGTGATGCAGTACTTTGTTTCGTGTACAGACATGTTTGGATGACGTGGTGTACAGCGAGCAACCGACCGCGCTATCGCTTTCGAGTGTGCTAAGCGCTCTCTCGTTTGGGTGGGGAGGCGGCAGCGAACGCGTTATTCGTGACCCCGGCTCTAAACGCTTAGCAATTGTCGCGTTTGCGAACGCGAATCAGAAAAATTTTGTGAAACTCCATATAAAAAAAATTGTGAAAAGTCGCTATACGTGTATTTTCAGCGAAAAATCGCGATTCGAAGCGCGACTTGACGCCATGACAGTTTTCTGTAATAACAAGGTAAACATGGCAATACCAAGGTAAACTAATACAAATTAAAAAAATAAATATTTTGAGTGTTATTAAATATTGTAAATTAAATTAACAAATCGAGTGCTATTTATTTTTTAAAAGTATGCAGGATTTGTATATAATTATTGTGAATGTCAATATTATTTTTAAAACAGAA
Organism: Anopheles funestus; assembly: GCF_943734845.2. Classification (NCBI taxonomy): domain Eukaryota; kingdom Metazoa; phylum Arthropoda; class Insecta; order Diptera; family Culicidae; genus Anopheles; species Anopheles funestus. Next base: position 20,732,067 of record NC_064597.1, on the reverse strand, counting down.
GAATCATTGTTAATTCAAAACAAAAATCCCATATCGTGGGCAAATGCCTCAGAAAATAGAAGAAGAAGAAGACAAATGCATGGCTGCATTGTTTATGAATTTATTACTTGTATGTTGAACTTGCTTGAACAATATAAATTAATTAATAATTAATTAGTAATTAATTAAATTAATGAATTAGCAAAAATATTAGAGTTAAAAAAAATAGAGTTAAAAAATATTAGATAGTCCACAGCACAGTGTTCGATCCCTTTTGGAAGCTGTGTTGGAATCGTGGTTATGAATACCTGTATATTGAGGGTACGGTGACGGTCATGAAATGAGAAAAAAGCCATACACGTTTGATTACCCGTATTCGAAGATTTTTACCTTTATGCTACTCGAAGCTGCCGATCCCAATTCTATTTTGCCCGGTGTATGACGCGGTGGGCAAACACATCTTCGTTCACCTATTTATCTTGTTACAATTATTTCTGGCTACCGGAAAAAATTATAACAAGATTGTCTAGCGTTAAACACACAAGAAAACAAAACGGACCAATCTTCGGTACTGTTAGCAACAGCCGTTATTTGTATCACAGGAGTTAGCAGCATCCTGCCACGAGCTTTCTTGATGGTCCATTGTTTTGAAACATCGTCACTGGAGTTAAAAAACTTGCCTTTCTCATCAACTTCATCAAAACAATAAATTTACTATTTATTATAATTTTCATTGTTTAAATTAATTTAATTTAATTCGAAATTAATTTCCCGCTACCGGCCAGATTGAAAACATAAACAAACCTTGCACGAGAAAACTTAAACAACCTTGAAGTCGCGCCGAAAGTCGCAAAATTTTTTGGGAAAACTGTGCTACGATTGTCGCGTTCGCAAACGCGACAATTGCTAAGCATGTAGGCACGGGGTGAGAGCGAAGCGCTTACCCAAGTAGAATTTTTCGGACGATAACTAACACACTCTCAAAAATTTATTCGTTTCTTATGAATGTGTGCGTGATTTAGCAAGCGTTTTAAGTCGGGGCCTTCGTAAACGAGCTAACGGGCTGTTTTTGTTGCATTTTACTTGAACACGTGCTGAACACTGATGTGGAAGGTTTCATAGGGTAAGTGTACCAATTGTTGTGCTAGCACCAATTGTTGTGCTATCGTCGGAAAAATGGATAATATGAAAAAAACAAGGATGATTTGCAGTCCCAAAAAAAATTCTTCACATAAATTAACAGATTTCCTTATTTTCCCATAAGTTTTATTAATTTCATAAGCTTATTTTTCAAAAAATCACGATTTTTAGTTTTGCTGTCAAAAAATCTGCAATATCATACCGATTGTCTAAAAAATGACCATTTTTTTGTTTTCAATTTTTAATGAAACTAGAGCACAAAATCGATGTCAAATGATTTTAAAAACTAGTTTATGGCTTACTTAAGCTAGAACCACATCGTTTTTGATAATTAAATGATGCGAAATACATTATTTATCGTATTCAAAAATAGCACAACCATTGATGTATGGAAAACCGGAATGCACCAATTGTTGTGCTATTTTCATGTTCCCTGTTTGTCCTGTCGTAATCAACTAATAAACAAAGTGCGTGTATTGGAGATAAGCATATTGACTTTCGGCAACCTTTATGTTGTTAAAATGAGTGAATTAAACAATAAGAAAAGAATTATTGTTTATTCTCTATAAAAAACTAGTTTTAACTGATACTTTGAACACACAGCCTACTGCCATCATTTTATGCTGACTTCACAAATTTCTGCCAAATCAAACCAAAATTTGCCTCTATAAACCACTATTTTAAAATCAGTGAAAAACGTTTTTATTCTATGAAATGAAAGTAGAAGAAGTAATGAAAAGTTCCTAAAAAACATTAAGTTTCCTTATTATACCCATTAGCTTGAGTGAAATCAATTCAAATGGTGATTTTGAACTAGCACAACAATTGGTACACCTATAGCACAACAATTGGAACACATAGCACAACAATTGGTGCATTGAAGAGGTTTACGAAAATGACTATAACTTTTGTTTTAAATGTTCAAATTACAAAATTTAAAAACGAAAATACGTAAAAAACGTGTGTCTATCGATTGCACTCTTGTTTATGAATTTTAGTTAAGCAGTTTTGCCACAAACGTCGTTCTTGTGAAAACGCTGTACAAACTCGTCCATAAATGGTACACTTACTCTATTGAATTTTGTTGATAACTTGTAATAATAATTTTGATTAAAAATGTCGAATATTAAACGAGGACTGAAAACGGGAAATATATATCGTAGAGCCAGTAAATATACAAAGCTTTATTCGTTCAATGAAATCTCGCAGGTGGCTAGTTCGAGTCGCTTTGGTAAGTGTTACATGTAGAAAACAAAATATAAGTGAAATTAATCTTATTTATAATCAATCAGGTACACAAGAAGTTTATGATGCTGGAGAAATACCAACTCAGTTCAACGAAACAATGGATTATCTGGCGGTAGACACAGATGGCAGTTCAACAGAAAGCGATAGTGATAACGAGTTCATAAATGAAAGCGTAAATCTTTTCGAAAATATGTCGATCGTTGATGGAATTCGATATTGGGCTCTAACGAACAACGCTATGCATCAACCAGTTAATATGATTCTTCAACTGTTTAAAAAAGCAAATGTGAAAGTGCCTGCAACAGCAAAAACATTACTAAGAACAAAACGTAATACTTCCTCGGAGATCACAGAGATCTGTGGCGGCCAATATTGGTATCGTGGGATCAGTAGCTGTTTGTTGAATTATTTTTGGTAGTTTGAAATGAAATAAAAATTTCATTTTATTTTTTTGTTGCAGCACATCTAAGTGTACATGTAAACATTTAACAATTTCACTTTCGATTGATGGACTACCTCTGCATAAAAGCAGCTGTAAGCAGTTTTGGCCGATTTTATTTACGATCGAAGAATTACCTCAAGCGCCGGTGATGACTGCTGCTATTTTTTGTGGCTTAAACAAGCCAGATAATAATGAAAAGTTCCTCCGGCCATTAGTAGATGAACTAAATACTCTCATCTCACATGGTATAACAATCCAAGGAGAGCATATTAATATTAGTTTGCGTGCCATTGTTGCTGACACTACGGCGAGAGCCTTCATTAAAGGTAAAGAAAACTGTTCTTACAGAAATTATGTTCAAGAATAACATTTACTTAACTATGAATTTATGTACAATCTTTTTAGGTATGGCTGGACACACAGGCTACGACAGTTGCGCAAAGTGTACTATTGTTAGCGAGTATAGCCACATTGGTCACACCGTAGTCTTCCCTTACTTTGAATGCGCCCAAACGAACACATCAGGGTTTTCAAAACAATGAATACCCTGGACATAATAAGAAATACTGTCCACTTTTAGAATTGAAGCATTTTGACATGGTCAAGGATTTTGTTGTTTCGGATCCGTTGCATTTGTTCTATCTTGGAATAGTTAAGCGTTTGCTTACAGGTTGGCGAGACGGCAATCTTGGAAAGAAAGCATGGTCTTTGGAGCAATGCGAAAAAATTTCAAATGCTTTCGCAAAGATAAAACTTCCTTCGGAAATGCACCAAAACCTACGTTCTATAAAATTTTTAAAATTTTGGAAAGGAGTCGAATTTTCATATTTTTTGCACTATGCGGGTTTTGTTGTACTAAAGTCGAATTTGAATGATCAAATGTACAGCCACTTCATGCTATTGTTTTGTGCAGTTACAATTTTATCATCAACTGTTTACAAAGACAAGTGGGTGCTTGCCGGCCAATTATTGGATAAGTTTATCCAGCAATACGCCAACATTTACGGGGAACGTTACATAACAAGTAATGTCCACAACCTGCATCACGTATATGATGATGTAGTACGATTTGGTCCACTTCCATCAATTTCTACCTACCCGTTTGAGAACCACTTACAGGTTTTGAAGGGCATGATTCGAAGTGGCTGGAAGAACTTGGGACAGGCTATTAATCGTATATCCGAGAAAGATGACTTCAACACACCTAGGTCGACAAGCAATATGAAATATCCTGCAGTAACAAAACGTGGAAATTTAATATCACTAAGGCTTCGCTCAAATTTTCTATTGCAGAACAATTCGAGAAATGGGTGGTTCTTGATTCCCTACAAACCCATAATGTTCATATAACAGGAAAGAAAGTTAATCTTACAGGTTTGGTGTTTAACGACCCTTTTGAATCAAGCGAAATTTACACATTTAAAGGTTTTGAAAATACTTTGTCGTAAAACTGCGAAGACACGATTTTAGGAAACATCAGATGTAAGCTAGTGGCTATATCAACCTCACGAAAAGAAGAAATCATATTTGTTCCGTTGCTACACACTCTTATTGAATGAAAGAGGTTTTGTGAAACACACTATAACATCATATCTTTTATTTAATAATAATTACAGAAAATAAACTAAGAACAACATAACACTATGAATGAAAGTTTCATTTATTTTTTTACAAAATTTCGCCAATTAACAAAAATCCTATCCAGCGAGGGTTGCAAGTATTAAATTATGATCTGGAGAATTATAATGAAATAAATGAGGAAAAACAAACAAACGGTGCAGCAATTAATTCAATTAATTCATCATCAATAAACTAATAAACTAAATAGAAAATGGATAAGGAAATTAATGAAATTTTAATTAAACAGTAAAAATATGTTGCAAAAAACATTGAAACCGTCTAAGAACGCTTCACTGTATGAGACGACGTCCTCTTGGTTTCAAGAATGCGAAGACGCTCCTTAGAATGCTTCAATTTATTCTTTAAAAAATATCCTACAAACGAAATAGTGGGTTTTGCTAAGTTATTACTACTTATATCTACAAATAAATCTAATATATTGCTAAAGCATCCTAATCCTATTTTTTTTAACACCTGCTGTTTTACTAATTCCTGTCCAATTCATAGTAGAAAGAAATGATTTTGTAAATATTAAATCTATTGCCTCGTGCAAACGGTTATCAATGTTTGCGCGTGTTATTTGCATTTGCATCCATGACACCACCTGTTTTCTGAACTCAGGATCAGAAGAAAGTTTGTCATTAAATGATATAATTTCTTCTTCTGAACTAATCGGCGTCAAATGAAATTCTGTCCTCGGAAAAATTCCTGCGCGAGGACAAGTGGCCGCAACCAATTCATCCACATGGGATGTCACTTTTGCTGAATTTTTAAGAACTATATCCATTTTCTTATCAATATAATCTATCCGATTATGCAACGCATTGACCTTGTCATTGAGCACGTCGAAATTTTCATCATTTTTTTTTACTTAAGGTCACTCTTAATCCCTCAAATAATTCAGCTATTTGGTTGGTATCGACGGGCGCGAAATCTTCCATGATTTTCCTTTTTTTTGCACTGCAAATAGTAAATATGATGATGATCGTTTCTGCTAAAATAGGTAATAATTTTTAACATAACTATTTTACGCTTACCACTAGAAACGGTGCCTATACTATTTTGCTGTTTAGTATCGTGTGCTGTAAATGCAAATTATAATGAATTATTGTTAGTTCATGAACAAACGATATTCTTTTTTCCCTACCGATATGTTGAGGTGAAAACGGATTGTTGGGAGAACACAGGTATCGAATATCGGTCTCTAAAATAAGAAACAGATATTTATTATTGTTTTTTGTATTAAACAAAATGTTTTCTGTTTACGTACTTTGTGGGATTGGCTGCTGCGAAAACGGATTGTTTGGCGATAGCGTGATTTCTGAAATTCAAAAGTGACATGAAAATTATATTATCTACGGATATATATAATCCGTAATTATATTATATAATTAACCAAACTCACCGGTGTTTGTTGGTTGAAATGGGTTGTTCGGCGATAGTTGTTGACTTGTTAAGTTGTTGTTGTTGTTGTTGTTGGTGATCGTCGACACAGTTTCCAAGCGAGGAAAAGTTATGAGACGCGGTAATTCCAAAACACTCAATATTCTTGGTTTAGATGACGATGGAATTGGTGGTGTGTTGTTAAGAAATTGTTGCGAAGTATATTGAGGATCTATAATGAAGAACATTAGGTAGTTGATCGAAGCAATTATATTATTGCGATAACAACTTACCTCTTCGAATATTTACAATATCGGAATATATCTCTTTTTGGTTGTTAATCTTCTCGATTTGTTTTGCTTCACTGGATTGGTTATACATTTTGCTAAAACAAAAGAATCTTTAATTAACACTTTGAAATAAAAAAAAAATTGCTCATCGATTCACTCGAACAAAAGCTAAGCTTTCGCAGATACCAACGAACATCACAAAACCGCCTTTGCTACGAGCCTCAACAGCAAGATCGCGATAACTCTACGGTTAAGGCGACGGTTCCGGATTGATGGTAAATATTCATAATTACACTGTACATAATCAACTTAAAACCCCATTTCTACTTACCTTTCCACAGAGAAAAATCACCGATAACTAAAGATCTTCCACTTCACTCTTCAGACCGTATGTAATGAAAACACGTGCCGTCGAACAACCTACACATGAAATTAAAAATGTGACAGTGTATGTGAAAGGGACAAGCGCGCCTGATAAAAACAAATAAGAAAACACACACACGTAAAAAAATTCTAAAGTTGCATCGTAAGAGGTGCGAAACTTTTTTTTGGGTTCCTTTTTGACTTTGATTTTTGCCTCGCTTCCCTATGTAAATGCGTATGTATGCGTAGCCTTCGGGTCTGCTTCGGTTTATCGTCCGAAAAATATCTGTATCTCGGATATTTTTTCGGGTTTGATTTCGTGCTCGAAAACAAATACAAAAAAGTAGCCGAAAAACCGAATTTTTACTCGCTTGGGTAGTATCGCTCCGCTGTGTGGTTTAGTACCTTAGTAGTTTAGTACGCGCGTACGCTCTCGCACACGAAGCAGTGCCGAACGGTGTTCTCTCAGATTGTTGAGAGAACGGGTATCGGAAGTTAATCGCTAGCACTGTGTTCAAAGCCTTCGACGAGACCACACGTTCTTTTTTGCTCCCGTTTTTTTCCAAGTGTTTTTTGCTTTGTTGTTTGCGATGGGTCGTGGTGTGCACGCAACTGAAGAGCAGCTTCAGCTGATCAAGCGTTTGGCGGCTGCTGGCGAGTCGCAGCGCGCGATTGCTGCCAAGCTTGGGCGCTCGAAAACCTTTGTAATGAATGCTATTCATAGCATGGGAAGAAAGGTATCCGCCGGTCGTCCGCGCAAAACTACTGCGAAAGACGATGCTAGGATGACGCGGTTGTGTAAAGCCGATCCTTTTAAGTAGGCCAGAGCGATAAGGGACGAGCTGGAGCTATCGGTAAGCGATGGAACGGTCCAGCGTCGCCTGGTTGAGAACAACCTGGTCGTCCGGTGTCGCCGCAAGGTTCCGTTGCTGAAACGGTGCCACTTGCAGGCGCGAATCAACTTTGCGCAAAAGCGCGTTGATTGGGCCAGCGACAAGTGGCGGAATGTACTGTGGTCCGACGAAACCAAGGTCATCGACCAGTTAACACTGCGTATAAGCCGCAGTATAAAGTAAAGACCGTTAAGCACGGGGGCAACATCATGGTTTGGGGTTGTTTCTCGTGGCACGGTGTTGGTCCCATCTTTTTGATTAAAGGTATTATGGACCAGCACTGCTACGCAGAAATACTACGAACCGTGATGTTGCCTCATGCCGAGTGGGAGATGCCGTTGAAGTGGCAGTTCCAGCACGATAACGATCCCAAGCATACCGCTAAAATGGTGAAGAAATAGCTTGCGGTTCAAAAAGTTGACGTGATGGAGTGGCCTCCACAATCGCCGGATCTCAATCCGATAGAGAACCTGTGGGCGATTGTGAAGTCGCAGTTTCCAGCCGCAGGTTCTCGAAGCAAGGAAGAGCTTTGGGAGAATATCCAACGAGCATGGTACGCAATTCCTCCAGAAATCTGCCAAACGTTGGTTGATGCCCCGATCCATGCCCCGAAGAGTTAGAGATGTTCTTCGGAACGATGGGCATGCTATCAAGTATTAGAACTACCGAGCAAGCCCGGGATATGGTTATAAAGTGGGAGGAAATGCCCAAAACGAAAGTAAAAAAACTTTTTACTACAAGAACTTTAACTGGCATTATTATGACGAACGAATTTCTGACTTTTTGACTACTTCTTCTCATAACTTTCATACTTGACGCTTAAACCAAAAACGGTTAAGAGGACATTACAAAGACACTTTGTTCATGCTTTTCTCAAAATTTGATAATTTTTAAACTAGTTTAAGTAACCATTCATGACATTTTAGAAATCGAAAAACAGGTGGCCTTATTGCTTTGTCCGACACTGTAGATAGTTAGAAGGTAGAGTTATCTAGAGCAATTTGACGTTTCGCAACATGACAGAGGTACAGTAGATCCCCGCAGTACGCTAATGTTTGGGACCGAACGCTATAGCGTTTATCGAGTTTTCGCGTATTGCGGATTCCCTCTGACATATCGTTTATACTTAAAATTGAAGAGTCGAAATATAAACATGCACATGGGGTTCGAATAAACTATGTAAACAAGTCAAGCTAGGTGTTCGTTTCACACGTATAGCGTCTAATCGTAACCATAAATCAAAATATGTTCATATAATAAAAATTGTAAACTAAAAACACATTCAATTAAGAATTCATAATCCGGTATATTTGATTCACAAATGTTTCATTATATATGATGAAAACATTACAATTTTTGTACAAAACTGTCCATTGATAACTGTCTTTTGATGACTTTCTTGTCATTATAAATATTTTTGTAAACCGCTATTTCCTTTCTAACTCGATCGCTTACATTCGCGGACCTTTCTTCGTCTTCATCCATCGCTTGAAATTCAGATAATGCTTTCTCTATGTTTTCGAAAGCAGCCTCCAATCTTTTTGAGCTGAATCTTTTTTGAATAGGTTCTAGATCTTCTTCGTCGTACTCCTCGTTGTATTCATCCAATACTTCTAAAGTATCTGCTTCAATTAGCTCATTGTTCGTTAGAGGTTCTTCTTGTAAAAAGATAAATTGGCGTATATCTTCAGCATCTATTTCCAATGGTAACACATTAGCTGCAGACACACATTCTTCTATTAGAAGTTGAATTTGTTCATCTTCATCAGTTGATGTCGTATCATGTGTAAAAAAAGCAGGGCATATTTTTTTCCAACACTCATTAATGGTACTCGATTTAACCTCATGCCATGCAGCAGATATGTTACGTATGGCAGAAAGAATGTCGTAATTTTTCCAGGCATCAGTTATGTTGAATGTTGGATTTTGCTCTATTGTATGAAGAATGCGAGTGAATGTTCTGCGAAGATAGTACGATTTTAATGTTGCAATTACTCCCTGGTCCATAGGCTGTAACAATGATGTAGTTCTAGGTGGCAGGAAAACGACTTCAACATTAGGGTGCAGTTCGTTGAGCTCTATTGGATGGCCTGGAGCATTATCAACTAACAAAAGGATCTTAAATGGAATGCCTTTATCTCTACAATACTTTTCTACCTCTGGTACAAAGTTTTGAAGAAACCATTCATTGAAAATGGAACGAGTCACCCATGCTTTTTTGTTGGATTTCCAAACCACTGGCAAGGACTGAACTTGAACATGCTTAAATGCTCTTGGTTTTTGTGAATGGTATACTGCCAAGGGTTTTAATTTTAAATCACCCGTCATGTTACTTCCAACCATGATGGTAATTCTTTCCTTATTTAATTTTATTCCAGGTATTGGTATCATATTGCCGAAAACATAACTTTTTGTGGGCATCTTTTTCCAAAAAAGTGCAGTTTCATCAACATTTATAATCTGTTCCGGAAGAAACCCCTTTTCTACTATTATCTTTTCCAACAAGCCAGGAAAGTTTTCTGCTGCTTCTTCATCTGCACTTCCAGCCTCACCATGCATCTTCATGTTCTTTAGGTTAGTACGATTTTTAAATCTGTTGAACCATCCCGAACTGGCTTTGAAAGAGTTTACAGTACATTCCGTAATTCCAGTGGAGCTTTCTATATCTTGATACAAAGATTTTGCCTTAGTTTGGATAATTTGTAAACTGAGAGGAATTCGCTTATTTAACAAATCTTCTATCCAAATCACTAACAAGCGTTCCATTTCTTCTATTATCTCATTACGTTTCCGAGTGGCCATTGAATCTCCTTTCGCAAAATTCAGTAAATTATCTTTGCGTTGGATGATGGTCCGCACTGTTGATTGTGGTCGTTTTATTTGCCGGGCTATTGCTGCATAACTTTTTCCTTTTTCAAACAACTTGATCATTTCCAACTTTTCTGACATTGTTATAGCACACTTCTTCCGACTATTTTTATCATTTGATTCCATATTTATCGCTTCGAGATTAAAGCGCAGCCCAAAGAAACAAGAACCAACGTGTAGTGATTGTGAAAACAAGTGAAAATTTTCTGGAAATTTAGGCCGTTGCAGCCATGTGGACAAAATCGTACTGCTTTCTCGTTCTGCCTAACTAACAACAAAACTTGCCAAAGCAGGAGAACATGATGATTTTGTCCGCTTGGCCTTTAACGACTGTTTAAAACTGCGTGTTAAAAACTTCATTCTATCGAAGCAGAGAAAAATTGTACTGCAAAATATCAACGAAAATGACAAAGCAAACTATCAAGAGTTTAAACCACAACGATAAACGCAATGAACTGTCATTTTTCAAAAAATCGCGTACTGCGAAATCGCGTATATCGAGTATAGCGTACTGCGGGGATCAACTGTATACCAATGTTATTGTTGGTTTCAAAGCATGTATGTTTTGGTAGCGATTGAAAAACGTGTAGTTTGATTTGTGTACTGCTTTGCGTCTGGTTTCATAACGATTAATTCTTTCTACAATTCTACATTAATCGTTCGTCGTTTTTGGTTTTTGATCGCTTTTCGCCTAGTGCTTAAAGTATATGACATAACTTGAATTTTTTTTCTTCTAATTTGTTAATTACACTTAAGAGTAGTCTAATTTCATTACTGGATAGTTATTGTTAGATATGGTGTAATTTAGTTTGTTAATATTTCTTGAATTTTTTTGCTTATGCTTAGTTTATTTAGATATAGTGCTTTTCGTAGTGTATTGTGTTCAACCATATATCTTTGATTTTCATTTTTCATTGATGATTTCACTTTTTAAACATGCCTACCGTTTGTGCTGTTTTGTTGTGCAAACAAAGCCGCTACAAGGTTAAAAAAATTGGCTTCAAATTTCGTTTCACACGTTTCCAAAACTTAATCCTCTTCGTCAAGCGTGGGTGAGGTTTAGTAAGCGTAATGGAAATTGGGAACCTTCCAAAAATGACGTGATTTGTTCCTCTCATTTCGATGAAGAGGACTTTCAGATGCTTCATACACCATCTGAGGGACGCCAAGCACAAATAAAAAAACTTTTTCCGAATGGCAAGTTGGTTCTTCGTCGTAAAAAACAAGTGAAATTGAACGTATTTATATTATTTATAGCCCTTCCTAAGATCTTTCGGCCTGATATCCGCTCAGTAGTTCAGAGTCAGGAATCGGAAGAAAACGTTGATAATGTATCACTTGATACAGAAAATCAAGCAAGTAATGGGGAAACATCGGGAAGAAATGCAGTACACGACATTCAAACGCATTTGAAAATATTAAAAGAAAACGAATTGTTGCGAAAGGCTAACAATGCATTAAAAAACACTGTAGAACGAGTTGCTTCCGAAAATGCTGAGTTGAAGAAAGAAAATAGAGCTCTTCAAAAAGAAATAGAAAAGTTGAGAAACTCGAGCATTTGTACAAATGATTGGATTGGAAAATTGAAAAATTGTCTGAAGATGAAATTATCTTCCAATCAAGTAGATTTAATTTAGAAAGAAAAGCAACGAGTTCGCTGGACGATCCAAGAAATAAGCTGTGCCTTAACATTGCGATACTTCGCGATTGCGAACATTGCGATATGAATTATCCGTTACCATCTATTTCGACTCTACAAAAGTATTGCAGAAAAATGAATTTGAAAGAAAGTGTTTTGAACGATGTGCTGAGTTTTATGGGTCATTACATAGCGATATTAGAGGATAGAATGATGCAGAATGTATTTTATCCTTCGATGAAATGAAAATCCAACAAACATATACTGGAATATGATTCAGCAACCGACACTATTATGGGACCACACGATTATATACAAGTAGTCATCGCAAGGGGTCTTTTCAAAAATTGGAAACAACCGGTATACATAGGATTCAACAAAAAAATAACGAAAAAAATAATGCTGGACTTAATAGAAAAATTACACCATAAAGGAGTAAACGTAGCTGAAATAGTGAGCGATAATTGTTCGTTTAATATAAGTTGCTGGAGGGAGCTTGGGGCCGTTCACTAAACAACACCATATTTCGAGCATCCAGCAACAAAAAAAAGGTGTATGTTATACCAGATGCGCCTCATCTACTGAAGCTACTAAGGAATTGGCTAGTGGACTGTAGTTTCAATTCCAATGGAAAAGTTATCAATGCTAAACTGTTATTTGAAATCATTGAAAAAAGGCATGATGTTGAAATGACTCCAATTTTTAAATTAAATAACGGAAATATGATCATGTCGAGTCAAGAGCGGCAAAATGTAAGACTCGCTGCGCAATTACTGTCAAGGATCACTGCAATATCATTACGATGATATTGCATAAATCAGGAAAGCGAAAATCTGGCCAACTTCATAGAAGTTGAGGATCTATGGTTCCATGTATCCAACTCGTATTCACCAAATGCGAAATTAGATTACAAGAAATCTTACACAGGCGATTTTGAGCAGATAAAAGCATTGGACGACATGTATAATCTTATATAGAACATGATCGTTGTAGGAAAACAGAACTTACAAGTCTTCCAAAAATGCATTTTAATGCAAATCACATCTTTAAAAATGCTTTTTAAAGACATGCAGAACAAACATCGTATAAAATACTTATCAACACATAAGGTAAAAAAAAATTGTAATAGTGTAATCTATACTTCTTCTTCTTGGCTTAACGACCTTACAGGTCACGCCGGCCATTTCTGGCTTACTAGACTTATTTTTACCACGTAGCCGGATAGTCAGTCCTTGCTACGGGGGGACAGTCCGGATGGGATTTGAACCCGGTCCGGCCGTGTGGACTGGCGCCGTTTATCACATGCACCACCGGGCCACCGAATTATACTAATGTAGCAGGGATAACGCATAGCGTTTAGGGCAATTTATCTGCCTTTCCTTTTTGCTTTCTTTTTCCCTACTTCACAGCCATGTACCGTGTAATAGTACTGCGTTTGTACTTGCACTTTTCTTGACTCTTATTCCACTCTCTCACCATCGGGCTCCTGGCAGGATCGCCATGCTAAGTTGCAAATAATACACGAACGCTTGTTGTACCAACTGTTGGCACGATTCACTGTTCTTGAAATACGCGTAATTACAGACCGCATGTAACAGATGATCGTAAACAAACCAACGTGACATTCGAATCGGCTCGAGCTATTTGACATCTAGAGTTGCTGAACGTTCACTTGGGTTGACGGACCGCACACTAGGTGGCGCTAAATGCGCGGATTAGGTTCGGAAAAAGGTTCGTTAGGGTCATCGTTCTACCTTCGGTGAACAACCAAATTAGTATGCCCAAATAAGGCAAAAACATTTATGCGCACGGATTATATGTGTCAATAGGTCAAGCATAGGGCTGTAGCAATTGAGAGACGGTCAGAGCAAGACCAATTTTTGAACCTCGCCCAAAAAAACGCAAAAATAAAATTGTTCTGCAAAAACCAAAAAGGGAAGTTCGAAAATTCTTGCTAAAGTTGATTGAGAAAGTTTCGCTTTTCTCAACACCGACTGTGGAACATTAATGTCCCTATCGCTGATCGCGCAGCCTTCTTATTCCTTATTTCAGTTATCACTCACGGCACTCATGTGTGCCAACATGGACTGTGGTCTATGCCCATGACGTCATGAGGTCACGCTCCATGACAAAACATTTAAACCAATAATCTTCTCATTCATACTGCTTGAGTTGTTGCCGTACAAAATGCAACTACTTCAGCTTCTGTGGGTGATACAGCTACTGTTGACTGTTTTATAGTCATTGTTGCCACCAACGGAGTTACCCCGTTGCAGCTGCTAGTGTCGGCGGAATCCCTTCCGAGCTAGCTGAGTCTGGATCGCTTCCCGCTCACCTGGGGTTGGCGTTGCTTAATCAAGATCGGAGAAGTGCCTCCGACTCGTAATAAGAACACAGGGACGAGTTGCTTTCAAGACTGATTTCTTTATTCAAATTATGCTACTTATATACTAGATAGTCGTTTCGTCGACGGCGTTCTGTTTATTTATTTAGTAAGCTACTTTTATGGTTGGGCGCGTACTTGTTTGTTGCAAGTTTCGTTTCCTTAAACTTACTTTCTATTTTGTTCCCGTTCTATTTATCGTTTCCGGGTGCTACGCTTTCATTTTTTATTTTCGTAGCTGCGTCAGCAACAGTCATCCAGCAAACAGTTGCCCCATAAACACGCACTATGTATCCACTAATTGACTTTCTATCATTAATGTTATTTCCCCAATCGGCATCACAAAATATTTCTAATGCATTACTAGTCTCAGTGCAGTGAATTCTTGTCCTCTATTTACAGATCCTTTCAAATATCTCAAAATCCTTTTCAAGTATCTCCAATGTTTTTCTGTAGGACAACTTTATAATTGACTAAAGAAGTTTATCGCAGCGCATTAATCTAGTCGCGATGTATAAGCCAAATATGCAATACATCCTACTAATTCTCTATACGGTTTATCTGCTCGCTCTTTTTCTGTACCCTTGTATAATTTTAAATGACACTTAAATGGATATTGAACGGGTTTGCAATCCTCCATACCAAATCTGCATAAAATTTTTTGTATATAATAATATTTTTTGTATCTAATAGTCCACTGTTCAATATTTCTTTCTACAAACATTCCTCAAAAGCTCTTTATCTCCCCCATGTTTGAAACGGAAAATGATTTTTTAGACAATTGTTTGTTATTTCAATTTTATCTCATTTGTTTCCAATTATCAATATATCGTCGACGTAAAGTATCAAATGAAATAAATCTCCTTGATCTGTTTTGGTATATAGACAATGATCATTCTTGCTTCGTTTGAAATTCAATATTCTAATAAATTCATCAAATCTCTTGTTCCAAGCTCTGGATGCCTACTTTAACCCATATAACGATTTTTTAAAAAGACAAACTTGATTCGTTTCGGTTAAATTGATTCCTTCGGGACGATGCATGAAAAAATTCTTCTTCAAAATTTCTATTCAGAAATGCTGCCTTTACATCTAATCGATGAATTAATAAACTTTGTTGTAGAGTTGTAAATAATATTAGTGTATAAGTAGTATAAGTATATAGTATAAGTGTGCAAATATTATTATAAGAGTATATGTATCATACATAGATGTAAGTGATTGTAGGAATAAACAGTCGCATATTAGAAGTCAAACAGTGAACATCGCTACAAAGAAAACAACAGTTGGCGACGAGGAAATTGGGTCTGCGTGTGAAAAAAATACCAGAAAATATAATAGTCCAAGTATATCGTTAATTGATGAAATTGAACCCTTCGTCATGGGGGAATGCATAAAGAATGGAACGAATGGACATTTTCTTTCAAGTAAATGAGATAGAGGCGTCTAAAAGGACTATAATGTTGTTAACGCTAGGAGGAGCATCACTATACAGTCTGATATCGAAGATGGTATCACCGGAAGAGCCAATACTGTGCAACTATGAAAAGCTGTGTGTGAAGCTTAAACAACAGTTGGAGCAAAAAGTGAATGCGGTGGCAGCGTCACTTTATGCAGAAGGAATATTCTATTACCGAGTACATTGTGGAATTGAAAGCTAACGCACAACCGTGTAAATTCCAATCGTTCATATCGGAAATGTTGCGTGATCAATTGGTGACCGGCGTACGTGTATGAGAGTCTGAGGAAGCGCCAGTTAAGAGAATCTGATCTAACGTTCGAGCAAGCCGAAAGCATCGCGAGAACGTAGGAAGCGGCGGATGAGCAGAACGAGGCTTTTGTGGGGAAAGTGAAGCCTAGAGAAATGGCGGCAATTTAAAACGCGCCAAAAAGAAGCGTCAGTAAGCAGCACTGTAGACGCAGGGACTAGTTACCATCCACACAAGCAGAGCAACGAGCATCTAAACGAGAGAAAGTGATACCGGTGTGGGAGACTACACAATCCACAAACATGTCCAGCACGATTTTTTTTATAATATATTTTATTAAAAAGAAAAGAAAGAGAAATTAACTTATGTACTAGCTTACAATAGAAATAAGCAGCACACAACACTTCCTTGTTACCTATGGCTAGTAAAGTTCGTATTGTGTCTAGTTTCGCAACTGGTGCGTAAGTTTCCTCATAATCATAACCATATTTTTGAGAACAGCCTCTGGCAACCAATCTCGTTTTGAATCTATCTGATTCGTTATCAATTCCTTTCTTGATCTTAAATACCCATTTGCAAGTAATAATTCTTTTATGCAAAGGTTTTTTACATAGTTCCCAAGTACGATTATCTGCATGCGATTTAAGATTACTCTTTATAGCTCCCTCCACATTAGTGATACGATTCATTTCATGGCCCGACCCGGAGTTTGGTGCGGGCCAATCGGAATCGATGCCGACCCGTGGGTGCAGCGGGTTCGGGTCGACCCGTAGCGACCGTACACATGATGGCTCATGAGACGTCCAAAAAAGCCGAAGTCATACACAATTCCAAAAAAAAATGGGTCCTGTCCTGGATGCGTCCTCAAATCGGGAAGCGAAAGACGGTCCGGGAATTATACCTGGGATCTTCGCGAAGTGAAAAAGGATTAGGAAATTATACCTGCGATCCGCATTAGAATACCACGTACGCTGCATTCGGGGTAGCACTCGGTAAAGCGTTGTTTTGCTTAAGCGTGCAGTAAGCATAGAGGGTTTGTTTCGGCTTTCTACGAAGTTACTTGTGGACGTGGGCAGGGCGTGGGCGTCACGTGTGAGCTCAGCCTATGTGTGTACTCTCACATAATGTCGATGTCATCCGCGAAGCCGAGAAATTGGAGAGAACGGGTGAAAATCGTGCCCCGGATGTCGATTCGCATGACACCTTCCAGAGCGATGTTAAACAGCAAACAGGAGAGTCCGTCCCCTTGCCTCAGACCCCGGTGAGATTCGAACGATTCCGACAGCATGTTCGATAGTCTCACCTTGCACTGCACCCCATCCATCGTGACCTTCAACAGCCGTACCAGCTGCCGGAATCCCAGGGAATCCGTACTGCAGCATGGTGTTCCATAGTTCGGTCCGATCTATGGTATCGTAGGCCACCTTAAAGTCGATAACCAGGTGGTGCGTAGTGATTTGATGCTCTCGGCACTTCTGGAGGATCTGTCGTAGAGTAAAGATTTGGTCGGTGATCGATTTGCCTCCAACAAATCCAGCTTGGTACCTTCCGACGAAATCTGTGGCAAGGGGCGCAAGTCTGCAGAAGAGTATTCGGGACAGGATCTTGTAGGCAGCATTCAGGACTGTGATAGTTCGGAAATTAGCACAGTCCAGTTGGTCGGCCTTTTTGTACACTGAGTGTATGACACCCAGCTTCCATTCTTCCGGTAGTTCTTCCTGGTCGCAAATTCTTACGATCAGCCGATGCATAATCACGGCAAGCCCCTTCGGGCCCATCTTGAACAGCTCTGCCACCAGACCATCGCTACCAGCTGACTGGTTGCATTTCAGCTGTTTGACGGACTTGATGACTTCGTCCAAGGATGGCGGGGGCACTTCGCCATTCTGCTGGCTGACATAATACTGCTCTTCTCTGCTTTAGTGATGGGTAAATTCGACAAAAAACCGGAACCGTTTCCGAATGACTCCATCAATTTGGGGAGCGGTTTCGGAAGGTAGGTGCAATACTCCGAATTCGGAACCGTTCGGAGCCGTCCGGAGCCGTCGGGAGCCGTCCGGAGCCGTCGGGAGCCGTCCGGAGCCGTCCGGAGCCGTCTGGAGCCGTCCGGAGCCGCTAGTCAGCAGCCGGACCCATCCGGAGCCGTCGGAGCAGTCCGTAGCCGTCGGAGTCGTCGGAGTCGCTAGTTGACAATGATATAACCTAGATCAGGGATGAGCAACCTTTCAGGGCTTCGGACCACATTCAAAATCAAAAACTGGTTGGCAGGCCACATTACAGGACGCTTTATTGATATAATATTGAATGTAGTAAAGCTGCTTTTATCCGGATTTTTTCGGACTAGACCCATTGCTGTATTTTTGAAAAGTAAAGTAAGATTAAATATTTTTTATTTTTGAGTGTTATGTTAACAGAGTAATTTGCACTTTTAATTCTTAATAACATTAAATATAAAATTTGCTTTTAGCTTGAAACTTTGAAGCTAGATCGCATGCGGTCCGCGGGCCCTAAGTTGCTCATGCCTGACCTAGATTATTGCTCTACCCAAACGAAACAAAACGTGGAGAGTCGTGGCAATTTTGGGACAAGCACGGGGCCCCATTCTTGCCACGATATTTGCTCCATAGTCAGAAACGATCGGGGCCAAAATGAACATACTTAAAAAAAGACGTTGCCGTATTTGCAAGGTGAAAATTGAAAAAAGAGAGTTTTTGGTATCAGGGGTTTTTTTCTCTCTTTTTGTGGCCGTTCGATCGCGGCTGTCTGTTCTTCCTCCACAGCTGATTTGAGGGAATATCTTGTCCTGTTTGTGTGAAACATGTGTATATAAAGTATGCTGTTGGAGGAAGAGAGCATGCGATGTGAGAAGTGTATCCAATGTTTTTCTGCTGCTGTAATTTTGAGTGAGAAAGAGATTCGAACTGATATATATTTCAATTACATAATTACCGTTGCATTTGCTTCGTCGGCGTTACAATCAGGCTGTTGAGTCCAATATGGCGGATCATCATTATGAGTGAGTTTTATTTTAGGCTCACCGAAATACCTTGCAAGTTTCTACAACATGCCCGGCCTGAGTTGGAATCTCGACGCAACCTATTTTTTCTATGGGTTATTAGGGGTTTGATTATTCAATTGTTGTTCCGCTGCGTCGGTAAGCACAATCATATGCAATTGGCATGTGTTTTGGGGATGAAAATATATATATATATATCACTTCAAAAATCTTGTCAATTATTGTTGGTGCGTTGAAATCCACAAATCCCAGAAACATTTTCGTTTTGACTAGGTAAATGTTAAGCAATCATGCCGCTTGAGCAAAAGGATTCACTCCTTTGACTAGCGGATCACGCATAGCCAAAAGTATGTGCTACTGATCGCTTCAATCTTTGATGATCGATTTCTTCATCTGGCACCGCGGCATCACTGACGTCGGTTTAGCATTGCTTTCTTCAGTTAAACCGTGCTTTCTTATCATCTTTGGCAATGGTTCCACCTTGTATTTGTATTTATAACGTGCTGTGTTTAAGCATGTTTAATGGAACTATTTATATTTGTTCGTACAACCCGTGGGTTGATAATTTTTCTAGTGATCGTAATGAAGATCCTGTGTATTTTGCGGTAATACAAACAAATGCATTTTTTATCCTATGTCCTTCAAACCGCTTTATAGATCATGGAAACACCGTATCTGCGAGAGACATGAAAGGTATTTGGTGATCGCGGGAGTAAAGGTGAAATGGAGAACAGAAAGAAATTTGTTCAAAGCTTTGCATATATACACACACAATGAAACCGACGATGAAGCAACCCAGTCATGCAAAAGCGAGTTCATGCGGTCGAGTCCCAGTCATGCAAAAGCGAGTTCATGCGGTCGAGTTTCTTTTGTTCTCATGGTCCTTAACGGGTCTGTTCGGAATCCACCGCGGAGTCCCGGAGGAAGACATTTAGCGACCACACGCACACACTCAAACCGGGTTGGTATATAAAGCCCCGCGTAGCCACGCCCGCTTCAGTCGCCCGCGAGCGTTCGTAGCGTGTGGATCTACGCCGGATTTTAGCAAAAAAAATGAATGAATTCCAGAAAATAAAAACGCCAGGGGGGTTCCTCTAATTCACTCTCTCGTGAGAGCGTGAGAGAATCTTTTTTCCCCATACAACTTCCTTGGAGCTTTTGCTGAAATGATAGAGAACATTGGATTAGAAATTGGTGTAGAAGAAAGTCATGCTTACATTTGCGCCATCCGACCAGCCGTTGAGGGGGTACGTTGTGTACCGTATATAAATGAAGCTGAACGGAAATGGATTTCACTGCACGTATGATGCAAAAAATAATTCTTTCGTGCTTTTAGATATTTTTGGGGAAAAATATTGCATAACAGGTTTGTTTCCTACCATACGGCCGTTCCGATAAAAAATATTAGACGCTGTTTGGACCTTTTTAACTACCCTCAAGGTGTGGCTTTATGGAAAATTTCTATAAACGCACAGAAATACGAGGTAGCTGCTACACGTGCTAATTTTTTCCCATGAGCGTTCAGACAGACGACAGGTAACTAGCACTGTTCCTTGTCGCTACGCGCCTATACATGCGGAAGGTGTTACTGGTTCTTGTAGGCAGGTAATGAACACAGGATGCTATGTAGGTGCGACTAGGGGAAACCGAATACCTCTGATGAGAATTGAGTCATACCACAAACCATTGCTTGGCCAAGAAATGGTTACCGGCTAAACACCGACTCGCGTACCAGTGATGCGTTCGGGTACATAGGTAAAGAATATGAATGTAAAAGGATGCGTCGATTAGGTGTCGCACGCTGGACCTAGAGGCAGTGAACGATCAAATTAAAAGCTGTTCAGAAGCCCTAAATTTTTCAAAACAATTCTTTATATGTAGGTTAACACTGTCCTTTACACCTGTTTACAGTTCGTATTTAGTTCACAATTTATTTTAACGTTTACGTGGGTTACGGTTACGAGGTGTTTGCGCGGAGGTATCTTAAGAGCAACTAATGTAAGTTCGTAATGAGACTGTCGTATAAGTTCGTGTAATGAGTATGAGTTCTGGTGAGTTCCTGTAGATCACAGTGTTCCCTGCTTCGGACATTCTATTACACCACCATTTTCTCCCCCTTTGGAACTAAGTTCCAAATATAGATGTTACGTTAGACTTCGATGGGTAAGGGTGCTAGTAATCTAACATTCCGCTTGTAATAATTGTTGTTCACCTTTACCAATGCTACTCTAACTAATCCATCAGCGCTTGGAAAGATTTGTTTCACAACTCCCATGGGCCATTTAGCAGCAGGCATGTTGTCATCACCGATTAGTACAATTTGGCCAGGTTGTAGGTTGTTATGAACTTTCGTCCATTTAGCCATTCTTCTTAGTAGGTGGAGATATTCGTTACGCCACCTTCTCCAGAACTGTTCAGTTTGGGATTGCACTCGCTTCCACCGAACTTGAGCTGTCGCCGTCATATCATTGTTATCCATTGGGATAGCAGAAAAGGATCTCCCAATTAAGAAATGGGCTGGAGTTAGGGCTTCTGGGGTGTCTGGATCGGCATGTATGGTGGTAAGTGGCCGAGAATTCATTATTGCTGCTACTTGATAAAATACTGTTTGCAGCTCGAGTATCTTAAACTGAGCTCCTCTCGCTGCTGCAGTAAAAAGTCGCTTGGCCACCTTTATATTTGATTCCCATAATCCCCCGAAGTTGGGACTTCTTGGTGGAATGAACTTGAAAGCTATTCCATATTCAGCCATCTTGTCTACCATCGTATTTCGAAAATTCTCATTTTTATAGACTTGTAATAACCTTTTCAGTTCGGCATTGGCACCGACAAAATTTCTTCCGTTATCTGAATGTATTGTGTTTGGTTTACCGCGTAACGACACGAATCTCAGTAGTGCTGCTATGAATGCATCTGTCGATTGGTTCTCGACGACCTCTATGTGGATTGCTTTTGTAGCCATGCAAACGAATATGCATGCGTAGACTGACAACTTTGCTCTTGATCTTATACTGGGTTGTACGTCGAATGGGCCACATAAGTCTATGCCAGTGTTGTAAAACGTGTAGGATTCGGTGACTCTCTCTGCCGGAAGTTGTCCCATCTTTTGAGATAATAAGCATCTGGCTGTTGTCTGGATGGGAAGTTGTCCCATCTAATAATCATCTGGCTCTGGCGCATATAACGCATTTCCGTAACACTCCCTGAACGGTCCTTCTCAGATCTCTCATCCAATACGTTTCCCGAAATGCGTTCATGACTATGTTAAGACCTGCATGATAATGGTGTTCGTGCAAATGTTGAATGATCACTCTCGCAAATGGATGCGCCTTCGGAACCAGAATTGGGCTTTTGAGTGCGGGATCTCTTGCGTTTTCAAGTCTTCCTGTAATATGTATCATCTCATCTGCGATTGTTGCATTTAGGTGTTGAAACTCCCCCTTGGGATTTATGCAGCCATTTTCTTTAAACTCCTTCGTTTCGTTCGGGTATACGCTTGATTGCATGATCTTAATGATTAACATTAAACCCTTTTGACGTTCAGCTACTGTAATAGGCCCTGTGGTTCTTGAAAGTTCAGGGCTTTCGTTTTTCTTTGTCTTGCAGCTTGCTTTCATATTTTGAATCGCGCGATATACTAATGCAAAATGTTTGACGGTCTTGTTGTAAGAGAAATGGTGTGGATAGTTACTGATCAAGTCGTCGCACGTGGGCCCGAGGGTGGCTACTAGTAGAGATGATGACGACTTTTTTTGTTCAAGTTCCGCGGCAAAATCGTATTG
The DNA here is from genome assembly GCF_943734845.2 of Anopheles funestus. Lineage (NCBI taxonomy): Eukaryota > Metazoa > Arthropoda > Insecta > Diptera > Culicidae > Anopheles > Anopheles funestus. The sequence goes on along the minus strand of NC_064597.1, from coordinate 20,709,312 downwards.
GTATCTTGATGTGTTTACAGTTCCTTGATTGTTTTGCAGGAATTCTGGACCAGATAGCCAAAACTTCAACATGTTTCCGATTAGTTTGCTAGGAACAATTCCTCGGGAAACCAAATCTGCGGGATTTTCCCTGGTCGAAACATATTCCCAATCGTCCTTATTGGTGGCTTTTTGAATGCGATCTACTCGTCTCGCTACGAATTCCTGCCATCTATTATCGCTACTTTTAACCCACGATAGTACAATTTGTGAGTCACTGTAATATTGTTCTTTTGTAACGTGGCATAACTGGTTCCTTATTCTTGCGATCAATTCCGCCAAAAGCACAGCTACCAGCAATTCTAATCTTGGTAAAGTGATTTCTTTTACTGGTGCCACTCTGGATTTCGAGCATAACAGTGTGGTTCTTTTCACTTGATTCTCTTCATACTGTAAGTAGATTGCGCATCCATATGCTTTCTTTGACGCATCAGAGAATCCATAAACTGTCAGTTTTTTTGGATTACTTTGCACGGCCATTCGTGGGATACTAACATCTTGTAATATTGATAACTGCTCTTTGAGTGTTTTCCATTTTTGATATGCATCATTAGAAACCTTATCATCCCAACCAATTTTTCTCGCCATAGATCCTGCATAATAATCTTTCCCATCACGATGATGGGCTGCATTAAGCCGATTGGGTCATACATCTGTAAGACCTCAGCGAATAGTTGTCTTTTTGTAAGACTTCCTTCATCTTTTTGTTTGACTTCATATGCCTTGAGTTTGAAAATGTCTTCTGAAGGTGACCAGATAACTCCTAATGTTTGTATAGTGTCAAAATCACCTATTCGAGTGGTGCTTTCGCGATCTTGTTGTGGTATGGTTTGCAATAATTCGATGTCGTTTGTTGCCCATTTTTTTAACGGGAATCCATGGGATACTAGTGCCAATTCAATTCCCTCCTTCAATAGAGAAAGTTCTTCACTATCGGCCGCCCCAATCATTAGGTTATCGACGTAGAAGTTATGCGTTATAGCGTTAGCAATCTTCGGGTTGGTGGATTTCAGTCGTTCACCTACTTCATTGAGAGACCTACATGCCAAGTACGATGATGCAGCTTCTCCATAGGTTACAGTTAATAATCTGTATGCTCTTAAAGGTTCTTTTGGGTTGGCCCTCCAGAGAATGCATTGCAGCCAACTATCTTCTTCAGCCACTAGGACTTGTCTGTACATCTTGACAATGTCTGCGGTAAGCACCTTGGTGTGCATACGGAAATCAATTAGAAGGTCGAACAGCTCTCGTTGAACGTTGGGACCAGTTTTTTGTATGTCATTCAGTGATGTGTTGTTTGTGGTTTTTGCGCTAGCATCGAAAACCACCCTCAGTTTTGTAGAAGAGGACGAAAGTTTTGTGACATACGAATGTGGGATGAAATATTTTACCTTGTACATATCCCTTGGCTCAATCAAAACCAATGGCCTAGATTCAGGTACTCTTCCATGAATCTTTTGTACTCCATGTACGTATCTGGTGAATATGCTAGCCGACCCTCTAGAGTATGGAACCGTTTCACTGCCCGCTGATAGGATTCTCCTAACGTGTTTGGATCTTTTAGTAAGGGGATGCGTACTATAAATCTACCATCCTGAGTTAAATGAGTGGTTTTATGAAAATGGTATTCTATCTCATCGCTTGTGCATGTATCTCTCGAATCTAGTGTAACTTCCTCAACTACCCAGAACCTCTCTATTAGTTTTGACAATTCACAGTTTGCCAGTTCATGGTGTTCATTTGATGCCGTACTTAGAATACCCATAACCTTACGAATCTTAAATGCTCCGTGCATAATCCAACCCATTTTGGATTCTTGTAAACATAGCTGTGGTTTTAGACTTACGATTCGCGGTCCAATGATTTGCGCCATGATTCTTGCTCCAAGCAGGACCTCAATGCGACCCTTCTTGTAGAAGTGAGGATCTACTAGTTTTAAATTTTGAGGTACTCCGATGTCATCTTTTTCGAAGTTCAAGTACGGCTGGTCGTTTAATATGTGAGGGACTACCATGAGATCGACATCCAATCTAAAATTTGATACGCATGAGCAAATGGTTGTAGATAGTATCGAGCTTACCATCGTGGCCCCCCCTATTCCATGTAGTTTTGCATCGATTGTACGTGGCTCGATGCCCAAGACGTCTGCAGCTTCCGCAGTGATTGCTTCCACCTGGCTTCCTGAATCAAGAAGGCATCTTAATTCATGCCAGGTCGATGCTCCTTGTACTTTGACGATCGCTGTTGCTAGTAATACGTAGTCCTCCTGTTCTGCTAGTCATGATGATGGTCGAGTCGGTCCATCGGGTCGGACCTGTTCATACGGTTTCGTTGCTCCTGTTGATTCCCAGTGTGCCATGTGTAGTAGAGAGTGGTGTGCACCATTGCACGAACTGCACCGATGCATTGATTTACACTTCGTCGCCAAATGTCTTCCTCCCAGGCAGTTGAAGCACCTCTCATTGTTACGGGTAAATTCGCGTCGCTCCTTAACGTCCATCGCGATGAATTCCGAACAGCCCCATAGTCGATGATCACCCCGTTTGCATTTGATACATCTAGGGAGTTCTTGGGCCGTATGCTTCGTCGTTACGCTCATAGACGATTTTGAAGAGGTAGATGGTTTGCTAGATTCGAATGTGTTCACCATCACACGTTGCTGACTAATGTTCTCTAGCATTTCCTTCAGTTCACTCCAGGTGTACACCTTTTTGCAACTCATGTCCGTTTCTATCTCTTCAAGCGTTTTCTCATCTAGGCGATCCTTTACAATGGACACTATCAAACCGTTAGCTATCCAGTCGATCTTTTCGCTGGAATCATCCACAATTTGCTTAGCTGCAGCAATCGTTGTATCAACCGCATCGATTAGCGCCATTATGGACTTGGTGCTAGGTGTTTTGATGCGTTTAATTCTAAGCAGATTGTCAAAATGTCCTTCGAACGCCGTTCGCCTTTTGTAGAACCGCTCTTCTAATTTAACCCACGCTGCTTCAAAGGACATGCCAGCATTTTCAAAGGCTTCGCAAGCATTTTTGCCGGGTTCGAACGCTCCCATTGCATTCGAAAGGTACGCATACTTATCTGCATCCTCGAACAAGTGCCCGATCCGCTTCTCGAACCGGGTTTTAAACGCAATCCACTGTGTTGCTGCGCCGTTGAATTTAGGCAGTTCAAGCTTGGGCAGTATATCGGCACTACCGTTACTCGTGTGTAATGTGCTGTTGGCCGATGACCCTTTATCTTGCTCTCGTTCTCGCTGCCGCTGCGCTTGCTGTCGTTCCATTCCAACCTGGATTAGATGTTTCAACCGGCCTTTCGTTACAACGTAGCTGTCCACGATGATCATGCGTCGACTTTCTCCGGTCGACGCTCCTTCGATTAGAAGCAATATGTCATTTGCTTGCTTGTAAAATATTTCTAAGGCCTCATGTCTTGCCTCTAATTCTGCAATGGATGGTAACGCGTCTTCCTGGACACCATTTGCATACTTTACGATGTACGCCATCGACCTTTCAATGGCTAGCAGCTGACGTCCCCATGAGGCCGCATGATCCTCTTCTACGGGAGCGCTGTCCGCTTTAGTCGCTTTCTTCATTGCGAATTTATTCGCACTTAATAGTGTTCACACTACAGTTTTAACACTCTTTTAACAATCACGTCGGGGTCACCAAGAAATGTTTATAGTTCGTATTTAGTTCACAATTTATTTTAACGTTTACGTGGGTTACGGTTACGAGGTGTTTGCGCGGAGGTATCTTAAGAGCAACTAATGTAAGTTCGTGTAATGAGACTGTCGTATAAGTTCGTGTAATGAGTATGAGTTCTGGTGAGTTCCTGTAGATCACAGTGTTCCCTGCTTCGGACATTCTATTACACCACCACAGTACATCGCTCACAGTGTACCGTATCTATCGGTGGTCACTTGGCGAAAGCTTATCCAACACACACCAATCATTGTGGCGAGCTATAGCCGAACTCGCAAAGGTTACATCGACAACACTCTCCCTAGCTATACCATTGCCCACAAACGTTAGTCTCTGTCCACCGTTCAACACCACAAGGTCGAGAAGATCGATGGTAGTAAGTAGTTCCTCTTCCTTGTCCTTAGTGCGAGCGCATCCCCAATGCTGGTGCCACGCTTTAAAACCACGACGTGCGGATGAGCCCTGGCTTCGGCGTAGACTGCATCAACGAATGCTGCAAACTCTTCGTTAGTTACACTTGGGGTAGCGTAACAGCTAATAAATGTTATGCCACCAATATCTGCAGCTACCATCCCAGGCACGGAGCTGCCCTATATACGTTGGGTGGGACGCATGCCGGTGACTATTATGGCTGCTTTCCCAGATGGGCCGTCGTTGTCTGGACACCGGTATATTTCCGACGCTATGATCGCGTCTACTCCTTCCTCACGCGCAAACTGCAGCATGAGATCCTGAGCTATTCTGCTCCGGGACGCGTTTAACTGAAGAGCTTTAATCGCTGCTGACGACGAAGGAACCGTGTCAACCATTGGATACACCAGTGATGGGCGCACCGTGCGAACCCGATGATGTGGGTTTCACTACAAATGATGCATTTGGGCATTGCCTCACATTGCTTGGCATTGTGGTCTGCAACTTCGGACTTCAGACAATTTGAGTGCCTGTCAATGCCCTTGCAGTTTGCAGCAATATGACCCCTCTCCCCATAGCGATAACATCTTTTGTCCCCGGCACTCTGGATCTCCATTTATCACATGCGGCAGCGTGTGTTGCCAATGATGACCGTATTGTCATCTAGACGCTGTGCAACAAGTCGCGGGACCCTGATCCGAGCACGTGATGTCAGGTCACGACCCTGATGACGTCAGGTCGAGGCTTCTGGCGATAAGCCTAACGCTGCTGCACTGGTGCCTGTTGTTGTTGACTACGCTGCTGACTTGGCAGCTGCTGTTGACTTGACTGCTGCTGATGTTGATGTTGTCGCTGTTGTTGTGCGGCGCGTCCCTTCACCATCGTCGATCATCGCTCCTCTTGTTGAGCTGGTACGTTGAACGAATCCGGAACCGAAGCCTAACGCAAAATCGATTGCCGTTGTTGTACACACTGCTGATGTTGTTGTACACACTGCTGCTGCTGGCACTGCTGTTGATGTTGCTGCTGCTGCTGGCGTACGCGACACAAGTTATGAAATTTTCATAAAATTTTCTAAAGTGTAACCGGTACAGTTCTGCACCGATTCTCACAATCGACACACCGTTCGACGCGTGTTGTTGTCGCGCGTTTTTCGACGTATTGCTCTTATAAATCAGGATTCAGTCAATTATCTCAGTTTATCTCAGTTTTAATCAGTATGCGTGTATGCGTATCAGCACACGTGTACTCGAACAAGAGCTCGCTGTAGAGTTAAGAAATTAGTTCATAAGTATAAACTAGGTTAAGATTGTAATTAGTATGTAAGTATTGGTAACGCAGCACACGCATCATACGGTCACCCGTAATGTGCGTACAGGCAGTTCGTACGAAACGCGTCCGTTCACCACGACGGTTCGCGCGTCTCTCTCAACCGGGTACCGGCTGGTAACCAGATATTTGCGACGCGTCTACTTTTCGCCTGAACTCCGTCAGTATCGTCTGGATGTGGTCATGCCACCTTCGTCTACATCCAGCGAAGTTTCCGGCTATAGCTATTTATGTTCCCGTATCTCATCATTCAATCTTCAGCTTCTTCAGTTCAACCCACTGTTATCATCAACTCCTCGGTGCAATGTCGTGTTTGCAGCTTTGTATTGTGTATCGTGGAACGCCTTTATTCTAGTGTTAGCGCATAGTATTTCAGTGTCATACGGATGGATTATCGTAAAGTCGCCTTTTTTTTAACTTTCCTTAAATCTACAAATTCACATTAGAAACTTACACAACAATTTTTGTTTCCGTTGTTACCATACTTCACTTATTGATTACTCTAAAAATTTCTTCAATCTGTTGTTATGCAATTTTTCCAACTTTCTTCCATTTTTAACTACGCAAGTTTGGTCGCTGGATATTTCTACTGCTTCGTACGGTCCTCTCCAAATAGTTTGTAATTTCTTTTCCTTTCTCACAGATGTTTGAATTTTGCACCTCGCTAGAATCCACATGCAGTAATTCATCTGCGGAATGATCCTCTGCCTCTGGTGCATCTTCAATAACATGTTCCACATGAAATTCTAGGCTTTTATTTATAAATATTATTTACATTATTTACACAGGGATTTACTGACCCTTCTTGAAGAGCACTTGCAGAAAGTATGTCTGATGTTAAATCCAAAACATGTTCAGTAGCGGTTTTAGACATGACCCCCATCGGTACCATAATTTATTTTCCTTTCTCACAGATGTTTGAATGTTGCACTTCGCTAGAATCCACATGCAGTAATTCATCTGCGGAATGATCCTCTGCCTCTGGTGCATCTTCAATAACATGTTCCACATGAAATTCTAGGCTTTTCACTACATTATTTACACTGGGATCTACTGACCCTTCTTGAAGAGCACTTGCAGAAAGTATGTCTGATGTTAAATCCAAAACATGTTCAGTAGCGGTTTTAGACATGACCCTCATCGGTTCCATAATTTCTTTTCCTTTCTCATAGATGTTTGAATTTTGCACCTCGCTAGAATCCACATGCAGTAATTCATCTGCGGAATGATCCTCTGCCTCTGATGCATCTTCAATAACATGTTCCACATGAAATTCTGTCCTTTCCACTGTATTAAGTGCGGTAGGTGCCTGAAAAAACTTCAAAAACAAGGAAGACTTTAAGCGGCACGTACGAGTGCATACCGGCGAAAAGCCGTACACCTGCGATATTTGTTCAAAATGCTTTGCCCAAAAGGCGAATCTGCTATCCCACCGCTGTCACCATATGCATAGGCTGCTACACAATTATATCGTTTATTTCACTACAATCCCTCTACACGCATGCTATGTCCACACCAGAATAATTCATGTTCGCCTCCTTCCATCATCCCAATCGATCGTTCATCTAATAGCCGCCTTCCCGATCGCTCGTTTTTATATCAGCCGCCTTCCGTCGTCCCGATCGCTCGTTCGTGCTAGCGTATTATATCTACACGTGGCGACAAGTCGTTGCGGGCACGGTCGCTACATCTCTTTTTACTTTTTTTTTCAACCGCCTATTCGTCTCTATTGATCTGCTGCAAGCAAATCGCATCATGCTTCTCTTTTTCAAGAGAGAATATTCCATCACACAAGAGCATATAGACTCACTTCCGCAGGCTTAAAATTGCGTCTTAGTTTGTAACCAAGCCTCAATACCGCGTGTATTCTGCGATTCCGTTCTACCGCATTCGTATCAGTCGCCCTTAACCTCCTCTATCCAACTGCAGACTTGAACTGTTCCGGCTGGCAACCTGGCATTCACGATGCGTATACCTTCTACCTGAATTCCGTCATATGGTCCTACAACCGCCGGATCACTATCGTGTCTTCGTTTGTAATCATGTCGCAACACCGCATGTACACTTCGATTGCAACAATCGTATCAGTCGCCCTTAACCGCCTCTATCTAACTGCAGATTTCAACTGTACCGGCTTTTTTTAACATCGTGCGAAATCTTCGAAAAATACACGCAGAACCGCATGCCGGATTTCTACCGACTAAACCCCACGATGTGCGCAGCCCGCTTCTCCCCCACATATTACCGTGCGGCATGGTAGGGGGATGGGGTCTGGTCCTTATAACGGGCATTAACCCTCGGACACTTAGTTCCGCTTGTAGTTATCCCGGTGACGCTCGTAGAACCGATGGCTTCACTGAATGGGTGCTCTGCACCGCGCCGCAGTATTAGATGCTGCTTTAGCGCCCAGATGTTGTAGCAGCAGTGACGGCAACTTCCTCATCGGACGACATGTGTGTCCGTCGTGATTGGTCACTGCTACTCTCAGCACTAACAATTAAGTCCGCCGAAGAAGTATGATCCACCTCTTGCTGCTCCCGCTGTTGTTGCTGCAAGAGCCGGATTCGCGCTCGATATCGTCTTACCCGTTCCCTCGCGATGGCCCTTCTAGCAAAATTCGCCAACGTTGGTGGCGTTTAGGAGGGCCAGTGCGACGACTACCCAAGCTACAAACGTCATATAAAAAGACGTCTTTTTGTGGTCTTTTTACCCATAAAAAGACCACTAAAAGACGTCTTAATAACACCTCATCGGACCGACTGCCATGTCATGGTGTACCTTAAATATGTACGTGTCTTGGCAAATATCTGTCAAATTTTGGAAGAAAATAAAAAAGCAAAAACAAGTTTGTTTACTTCTCTTTCATCTTTTTTCTCTCCTATTCATCCTCATGTATCGGAATTGGGTGGTCGGTATTACAGAGAGTCGGTATTGATAGAGTGTGTTCTTTTTTTAGTGTTGTTCATGCCATATGATTATTACAGTAAAGGAGATTTGAACTTATACTTACATGAATGTTACGTGCGAAGCGTAGCGCTCGATCCAGTTGGTCCGTACGGCTGTGTTGACATCAGAGCAATAGGAAACCAATAAAAGCCATCATACAGCAAAATGGAAAAGTATGTATTGTATTTCAATAACGTAAGCCAACAATTAATTAACATTTTCTATACCCCTTTATTATAGTACACAACGCAAAGTAGTACATCTTAAAATGAGCAACGGTAGATATGTTCTATCAGAAATGCCTCAGACTGCAGGTAAATCTAATCGTGTGTGTTTGTAATGCGTGTGTGTATCTTTTATAGAAGTTTTGATCCCAAGGAGATACTTTCACCTCTTCTGGTAGAATCGGGAAACTGTATTTTTCTTCTTTTTGTTATTGTGTTACAGCTCAAACCCCACAACCAAAGCTGCATGCCAATTTGTTGGCAAAACTAACAGGCGAAGACAACGATCATAATTCTCGAATCGACCATCATTCAGAAAATAGTGATTCTCAATGCATTCCGTTACGCAGCATCTCCAATGTACCCAAACCTCAGTCGTCAAACCTCACACACATTAACCGGGCACCAATGGCTTCAACATCTAAACCACCGAGTGCTACATACAGAACACAAACAGAAATGGACTCCATGGAAAAGAAAATAGACGCGGTAATGGAAAAAGTAAACACAATACAGAAACAGCAACAGGACCTAGAAAATTTAATCAACACAAAAGTGACGTCGTTGGAGAAAAACCAGAGCGTGATAAAAGCCAAGCTGGATTTGATCCTTGATAAACTTTCTCCTCGCCCGGGATTGGTACCAGCATCTACATTCGATTGGGAACCAATTTCCACTAAAGAAAAGTTGGAAGAATTAGAAAAACAACTTACAGTACAGGAATACAAGCAAGAAATGAAGAACTATTTGGAATGCCAATTACCAACCGATAGTTCCGAAGAGAGGTTGCATGAGGCAATGGACATAATTTTCGGAAGAGCATTTACGACGGAGATGAGCTGGACGGGTATCGGATATCCAAACAACAAGATTCCCTTGTGTCGTTATGTAAATATTTTATCATTATTTAAAAACATTGGAACATTCCACGGAGTAACTCCGACAACACAAAAAATCAAATGTTTCTTTCAAAATAAGCTGAAGCATGCTGATCAAAGGCTACATTTGTCAGGAAAAAGAAAATCCACGCACCATCGACATCGACATATGTAGAATAACTTCTATATACTTCTACTTTCGAATTAAAGAAAAACGACTATAACCACACGTATCGCATCGTATTTTTATTTGTCATACAATTTGTTACAATCTATTACATATTATTCTACTAGCGTATGGACCAAGGGAACAAAAAGATAATCATTTTCTCGAGAAAGATCAATAATTACCAATTTACATTTAATGTCGTCAATGGTAAGATCGGAGTTTGTTTGTTCAACATTGGCCAAGTTTCCACGATGTATATGCATGAATTTTGAATTCAGAGGATAATCAAAATGATCGATAGTTCTTGATAACTTCTTTCCAACGATTACTATGTTGGATTCTTCTTGGTGTGCCGTTATATATTGACAAACTTTACCGCATTTAGTCAAAAACCATTCGTTACGTTCGCCATTTGTTAGTAAAAAGGCTTTTCGGACATGCAACGCAACTTTTCCAGCTTTGTAATGAAGAGAAGGATAATTTAAGCTTTCATTAGTTTGACGAGTAATATAAACATCCCTTTCGGATAATCTGTTAATCACCTGCTCTAAACATTTCCAGCCATTTCGCAATGAACGTTTTAAGTGTTGCAAATGGTTTTCAAATGGGTAAGATGAAATGCTGGAAAGTGGACCAAATTGTTGTACGTCATTAAAAACATGTAATAAATTGTGTACATTGCTCGATACAAATTCTGGGCCATAAATTTTGGCATATTCTTGTACATAAATTCGAAGCAAACTGTTCGCTAATGGCCAATGTGCTTTGTAAACATTAGAAGAAAGCAGTGTAATGCTGCAAAAGAACAACATAAAGTGTTGGTATTGTTCGTCATACATTATCTCTCGGAGTACCACAATACTGGCGTAAAACAAGAATGAGGCATATTCTGAGCCTTTCCAGTGTTTATAATCATTTAAAGGACGAAACTTCCTATGTATCTCATAAGGTAATTTAATGTTGATCAATATTGCAGACGCATTGTTGATTTGTGTGCGACTTAATTTTTTTGTTATGCCAAATTTTCCTTCCATGAAGCTAACGACTGTTCGTCTGCCTATTCCTAAATCTAACAGATGCAATGGATCTGCAACAATTACTTGCTTCACCATGTCAAAATTCTCTAACTTTAACAATGGTGAATCAATTTTGTGATGCTCACCATAAATGCGCATTCTGAACCCCTCATCTGTTCGATCTGGTCCACTATGGGTAGAGAATGCAGTTCTTCTATTCAGGCTTCTTCCTACCGTGGTGCACTTCAAGCAGCCATGTCGTGCATTGAAACCAGCAACTCCTATTGGAAAAAATGTATTAGATCCTATGCAATGAACAATGTAATTTTTGTGGTTTTACCTTTAATGTACGCTCGCGCAGGTGAATCAGCTATAATCGCACGTAATTCAACGTTGAACTTTCTGCTGTTGATGATAATGCCATTTTTTGTGAGAAAATTCATTTCATCTACGAAGGGTTGAAGAAATTGTTCGATGTTTCCTGGTTTTGTGGATCCGCTGTAGACTGCAACGGTCATAACTGGCACGTCCGGTATGTTATGAACGTTTATCAATATTGGCCAAAATTGTAGATTGCTGCTTCTAAATATGGGCAATCCATCAATAGAAACATTAAGCAGCAACTTACAACACGAGTGGAGGTTTATATCGCTGCAAATAGAAAAGCAAATCGAAGCAGTTTTTAAGCAACCAGTTTTAAAACAACGTATATTGGCTACTCACCTAAGGTGATCCAGCAGACGCTGTTTTATGCCATGATACCAGTACTGGCTTCCGTTGATCGTTACAATTTTGTTAGAGACATTCCTATTGGTCTTCAGCAAAGTTCTAGCATCTTTTGGAAGCTTACAGGTACTCACGTTACGTATGATTTCCATAACCTGACTTATGGAATCATAAGTTTGATTCGTAGTTATTGCCCATCGACGTAAAGCGGTTTCGACACAATAACCATCTGTGCGATCTTCGTACATTAGCTCATCATCAGAGCTTTCAACTAAATAGGCCTCAACTTCGTTGTCAGATTCATCCATCGTTTCGATTGATTCGAGTACTGCTTCATCGACATGATGTCCAGTTTCGTCTGAAGTTTGAGGTATTGGCGCAGCATCCATATTTTGATTGTTTGGAATAACTGTATATCAAAACAGACGTCGTATTAAAACATGGAAAAACATAACATTTCTATATCACATACCATTTGTAGCGTTTTCTGCAGCTAGCTCTTCCTCCTCCTGCTTTGATGAAGCTGACCGGCGTGCGGTTTCATCGCGATAACGATACAAGTATGAATTGTATTTGACCCGTTTTGTAAATTGGTCTCCCATAATAACAGGACTTGACTTTTTCACGGCAATCAAAAGCAGTTTATAAAAGAAACACTTGGATTTCCTGTCTGTTTGTTAAGTTCACTTCCTTTGGATGGCTCGTCGGTTCTGAATCAAAACAATAACAGACGCCAAGCACAAATACCAACAACAACAACAACAATTCCCGAAGATGTTGGCTTAAAAATGAAAATTGTTGCTAATTCGTCTGGTTGTGCACAAAACTTACGCATAAAATTGGGAAATTATCTTTATACATGATTTCACGATGATTTTCCGCTTTTTATGCATTAAAAACGATTTTAAAACTAGTCAACTCGCTAATCAGTGGTATAAACACAAAAAATCGGTCTTTTTATGCGTTCTTTGCAGCCTGGGTATGCTCGCGGGCAAGGACATGGTTACGTTGTCGCGCTTCATTACTTCACCGGTTTCTGGTAGGCAGCATGGCCGATTGACTATTGGTCGCGTTAGCAGCCGCCATATTGGCACGCACCTCGTTCCACCGTCGCTGAAGCACAGATGTTACATGCACAGCCAGCTCCGTGAGGGTGCTCCAGGAAGCCTAATCCTGGAGTAGATAGGACATCAGGTTGTCCGGGCTAAGCTCCTCAAAACCTCCCCCACCCAGGAGATGTTGACGATAGGCAGCGAACGCCGAACAGTGGAACATCGGGTGTTAATCATTATCCGCTTCGTAAGAACAGCGGGGACAATCCGGGGACGATGCAAACCGCATGCGACACAGGTAATCACGGAAAAACCATGTCCGGACAATACCTGTGCCAACGCGAAGTTTAAATGTCCGTGCTTCCGCGAGTGCCATTGCTCTATGTCAGGAATGACACGATGCGCCCAACGAACAAACCTCGACGCATGTGGTGCTGCAGCGTCAACGTCCCACTGCTCCTGCCACATACGGATGGTAAGCGCACGCTCCTCCTGTCGGATCTTCTGTACTGATACAATATCGCCACTGTTGTTCAGCTCCAGTGAATGCTGCCGGTGGTAGCAACGGGCGTCCTCCTTCACCAACAAACAAATTGGTATGACGCCCGCCACACACTTGGCAGAAATCGCATGAGAGGAGGGGAAATTTCTTCATTCTCGCTTCCCCTGACCCTCACTTTCGAGCGATCGTGCGACAAACTCTCACTCCACCACCCTACCTTACTCACACACGCTCCCATATTCTATGTAAACCCTCACCGCAACCTGCGTCACCAACCCACCCCACACCTGAACGGTCCCATACTCGAAGTGTTAGACAATTTTGGTTCCACACTTTGAAGCCTGTCGAGGAGTGTGGCACTATATTGTTTTTCGCTGTCTCCTTTCTTTCACTGCAAAATTGCTTTTGCCCTGTCTTTGGCGTATTCATATGAGTTTGGCCTTTGCTGGAGGCGGAGGTGTGTGCGCAAGCGTTATCGTGTTTTGTGAAGTGATTCTTTGCTCCGGTAAGTAATGTGAAAACTAGTGATTGTGATAAGTGAATTAATTCTAATCCATGTGTTTTGTGCGTAGTGAATCCCATCGAGTCGATCAGCTGATGGAAAGAGTTTGGCCGTGAAGCGGAAAGAGTGAAGCCGGAGTTAAACCGCAGGATGGCAGGACAAATCACATCGGAGAGAGTGCTGAATATTCGACGTCTTGAGAGGTACGCATTTTAACACTCGAAATGAATTAAAGAAAAAAAAACAAAGTGTAAAGATTTCTCATATATATATACAAGCGTACATACGGCATACGCCCCGCCCCCTGTACCCGATTCCCCCACCCCCGCGAACGATCCACGAACGAGGCTATCTAAGTTGCTAGATAGCCTTTAATAGGCCGGCTAATTAGCCTCGATGTCGTACGACTTTTGCCAAGTGGGTACGTGTCCCGCAGATTTCGCCATTTGTTTTTAGCGACAGTCCATGAAACAATTTTTTTATATTATTAGATTACATTGGTTTCACTTTATTCATCTGGTTATACGCTCTTTTGTTAATTGTCATAACCCATTGCCATCCAAACGTTAATTGAAAATTTGTAATTGTTATATTTCTCTCTATTTCTAGGTTTTTATCAACTGGAATAACATTTAAATCGATGTCCTTCAGCTTTTGTATGGCACATAACACAATAGGCAAAATTGTGTATGAAACATGTGAAGCAATCTGGCAGGAACTCAACCAGGATGTTGAGAACGACCGCACCTCGACCCGACGATATAAACGAGATACGTGGGAAGGACATGCGTGCGCTGATCGAGATCCGGTAAAAAGGAAGAGAAAGTTTGCGTAGAAAGGGATCCGGTCTGCCAGTAGCTATGCAATCGTGGTGAGGAAGATACTAGCTTTTTATAAACTCAACTTATACACAAAAAATAAAGTTGATTTATCAAGAAAAGTAAACGTCCACGATTCTACTCAACACAGGAGTTCCTCCCTTTCCCAACAACGGCGATGTTTAACAATATTGCACAAGAGTTTCAAGAAAAGTGCAAATTTCCTAATTGTCTTGGAGCCGTAGATGGCAAACACATCAGGTCGAAGGCGGCAGCAAACTCTGGAACATTGTATTATAATTACAAAAAAAATTGCTATACATTTGCAAGCTGTCGCAGATGCCAGCTGCAAGTTTATAGCTATCGATGTGGGCGAGTACGGGAGCGATAGTGGCGTATTCAACTCGTTCAAACTGTACGAATTGATGAGATCGGATCGCCTTAACATCCCACCTCCCAAACCTCTTCCGGGAACAAGTATGGATATGCCTCATCTTTTTATAGGTGATCAAGGATATCCACCGAAAACTTTTTTATTGCGTCCCTATCCGGAAACTAGTGTAGACGATCAGACCAAACTACATTTCAACACAATGTTAAGCACAGCTAGACGCTGTGTTGAGTGTGCTTTTGGAATACTAGTGTCTAAATGGCGATGTTTGAAAACGGAGCTGCAGGTAACCCCAGATCACATGGCAATGATTGCCAAAACCACATGCTTGTTGCACAATATGTGCATCGAGTGCCAAGATGTGAATATTCATGGAGATAATATTAGCCAAAGCCTCTCCATTCCAACAACTAATCGTGCTAACAATCGTTCGTCGCAAGAAGCAACTGAGATCAGGGAAGGGTTCTTCTTCTTCTTCTTCTTCTTCTTCTGTGTGATTCTGCTTTGGTCCGCTTATCGAATCCAGCTTCCTGGGCCTTCAACAAGTAATCCACAAGACTCAATCACTGTAAAATAGAGACCAGCAACTTAGACCATATAGTTATGTGCCTATGACAAGCGACCGTCATACGACACCTAGAACAGTGCAACATTTCCCACGGTTGTCGTCCAGACCGGACCAGACGACAACTCAGCAGTTCTGGACCCCGTTCGCCATCCGACACCATCATGCCACGCTGCACCAAACACCATCGGTTAGGCACAACAAGTAGGATTAGCTTAGAATTAAAGTTTCAGTTTGTATCGAGCAACTCAACTGTAAGCAACGAGTCGTCATTAATAAAAAGTTTTGTACTTTAAACTAATGAACACGCGTCGCCTACATAATTATATGTCCCGATTGTGGAAACTGAAAAACTGTAGAATTAACTGCTTTGTTAGGTTTGTGCCCCTCCGGGAACCCTTGCGATTCGTTGTTGTGGAGCAGTCTGTGTGACGTCTTCTTGTTTGGTCTGATCTGTTTACTATGTAGTGTTGGTAACTCGTACTTCCTGAGAAAGCCCTTTGATTGATGATTTCCCTAGCGATTTAAACTGGGATGTGATCGCAACCGATCAGCCTTATCCCGGGCTTACTCGGTTTTAGAGGTTGATTGCGAATCTCATGGGAGGTATTACCTGTTTGTGAAAACTAAGCACAGTTTTATATGACCATTCTGTTGTTGGTGATAAAATTGTAAACGTCTTTCGTCTTAAATTTTTTGTAGGTTTTTTGTTTTCCAAAACTGAATGAACTTTTCCTCGTTTATGTCCGTATTCTCGTCTCTCTCTAGTTTGAATTTGTCGCAATAGAAGACTTTATGCGTTGCCGTGTCTGGAACATCACAGACATTACATGTCTGGAACATCACAGACATTACATATCTGGAACATCACAGACATTACAAATGCCCTCGGGAACTATTTTCATGACATGTAACCAATAATTTCCGTAATTGTGCCCGGCTATCAGCCTGTTCAATACTTTGATAGCTTTAGCTGGGATTGAGTAGTTTAGATACCAAGCTTTTGGGTACCACCGGTCTTGAAAACGTTGGTATTTCCTACCCTTGGTAGCACATGCCTTTTGGTATCACTCATTGGTTTCCTCATTCATTTCCTGCTCAAGGCCGCTCAAAACGTCTTTTAATCGTGTTTTGTTGGATAACACGTTTGAGCTAGTAGTCCCTCTTCTAGCTTGCTCGTCTGCTTTTTCATTGTGGAGGATGCCTATATGGCTGGGAATCCATTGCACCTCAGCCTCCAAGTATGTGCAGTTGTACAATATTTTGTTGACTAATTCATCATTAAAAAGATTTTTGCTTGCCTTTTTTAGGATATGGCATGCCGATTGACTATCCGTAAAAAGAACCGGGTGGTCTATGTGTCGCTCGATAGCCAGTTCTAACGCCTTGTCAATGGCTAGCAGCTCTACCGTACATATTGAGCACTGGTTTTCGATTTTAAAGTTGAAAACCATGTTGTTTATTTGGTTGCTCGATCTATCCACAAACACGATTCCAATTGCGGATCCTTCTTCGGTTATGCTTCCATACGTATATATATATGGTACTGATTTTCTCTTTCCCGAATTATTTCCTTACATATTTCTAGTAAGGCCTTCGGGTTGTCATTTTTCTAATGCCTTGTGCTGTTTGGATTTCTGTCTTTATCGGAATAGTGGCTAAGCAGTTAGTCGCGCTGTTGTAATCGTATGTAATCATGCGCTCGTACCGAGGCCTGTGATTTAGCAACAGTTTCTTTTGCCCAGATAGATGTCTTTTGCTAATGTGGGGAGCTCTTTTGGCCAGTACTGCTCTACTTGCCGGGGAATGCGCTATTGCCTTAGCCAGTTCTTTGGTCGCTAGCAACTTGCATCTTATTTGAAAAGGCATTTCCCCAGCTATTGCCAAGAGTGTATTCACCGGTGTCGTTTTGGCCCGTGACCCTTCTTAAGGACTGATGTAAAATTGTATTTATAGAGAGAATTTTACCTTTATTTGCTCTCATTATACATGCTGCACCATACTCGAAGGTCCCTCGTATTAATGATCTGTGAACCATCATAGTTTTTTCTGGACTGATTATATGCTTGCTACATATTACTTTAAACGCGTTCAATCCACTCGCTGCCTTTTCTTTCAGAGCGTCTATGTGTTCATGGAATTTAAATTTCTGGTCGATAGTAATCCCCAGAAATTTGTAGCTGCTGCTATGCTTGACCGTTTCCTCATCGATGGTTACCTTAATACGGTTGTCACAATTCGGGAAGGTCATCAGGCAGCATTTTTCCGTATTTATGCTCAGGTCCAGGTTGTGGATTTCTCTTACAAAACCCCTTACTGCATTCTGCAGCTTGGTAGTTACGGAATGCACTGAGACACCAGATTGTATGATGGCAAAATCGTCGGCAAACTGAATAATCTCATTGCTGTTTGGTACATGGCAGTCGCTCGTATAGATGTTGAAAAGTGTGGGTGAGAGGATGTCTCCCTGAGGCAAACCATTTGAAACTATTCGTCTGACGATTTTACCCTTTATCGAGACCTCTATGATTCTCTTGTGCAGGAACGCACCAATCCACCTGATCGCTGCTGTTGGGATCATGAATGCACCCATTATTTCCAATAACTTATTGGTGTTAACACTGTTGTACGCGCTTTTTATATCAATAAAAACGATACCAGTGATTTTCGATTTTGCGTTGTTGTTGCAAATCTGGTTAACCATTAAGTTTATCGCTGATGTTGTTGCGCAATTCTTTCTAAAACCAAAAGAGGAATCTGGCATAAATCTGTTTTTTTTATTCATTGTTTGCAGTAGGATGTTATGCACTTGTGTGTTTACTGCCTTAACAATGGTGGGTACCAGGGCAATTGACCTCAGGTTTCTGACATCTCTGACGTCTTTACCTGGTTTAGGGATTGGTACAACCTTTATGGTTTTCAGGCTTTTTCTTATTATCCCTTTTCTCCACATTTCATTAATGTCCCTTACTATAACTTCTGTGGTTGCATCGCTTAAATTCTTTAGTATATCATACGATATTTTGTCTGACCCAGGCGCTGTGTTCTTCTTTCTGTTTATAATGCTCCTCCATGTATCAATTGACATAATAGCCGGGATCGCCAAGCAGTTAACAGATTTCAACAGTCGTTAAAAATTCATTTTGCATGAACCGAATTCATTTGTTAAAAATTTCTGTTAGAATTAACGACTGTTAGAACAGTTAACGACTAGTCGTCACGACCCATAAGGAACACGGGTAAAAGTTTCAAGCAGTTGAATAAACGACTGTTAATTTGTATCGCGTACGCTCGTGACGATCGTTTATTTAACTACCCGTCAGACCCAGTCGTTAAAATTAACAAATGAACTTATTGATGAATTTTCTATCCTATATAACAAATAAATTGGACGAAACGGATATGCAAACGACATTTTTGTAAAACTTAGTTTAAAAATGTGCATTTTTAGAATTCTGGGGAATGTGTAATATTACATCTATTCTAAAATTATACAAATAATTATCTATCGTTCTTCTGTACGCACACGCATTCTAACTACAAAGCAGTTAACCATGATGTTGACAGAGGTGTCCTGCTTAACCTTTCTGCAGCATGGATCATGTCTCCATCTGTGTATCTATTACGTTCTTTCTTCAAACCATAAACGAAAAATAACCCCAATCCTATCTCGCACACACAAGCGAGACGGCAAGGCGCGGCAAGGTGAGCGTAAACATGAACAATGAATATGCATATCGCACGCATCATTTTAGATTCCTCTTTCACTTCACACTTGTAGAATGCATCCGGCAATAAATTTTTTTTCTGAATTTGTGCATTACCTGCACCGCTGCCTTATAGACCACCAGCCTAAATTGTATTGAAAAATTGAATGACACAAATGATTTTTTTTTAATTATTAGTGTAGGGACGGCCAGGCCGTATATCTGAAGAAACGAATGATGAACGTATTTTTTTAGCATATAGACCGCTCTACCGTATTGCTTGTGTTTGTTAAAAAAAAGGAAAATGAAACAACCGCGTGTGTTATTGTTAATATTTTACGCATAGATACACACTACACACTTTCAGCACACAACAGCAATTCTAAGAAAATCAAGCAATAGGAGGCATAGGAGGCCGAAGCGGAAGTTTCCCAAACCGATCCTACAACCAGAGCAATGAACTGTGGCAGCGTTATAAATCGAAACGCTGTAATATCGTTGAATACGATACCCAACATAAATACGTGGAAGAAAGCATAACAAATGATGCACACGTTTTCCGATAATAACCATACCGTGTGCTTCTTATTCCGCAATTATCAGTCAACGTGGTCAGACGTGCTCCTCGTACTCTTGCTATACGTTACAGTGAAAAAACATAAATTAAACATGAGTGAAAATAAAGACGACCCTAAGTAAGTGTTTAAAATTATTTTCAATATATTTTTGTTACAAAAATATATTTGCATCGCAGGCGACAATCAGGACGGGCCTCGAAAATGCAACACCTGAAGCTGCTAGACATCATGGAGCAAAATCCTGATATGGCAAGGGGTACAACCAAAAACACGCAGGCTAGTTTTTGGGACGAAGTGGCTGTGCAATTAAATGCATTAGGACCACCCTCGAAATCAGGAAAAGAATGGCAAAGAGTGAGTATACATCAAAAAGTGATGGTAGAAGTGTTTTATGCAACCTCTGCTTGTTATCTTTATAATTCTGTAATAGGCTTGGATTGAAAAGAAATATAACACAAAAAGAAAACTAACGGAAAATAAAAAACAGCAGAACATGACAGGTGGAGGAGTGGGAAAATTTAGTACAATTGACGATTTCGTTGAACGCGTATTGGCAATTTCAAATTTAGATAAAAGTCTGGCTACTGTACCTGATTCGATTTGCATTGGAGTATCATCCTCGCTGGGAATAGAAACAAAAGAACAGCAAGCCGGACTATCCAACGAACCTCCACACCAGAAAAAAAATTATTGACATTCGGAATTCACCCATCAGCATAACAGAAGACCAACATCAGAGCAACATACCAGAACATACCAGAAGCCAACAAGAAAAGAAAAACAACCAAATTGAAACAGGACCACAAACACGAAATACAGGCCCAGACTTCACGCAAACAGTCATAGAACAAAACGAAAGGATCATCAATAATCTGGAAAGCTTAAATGAGTTAGCACGAACATTCGTTAATGGCACATTAAATTTCCAGCAAGAAATTTTAGCTTTTTTAAAAAATACCCAAAAATAATAATTATTTCTATTTAATTTATTTTCTAGTTTCTATTTAATTTTGAATTTTTTTCTCACAACTGCTTTAAATATCCCTTAATGTATTTCATGAACTTTACATATTTAACTATAAATTATACTTAAACCTTGCACCTTCCATATTTATATTTTTTCATTTTAATAAATGTTTGTCATACAAGTTAGTAAATTTTTTTATAGTTCCATTTCTAATAATTTCTTATCATTGTGTCATTTAACTATCGCTGATCCCTGTTTTCGATAAGGTTGTTTTGTGTAATTATGCATGGATTGAAGTGCATAAATGTTAGTGCATATTTAGTGTAAAAATAAACTTGAATGATAACTATCAGTCTTTTAACCATAGTTCGAACATTTTTTATTTTTTGTTTCATAGCACACAAGCGTCCGTAAAATACAGAAAACATGAAAACGCTAAGCATAATATTAGAAAAGATTATTTGAGTCATATCGCTTCTCCATTACTTTCAAAGTCTCGTCTAAGACTTCTGAAAATGTGAAATCATTACCAACTCCTTGCTGGTAAGATCCTTGAGCCAAAAACTTTAACGTCGCGGCTAGCTTCTCCTTTGCCGTAAGTCCTCTGTTGTGAAGAGGCGTAATTTCCGATGCAATCAACTGCAACACATAATTGAACAACCTTTTGTTCAGACGGAAGTTACGAATGAATCTAAAAATGGCGAATTTTGATGAAATGTGTACTAGAACACCATACTACACAACATACGACTTCACACTAAATCACTTACGCTGTTTCTGAAATACGTAGCGGATTCAACTCTTTACGCAATTTTCTGCGGTATGTCGCCAAATTAACTGACGCATCAGCAGTTTCGGCAGCAATGAGGAGTGGTCTTCTTCTTCTTCTTTTAGCGAGAAAGATTGTATCCTCCTATGATTGTCTTGACTCTTGTCTAAAACTCCCACATTCAGAGGCTTACTTTCTCTATTCGGACTTCGACTATCAAGAGTCATCTGCCTTGGTTCGGGATTATTATTTTGCTGGTTTGTTGTTTGTTGAATGATGTTGACGGCCGTCTGTGTGTTTATATTTTAGAGTTGACATCTTTTCACTGTTATGTATTTAGATTTCTATGTTCACTTCGTTCATGAATTTGATGATTTTTTTTATTGTGTTTCCAGATCTTTCCTTCCAATTTGTTTTAAACTTTTCCCAGGAAATGGATGGGTTGTTGTCTCGTATGTTCTTATATTTTTTGCAGTAGAATATTTTGTGGCGTCCGGTGTCCGGTGCATTACATGTTTGGCAGCTTCCGTTTTCCTCAATTTTCATAACTGATAGCCAGTATTTCGATAAATCATGGCCGGTTAAAATTTTGTTCATTGTTTTAACTTCGTGTGCTGTGAGTGGGATATGCTCGTACCATGGTGCCGTTGTGAATTCTTTTTGGAATTCTTCAAACTTTTTTCCTTTGTTTTCGCACTCGTTTGTGTACCAATTTTTCGCCTCTTTGAACATTTTCCTTTTGATTATAGTTGTTGTATCAGCGATGCTGAGTTTGTTTTTAATTATATTTTGGGAGACGGTTCCTTTCTTTGCTAGCTCATCCGCTTTCTCATTGCCTTCTATGTTTACATGTGCCGGTAACCATTTAATATCTGCATTTATCTTTTCACTATTAGTTAATATTTTTAGCATATTTTCATCTATGTAAGCATTTTCCTGAGCATTCTTAATTATGTGGCATGCTGCTTGACTGTCCGTGAAAATTGTTGGGTTTCTTATGTTTTGCTCCATTGCTAGCTCTAGTGCTTTTTGTATGGCTGTGATCTCTACTGATGTTATTGGTACTGCGTTTTCTAATTTAAATTTGGATGCTATATATTGCTTTGGTTTATCGTGCTGTTTTATGAAAATTCCTATTCCACAGTTGTTCTCTATCCTACTCCCATCAGTATATATAATGGGTTTGATTGTTGATATCTTTTTGATTTCTTCTCTTCATAATTATGTTTGAGTATTATTTTGCCATGTGGCATATTTTTTGTTATGTTTTCCTTTGTTTCGCAATCTATATGTATTCTTTTACTGATTGTGTTTACTTTTAT
Organism: Anopheles funestus; assembly: GCF_943734845.2. NCBI lineage: Eukaryota > Metazoa > Arthropoda > Insecta > Diptera > Culicidae > Anopheles > Anopheles funestus. Next base: position 20,686,694 of record NC_064597.1, on the reverse strand, counting down.
GTTCACCATTTTTTCAAACATCTCCTTGTTTTCCAAATAATTTTTTTCAAAATATGTTTTTTTCATGTCTGTGATGTTACCTCTAATGTTCAACATTTGATCACGGTGTATTTTTGAGTACGCTATCGTTTTAATCACTTCCTTTGTGGCTAAATATTTACATCTAATATGTAATGGTACTTCTGCTGCTACGGCCATTAATGAATTAATTGGTGTTGTTTTAGTACAGCCCGTAATTTTTCTCAGCGATTGATTTGATATTGTTTGTAAGGATTTTCTTAAGCTTTTGTTTGCATTTCCAGTATATGATGCTCCTTGTTCCAAAATTCCTCTTACTATAGATCTATGTATTGTTATGGTTTTTTTTGGGTTTAGTTTGTTGTTCTTGTTGCAAATGCATCTGATTACATTCAGTCTTTTCCTAGCTTTGTTTTTCAGTTCGTCTATTTGCTTTTTGAACTTAAGGTTTCCGTCTATCCATGTCCCCAGATACTTGTAAATGGTAACCCTTTCTATTTCATTGTTATCAATTCGTAGAGTAAAAGGTTGTGACGCTTTCCCAAATATCATAAATTTGGTTTTGTCTGTGTTCATAAATGAAGTTTATGAAGGTAAATGAAGTTTGTTTGCTTCCTCTTTGAAACTGTTTAGTGATCTTTGTAATTTCGTTTGTAACTCTGCGGCGGTACTAGCTTGGTGTATGATCATGAAATCATCTGCGTATTGGATTATGTGTGGCTGTGTTGAATTATTTTTCTCATGGAATTGTTTTGTGTATATATTGAAAAGGGTTAGGGATAGTACACCCCCTTGGGGGAGGCTGTCCGACACTAGCTTTTTTATCGTCTTATTCTCAGTTGTTATTTCGATGGTGCGATTGTTCAAGAACTCCGCTATCCATCTTATGATGTCTAAAGATATTTCACTTTCTTCTAGAATTTTAATCAGAGTTTCTGTTTTAACATTGTTATAGGCACTGGCCAGATCGACAAATATGATTCCTGTTAATTTTTTGCTTCTTCTGTTGTGGTTTACCTCATTAACTAAGAAATTTACACACTGATTAATTGAGTGATTTGCTCGGAATCCTAAAGATGTTTTTGGAATGATTTCCTTTGTTTCACATTGGTTTTGTAATTTTTTTAATACTGCCGTATTTATAACTTTTGTTTGTGTTAGTTCTAGCACTATTGATCTATAATTTATAACCATGCAGGGATCTTTTCCTGGCTTGGAGATTGCTATAACTTTCATCCTTTTGTATTTTTTTTTATTTTGCCCCTTTTCCACATTTCATTTGCCTCATTGATTTATATTTTTGTGGCCTCTTGGTTAAGGTTTTTTAAAATTTCATAAGAAATATTGTCTACACCTGGTGCTGTATTTTTCTTTTTCATAATAATTTTCTGCCAGTTTGTTTCATTTAAAATATCTTCTGGTGTAGGTATGTTTCTATATCTGTTTTGGTTCCTTTTGGAGTTTTTTGGGAAATTGTTCTTCAGAAATTCCTTCGCTGCTTTTATACTAGTTTCTATAATATTTGCTGCTTTGCTGTTTTCTTTTCCTTCTATTCTTCTCATTGAACTCCATAATTCAGTAGTGTTAGTATTCCTGTCTATTTGTTCTAGCTTTTCTTCGTATCTCTTGATTTTATTAATTCTTTTTTGTATCCTGAATTTAGCTAATGCTTTTTTGTATGCTATTTCATTTTGAATTGTTCTTTTTTCATTATATACTTTTCTCTTTTGGTTTTTTTCCTTCCATGCTTTTTCTGTATCAATATTCCACCATATGCGGGGTTGTTTTTTTGAAATTCTACTGTTTTTTTTAATAGTTCTATTTATATTTCTGCATATGTCACCCGGAGTAGTGTTGTTAGTAATGTTCATGTTACTAATATCTTTAAGTATTTTACTTTTGTTTAAAATTTTTTTATGTCTGACACAAGCTTTTTCTTGGATTCGTGTTATTATTGTTTTGTGATTTGAGGCTCCCATGTGGTGTTGTAATACTTCTCTCACACATTTCCCATTTAGATCTTCTGTTATTATGGTAATGTCAATTGCCGTGCATCTTTTTGTGTTATCTGTTGGAACGAATGTTATTTCATTGTTATGTAACATGACGTATTTCGTGTCTTCTATTTCTTCTAAGAGTATTTTTCCTTTTCTGTCATCATATGGGTTTCCCCAAGCCGAATGATGGCAGTTTAAGTCAGCTGATATGATAACTTTTTTACAGTATATTGGATCATTTAATATGTTTACTATCATTGATTTCAACTTTAGTATATCTGTGTTGGGCGCTGCATATATTGCTATTATATGAAAATTGTTTTTTGATATTACTATCTCTGTGATCTGTATTTCCTCATCATAATGGAATCTGTTTATTACTTTGTACGTTATGTCCTTTCTAATATATATGGCAGTTCCACCATATCCATCTTCTCTATTGCTTGTTACTGTGTTGTAATTTGTTATATTCGCCTTTTTTATGGATGTGTTATCTAGCCATGTTTCCATGATACAAGCTACTGTAATATTTTGGGCGTTTAGAATTCTTTGTAATTCTTCTTTGTTTTTTTACACTCGTAATATTAGATTGTAGAATGGAGATGTTTTCTGTCATCTTATTTTAACAGTATTTTTTTTTTAACCGTGTATAATGTAAGTTCTTTCTAGTATTTGTGTGGCGATTTTTTTTTCTATTCTTTTTGGTTGTGAAATCGTTTTTTTTTTGTTCACTTGTTTCATTATCGGACGAGCTGTTACTATCCGAGCCTACTCTTTTTCCATAAGCATTCATCTTGCTGATGTGTTCTTTATCATAGTCCATTCTCTGGAGCTTTGTTCCAGTAGATTTTGGGGCCGCCATTTTGTTCACGGTTTGCTTTTCTATTTCCTCACTTCCCAATGTGCAATTCAACCACGCCTGCTAATAAATACTATTGCCGCTATGTTCTGGCCTACAGGCGAAGTGAGATAAAAAACGTGCACATACGCATATACACGGTACCCCATGAGCAATTCAACCACGCCTGCTAATAAATACTATTGCCGCTATGTTCTGGCCTACAGGCGAAGTGAGATAAAAAACGTGCACATACGCATATACACGGTACGCTGTCGATCCCAATTAGCCCTTTCTCCCTCTACCTCACTAACGATCATCCTGCTAAAGCGAGAATGCGTGTTGGGATCGCGCGTCGATACGCACTAACACATTCAAAGACACCATGTGTGTACACAGCGTACGAGCGCCTGCACGATCCTAGGGGCGTGACGCGGGTCGATGTGGAATCCACGTCCCAATGTGCAATTCAACCACGCCTGCTAATTAATACTATTGCCGCTATGTTCTGGCCTACATGCGAAGTGAGATAAAAAACGTGCACATACGCATATACACGGTACGCTGTCGATCCCAATTAGCCCTTTCTCCCTCTACCTCACTAACGATCATCCTGCTAAAGCGAGAATGCGTGTTGGGATCGCGCGTCGATACGCACTAACACATTCAAAGACACCATGCGTGTACACAGCGTACGAGCGCCTGCACGATCCTAGGGGCGTGACGCGGGTCGATGTGGAATCCATGTGGAACGCATCGGGATTGCTCGCAGCGTACGGGTGCATGCACGATCCTGGCGGATGAATATGGAAGCTTTCGAGTCCATGTGGAATCCTGTCGGAATCCATATGGAATCCTCACGGCGTCCATGTGGAAAGCAACGCTAGCCCTCGCAGTGTACGGGCGCTTGCACGATCCTTACGGGTGAACGTTTAATGCCGGTGAATGAGTCCATGTGGAAAGCAACGCGTCCGCAACGGACGGTGTTTTGGTCGCGATGGTCGTAGCGTAGCGTGCAAAAGCGCGTTCAGTTTTCTTCATTTATTTGTATCAAAATTATTATTTATTTACAAACGACCGATTACAATATGTTGGCCACACTTTGGGCTAATAGTTGCAAGATTTTCCCGTGAGATATTTAAATAAAATAGTATTAAAATTCAATTACAAAAACGAGGTATTTTTCGCTACAATTCTATGCCTTGCTTTAGCTATTTCCTCGCGGCCGCCCGTAACGTACTGGCTTTTGTTTTTAGCGAATAACTAAAAAAGTTGAAGAGCTAGACGAAAATGATGTTCTACAAAATTGTAAAGAATAACATTTTGCATCTATTAAAGATTTTTATAGATTTTTATACAAATGATTAACCATGTTATTTTGATTAAATATATCGGGGATTGCTTCAGCGTCACAAATTTAATTTTTAAATTCTTTCAAACATACAATTTGGATAAAGATGTAAAGGACAGTGTTAAACTACTTATGAACAATTGTTTTGAAAAATTTAGGGCTTTTGAACAGTTTTTAAATTGATCGTTCACTGCCTCTAGTCCCATCGTGCGACACCTAATCGACGCATCCTTTTACATTCATATTCTTTACCTATGTACCCGAACGCATCACTGGTACGCGAGTCGGTGTTTAGCCGGTAAGCATTTCTTGGCCAAGCAATGGTTTGTGGTATGACTCAGTTATCATCAGAGGTATTCGGTTTCCTCTAGTCGAACCTACATAGCATCCTGTGTTCATTACCTGCCTACAAGAACCAGTAACACCTTCCGCATGCATAGGCGCGTAGCGACAACGAACAGTGCTAGTTACCTGTCGTCTGTCTGAACGCTCATGGGAAAAAATTAGCACGTGTAGCAGCTACCTCGTATTTCTGTGTGTTTAAAGAAATTTTCCATTAAACCACACCTTGAGGGTAGCTGAAAAGGTCCAAACAGCGTCTAATATTTTTTATCGGAACGGCCGTATGGTAGGAAACAAACCTGACATGCAATATTTTTCCCCAAAAATTATCTAAAAGCACGAAAGAATTATTTTTTGCATCATACGTGCAGTGAAATCCATTTCCGTTCAGCTTCATTTATATACGGTACACAACGTACCCCCTCAACGGCTGGTCGGATGGCGCAAATGTAAGCATGACTTTCTTCTACACCAATTTCTAATCCAATGTTCTCTATCATTTCAGCAAAAGCTCCAAGGAAGTTGTATGGGGAAAAAAGATTCTCTCACGCTCTCACGAGAGAGTGAATTAGAGAAACCCCCCTGGCGTTTTTATTTTCTGGAATTCATTCATTTTTTTGCTAAAATCCGGCGTAGGTCCACACGCTACGAACGCTCGCGGGCGACTGAAGCGGGCGTGGCTACGCGGGGCTTTATATACCAACCCGGTTTGAGTGTGTGCGTGTGGTCGCTAAATGTCTTCCTCCGGGACTCCGCGGTGGATTCCGAACAGACCCGTTAGGGACCATGAGAACAAAAGAAACTCGACCGCATGAACTCGCTTTTGCATGACTGGGTATTCTTGCGATTTTGGGTGCAAGTAACCCCGTAGTGGACCTGCTTATCGCAGTATTGGCATGTTGCCTCTTGTCCCTTATAGCTGACTTTGACTCTTTCCCCTTTGATCGAAACAAAGGACGGGATGCGTACTTCAACCTGCATTATTGCTGCACGGTTTCCATCTTTAATTCCCGCAAAAGGCGAGGGGCTTTCCCAGTACAGGTCCTTGACCTCTTGTACCTTGCCATATTTGGCCAAGAATACACTGATATCGTTGTTGGATATGTTCGATGAACAATCCATTATTTTTACAACTTTGGAGTTGTCGTCCAATCGGATTGGAATTTTTACTTCCTCACCGTCACACATAAGGCTGTGTTTGCCGTCGTTGAGTTCCACGAATTGTCGTGCTTCGCACGCGGTCTTCATTTCTATGACCGCCGTCATGGCGGTGTTCATCAGTTGGACTTTTACCAACTTTTGCGGATCCAACTTTAGTTCCTCTGTGAGGAACCTCATCACTTCTCCCTTGCTGGGTTTTTTCTTTAGCTGCGGGGCCACGAGAGTTGAGGATTCCCTCAGAACTCAAAACCTCAGGAACTCATGAGTGATTTTGAGGGATTTGCGTTTTGAGGAAAACCTGGCCGCTCTACAAAAACCTCAAAAACTTTTTGAGACTTTTTTTGAGGAATCGTTTTGACAGTTCCGATGCCTCTACCGTTCAGAATGTAAACAAAACATATTTTTGTTTGCGATTTTTTTCAATGAAAGTACACTTTTCTTGTGCCATTGTTAATGCAAATATCTACTGAAGAACTAAAATTAACATTAATTATTATTTAACACCGTATTTGTGTGTTTATTTTTTTTGTTTTTTTCGACGGTAAATTGTTCATTTGTTGCACAGTGTGTGACACAATTTAGGTATACGATTTAATTTAAAAACTTAACTTTTTATGCGAAAGAGTATCCTTGAATCTCGTTCTTTTGATTGATAAAATGTTTAAATACTTTCTTTTCCTTAAAGCAACTTTTTATTGACCATATTTTCCATTAAATTGATCAAAAAACACCTTCGAATAAAGATTACAATTACATGAAATACGTAGCATTTGTCAAACACTGTTTGTTGTCGCTGACGAAAAGAGAGGCAGCATGAGTGATTGTTTGTGTGACCAAATTTGAGGAAAACCTCAAACGGCCACGGCAACACTGGTTTTGAGACGTTTTTTGAGGGATTTGAGTGACTGAGGAAGTTTGAGGGAAAGTCTCAACCCTGGCGGCACAAAATCGTTAAAAGTACTACGATTAGGACAATTACAAGGTATACGTTTAGGGGTACTGATAAGAAGACCTATTCGTACAATTCCAGCTGTCAAAAGGCATTGCGACGGTTGTCATTATTTTTCACGGTGTATAGTTGCAATAAATTTGACAAGATATATAATTATTTTTTGAAAAAATATATATATCTTTTTAGACATTTGTTTCATATGTATCTATTGTAGAGCTCCTTTAATGTGCTTTTGTAGAGCTCTTAGCACCGTTTCACTGGTGTGCTATTTATATCCTATCTTATCTGAGTTGTATTTGATCCGCGGTCTTCTGAGGTAAAGATTCATGGTCCTTCGCGTACGGGCATTGGTCTGTTGTTTGATGACCAATAATTTTCTCGGTTTTAACTACTTGCAGGTGGTTTGGAAAATGAAACGCATGTCGATCGATCTGAATAATAAATCCAACAGCAAACGCTTGTTAGTTGATGGACCAAAAGCCACAAATATCAAAATATCAAAATAAAAGTGCAAATATCATCCGCTAATCAGCAACAAAAATCGGCATCAAATCGTTCACGCAACCTCTTGATAAGTTTACCAAAAGGACGGGAACACATTAGAACTGTAAGAGTTTACAGCATATTCTTGAGTTAATTTCTTTCACAACCTTTTAATAAATACGCTTGTTTTTAACAATATTAACAATTTTTTTATAAACGAGATATAGATGCAGGCGATCTGCTACCACAATATCTTCTATCTATTCTTAGATCTGTGTACGCCGACGGTGCAACATTTCAAACATCCATGTTTTGCGTTGAAATACATGACACCTAAAATTAGAAATATGATTCAACAATAATTATGTTGTAAGTTAAATAAAGCAACGAAACAACTTACCTTGATAGTAAGCTCTTGCCGGGACATCGCATATAAATGCGGAACATTGCTGCAATCATAGGCGACAGAATCGGAATCTCATGAACGTTGATCAATATTGACCAAAATGAAGAAGGAGATCCTTTGAACAATGGCAATCAATCGATGGATACATTAATATTAATCCTTTCTGAAACATTCACATGCCTGTAAAGAAAAACGAATGGCTATTAAATAAAAATAATTGATCGTGTAGCCGTTTATGGCAAACAAAACTCACTCAATCAGCTTGACTCAGCCAATCATAATCTTCGTCGAGATACGATGCTTCAAACGTGTTGTCGGTATAACCATCCGGTGTTTCAATAATCGGATCAACATCGATTGTTTGGTTGTCTTCTGTATGGTTGTCTGAAACGGACGGCATGAAATTGTATTCTTTAACACAGCGAAGAGCTATGAAATCATTCGTTTCTTTCGTTCCTGTAATTACTTACCGACATGTAAACAATCAACCGTAGAATCAGGGTCAGCATTTTCGGATTCTTGTTCAGCAGACTTTTCCAAAGCTTCCCTTCGAGCCGACATTTACAGTTGACCCGTAACACCTAATTTATGAAAATGCGAAGAGTTACGTTTCATTTTCATATATTTTGTTTCAAAAAACACTAACCAAATCAGATTGTTCACAACGATTGCAGAATGTTTATTTAGTTTTGGACGCCAAATCACGCTAGGTACAAAACCACACAAGGCAGATATACGATGACAACATGTCGACACACACACTCGTGGCGACGCACATATCCACACACGAGAAGCATAGGCTGATCGGTTTGACAGCTAGCCTATTCGTACAATCTGGTCGCCAGGGAACTGTCGTGGCCCCGCAGCTTTTAATTTGTCAAATTCTACCCTAAAGGTAGCACATTGATAAGGCGCCATTGCCACTTTCCCTCTTTTTTTTCACTGTGTTCTGCACTATCTTCTCGCGTGTTGTCGCTTTGACTGCACAATACGAACTAATGAGGAGTGGTAAAATATTCATGTTAACTTTGTTGTACGCAGCTTGTAACAGGCGCACTCACTTTGTTGACAAATAAAATATCACATAGTGGAAGTTGGGGCAAGTAAGCCACAAAAGTTGGGACACGCGTAAGGTGGCACACTTGCCCCATTTCCACTATATTCATATTTGACAGTTCCGAATCTACTCGACGTAAACGATCGCTTCACAGTTAACGACTATCAGTTCATCTGTTCGCGATACAAATGCCCAATCGGACGAGGCGAATGAATTTCGGCAAAAGTTGCGACCTATTTTTCGTATACAGAAATTTTTGCCGACATCTTTTCCGACAATCAGTCGATTTCGTCCAAACAGCAGGAGGACTGCAGGATTTTTGCTGTCATCGTGCGGATGTCTAGCAAAAAGCTCAATTTCAAAATTAAAGCAAAAAAGCTTGTCACAGCCGTTGCCACAACACATTTTTTCTATGTGTGGCGGTCGATCGTCTTTTTTATCTCTTGCTTGCTCCTGCTTATTCTAGTATTTGTTCGGTTCGTGAGTTCTGTTCTGCGCTGGTGTGTCTTGCATCGCGTTCGTTCGTTCGTTCTGCCTATGGCTTGTCGGTTTGTTTCGTTTTGACTAGTGGTATAGGATTTAGACCGTACTATTATTTCAAGGTTAGGGTATCCTCGCGCGATGTGCGCAAGGGTAAGTATGATTAGTCATATACTGGAGTGATATTGCCAGCTCGCCCATGTGTGTTTTCTGCAAAGATAGTAATGGTAGGAAATATCGGGAATCGATCCCAGACTTACATTTGGAGGCAATTTACCGTGGTGTTTCAGGCGTCCGCGAACCGATGGTACCAACAATTTGGCGCCAAAAGGATTGATACGGACCAGGTTTTGTTCTACGTGCAGTGCCTCGAACGAAGTACCATCAGCTGTTCTGTTATGGTTCTATTGTTGGTGATAGTTCGTGCGCGATGCATCAAAATGTTGTGCACTGATCTGAGCGATAATGATTTTTAGGTTGGTGTTTTTTGTACGAGTGTTTTTATTTTTCAACATAGAATGGCGATCCTCGCACACGGACCGTTTTTACGTACCTTTAGTTTGGCGATTTTACAATGATATTTGTTGAATTATCTATGGGTTTGTTGTTAAAATAAACATTCCTTTTTTCGTAGGCATTCGTGACATCTAATATGCAAAGCCATACCAGAACATTATCAATCGTACATATTCTTGGCTCTTGCTTGATATCGAATAGGATCATTAAAGATGTCGCGAAGTACGTTAATGTACAGTGTACTGTTAAATGTTTCATTGCGTTTCAATTTCTACCTGCGCCTTTTATTTAAAGTGCCTGAGCATCTTTTGCACGGCATCGATTGCGCTGGTAAGAAGGGAACGCTAGAGAATGTTCCGTGTGTTACGTTCAGCTGTGTTGTGATATGTTTTGCACTTAATATTAGTTTTCCAGGAAGTGTCGCTACGGTCGCATCCTACAGAAACAGTTTGGCCACGGGCTTAGCTGGTGCAATGCAATGCAATGAGCAATTCAATGAAAGGATCGGTGGCAAATGAAATGTTGTGATCAGCAACTCTGGCTGGCAAAGACAATCATTAGAAGAATGCTTCGCGGAGCACTGGCCACGCATTCGATTTGTATTAAGAGAAATGCAAATAGAATTATTAGACATATTAAACTGATACAGCTGTTTATCTTTCACAACACAAAGAAAGCTGTAACGTGTTCAAAAATATGCTATGAAACATAAACATAGCTACATTAACACATCATAGCTGTGTGTTATTATTACAATTCACAATCAATTCCAATGTTGTTTTATTTTTATTGTTCAGTCGATTATGACTATTATTCCACAACCGTGCGAAGCTGTGGTACGTTCGTCAGAACATCTTGTCACACTTAGTTTGCGCATTATTTCATCGGTTGATCATTTGACGATGGGTCTGAACAACAAGCCATGCATACATTCCTTAAGATAAAAATATCGTTTGAATCATTGGGATCACCATGCATATGTTTCCATTCATATGATACGACGTATACACATGATACAAATGTTGGGATAATTCTGCAGTGTGAGCATATGACGAACTAGTACTTTGGGGGCTCTTTATTTCACGGTACTATAATTAAATCGGATTCCAACGCCCAAAACGTATATTAGCTCACAACAAAATCGTGATAGAAAACAGTAACATAAAGAGGCTTCGATCATGTTTGCTGTTGTTTTATTTTTGTATGATGTCTTGGTGCATTCGTCTTTCTTAATATGGACTAATAATTATGTTAATAATAATGATAAAAATTAGGAAAGCCAATGTACAGCGATTCATCAGCGATTCTGTATACGATCCCGCGTACAACTCGGATAGCTTCGATTTGTTGTTGTAAACCAATGCATTTGTTGGTGTTGTTGGTGTTTGGAGCAGTCTGACAACCGCACGGATTGTACACTTTTGTATCGACGGTAGAACGAGCGTGAGTACGAGCAAGAGGGCATAACCCAAGAGAAGCGAACAGCATGAGAAAACTCATCAGACTCGACTTGAGCTTTCTGACCGACTTTTGCTCAGAGTCAGTGCGAGCAGGCACGGAATATTTTTTAGAGGGGGACGTTCTGTCATTTGCTCTTGACAAGTCGAAACTTTTTGCTTGGGATGGCATGCAGTTTTTAACGACTTTTGTTTAATTCTAACGACTGTTACATTTTAACGACTTTCTTTCGCGATCCCGGCTAATATTTTCCATATCTGTTGTCGTTTGAGAGCCCAAAAAACTGCTGTGTATAAGCCTTTGTTTCGGGAAGTTTAGCTTTAGGAACTGACGAGCTTCCTCTTCCATTAACTCTATACGGTTACTTGCCGGTACTGGGTTGGTGTTAGCCCTTAGACTATGTACTAACTTCCATAGTTTATGGTTAATAGTGCAGCCGTCTATGGCCTCTAAATGCTTCCCAAAACTTTCGGTCTTACTGATCTTTTTTAGATACTTAAATCTGGCAAGTTTCTTTTTTTTTTTTTATTCATAAATAACGAAAGTTTCTTTTTTAAATGGATGTGATTTTCTAGTGTTTTCTGCTGATTGAAAATTGCTCTAGCCATATTCTTTTCTCTCCATGCCTCATCTGTTTGTTCATTCCACCAGCACTTAGGAACAAACTTTGACGAGCGACGGTTGTTGGCTATAATTCTATTTATGTCACGTCTGATGTCATTTATATTGACCTCTCTCTCATAATTCAGGGTTTGCACCTCGCGGATAATGGGGTCTATGATACCTTAAGTTAGAAAGCTAAAATTTTTAGCCCGGATCTGTCAAAACATCGAGCAGAATCGAGAGGGAAATTGTTGACAGGTAATATCATCATGCAAGGATTCCTCAAGGACCTAGCATTTTGACATAAAGAATTACATTAGGCTGCAGTTTTGTAGAACCGCGTTTTGACGAAACAGGAATTACAGCGTAGAAATGTAGTTCGAAATAAAGGCATAGCACAGGTAAAAATTTGTATTATTTTTCATAAAAAGCTGAACATAATTAAAGTCATGTAATTTCATTGTTGTTTTAAATCCAAATTCAATCAACATTCAGCCGAATCATATATGGCCTAACCTGTTTCAGACCTGCTAGAAAAATGCCTTGTTTTGACATTTGTCGAGCAGCTGATCGAAACTAACATTAGACAAATTTTCTAATCTGAAATACGCAGGCTTATTTTGCTGAGCGGTTTGTATGGAAAACATGCAGCAAATAAGCCGCCAAACGTCAAAGTCCATATAAAAAAACTAGTGGAAGGTATCATAGACCCCAATATTAGCTCTTTTGTATGCTGTTGTTTTTTCCCTTGATATTCTGGTACTAATGCTAATATCTATGCGTTTGTGGTTGTTAGCCCCAATGTGCATGTCTGTCACCGTCCGATACGTTTTTCCAATCAGATCCACGGACACCATGCACAGGTCAATGGCCGTTTCGCTCTTTGTGGGGTCTGTAGACACGTGCGTCGCTTCTTTGTTAGATATTATAGTTAGTTGGTTTTCGTTGACCTTTTCCCACAAAACTCTCCCTTTCGCATCAGTTTGCTGTTCTCCCCATAATGCGTTGTGGGCGTTAAAATCTCCTGTCATAACAACCTTCTTGTACGACTTTAAAGTAACACACATTTCGCACATGATGGCTCTAAAAATTACTATGGGCGTTCTAGGAGCTACGTATGTAGATGTAACGACAGTATTGCTACTAGTAAGCTTTACTGCCGTCGTTTGTATGTAGTCGTTGTTCTGATGGACTACTATTCGCGTAGCATTTATGTCTCTTCTGACAGCAATCGCACTACCACCATAGCCATCTTCCCTATCCGTTCTATACAGGTTATAACCCTTCAATTTTATAATGTCACCTTTAAGCCATGTCTCTTGGATCGTGAAAATGTCGATTTTGTCGGTTGCTCCGATTTTCTGCAATTCGTCCACGTTATTTCTAAGACTCTGTACATTGGCTTGACAAATTTTCAATTGCTCTTCAGAGAGGCCTATAATGGAAGGCAAAAACGTATTTGTCTATACAGACATTCTTTTTCTAACGTGGTCGTATGACTGTATGTGTCGATTGCTTGTTTGTTCTTACTTGTATGTATTTCTCATTTCTATTTGTGATAAGTGATATGATATGAGAGATTCTTCTTGTGAGGATCCTAGTAGTTCCTCAATACTGGATGCTGGCGCGAGCTTGTTTGTTTGTCTAATTGGTCTGCTTCTCGAGCTTTCGCCGAGTTCTGTATCTGTGAATTTGTTCTTTTCTGCTTTGTCTTTGTGTGTGTTATCTTTACTTTCTGTGCTTGTGTTCATACTGTCTGTGTCTATACTTATTATGTCTTTAGAATTATCTCAGTGTTCGGTATTTTTTGCTGTCTGTGCGTACGTTTTGTCGTTCGTAATAGTACTTCTGACGATTGCCGGACATTGCCTTCGCCTAATTGCCTTAGCTTCACCATACGTAATGCGGTTTACAGTTTTAATTTTCTGAATTTCCATCGCATCCTGGTAGACTGGGCATTCTCTGTTTAAAGTATTGTGTCCTTCTCCACAGGAAACACACTTGGTGCTTCTACATACATCGTCGTGTGCCGGTAGGCTGCAGTTAGCACATACTCTATCGGACTTACACCACTTCTTTGTGTGGCCAATTTTCAAGCAGTTGGCGCACCGCATGGGGCGAGGAACGTATAGTTCCACCAAAACCGGGTATAACCCAAAATCCACCGAACGGGGTACGTTAGACGAGTTGAAAGTAAGGATAGCCGTTTTCGTGTTTAGCAATTGTCCATCCACCTTTCTCTTCATAATCGCAACCTCGGTCACTTTTTGTCCCGCTAATCCTTCCTTAATTTCCTCCTCCGTCATATACTCGATATCGGGGCATCGAATGATGCCTTTAGAACTGTTCAGCGTGGGATGTTCCGCAACTTTGACGCACAGCTCTCCTTTACCATCAGAAATTTTTGTGATCTTATGCGCCTTACCTGCCATCTTTTCATTCTTCACTCTGATTAGCAGCCTTCCTTCTTTCAATCGCGTCACCTTTTCCGGTTTGCCACCCATAGCGTTTTCTATGATTTTTTGCAGCAGAAACGGGTTGCATCTGCTTAAGTCCTTTCCTGCCACCGTTGCTTCCATTACCAGGAATTTCTCTTCCTCTGTATTCTGGGTTGCAGAAAATGGCGTACCACTCTTTTTGCCCATTTTTCTTCTTGGTTCACTGAACTCACCAAGGGCACTATAATAGTTTGCTATTGGGACATACCCCCCGGGGTCCTTGACCCCCATTCTAATGCACTACACACTTGTTTCTAGCTTAATTTAACCTTATTCTTGACTATATACTTATACACTAAGACCTAAAACGTTAAACTATATTCTATCAGACCGAACAACTAAAATTCTGTTGTTCAATAAACTTTCACACGTGGTGTTTGTGGATTCCTCTCAGTAACGGATACTTTCGACACGTCTATATTCTTTGGTTGCCAACCTTGGAATCTGTTTATATTTCTCTGATAAGCAAATAAACAAAACTCCAACCAGCTGGATTATTTGATCGGCATTTTTCTTGCCCACGCTGACTCGTCGATCGAAGTGGTTTGAGTCGGTGCGGCCGATTGAGGTGGGGGATTTAGTAGTAGTTGACAATTGTTCGCCGCGGAACAGTTGGCCGAAGGGACGCGTGATAGATGTAGTTAGGGCCCAGGACGGTCGAGTAAGACAGGCAAGTGTCCAAACAGCTGGTGGGATTTATAAGCGACCTGCAATAAAGATTGCGTTATTAGATGTACGGCAAGGAAACTTACCTGCGTGAGCTAGGATTAGTAAACAAAGTGTTGCGCGTGGTAAAGTGACAGCGAACGAGAACGACAGCAGCAGGAAGTAGAGTGAGACAGATGCAGGACAAAGCTAGTTGTCTCACTGCGGGAGGTAATGTTGTAAACAAACGGTGTTTACACCGACCGCTGCTGTCACTGTCGGACATTATGTCGAACTTCGTATTTACGAAGTTGTCGGAAGAAAGCTTCGCGATCGGGAGAACTGGGTACTGCGGTGAGTGAAGGACCAGGACGAGAAAAATGTAGATAAAAGGACCAAACAACGCGTGAGCGGCTCTCATTACCGCTAGAAAACGTGAACCAATAAAATAAACTAATTTTTTGGTTCGCTCCAGTAAAATAGCGTTCCTAATTAATTCTCAACTTTTTTGCGTTTTCTACACCACTATTGTTTCTACTTTTCCTTAATAACATTACTACCGTTCTTCCTTCTTCCTGTTTTTTATGTTATGCGGATGACATTAAAATATTTTACCCTATCACGTCTCTTGCTGATTGCACCTCACTGCAGGTGATCCTAACCCGCTTCACGGGTTGGTGCAATGACAACGCACTTTCACTGTGCCCAGATAAATGTAATGTGATCTCGTTTAGTCGTTCACGTTCTCCCATTATGTTTCCCTACTCCCTCGTGTGTTAGTCAACCGTGTCACCGTTGTAAAGGATCTAGGGATATGGCTTGACTCTGGTCTTACCTTGTCTCACCATATCGACTGTACAGTTTCTGAAGCCTGTTCGACTCTCGGTTTTTTGAAGCGCGTAGCACGTGACTTCACCAACCTGACTTGCCTCACGACCCTATTTTGTGCTCTGATCAGATCTGTGCTCGAGTACTGTTCGGTTATCTGGTCTTCTTCGGCTAGGACTCATATAGACCGCATTGAGCGTGTGCAGAGATCGTTCACCAGGTTCGCCTTAGGGAAAGCTCTTGGTGTTCGATCCTCTGAGATGCCGTCATATGAGGAAAGATGCCGACTCCTCAACCTTGAGTCTCTAGAATTTAGACGTTCTAGAGCTTAATCATCAATTATGGCTGCCATCCTTCTGAACGAACTCGATGCCCCTGCGTTGCGCTCATCGATCTCACTCTACGTCCCTTCCCGCTCTCTCCGGTCCCGACCTCCACTACATATTCATCCCCGTCGCAATGCAGCAGGTCGCAGGGATCCACTGATTCGTGCCTGCTCTATCTTCAACTCCACGTCCCATCTCTTTGATTTCCATCTATCTGTAGCGGCTCACCGCAACCATACGCATTTATGCCATATGCATATTGCATACAAGTAGGGACAAGGAACGCTCGATCCGCGAGCATAAACCAAACCCGTCGTGGGCCCTTCGTCGTTAGAACGAAGACAACTGATTTATGTATAACTAAGAATTAGGAATAAAATTAACTCTCTTATTTTTGGACCACGGAACCGACCACACGTAATTATATCCTTAATCCGAAATTCCGCTTGTGACCCCATTCCTCCAAAGTATGAAGTGATATGAAAAGTGATATGAATAAATTTGCCTACACAAGGGGAGAAAGTTTGCAAAATACCAAAGTCGTATAGAGAAAAAAATGTGGCATCACAAAACCAAAGTACCAGCAAAAGCCATAAAAATCATCAACAGATTGGTTGCAGGTCACGATCATAGTAACTATTGGTTGCGCAAGATGAAACTAGCAGACGAAGCCTTTGGCGAGGAATGCAATATGCACAAAGTGTTCTATTGCCCAAGATATTCAAGAGAGCGAGAAAAATCACCCTACAGTAATGAAGAAACGTTCAAAAAAATCTGGAAAAGGAAAGATATAACGGGGTTTAAAAAAGTACTAAAATTTATCCAAGACAATAGAATAAGGTTTCGAGCCATCAACGGTATCTAGAAATGAAATGCGTAACCAAGATTTTAAAAATCTTACGCAAACACAAGGAAAACATAAAAAAATCACCTTAGCACTAATATATTAACTGTTTAACGTGCAGAACAAGAAGTGGCCTCCGGTCCGGGCAGGTCCGGAATATGGCCCATCGATAGAAAAGAACGGGAGGAAATGCCCGCTACAACAGTACGTCATCAATCAAACTGAAAGAACTGAAGATACTAGTGATGAGAAAGTTCCTTTTTTTAGGAACGGAACGGAACCAATGTCTCTTCAATAAGGAACGGAACGAACCTGGTAGGTTCGCCGAACCTGCTACAACGGAAATTTTGAATAATTTTTTTTTCATAACTGAGGCCGTATTGCAATTCAAACAATTTAATTTTTTCTTCCCCAGTTGAACAATAGTTTCAACTTGCTTCGATACTTCCAGCGCTGATTTAGTTCCAAAACAAACGGCTAAACCATTCTGAACAAGAAAATAATTCACGTTGCTACCTTCTCATCCTAAAAAAATGGTAGGTGCAAAAAACCTACTTCGTGTTTTTGTCTGAACCTAGGAGCGTTCGTTCCATTCAAGGAACCACTGCATAAAAAAATAAATGTAGCACTTTTCTAACAGATAAAATGGTTCTGAAAGTTATGATATTTTTAACAAAAATTTAAAAATTCGATAAATAATTTAATTTTCATTTATAGGCTCCCGAAAATGGGTACATGCCGAAAGATGAATGTGTGATTTTGTATGCAATGACAGCGTGGTTTACTAGATTGAGCATGGAAACTGCAAAATCTGACAACAAAATTGTCGAAACGGGCAGCACAAAATTACATTTTTATCCACTTTGCGGCCACAAAATTAGCAAAATAAGAGTAGCAAATTGTTTAAAATTCAATTTTCTAATCATTTCAGTCGTTTAACCGTCTGGTCTATCAAAAAAGTTTGACAAACTAAAATTTGCCAAACAAAATAGAGGTGGTCTATCAAATAAGTTTGTCAAAAAGATTTTGAGCTGTCAAATTTGAAGCATCCCCCCTAGGCAAACAAGTGCTAGATATCGCATGCAATCCCCTATTTTTGTCCCATCTTGCGTCGGCACATATAAAAAATAGGGGATTCGTTGTATGAAATTAGGGCAAAAATAGAGGATTCAGGTACGGGCTTTTGCGGCTGTGTGGGTGAGCTTTGACAGTCCAACGGTATGTATGTATTGGTGAGATACGGTAGGTAGGTATGCATGTAGTGGTAATAAATGGTTTCTTTCGCCTGGCCTTTCAAAACAATTGTCAAAATTGAAAATTCAGAGAAATTTGATTTTTTTTTTATTCAATCAATCAATGTTCAAGTGCAAAAGTACTGCAAATTTGTTGGATTAAATATACAGTAGATCCCCGCAGTACGCTAATGTTTGGGACCGAACGCTATAGCGTATATCGAGTTTTCGCGTATTGCGGATTCCCTCTGACATATCGTTTATACTTAAAATTGAAGAGTCGAAATATAAACATGCACATGGGGTTCGAATAAACTATGTAAACAAGTCAAGCTAGGTGTTCGTTTCACACGTATAGCGTCTAATCGTAACCATAAATCAAAATATGTTCATATAATAAAAATTGTAAACTAAAAACACATTCAATTAAGAATTCATAATCCGGTATATTTGATTCACAAATGTTTCATTATATATGATGAAAACATTACAATTTTTGTACAAAACTGTCCATTGATAACTGTCTTTTGATGACTTTCTTGTCATTATAAATATTTTTGTAAACCGCTATTTCCTTTCTAACTCGATCGCTTACATTCGCGGACCTTTCTTCGTCTTCATCCATCGCTTGAAATTCAGATAATGCTTTCTCTATGTTTTCGAAAGCAGCCTCCAATCTTTTTGAGCTGAATCTTTTTTGAATAGGTTCTAGATCTTCTTCGTCGTACTCCTCGTTGTATTCATCCAATACTTCTAAAGTATCTGCTTCAATTAGCTCATTGTTCGTTAGAGGTTCTTCTTGTAAAAAGATAAATTGGCGTATATCTTCAGCATCTATTTCCAATGGTAACACATTAGCTGCAGACACACATTCTTCTATTAGAAGTTGAATTTGTTCATCTTCATCAGTTGATGTCGTATCATGTGTAAAAAAAGCAGGGCATATTTTTTTCCAACACTCATTAATGGTACTCGATTTAACCTCATGCCATGCAGCAGATATGTTACGTATGGCAGAAAGAATGTCGTAATTTTTCCAGGCATCAGTTATGTTGAATGTTGGATTTTGCTCTATTGTATGAAGAATGCGAGTGAATGTTCTGCGAAGATAGTACGATTTTAATGTTGCAATTACTCCCTGGTCCATAGGCTGTAACAATGATGTAGTTCTAGGTGGCAGGAAAACGACTTCAACATTAGGGTGCAGTTCGTTGAGCTCTATTGGATGGCCTGGAGCATTATCAACTAACAAAAGGATCTTAAATGGAATGCCTTTATCTCTACAATACTTTTCTACCTCTGGTACAAAGTTTTGAAGAAACCATTCATTGAAAATGGAACGAGTCACCCATGCTTTTTTGTTGGATTTCCAAACCACTGGCAAGGACTGAACTTGAACATGCTTAAATGCTCTTGGTTTTTGTGAATGGTATACTGCCAAGGGTTTTAATTTTAAATCACCCGTCATGTTACTTCCAACCATGATGGTAATTCTTTCCTTATTTAATTTTATTCCAGGTATTGGTATCATATTGCCGAAAACATAACTTTTTGTGGGCATCTTTTTCCAAAAAAGTGCAGTTTCATCAACATTTATAATCTGTTCCGGAAGAAACCCCTTTTCTACTATTATCTTTTCCAACAAGCCAGGAAAGTTTTCTGCTGCTTCTTCATCTGCACTTCCAGCCTCACCATGCATCTTCATGTTCTTTAGGTTAGTACGATTTTTAAATCTGTTGAACCATCCCGAACTGGCTTTGAAAGAGTTTACAGTACATTCCGTAATTCCAGTGGAGCTTTCTATATCTTGATACAAAGATTTTGCCTTAGTTTGGATAATTTGTAAACTGAGAGGAATTCGCTTATTTAACAAATCTTCTATCCAAATCACTAACAAGCGTTCCATTTCTTCTATTATCTCATTACGTTTCCGAGTGGCCATTGAATCTCCTTTCGCAAAATTCAGTAAATTATCTTTGCGTTGGATGATGGTCCGCACTGTTGATTGTGGTCGTTTTATTTGCCGGGCTATTGCTGCATAACTTTTTCCTTTTTCAAACAACTTGATCATTTCCAACTTTTCTGACATTGTTATAGCACACTTCTTCCGACTATTTTTATAATTTGATTCCATATTTATCGCTTCGAGATTAAAGCGCAGCCCAAAGAAACAAGAACCAACGTGTAGTGATTGTGAAAACAAGTGAAAATTTTCTGGAAATTTAGGCCGTTGCAGCCATGTGGACAAAATCGTACTGCTTTCTCGTTCTGCCTAACTAACAACAAAACTTGCCAAAGCAGGAGAACATGATGATTTTGTCCGCTTGGCCTTTAACGACTGTTTAAAACTGCGTGTTAAAAACTTCATTCTATCGAAGCAGAGAAAAATTGTACTGCAAAATATCAACGAAAATGACAAAGCAAACTATCAAGAGTTTAAACCACAACGATAAACGCAATGAACTGTCATTTTTCAAAAAATCGCGTACTGCGAAATCGCGTATATCGAGTATAGCGTACTGCGGGGATCAACTGTATATAAATAAACTAGCTCATCCGGCAAACCTAGCTTTGCCCTTAAACATGCGTTTTGTAATTAAACTTTTCTGTTCAAACAGTTGGAATGTTCAATTTTGATCCGAGTGGTGATTAGAGATAATCGTTGATCAATTAAATTTTTTTAAATTACCTCGGTATTACAATTCTTGATAAAAATGATATTCCTAATAAAAGCAATTTCTTCTTCTTCTGTTGAGGCACTTCTTTTCCTTTTCTGGCACTTCAGGAGGTATTTCTGGCTTTCTTTGATGATTGGTAGTTAATATCAGGTCCTTCCGTGCAAGGCGCCAATTCCACAACCTTTCTTTAATTTTTCACACACTTATCTCTCTTTTTACTTACTTAACACTCATTTTACGTTTTAATGCATAAAATTGCACAAATAAATCGTCATGTGTACCTACTTTGATTGATTTATTCGTTAGATTTTTTTTGTTTCAGTAGTGTTAAACATTATTCGTGTTGAAAAAATGGCTATGCCTACTTGATAACTCCCGTAGGAAAAACCGAAAAGAACTCATAATATCGGCCAGAGGCCACCTAGCGAAACGAAAATTAGCGGTAAACCTATTCTCATACCTAACGAACGTTTAGCGAAAATTTCATACAAATCGGTTTAGCCGTTTAAGAGGAGTTTGCACACTAACACCGCGACACGAGAATTTTATATATATATATATATATATATATATATATATATATATATATATATATATATATATATATATATATATATATATATTCTGAAATATATATATTCTGATATCTGAAAGCAACAACAAATTAAAGGTAAGATTAAATTATTTTCAGTAAGACTGCTGGATGCTAAAATGTGTATAACATCACACTAATTTTAGATGAATAACCGGCAAAACGACACCAACAACAATTTGCGTCCACCATCCGAAACCGATAAACAGTATCGGACCTTGCGGAAAATTGTTACGGTGCTGAATATGCAGAATGACACCCTTAACGATAAGGTGGACTATCTGACCACAATGGTCCAACAATTAGTTTTCCAAATCGCCAACCTCAGCCAGCCACCGAATAACCCCAACATCAACCAGCCACAGGATACCGCAAATTTCAGCCAACCACCGGACACCACAAACCTCAGCCAGCCACCGGACACCACAAACCTCAGCCAGCCACCGGATAACGCAAACCTCAGCCAGCCACATAACATCAACCTGATCCCATCGAACCAAGGACCAACCTTCCGCGCTGTACAGACGATCGAAGAGCTGAATTCTCTAGAAAACAAATTAGAAAACAGATCAGTACGGGAAGAGTTTGTGCAGTGGATGAAATCTAAAGTAACAACTGGCGACAATAAGCAACGCGCGTGTGATAGTTTTAAGTTAATTATAGGACCTTCAATGCTAGTTAAGTTTCCATGGACAGGAAGGGGTAAAAAAGGGATTAAAATAGCACTTTGTAAATATATTCATATACTACTAGTGATTAAGGAATTAGGCGGGAACTGCAGTGATATAGATTTAAAGAATTGGATGCAATTAATTTTACATCATAGCGATAATGTATATAAGAATAAGTTTTTAAATAAGTCTAGTTGCCATAAGCGTAAAATATGTAGTCAGTAAGTTTGTTAAATATTCGAAGAGTACGATAAGGTACTTAATTAAGGATTTTTTTCTTATTTCCATTAGGACGGCAATGCCGTATGACTAATTTAAGGATAGTTATGAACTGCGATACTGAACTTTTAATGAACTGATATATAACGGCAAAGCCATAAATCATGGACTTTTTAACATTAAATAAACACTGAAATGCTTAATACTTACTTTTACGTCATACGTTTATCTATCTTCCAAACATGCAAAGATCGCTGGAAAGAAGCTGGTTGCATGAAGCGTCAATGTTGTATCCTGTAAATACGATAAATTTATAAGATTAATTTATCACACACAAAATTTGTTTAAATTCAAACGTACATTCTTACTCCTTAGTTGGCGAGATAGGCATCCGGTGGTTCTGGAATGCCATATTATCTTAATTCGTATGATCACGTAGCTGAAAAGTGTACAGCTTCCATACATCGTGGTTGAGCATCTAAAACGACGAGCGATGCATGAGATGAATCCACTGCCATTGTACTGCTGCGCTGCCCCTGTCAATAAATAAGATAGAATTAGATACATGAAGTACAGGTAAAAATGTTTTTTGTGTTAGTAAATTGTTTTTTTTTTTTTATTTTTTTTACGAGGAGGGAAATCTTCAAAAGACACCCGAAAACCAACCAACCATCCAAGGGTAGTGTGGGATTCATCGATCGCAATCGCTCGATACAAGAGTTACGATCGATGCCTTACCCACTAAACCCTCCTCGACCTGATATGATCCCAGCCGGAACGTGGAAAACTGCTTCATTCCATGCGTAGGCGTACGTCGTCGTGTAGCTTTCCTCTAATTGTGGGTTTCTCGTTCCATCCCTCTTAGATTGTCCTGCTGCCTTCCTATGTGCAAACGATTTTGTTTTTTCTTCCATCACCACAATGCTACCACCAACAATATACCATAAAAAAGAAAATAAAGCTACATGTTATTAAACTATGATTAGTTAATCAAAAAAGTGTGTAACAGAGGAATAAATAAAACAGAAGGGGGTTTTTGATCTAAGAATTCATCTACATTAAAATAAACAAGAGGACGAGGAGGAAGATTGACGGCAATTTTAATGCCAAAACTGCATCTGCTCTGGCAGAACATCTGGTAACTGAGCATCGTTTCAAAAACACTGGTGTTTCATTATTTTTCACGCACTCACCTAAATTTTTCCATCGGTGGGTTTTTTTTATTCATAAAGAACGGCCTGACCGTATTGCTATTCCTTCGGTGGGTTGAAGAGGAAAAAATACAATTTTTGTAAAAATCTGAAATAGTTTGCAGCGTTTTTCAATTTTCGGTCGCGAAATTGGCTACTAGATTTAAGGAATGATTAGCACAGAGGATAAAAACTGCACTTCCACTATGTTGCTTAATGCGAGCTTGTAATCCTGAGTATTAGCCAGCCATGTTGCACGCATTATCAAATGATTGGCCTCGACAGTTAGAAATATTTAATCCTAATGTATTTAGTTTATTTAAAACTTCTTTTTCGAGATAGGCATTATGACTGTTAATTGGAATAAATCCTAAAAAACGTTCTAGTACTTCTCCACTCGATGCAACATATCTTAGTATGAAAGTAAGTTGATCTCTGTGAGCTATATCCGGAGTAGAATCTATTATGATGCTGTAGTATGTAGCTGATTTTACATCTTCAACTATTTTGTTCTCAATGTTTTTACTTATGATTTCTAAATTTTTTTCGCAAATGTGATGCGACAAACAGTTTACATTTTCACGACCTTGGTGACCATATTTTTCTAATTTTTTTTTATTCATGAAGAACGGCCTGGCCGTATTGCTTATTTCTAACTTATAAATAGAATATAACACCTTTCACTTTAGCTGGGAGGCTTTTCTTCCTCCGAGCCGTGAAAGGGCACCTTATCCCGGGTGTGCTCGGTTGTATCGTTGCGTGTTATTCCGTCATCCAAAGTCAGGGTCGTATTCGTGGCGAGGGTCTTATCGTGAGCGGGGATCATATGGGCTGTTTTGTTGCTATGTGTTCCGTGTGTCCATGCGCAAGGTCCTGATGGTAACTGGGTTCTTGATCGTTTTCCATGTTTTTGGTTGTGTCTGATATTGGGGGTTTCTTTCGTAGCCTCCTTCTTCCTTTTTGCTGGTTTGTTGATAGCGTCGGTCGTTGCAACTTCTTTCGTGTACCAAACCCTTCATACATCGTACTCATTTACACTTTCTTTCATTCATCCATCCATTCATTCATCATTCATACAAGCGAGGTACAACACGTATAAGACAAACCAACAGTAGGATTTAAGGAGAGGGGCGGAGAGGGGATCACACTAATAATCCGTCCGCACGGCAAAAACCAAAGATGACTCTTTGGTAAGCCACGTCACCGTCCCCCAGCAGGGCCCTGAACCGAGATGTCCGGCAACCTCCCAATACCACGGACTGCGTTCAACAAAGCGGGTCGAGCAGCCTCGTACTCCTCACAAGACCATAGAAGATGATCTATGTCGTGGTATCCGAGGCCGCAGCCACATACTTTGGAGTCGACCTGTTCTATACGCTGCATATGTGCGCCCAATGCGAAGTGATTAGACCTAAATCTAAACATCTTTCGAATGAACGCACGATCTCCTGAGATACCATGGAACCAAGGCTTCAAGGTCACTTTAGGAGTGATCGAATATAAAAACCTCCCGAGCTCACCAGTGTCCCATGAACTCTGCCACCGAGCCATGCAGAGAGATAGTGGGGCACGCATGTGCTCGTGAGGAAGGATAAGCCTATCGAAAAAGGACCCTTCCGAAGCACCCTTTTTGGCCAATTGGTCTGCCTTGTCATTTCCAGCTATGCCGCAATGGGCAGGCAACCAAACAAGAGATATACGGAAAGATTTCTCAAACAATGAGTGTTGCGTTTAGCAACGAACGGTGATATGTTGCACTTCTCCCGAATATAAATACGCGACGGATAGATAGCGTTTTATTAACAATGCACTTTTATTACTCTTATCGTATGAAACGTGTGTAACGATTATCGCGTGTAAACGGTGGTACGATGTAGGGCGGTTGTACAGAAAAGTGGCGGTGTGGTGAAAAGAGTTAAAAAAATTCCACTATTTTTCGCGCGCGTAATTATGGAAAAAAGAGACCTATGCCACGAAAATTTAGCCCTTGTATCCCTTACGCCATCGCTAAATTCGCGAACTTGCGATCCGCTCGATTTGGTGTACAGCAGTTCTGCATTCGAGCAGTCACGCTTGGTGTCACGTTTGACACTTACAAACTAAACGCAAAAACAATAACAATGAGCTTAGGACCTTTAATATTTCTTTTACGAAGTGGTCTGGGCTCTTAAAAGGCTTCACAGATTTTAATGCTGCGACAGCGCTTAAGCTGTCGGAGAATATAAAATATTCGTCTGGAGGACAAGCACTTATGATCAATAAGACATAAAAGATTGCGGCGAGCTCCGCTACATATATCGAGCATGGTTGGCGTAGTTGAAAATATGCTTCGGATACGATGTTATATACGCCAAAACCGATGCCCTGCTCTGATGAGGATCCGTCAGTATAAAATTGGTCAGTATAAATGGCCATACTTTTCCACAAAAATGCTGGGAATTGACGTCCTGCGAAGGCTATCGGAGATAGACTTAGTTTCCTCTCTCAACGAAGTATCTACAGTAAAACGGGAACTGCAGGACCCTGGCAAGCTGGCACGATTTACATTTTCTGAATTGCTAGGGTGTACCTGTAAGGAGACAAAATCATGATATGTTTTCATGATTTTGCATTTAGATCCTATCTCATGCAGTATTTGAAAGTTCTCGATTATCAATGGATTTGATACTGTAGAGCGTACGAAAAGGCGAAGCGATAGTAGCTCAAAACGGAGCGATAGCGGCATCACTCCACACATCACTTCGAGCGACATCGTGTGGGTTGATTTCATACAACCCAATGCGATTCTAAGACAACGATACTGGATACGTTGAAGGCGGATCAGATGAGACTTGGATGCCCAATGGAAGCATATGCATCCATATTCCAAGACGGACAGTATCGTTGTCTTGTATAGTTTAAGCATATAGTTTAAGCTTGTATAGCATCTGATGGATGCGCACCCCACCAGAATCCGGTAATCGTTCTAAGAAAATTGATTCGTCTAGTGCATTTTTTAACCAGATAGTCAATATGTGCCCTCCACACATTCTTGCTATCGAACCAAACGCCCAGGCATCGAAAAGATCTGGCAATGGATATTTTTTTGTTATACAAATATATATCAAATTGAGGATTAACCAAATTATTGCGTCTATTATTCTCTGTGTCGTAGAAAAACGAGAAAATGAGCATTTCCGTTTTCTCAGGGGAAAACTCGATACCCAGGTTTCTAGCCCACACTTCTAAATTGTCCAGAGTGGTTTGCAAAGGTCTTTGAAGGTCGATGATGTTGTTGCTGGCGACTGAAACAACACCGTCATCCGCCAATTGCCGTAATTTGCATCCTTGTGCAAGGCATGTATCTATATCACTAACGTAAAAATTGTACAGCAAGGGACTCAAGCAGGACCCTTGTGGCAGTCC
Organism: Anopheles funestus; assembly: GCF_943734845.2. Classification (NCBI taxonomy): domain Eukaryota; kingdom Metazoa; phylum Arthropoda; class Insecta; order Diptera; family Culicidae; genus Anopheles; species Anopheles funestus. Next base: position 20,659,904 of record NC_064597.1, on the reverse strand, counting down.
GTAGAAACTGACCCTTTTTTTTTTTTTTTTTTTTTTTTTGTTAACGGGGAGGGAACCTTCAAAAGGTACCCACCTCGAAGGGCGGCTTGCGGCTACAAACCAATCCCTCCGAGATGGGTTATGTGGGATTCATCGTGACGCTGGGCCCGAGAAGCGGACCCGGCAGCCGATGGGACCCTAACTAAACCACTCCTCGACCTGATCCGAACCCTGCCGATGCGCTTGATGTGCGTAGTACTCCATGCAGGAACGTTTGTGCGATGCACCCATCCTGTTGACGCGCTGCTGCTTTCCAATGCTGCTACTGCGTCATCCGTCCTAGTTGTCTCAGCTGCTGCTGCTGCTTCGTGCCTTCCTTCCGCTGCTGCTGCTTAATTCCGCCCGTCCGTAGCCGCTACTTCCGGTGGGGTCTAGCTCCTGCTGCTGCTCTGGTTACTCGTTGCTGCTGCTGCTGCTTCCGTTGTCGTCATCCTTTGGTGCGGTTACGGCGGTAGCTGTTGCTGTCCCGTTTGTTCCGTGTTCCGCCGGCGTTGTTGTCGTCTCCGTCTGGCCGTAGGTGGACTTTCCTCATTCCATCTCACTTGGAGGTTTCTGAAGATGGTCCTTGCGGCGGTCCGGACTGCTTCCCATGTGTTGCTGTTGGCACACATTTCCGCTGCAAGATTTTCTATCGTCAAGCGGGTGTGGCTCTGCTGCTGCATCTCGTGTTGGGTTCGAGCAAACCGTGGACAGTGGAACATTACGTGGTCGACATCTTCCACTTGGTGTTCACACACCGGGCAGTTTGGCGAGCCGTCGAGGATGCCTTTTTCGACGAAGTAGCTCCGGAGAAACCCATGCCCTGTAAAGAGTTGAGAGAGATAGAAATCAATTTCTCCGTGCTTACGATTTACCCAGGACATAATGTCCGGGATAATTCTCCTCGTCTTCATCCCCGGCGATCTCGGCTGCCCCGCTCCGGCTGTCCATTGTTGTTGCCAGCGTCCCATGGTCTCTTCCCTTTGCCGCTTTCGTATGTCTGGTCCTGGACTTCCCCTCGCTACCTTTTCGTCGTGGCAGCGGATGTCCTCCTCTAGGAGAAGGACTAACGGGATAGTGCTTGCGACCACGCAAGCGGCATCGTAGGAGACCGTTTGGAAGGCACTGGCCACTCGAAGAACTCCTGTGCGGTGCGTCCTCTGAACCGTGGTCCGGTGAACGTCCTTCTGAAGAAGCGTCCGTCCCCACGATGGTGCCGCGTAACGGACAATGCTATTCCCAACGTTAACCAAGGGTCTCCTTCTGCTGCTTTTTGGGCCACACTTATTCGGCATCAGAGCGGTCAAGACATTCGTGATACGTGATGCCTTGCTGCAAACCTTCTCCAAATGCCGACCGTGGTGCTGTTTGCGGCAGAGCTCGACCCCCAGGTACTTGAGCGATTCAGTGGATACGATCGTGTGTCCCCCCGCACGTAGTTGACCTACCTGCGGGTTGTGATGAGTGCAGAAGATCATGTAGCCGGTCTTTTGATGGGCCAGCTTCAATCCCACTCCATCCATCCAACGCTCGATCGTCTCCAGATTCCTCGTAGCAAGGTTGCTGATTTCCTGCGGGTCCCTCCCTATAAGGGTGAACGCCACATCATCAGCAAACCCTATAATGTCCGCACGCTTTCCGAACAGCTCCAAACGAAGAAGGTCATCGTACATAACATTCCACAGTGTTGGCCCTAGGACCGAACCCTGCGGGACACCTGCCGATACTGATAACGAGACCATTCCTTCATCCGTTTCGTAGTGGAGCGTGCGATTCGTGAAGTAGTTCCGCAGCAACGCCTGGAGGTACGGTGGCGTGTTCCTTCGCTGCAGAGCTGCTCCGATCGCTGTCCAGTTGGCCGTGTTGAAGGCGTTCTTCACGTCGATTGTCACCATCGCACACAGTCGATCGCCCCTGCGCTTCTTGTCGAGCGCAACCCTTCCGTTGGCAATCACCCTGTTGATGGCATCCATGGTTGAGCGTCCTTTCCTGAATCCGTATTGGGCATCAGCGAGACCGCCCGTTGCATCCAGATGCTCCGTAAGTCTGCGCTGTATGAGTCGCTCCAATACTTTTCCCAGAACACTCAGCAGGCAGATTGGCCGGTACGACGATGATTCTCCGGGTGGTTTCCCGGCCTTCGAGAACAGCACTAGCCGTTGCCTCTTCCATTCGACGGGGAAGTGGCCGGAATCGATGTAATGCTGGAACGTTCTCATGAAGACGCGTGGAAACGCCGTCATCGCCGCAATCAAGGCCACGTTCGGAATGTTGTCGTCTCCTGGGGCACGCTGGGGATTGAGCGATTTTGCAATGCTCACCAGCTCGTCCTCGGTAACGGCATCCCGTGCCGTGTCCTCGTCCGTCAATCCTGTTGCCGTGGGCCATTCCATGGGCGGTTGCACCGGAAAAAGTTCGCCGACGATGTGCTGCAGCTTGGCTGGATCCCGTTCCATCGGTACTCGGGCTCCTTGCCACATCTGCCTCCGGATTTTGTAGCCTGGCCCGAATCCGTGGGGCCCCAGCTGTTCCGGAAGTTGATCGCCCTGCTCCTTCTTGCTCCGCTTGACCGCTTGCTCCAGTGCTGCTCTCGCTGCTGTGTACGCCGGACGGCGATCCTGTCGCTGCTCTTCCGTTCGGGCTCGCCTGAGTCTTCTCCGCATCCCGATGTAAGTGCGACGTAACTGGGAAATCTCGTTATTCCACCAGTACACCGATCGTCGTCCTCCCCGTGCTGCTGGCAATCTCGGCATCGTCGCGTCGCAGGCAGTTGACATTGCCTGCGTCAACTCGTCCGCCAAGAGGGTGCGGTTGTAGATGTCCAGTGACCCCAAAATTTCAACGAACAAGTCCTTGTTGAAATACCGGGTTGCCCATCTGCTCTCCGAAGCCTGCTGTGCACTGTGTCCCTGGTTACGCTGCGTCGTCGTCCTCCCGACCGCAAACTTGATGGTATTGTGGTCACTTGGATTTTCGTCGCAGACTCGCCAGTTATTTTCCCCCAGAAGAGACGAGCTGCAGAAGGAAACGTCGATAATGGAACTACGGCCACTGTTGTTGCTCCAGGTTGGCCGGTTGCCCCGGTTCAACAAGACTAGCTCAAGTGATGCCATAGCATCCATCACCACTGCTCCCCTATGAACTCGTTCTCCATCGTTGTGTCTGCGTTCCATCCCCCACGCTCCTGACCAGGCGTTGACGTCCCCGCCGATCACGGTGTCCCGATTCCGCGGAATCACCGACGCAATTTCGGTCCATTTGCGTCGATAATCCTCCACTGACAAATCGGACCCCACAGGAGGTAGATACACGGAGCAGAAAACGATACCACGCATTTCGACCACGACGAAGTAATCCCGCCGATTCTCGATTATGCGTTGGATAGGGTATCTTCCTGTCGATACTGCTGCAACTCTGCCCGTCGGATCCGCGACCCAGTTACCGTTGTTCTCCGGAATCCGATATGGATCGGCGATCAACACTATGTCGCAGCCTTCGTTCCGAGCAGTCTGCATCAGCATGTCCTGGGCCAGCTGGCTGTGATTAAGGTTCTGTTGAAGGACATTAATCATGACGAGGCCGGTTTTTTACCCCTTCTCCTACTTGGCGGCAGTTGCGCTGTCCGAACGAGTGCCCGATTGCTTCCGGGCCCTTGCAGACGAGGCATTTCCGTTCCTTGGTGCACGGTCCTGAGTGCTTAGTCTCCGCACATCGATGACACTTGCTTGACCGATCCTTCCCACGGCAGTGAGTGGCAATGTGGCCAAACTCGTAGCACCGATAGCATTGGCGCTTCACCTCAACCTTCTTGAACCGGCAGCACTGGCTGAATCCGACAACATGCTGTTTTAGTAGCACGTCGTCCGTTACTGCCACCTCTGGGCATCCGAAAAATGCGACCAGCGTTCCGTAATTGGATTTAACGGTACTGATCTGGTCCGCGTAGATCGTAACTCCCAGGGCTGTGCTTAGGTCCGTTGCAATTTCCTCGTTGGTGCAGCTTGGTGGAATGTTCGTGCAGGTGAGGCGAGTTGTGGGGGTCCGTGGTCGGGCTTTCGCTTTGCCCTCCAGTGCTTCGGACACTTTCCGCCACATCTCAAGCGTCTCGTCGTGGCTCTTGCAGGACAGTTCCAGAAGAATATTCCCCTGGAAATTCATCCTTACACGCTCCACTTTCTGCCGATCATCCCCCAGCTTTTCCTTGAGGATGCGCATCATCTCGTCCTGTGTTGTGTTGTTCGTTGTTTCCAACTCCAACGCATCTGGGACGCGATGCGCGCGCTGCTTCGGTTGTTTTGGTTGTTGCTGATGCTCCGGTTGCTGCCGCTGCTGATGCTGGTTCGCGTCAAGCGCCACTGTTTCCTGCTTCCGCTGCTTCCTCCGTGCCCGTCGCTTGGCCTGTTTGCTCAGAACTTTTGTCCATTCGGGTGCCGGTTCTTGAGACTTGTCCTGGTCCTGTCTGTTGCCCGTAGTCTTGCTCTTGTTTTGTCTGCGTTTGCGTTTCTTTGTCTTTTTGGCTGTCTGTGTGTCTGTGTGTTTATCTGTTATGTTGCTTGTCTCATCGTTTGAGAGGGTCAAGGGTGTGTCCGTGGTCGTGGGGATGTCTGTTTCAGAGTTTTGTGTGGTTTCGGTCTTTTTGTTTGTTTGTGTTTTGGTGTTTGTGTCTTTTGGTGTTTTTGCCATTTTGTTTGTGTGGGTCGAGGGGTTGTTTGTTTGGGTGTCCTGTGTGTTTGTTGGTTTGTCTGTTTGTGTGGTGTCTTTGCTGTTTGGGTTGTCTGATATTTGGTTTATCTGTGTTTGTGCTTGTGTTTGTTCCTGTGTCCACTGTTTTACAGCGTTCAACTTAAGCAGAAGCTTGTTGTTGGCCTCCAAGATCAATTCCGTCGTGTGCATCAGCTCTTCCACCTCCTCTTTGGTCGGACCGGGAGACAGCTGATTTCTGGGAGACTGGGGTGCAGGCTGGGCCTCCACGAGTGAAGACCTGGCCACTTCACCTACATTACCCGTGGACTGCCGCTCAACCGGTGTCACAATGAGTTCCGGTAGTTCGTCCACTGCACGTGGCGGTGATTCGGGAACGTCCGTCATTGTTGTTTTGTCTTGATTTCCCGTCTTTTTTTTGTCGTCTGTATCGGCAATCAAATTCAAGGTAGTCCTGAATTTGAGTGCCCAGTCTTTTGGCATAGTGGGGAGTCCTTTTGTCTTCTGTCCGTCCCGTATGTCACGGATTAAGCCAGTCAGTATCGCCATTGCCCGCTCTAAATCATTCGCGGGACTGTTGCCAACGGGGTACCGTTCCAGGAAGTCCTCCAAGCTGCGCCCAGCCGTAGATGTAACCAGTGGTCCAGCACTCCCCTCGATGACCGGCTGCAACGTCGACCGCTTTGCCAGGCCCAGTCCAACCTTCGAAGTGCTTTTCAAAGGTGCGGAAGCTTCCGCTGATGGAAGGGTTGGCACGGCCGGCGAGGAGCCTAGTGTCATCCGGCGAGTGAGTAGGGCCTCTTGTCTGGTTGACATCAACGGGGTCGCCGTGCTTAGGGAGGCCCGTCCTCTGGAGGTCACCCGGGCCGGTCCCGAGAGTCGCTTGGGCGATGCGGTCAGTTGCGACCTGGAGGTACTGCGCGTCATTGGGGCCATAGTGGAAGCAGATGAAGTTTTTTACCTGGAAATATAAGAGCAGAGGGAAAGTGTAGTATTGCCTTTTTTGGAGGATATGGATAAAAGTGAAAGGTTTTTCCCTGGAAGAGAAGAGAGGAAGGAGAGTGTAGTATTGTTTAATTGGGTAGGAGGGGTTCTATCTGAAATTATAAGAACAGAGGGAAAGTGTAGTGTTGCTTTTTTTTTTTGGGGGAGGAGGGTTGAATTAAGAGGTTTTTCCTGAAATAAAAGAGAAGAAGGAGAGTGTAGTATTGTTAATAATGGGGGGGGGGGGTAGGTTAAGCAATTTTCTGGAAATATAAGAAGAGAGGGAGAGTGTAGTATTGTTTGATAGAGGGGAGGAATTTAAGGATTTTTTATGAATAAGAAAAGAATTAGCACTGATAAGAGATAGAGAAGAGGAAAAGTGTAGTATTGTTAACAAGTGGAAGGGGATTTGGTAAATTAGTTATGAGGGGATGAGGATTTTGGCTGAAAATATAAGAGAGGAGGAGAGTGTAGTATTGCCTTGTGGGTTTAACGGATATATGGGATGGGTGTGAGAATTTTGACTGTAAGAAAATAGGAGAATTAGAGCTGCAATTGTAGTAAAAGAAGGAGAGTGTAGTCTTGTTTATAATGTGGGGGGGGGGGGGGAGATTATAAATTAATAGTATTATTTAATTTGTGCTAAACGTGAGAGAGAAAAAATGTTGTGGATATGCAGAAGAAAATATATATAAATAGTAGTATTTTCGGATTTGGTAGGTTTAGGTCGTAAATCGAAACTGGTTTAATATTCGGAAATTTTAATTCTAGAGTGTACAGTAGGGTATTTTGAAGGGGATTTGGATTTGTCTACGGAAACCTAATATATTGTTATTTATTTATTAGAATACTTTGAGTGAAGATTGATTATTTCCAGGGAGAAAATTATTCAGGGATTAGTTTTTATGTTGATGTGATGGTAAAAGAATTAATAAGTTAAGGCTTAATTTAGGAGATATTGTGTCGGAACGGAACTCCTAGTTTGAGATTTAAATGAATGAATTAGTAAGTGAACTAATTGTTGGGTGAGTGGTGAGTTGGTTATTTGGGTGTAAGAGAGAGAAGTGACGGATGGGAGCTACGGATGGGAGAATAAGCAAGGGATGCTAGTTGATGGGGTTTTTTCCGTTACGGGTAGGAGGTAGCAAGTGTGTACGTGGGAATAAACTACCGAGCGGGAAGAAAACTACCTTGCGCATGGAAAGGGGGTTTAGTGCGTACAGTTGATTATTATTTTAGAGGGTGTGGCAGGTGCAATAGTGAATGGTGAATAAGCAAAGGATGCTGGCTGGTGGGATTTCCCCCGTTACGGGTACAAGGTAGCAAGTGCGTACGTAGTTTGGCGAGGGGGGAGAAACTACCTTGCGCGTGGGAAAGGGGTTTAGTACGTTTTGTTAAATATTATTTTAGGAGGGTGTGGCAGGTGCAAAGGAGAAAAATATTTTGAGCGTAGGGAAGTGTGGGTTTGGTCCGTGTATGCTATTTTAATATGGGTTAGGGCTAAATGTTGTGTGTTTGTGAATGGGTTTTTGCTCTGGACTTTTGAAATTCTTGTGGGTTTTCCTAGCGATTTTTAAAATGGGGACAGGGGATTTGTACTTGGGTAGGCAAGGTTTTAACGGATTTATGGTTAATGTTATTGAGTGTTGGGAATAATTTATGAATTAAAATTTCTGCTATCTTAAATGTCTAGGACATGCCGGTTTGAATCTGCGCTGGCACTTGTGGGATGCTTCGTCGCTTGAGGATCAATCTCTGGAGCACACCCACACGCACGCACAAGCACTAGGACAATTAAGTTGGGACTGGTTTTGGCAGAGGGCCGCACCAATTTGTGGCGTCGACGCCGTCCGTCGGAAATCCGCGTATTTATTGTAGAAGACAACAAATCAAAACGATTACCCACAGACGCGGTCGCCTCCCAATTGATCTTAATTATCCGTTGAATCAATACACTGGCACTCACTAAAGCGGGACTGGTTTGGCAGAGGGCTTCACCAACTTGGGGCGTCAACGCCGCCTGTAGAATATCCGTGAATTATCGTGGAAGACAATAACTCAAAAAAATACGGCAATCAACAGACGCGGACGCCTCCCACTTGCACTTGTTTGCACTTAGTCGCACGCGCCACTGAAGGTTCTTCGCGCACCAGACACTTTCACGAATGTTCTCAATTTCACTAGTCGGTAAAATTGTCGCAGAAGGCAACTTAATTTGATCCAAATTTAAAATGATCCACTTAACGCAGAAGGCGATTAGAATGCCGTTGGAAATTAGTGAGAAAGAAGAGAAGAGAGAACTGGATATAATTTACAAGAACCCGTTGGCAATTTGTCGCAGAAGGCAACTTAATTGGATCAATGAATAAATTAATAAACAAAAAGGGCAGATTTTCACTGGATTCACAAGCTAACACTCGTGTCACAGAGAACACTTTATTAAAAAGGAATTCGCGCTCGTAGGGATCACAAAACACAACACATAAAGCACAGCCACATCCAATCACAGAGTAATTCGGAACGCGACACCACTTCACTGTTGTTAGCACGATCACACACACACAAGCACAATATTCCACTTCCAAGTCGCTGATGTAACACCTGCTGTGAGCACTCCACTAATTTCTACCAGAGGCACGCCAAAGGTAGAAAAAGCTTTGTAGAACTCCAATACCAAGGCGAGAGCAAAGTGTAAACACGTCTGCTCCGGTCGGCTGTTCGCAAGCGTCTATCTGGCAGTCCGTAGAAACTGACCCTTCGAATATTCAAATGGCCGTTATCGAAATTCATCGCCTTTTCCGAAAGGAGGTTGAAGACGATGTTGTTTAGTTTCGGGCTTAAGCCCGCAGCTTCTAACTTTTGACACAGTAGATGTACTGACACTGAGTCAAAAGCCCCCTTGATGTCAAGAAATAGAGAGGCCATCATTTCCTTTCGGGAATGAGCAAGCTCTATTTCGGATACAAGCAGCGCCAAGCAATCGTTGGTACCCTTACCTTTGCGAAATCCAAATTGGGTACTGGATAGAAGGCCGTTCGACTCTAGCCAATTGTCCAATCTAAAAAGAATGATTTTCTCAAAAAGTTTTCGCGTACACGATAACATAGAAATCGGTCGGTACGAGTCAAACTCTGATGCTGGTTTGCCAGGTTTCAACAAGGCGATAACCTTCACCTCTCTCCATTCCAACGGGACGGTATTAAGCTCCAACATGACGTTGAAGAGCCTCAATAGCCGTTTCTTCGCCAGGTCTGGGAGGTTGTGGAGCAACTTGTTCCTGATATGATCCATTCCTGGGGAGGAATTTTTGCTGGAATAAAGTGCAAGCGAAAGCTCGACCATTGTGAAGGGTGAATCCATTGAGGAATCACTGCCAGGTGCACTTTGTATGAAGGGTGGTGCTTGAGCGAAATCTGGGCAGACTTTCTGTGCAAATGGCTTAAGCCATTCCCCGGAAACTCTTTCACTCTCGTTGGACGCTCTGATATTTCGCATCCTTCACGCCATGCTCTGATGCGAACTGAGCGAAGTGGAAGGACAGAGGTTATTTACATACCTCCTCCAGTAGCTTCTCTTTTTTGCCTTAAGCAAGTTTTTGCACTTGCGCTCCAGTCCTCTATATTGATCATATAGATCTGTGGAGGTAGTGGCTCTATACTGGGCAAAGGCCTTCTCCTTCGCTGAGAATGCCACTTGGCAGTCCGCATCCCACCAAGGAGTAGGAGGTCTGATAAATTTCCTTCCCTGGAGGGGCGGCCTTGTTTGGGCACCAAGGGCGCACTCGTTTATTGCCTGAACGAGATTTTTATATTCCTCGTATGGGGAAAAACTGGCTACTTTACGGCGCAGCCAAGCGGACTTTAGTTCACCGTATTTCGTCCAGTCGATGTTTCTCGTCAAGTCACATTCGACGGGAAAAGGATCGGCTGTACGATTTCCATTGATAATCGAGATCTCAATTGGCAGATAGTCACTGCCAAGCGGGTCTCGGATAACTTTCCACTTTGAATCCAGCGCTAGGGATGACGTACATAGAAATAGGTCTATTGCGCTATTTCGTACCATAGGTGATGACACCCTAGTTGCTTCACCAGAGTTTAAGATTGTCAAGTGTCGCAGAAATCCCTAATGATTGGTGCTCGACTATCATCGTGCGAGCAGCCCCAATCTTGCCCATGAGCGTTAAAATCGCCTAGGATGAAAAACGGCTGTGGTAGAGCCGTACCTAACGTCTCAAGATCCTTTTTTATCTTCTCAGGTTCAAGATTGGCTCCCGGTGGGATATAAATATAAGCAATAGAAACGTAAAGATTACCTATCTTTGCCTGGATAGCGACGTATTCAATGCCCTCGGGTGTAGGGAGGGGTATTCGGTTGAAGCTGTGACTACTTATAATACCGATTAATACTCCCCCACCACGCCTATCACTGGCTTGGTCGTATCGATCTTGACGTACAATGTTATATCCCGTGAAGGTTATAGTTTTTTCTGGTGAGAGCCAAGTTTCGCTTAAGGCAAATACATTGCAATTATGTTGCCTTAAGATAACTTTAAATGAATCTATTTTACCAATAAAACTTCTGCAGTTCCATTGTAGTATGGTAGGCATTGGACTTTTTAGTCGTCCAAACGGACCATCATACTAAGACAAGGCCATTGTTCCAGCCATTGTTTGACCATTCCTCTTAGGAAAGGAAACGCCAAGGGAATCATACCCGCAAGTGGCTGCGGAAGGTGGAGGGACTCGATCAGAGATTGAAGAATCTCTGTCAGGCTAGGGATCTGGGAGAAGGATCTGGGCTCACTTGGGAACGCCAGGTTTTTGGGACTCGGCTTTCTGCGGGATTTGGAGGAGGAACCAGCATCACGTGGGGGATTATCCCGAGGAGGGCGTTGGTGTGGCGCTGTTTCCACGTGACGCCGTGGTGCCTTTTTGGGTAAAGACTGTGTCTTTTTTTGGGTCCTTTTTGTTGGCAGCCTAGGAAAATTTGATCGTTTTACTCCTGTAAGCGGAGATTGGGTAACGATTCGTTATCCGCATACAAAGAAAGCGTGTCGAACGGATTCACGCTTGGGGTCGTCTTCAAAACATCGGCGTACGATCCCCTTGCACTGTTTATTACAGTCCGCTTGTGTTCCGCCTGTCTTCTACGGTAGACAGGGCAGACGTTTACCTCGTGTCATTGCTGTTTGCAATGCAAACACTTTTCGGCTGCGGACGTGCACTCCAATGTGGAGTGCGCTCCTTTACACTTACTGCATTTCGTTGCATTCGTGCAAAAAGGAGCAGAATGCCCAATCTGGCTACAGTTAGTGCAGTTCGCAACTTTTGTCACGAATGGTCGACGAATTGGCACACTAAGTCCCTCGAAAAGCAGGGAATTCGGAAGGACTGTGCCTTCGAAAGTGATTCGGAGCGAGGAAGTCTCACGAAAAACCTTCTTTCCGTCGACCAGGCTTGAAGCATACAGCTTTTTAACTTCGAGGATCTTGGCACGAGGAGTAGATTGGTGCAAGAATGCCCCCTCTCCGTACTTCAGGATGTCCTCCAGGGGGTATTCGAAGTCATCGACAACACCGATGACTTCCACCAATCCACCAGGTATGTATACCCGGTAATCCTCCGTAAAGGACGGGTCGGCCGCAATCGCATTGGCTTATTCCCGGTCTTTTGCGGAGACCCGCATTTTGTTCGGACGCAGCCGAAGAACATCCAGGACCCCTGGATATTTTTTATAGATCGATGCAGTGATCGATCTCACCTCCAGGGGTTTGTTCTTGGGCATGAAGAAAACATCATGCACCCCTTTATATGATGCATGATATGGGGGCGGTCCGGTGGTGCATGTGATAAACGGCGCCAGTCCACACGGCCGGACCGGGTTCAAATCCCATCCGAAACGTTCCCCCGTAGCAAGGACTGACTATCTGGCTACGTGGTAAAATAAGTCTAGTAAGCCAGAAATGGCCGGCGTGACCTGTAAGGTCGTTAAGCCAAGAAGAAGAAGATATGCCCTGTATCTCGTATTCGGGTCCACTGCGGGAGACGACAACGAAGCACCGGGAGACAAAACTGGCCTTTTTTTGCCGTCACTCCAGGATTGGTACTTTTGCGCTTCACTGTAATGAAGCCCGATTCCGAACCATCGTTCGGCTCCACCTCCATGGTAGAGCCGGTGCGAACGGATCAACAAATAACAGATGAGAGGGAGAGGAATTACACGGTATGTAAAGGATAACCTACCAGTCAACACTTAGCGAGAGAAATAGTACACCGCGTAAGGAGCGGGAGTACTTACACGTTGTACCGCTCTCTCACCACCACTTCGCTCAAGCACCACACAACACTGCGCGAGACAACTACGCACGGAGACAACACGCACACCTGTACATCAACGCACGGATCGCTTCGCACGCGTTCTAATTTCTCACTTACGATGTATGGTCTAGGGGTCAATAGCTCTGCTGTTTTTGCTATTTCGCCGGTTTCGTAAACAAGGAGCGCTCTAGAACACGTCTTAATCGCTCGGAGGTTGGAGACGGAATGATATTTTTCTAAATGTTATTTTAAAAATTCATCGTATCCCCCCAAATACTCTAAACATGACATGTAATTTTCTTTCGGCCGCTTTGTTCACTTTCATGTTCTCTAAAAGCTATTCCTAAACGGCGTAATAGTTTTACTGTGCTACAAGCTTCAGCACTGCTCGCAAATATTTCTCTTCCTTTTTCATTTCTATTACTAACTCACGGCGTGATATTTTTCTCGCGTAGATCATAAAATATTTTTTCTATGAAAGTTACTAATGTCACGGTATTGTACGGAAATCTTTGCGATGCGTAGCTCAATATTTCGTTTTTGTTGATTGCGCAACAAATGGAAATATTCCTCGATCTCACTCATGGTGTACCCACCATGGAGCGTCCGTATCCAGATCGCATGGAAACATTTAATCCTACCTCGTCAATAAATATAATGTTTGCCTCAGGGTTGGATTCACTTAAAATATTTAAAAATTGCAGTATGAATTCCTTCCGCTTAGCTATAGTGGTCGAACAATTTCGGCTTTCTGGTACAATAGACGTTCTTTTAAAACTGAAATTAAATCCCTTGATGGCCCTATCTATCGTTGATATTCCAACATCTAGCGCAAATTCCGCACTAATCTTATTTTTCAACTGCAAGAGCGTTAGACTGCAATCTTCACCAAGACACTCTCTTATCTTTTCGCATATTTCTTCAGTTACTTTTGAACTACTTTGAGGTCCCGTTCTCTTTTTGTAAATTCGTCCGTTTGTTTCGTAATTCTTTACGATTTGGTGGGTGGTGGTGCGTTTTATCCCCATAGTATCCGCTATTTCTCGTTGAGTTTTCCCATTATCTAACAAAGAGCACACACGTTCACGATTCTTATTCGTCGTCTTCGCGTTCTTCCTGCAATTCATGTTGTTGATTTCGTCGGCGAATATTTTTCTGCGACTTCGAGCTTATTGGAACGTAAGTAGAATAAAAATGTTTTCAGTTAAAAAAAACTTAAAAACTACAAACAACAACTAATTAGAAATAAATATATTGTATACAACTCACCTGTGCTAAAACACTTTATTACTGCACGCTGGGAATGTCTAAGTTCAAATTTCGTAACGACTGCTTCGACACTACTAAATGAATTCTAAATTTGTATCTCCTTATATACTAAATTCGCTTCCTAGCCACTAGCTCTTTTTCATCGGATTATGATTTCATGACCATATATGGTCACTCAAATGCTACCAATTTCTCGTGTGACGCGCTGCAATTCTGCGGGAGAGTGTCGAATACCAAAATACACTTACCAAGACTATGCAACCACCACAGCAATTACAAAAATACAAGAAAATCAAAACAACAAACCCACAGAACAATCACCAACAAAAAAAGAAGCACCTAAAGAAAAAGAAAAGGAAACAGAAAATATGAACACTATAACATTAACTAACACCGAATAACAGAACACAACAGAAAAAAACACATTAAAAAAAATCACAGAAAACTACATGTCGGATAAAGAGGGAAGTCTCTTCTCCACATACACAGCACCCTTAGTTGAAGAGAGAATTGATTTGGATATGGATGATATAAAAATCACGCTAGACAATGGAGAAACTATATCATACAAAACCTGCCATATAAAAGATATCAAAGAAGTCGTTACAACTAAACGTTTCATAAAAGATTCTTAAAGCCACTAGAATCGATGGTTTCAAACGCATTTAATTTACAAATGAACATACAAGGACTAGCGAACAACGTAGACGAACTAAAATTCTATGTAAATATCGAAAGCGCAGATGTAATTTGCATACAAGACCCCTGGCTAGTCGATGAAACAGCCAGGAAACTAAGACTCCCACAATCCAATCACGTATATCAAATTATAATAGTATGTTTGAACATAAAAAATATCGAATAGAAAGCGTACAAATACACAATAGAAACCAGTTCGTACAATCTACGGGTGTAAAATAGAAAGAGTACGGTTTTACCATAATCAGCACGTATGTCAAACCAACGAGACCAAAACACGCCTAATTGCACTGGCTGCAAAAAATTGTTAGTGCTGCAAATAACATCAAGTCCAGCATAACAGGTGACTTTAACGCGCATCACACTGCGTGGGGAAACCACTACTGCGACATGAGAAGTGTGATAACGCTACAGAAGATAAATAATATGGTAACGGTACACAACAAAGAACATACATATATAAACGCGGACACTAACAAAAGAAACACAACCATTGACATCACGATTATGTCACCTAATATTGTCCTGGACATCGAGCGCAAGGTTACAAACCAACACACAGTACCAGTGTGCATAAAATTATCCACATATCCATTAGAAAACCTGTCAAACCGAATACAAGAGCTGTGATAAATACATTTAGAATAAACAAATAAATACGTGATATTAGATGTACGGACAATACCAGTATTAATAGTATTAAGTGTACCCTTCAGCACAGCATGAAGTAAACAACCAAAACCATCGCTTTTACACCAAAAAGCTGGTGGAATGAAAATCTGCAAAAGGCATGGGAGAAAAAGAACAAATCCCATAGAAATTTTAATCGAAACCGAAGCATTAAAAACTCCATTCAATTCAAAAAGGACCTGGCAAAATTAAGGTTTCTCCAAAGAATGGGAAGAAGAAAGAATTTCGAAGCCTGGCTAGACAAGGTCAACTCGGACAGCACGAAAAATGATCTGTGGGATCTAGTATAAAATTCCATGGGAATAAACTACTCATAACGGTATTAATATAATAGCCTAAAACACAGACAATGCCAAAGATTTTCTAAGACCCAATTTCGCCAGCCCAAAAAGATCAAGGTACCAGTACACACCGTATTTCATTAAAGACACAGAAATTCTGGACTTGCAGAAATGGAAGTACATACTAAACACTAAAAAACACTTCACCATGTATAGATAGTGTAGGGATTGAGAGGAGCGGAGAAAGCTAATAAAAAATGATAATGACTAATAGGAGAAAAAGGTATCGGAATAGTTGCGAACATCAGCATTAGAACTTAAAAATTAATAGTTGCGAAAATGTACCGGTAAATTTAAAAATTTGACTGAGGCGAATTAGAAAGAGACAGAAAAACCGATGAAGTGAGAGAATCGGAGAGCGAAACCGTATGTGACAGCGGGTCGCAGCGTCCGGCATGGAATCAGTCTTGTGATTGATCGCGTATAGAAAGTAGCTGCTCTAAGTCTGTATCGATAAATCGAAATAAAATTAAAAATGTTACCCGTAAATCACGACAGATAGCATATCATACAAAGCCTTGATAAAAGAACTGAATAAGATGTATCAAGAAGGAAGAGTACCAAAGAAACTCAAAAGGATCAAGTTAGTGGCAATTCCTAAAATACGCAAAGACACAAACTGTGTAGAGAACTATAGACCGTTAGCACTTTTGTGCGCCAAAATAGTTAACACGGCGGTACTACGTAGCATAACTGAACACTTGGAGAAGTATAGTCTCCTTCCGGAAATCAGCTTCGGTTTCCGGAGACATAGGTCTACCTTTACTGTAGTGAACCTCCTGGTACATAAAATATTACAAAATAACTCTAAAAAGAAGTACACTGGGGTTATTTTCATCGATGTGAGAAATGCCTACAACAGCGCACTAACCACAGAGCTCCTATAAATCCTTAAGCTAAACATGATATCTGAAGAGGATATCGCATGGATTGCAAGCTTCCTAACAGGCAGGAGCTTATAAATAAATGAGGGAAAAGATACTATAAGAAGAACGGTAAACAATGGCCTCCCTCAAGGAGATGTACTTTCGCCAACGCTTTTCAATATCTACTCAAGCAGCTGCCACGAACTTAACGGCAACAAGATAAAACTTTTGCAGTACGCGGATAACTTTGCTATAATCGAATGGTCTGACATCAAAAGCGGTAGAAAGATCACTGCAAAGAGCAATAATATGGCTCCAAGTAAAACTAAACGACCTAAATCTAAAAATCAATAGCGCCAAATCAAAGGTAATGGCCTTTCCAAGAAATAAAGTCAAATTAACAGTTAAAGTAGATGGTACGGCTATTGAGCAAACCAATGAGCACCGATACCTGTGTAGCCAATCTGCTAAACATCAAATAACTACCATATTCGACATCTCAAACAGCACATTAAAATTCGTCAAAGTATAGAATTGGTTAGTTCAACCGTGCGCCGGTAAAACGCGCCGAATTTTCGTTGTGCCTGTAGTTCACGGCTCTTCCTGCGGCCAGATGAAGTTGATGGTGTAGGGCTCATTTTACCTTATCACTTTGATATCACACTCTACAGCTAAGCACTTCCACTTTCACTTTGCTTTGTTGACTGAATGATTGTTGACATGAATGCTCACTGTAGCACCATGGTAATGTCACCGGTGTGGTGAAAAAACTTCGTTTGATACATCAATTCACCATAGGGTTGCGTCGAAAATTTGAATTTGTCCCACTGGTGAAAACTGTTAGAAAGCGGTCAGTCCCCGGTGATCGATCGCGAGTTGACAGTTGTCAATGATCAGTTTCACAACTGGGCTTCCAGAATAAATAATTGTGTTATTTTTGTTTAATTCAGTACGAATTACTTAGTTAAGAAGTTCCATGAAAACCCTTTACATTTAATTAGCATGAACATTATTTGAACTCCATCGATACTTGACAACACTAGAAGCTAATAGTATAAACAGAACGGAATTTTAGAACATTAACTGTGGTAATGGATAAAGAATTTTTGACGATTGAATAAACATTGTAAAAGCGTAAGTCAAACCGCATACACGTACTTTGCATACAAGCAATTCCGAGATAACACAAGTTTTCTCGGATCACAACCGGTGTAATTTCTACAATTATTTCAAGAGCATCGGGAGTTCCCCTACCCAAGGTAAGGCCAAGTGAAGTGTGTAAATCAGAAGTCCGATAAGTATTGAAAGAAAATAAACTTTTATATTACACCTGGGCATAACCATAGACTGTATCCTAAGATTCAACTCCCACCTGGAAAACCAAATAGCCAAAACCATAAACCGACTAAACCCAATAAAAAGTTTGTGTAACAGCAAGAACCATGTATCCCCGGAAAAGGCAATGTAGGATCATCGTGCGATAGTACGTGGAACAGTGGAATATGACATTGGCTTCAGCCTTAACGGCAACAAAGTGAAATTAAAAAAAAATGGACACAATCCTTAACCAGTCACTTATAAGGGTAACAGGATGCACGAAAACCACACCTCTCAACACACTGAACTTAACTTAACCCCCGAGTAGCTCGACAATAAAGTTTAACGGTCATAAACTCCACCTGCGCCGCCACTAAAATCTTCACAGATGCAAGCCAAATTGATGAAGACTGCAGAATAGGGATATACATATTACAAGAAGATCAGGAACTTCTAAAAAGGCCGTACAAACTAAAGACCCCTATGTCAATATGCTCTGCGGAACTGTATGCTATCAAGCTGGCACTCGACTTTGCTGTCCAGGAACGTATAGAGTCACCTGTATTGTACACGGATAGCAGATCAGCTTGCTTAATAATCAAAACCGTATCAGAGAACCTATGAGATAGTGAGCGAAATACTCAATCATGCGACAAGAGTGAAACTCAGTATACAATGGATACCCAGTCATTTTGAAATTGAGAGGAACGAGATAGCAGACACCGTCGTGGGCCCTTCGTCGTTAGAACGAAGACAACAAATTTATGTATAACTAAGAATTAGGAATAAAATTAGCTCTCTTACTTTTGGACCACGGAACCGACCACACGTAATGATATCCTTAATCCGAAATTCCGCTCGTGACCCCATATCTCCAAACTGGTGACCCCGACGTGATTTTGCGCAAACTTTTCATCCGAACAAGTGTTTTTTTTTCGACACGAAAACCGCGTAGTGATCGACCGCGACCGCAACCGTGAAGTATTTTTTCGTATCACGGAATCGACTTGATATTCGCACCGTTTACGCGTAACACAATTTACCCGTACTTTCCGCGCCGCGAATACAGTGAAAATGTTCGAGTCAACGGTGACGAAACCGAAAGAGGAGGAAACTCAGATCGCTGTAACGCATTCAAAAATTAACTTTCCGGATTTCGATTCCGAAGACATCGAGACGTGGTTTCGATTCCGAAGACATCGAGACGTGGTTCGTCTGTTTAGAAGCAGCATTTTACGTGAATGGGGTCAAGCTAGACCGACACAAATTCAAGGCAGTAATCGTTGCACTTGGCACACGCGCGAAGTTTTTTCATTCCGCCATCGCGAAATGCAATAAATCGGAAACCTCCGTTAGGTACGACACCATGAAACAGGCCGTCATCGAATATTTCAGGCCGACAGAAAACCAGCGTTTAACCAGCCTGCTTTCCGGAGTATCATTAGGCGATCGGAAACCAAGTGCGCTACTTTCTGAAATGCGCCGTCTTGGTGGAGAGGGATGTTCCGATAATGTCCTTACTAATATTTGGCTTCGTGCTTTGCCAATCACTGCACGTTCCATCATCGCCGCTATGCCGTCTGCCTCATTAGACGATCAAGCCAAGGTAGCAGACAGGATCCTTGAAGCTCCGAGCAGCACACCACCCAGCACAAGCGATACAAGTGCAGTTGCATGTGCAACCATAAACACGCTTGAAGCTCGTATCGAAGCTCTCTCACGACGATTAGATGAAGTTCTATCAGCTGATCGATGCTGCGCTTTCTCTGATCGAAATACACATACATCATCCCGATCCAGGCAGCGACACGCATCCGGATCGAGGCAACCATGGGACCAAAGAACTCCAAGTTCATCGCGATCACGCACACCATCGAGAGCACCGCGCCGATGGCTCTGTTGGTTTCACTATCGTCATGGTAACAAGGCCGAAAAGTGTGAGAAAAAGCATCCGAACGATCCTGCCACTAAGTGCATTTTTTTCGAAGAGCGTCTACCGGTCTACTCCCGAAAAAAGTAGTGCGTTTCTCTCTCCGAGTTTCTAACTATCCCGAATCTCATATCATCGCCGAAAATGAACCCGATAACTCACACACCACCTATAATCGAACGCCACACAGAATGAACCACGAATCACACAATACGCACCATGATACCACTAATAGCACCAACTCACCATCACACCCAAGCACTACTCACCATGAGAAGAATACCAGCATCAAGCTGAACCATATGACCCTGAACGAAAACGGAAATATCGATCGCATTTATGTGAACGATAACAGGACTCACAATCGATTCCTTATCGACACAGGGGCAGAGATTTCTGTCGTACCACCATCCTTTAGAGAAAGGATGAATCCCACACCGGCACGAAAACTTTTTGCTGCAAACGGTAGCCAGATCGCCACTTATGGCACTAAAAATATCACCCTTGATATTGGACTTAACCAGCAGTTCACCTGGCCTTTCACTATTGCAGATGTTGATTCGCACATAATAGGTGCGGACTTCCTTAAACACTTCGACCTGCTCGTAGACATTAAACACGACAAACTGATATCGAACACAGAAAACACAGCATCGCTTTCTGTAGCTGTATGTAGTACCTCGGATATTTACAAACAAATACTAAGAGAATTCAGCGATATTACGGTACTCAATCTGAAGAACCGATCGACAAAATTTAACGTAACGCATCAAATCTTAACGAAAGGTCCACCTATTTTTTGCCAACCTCGCAGATTACCGATAGAAAAGTTGCAAGCAGCCCAATCGGAATTTAAATACATGATGGAGCAAGGTATTTGTCAAAAGCTCATGGGCCAGTCCGTTACACATGGTCAAGAAATCAAATGGGAAGTGGAGACCGTGTGTAGATTACAGAAACCTGAATGCAGTAACCGAACCAGATAGATACCCGATACCACATATTCAAGACTTCGGCAATATATTACACGGCACAAGCGTATTTTCCTGCATAGATCTTCAAAGAGCTTACCATCAGATTCCTGTTGCGGAACAGGATATACCGAAGACAGCGATAACCACACCATTCAGTTTGTTCGAGTTTCGTTTTATGACGTTCGGATTAAGAAACGCCGGCCAGACACTACAACGACACCTTCATTCTATTTTTCGCGATCTTCCGTTTGTTTTCCCGTATATTGATGATCTATGTATCGCCTCGCCCAATATAGAAGAACACAAAATACATCTACAAACGGTTTTTCAACGTTTGCGAGAAAACGGTTTGGCAATCAACGTAGACAAGTGCCAAATAGGTAAATCTTCCGTCATTTTTCTTGGTCACACGATCACACCCCAGGGCGTCAAACCAAATCCAGCGAAAGTTCAAGTGATCCTCGATTTTCCACGCCCTAAGGTCGCTGTTGTAAACAAACGGTGTTTACACCGACCGCTGCTGTCACTGTCGGACATTATGTCGAACTTCGAAGTTCGAAAGAAAGCTTCGCGATCGGGAGAACTGAGTACCGCGGTGAGTGAAGGACCAGGACGAGAAAAAAGGTGGATAAAAGGGCCAAACAACGCTTACACACAGCGCTTTATTACCGCTAGAAAACGTGAACGAATAAAGAAAACTAATTTTTTGGTTCGCTCCACTAAAATAGCGTTCCTAATCAATTCAAGTCTTTTTTTGCGTTTTCTACAGTCGCAAAGCAGCTTAAAACGTTCATTGGCACGATAAATTTTTATCGACGTTTTATTTCTCATGCAGCTAATAACCAACAACTCTTGCAACAGATGATTCGAGGGAACGTCAAGAATGATCTAACACCGCTAAAATGGGACGAAAACACCGAAGCAGCCTTTGTGAACTGTAAAAAAGATTTGGCGAATGCGACACTCCTGGCACACCCATCACCCCATGCAAATCTATGTCTACATGTTGACGCTTCGAATGTTGCAGTTGGAGGAGCACTACACCAGGTAACCAACCATAGCCTTGAACCTCTAGCGTTTTTTTCGAAGAAGCTGACACCAACGATGCAGAAGGCTAGCACATACGATCGCGAGCTATACGCGATGTACGAGTCAGTGCGATATTTTAAGGACCTGCTCGAGGCACGTGTTTTTTGCATTTACACCGACCATAAGCCATTCGTAACAGCTTTCCTTCAACGACTCGAACGTGCTAACCCTACACAACAGCGTCGATTATGCTTCATAAGCGAATATACGACAGATATTCGTCATATCCCAGACGAAGGTAACAATGTTGCAGACATGTTAAGCCGGATTGAAGCAATTATTTCCGAACCTATCGACTACGACCAAATGGCTGAGCTGCAACGAACGGATGCCGATATCACCGAGTTCATTCAACACCCTCCCGCAGGCAGTACGATTCGCGTGAAACCTTTCGTACTTCCGTCGAAAAAAGGCACATTGTATTGCGATGTGTCGACCGCTGAAATACGCCCTTTAGTCCCGAAAACACTTCGAAAGCAAATCATCAGCAAAATGCATAACATTTCGCACCCCGGCATCAGAGGAACAACACATTTAGTCACTAAGCGATACGTTTGGCCATCCATCAGGAAAGACTGTAAGAACTTTGTCACTACTTGCATTCAGTGTCAAAGAAACAAAGTAACGAGACACAATTTCACCAAACCGGAGCAGATCATCGTCCACATCGACCACACGAACGTTTCCAACACGTGCACATGGATCTGATTGGACCTCTACCTCCTTCGGAAGGCAATATTTATTGTCTTACGATGATCGACAAATTCACCAGATGGCCGGAGGTAGTTCCCTTACCAAACATGACAGTGGAGACTGTAGCCCGTGAATTCATCAGAAGCTGGATTTCGAGATTCGGAGTACCAGTCAAAATCACCACCGACCGCGGCAGACAGTTTGAAAGCGAACTTTTTAAAAAGCTGTCTGAAACACTTGGTATCGACCATATAAAAACATCCCCTTATCACCCACAGGCAAACGGTCAGATAGAGCGTCTTCATCGCCAATTGAAAGCTGCCCTTGTTAGCCACGATCGGACCAGATGGACAGAAGCACTTCCGTTGGTGCTGTTAGGGATGCGCTCCACTATTTAGGACGACCTCGGCGCAACGGTAGCCGAGCTGACATACGGTACCAACTTGCTTCTACCCGGAGAATATTTCGTAAATAGCGGTACAGTCCCTGACATAACACCTGAATTCGTAACAAATCTTAAAACTATCATGAGAAGAATAACACCTACCCAGACGTCCAACCATAATCCTAACAAAAAATATTTTGTAAATCCAAACCTAAATCTTTGTAATCACGTATTTGTACGCGTTGACAACGTAAGACCGTCCCTCACCCCTTCTTATGATGGGCCATATAAAGTTCTCAGAAAAGGAAAAAAGACGTACACAGTAGAAGTTAAGGGTAGGAAAAAGGCGATCTCGTTAGATCGCCTGAAACCAGCGTTTTTAAACGAACCGATCGATTGTAAAAACACGTGTAACGCCTCGCGTCCCGACCAAAAAATTGTAACCCCCAAACAGCCTTCGTACCAAACGCGCTATGGCAGGAACATTTTTCAACCACAAAACAGTTAAAGAAAGGGGGAAGTGATGTAGCGGCTCCATACGCATTTATGCCATATGCATATTGCATACAAGTAGGGACAAAGAACGCTCGATCCGCGAGCATAAACCAGACCCGTCGTGGGCCCTTCGTCGTTAGAACGAAGACAACAAATTTATGTATAACTAAGAATTAGGAATAAAATTAAGTCTCTTACTTTTGGACCACGGAACCGACCATACGTAATTATATCCTTAATCCGAAATTCCGCTCGTGACCCCATTTCTCCAAACTTTATCCTCTTTTCGTTTCCGTCTATCTTCCCTTGACCCCCTCCTCAGCATAGGGTAACTGATTGTTTAGGCTATATTGTCCTCTAGATTAGGTTTAGGTGTGTAATGTAGGTTAAGTTACTTCTTTGCTAAGCCGCGTGGCGAACAAATTACGAATAAATTATGAAATTATGAAATTGTGATTCTTGTGTGAACAGAGACTGATGCCGCAATATCAGGTCTACTATTACATGCAACATATAATAATTTTCCAACAAGCTTCTTATATTAGTAATTATTTGGAAGTGGTTTATCTTTTTCAGTTGGCTTTAAATATCCTACATCGATAGGAATTGGTTATATTTTCGCATCTTGTAATCCTGTTGATTTCAATATTTCCTCAATATATCTGCTCTGAGAAATATGATAATCTCCATTTCCATCACATTCTACTTCTATGCCAACATACCTTTTAACTTCTCCTAAGTTGACCACCTCAAAATTTCTCTTTAGAGTCCTGCTTATTGATGACAAATTATTTTCATCTTCACTGGCTATTATTAAATCATCAACATAGATTAATACATAGCACCATTTACCATTTTCTTGTCTTCTATATAAACATTGATCCGCTTCGCTCCGTTTGAACCTATCACCTTCCAAAACTTGATGTAATTTGATATTCCATGAGCGAGCACTCTGTTTCAAAACGTAAATGCTACGTTTCAAACGACAGACCTTGCTTTCTTCATTGTTTACGATAAAACCTGGTGGTTGCTTCATATACAACTCCTCCTCAAGGTCTCCGTTTAAAAATCCCCTTTTTATGTCATATTGTCGCACAATCATTTCACGTTTGGCTGCTACAGACATAAGTGCCCTAAAAGTCGTTTGACGAACAACTGGTGCATATACATTTTCACCATTTTCAATTCCATATTTTTGATGAAATCCTTGAGCCACAAGACGAGCCTTGTACCTATAAATCTTATCATTTGATGTCTTCTTTAATGCATACACCCATTTACAACCCAATACCTGCTTATCTTTCGGGATATCAACTAATTCCCACGTATCATTTCTTTTCATTGCCTCGAGCTCTTCATGCATTGCCTTCTTACAGTTGTTATTATCAGGACTAGCCAGCGCTTCTGCAAGAGTTTTCCGCTCCTCCTGAAATGTAGTTTCAGCCAGACAAGCATATCGCATCGGCAATTTACCTTGAGTTGCACGCGTTGATCTTCTCAGCATTTCCTCATCAGCTACAGGTGCATCTTCCCAATCATCTTGATCATTAGAATCCGTTGTAGTAGAATCGATTAAAACCTCAGTTGGATCTTCATCTGTTGCTGACTCGACCACAGGAATTTGACACCTCTTTATCGTCCGACTTGGCGTTCGTATTATTTTGCATCTTTTTGTTGTACTGCAAAAACTGCACATCTCGACTGATCGTTATATTTGATGTCAATACGTCAATCAAGCGGTAGGTCTTTGAATGTTCACTGTATCCCATAGGCTTGAGTTTTCTTGCCTTTTGATCAAGCTTACCACGTTTTTCGGTTGAGATATGGCAATAAACATCTACACCAAAAGGACGAATATGACTAAGATTTGGCTTAACTCCATGCCAAAGCTCATATGGTTGCAGATATAGAACGAGAAGGAAGACGATTTTGCAAATAATTTGCAGTAGCTACGGCTTCACCCCAGTATTCATCATTTAATCTTGCCTGGAACAACATACAGCGAGCCATTTCAACCAAATATCTGTTCTTTCGCTCTGCTGTCCCGTTCTGTTGCGGCGAATACGGTGCGGTGAATTGTCCAACAATGCCGTTCTGCTTAAGAAAATGTTTGAAATTTTCTCCAGTGTACTCTCCTCCATTATCGGATCTTAACACTTTTGGCTTCCTTCCAAATTTATTCTTCACCATTTCGACATATTCTCGAAACTTGTCCAGTACTTCCGATTTTCGATGAATAACATAAACGATCGCATACATCGAAAAATCGACGATAAACGTTAAGAAATATCTTTTTCCACTTAACGTCTCAGTACGTATTGGACCACACACATCCGTATGAATCTGATCCATTACTTCTTTTGTCTTGCTGTTCGACACCTTTGGAAATGGCACGCGATGCATTCACGTATACACACTTCACACTCATTTGAACATTTACATGGTTTGACTTTCATTCCCGGAACCATAAATTTTTTTAACTCAGAAATGTCTCTATGACCCAGTTTGCGATGCCAATCATGAATACTCTCGGAAACAGCATATGATATACACTCATGCAGCTTTCATACAAAAAGATTATTAATAGGTTGTGCAATGACACCAAACGCCCCATTTCGACCGATAGTTGCACCTTCCGCATTAAAGTTCACTTCGTAACCTTTCGCTACTAATTGCCGTACCGATAGCAAATTCGCTCTCATTTCTGGAACTAAGTACACATTATCAATTGTTATCGTATGAAACTTATTGTTCTTGTCTAATGCAATAAATTTGCCCGATCCTCTTCCAATTGACGTTACTTTTCCACCATCAGCAACACAAATCACTTCCTTTACACTGCTGTCTAAATTATCGAGAAAATCTCTTTTGTTCGTAATATGGCACGTTGCACCGGAATCCAAGATCCATACAACAGCACTTATTTCGTCTGTAGTTGTGAACGCCCAATTGAACCTTTCATCATGAACAGCACTATTCACTTTGTGATCGGATATACTGCTTTTCGCTTCTTGGCCATTGTCTTTCCACTTTTTCCATTTCCAACAATTTGCCTTTTTGTGTCCTGGACGCTTGCAAAAATAACATTTTTCATTTATACCCCCCTTAGAGACGGCATGCAAAGCAGTTTCCGCTTTCACTTCTGATCGGTTCGATCGCTTTAACCACTCATCGATTAGTTTCCTCGTAACCAGATCCATTGTTAAGTCCGCGTCGGGTCTCACTTCCAATGCCGTAACCAGCGTTTCGTACTCTTCAGGTAGACTGCTGAACAAAATGGCGACGAGCCAGTGCTCGTCAAGCACAGCGTTTTCTTGCAAATTGTTCAACTTTGCAACTAAGTCCGTCAGATTTGCAATGTGTGCTTCCATATCACCCTTTTGTTCTAACCTAACCTGACATATTTTACGCATTAGCGACACCTTTGTACTTAAAGTACGTTTCACATGAACTTTTTCCTAATTGTCCCATGCTTTTTTCGCTGAAGAAGCTTTTCTTATATGCGTAAGTTGCGAATCTTCAACTAATAAACCAATCGTGGCCATTGCCAGTTGATCTTTGGTCGTCCATTTTGTAGTCACCTCCTCTGGCTTTGTTTCACTGATCACTTCCCTGCATCCATCCTTTATGAGGAGCAGTTTCACTTTGAAACTCCAATTATCGTAGTTGGTAGCTTTTAGCTTCACAATTTTGTGCTCTATTTTGTCGTTCATTTTGACCTGTGGCGACCAATAGCCAATAGCCAGGACACAGAGAAGCGCCATCTAGGGTCAATAACGAGAACAAGCAAAGTTGTCTAGTGGGTGCCATATGGTGCGAACAAGTAACAAAGGACTTAGGGGAACAAAAGAATATGCGAAAACAGACAGGAGCAAACACGAAATCGTTCAAAAACACGGAAATAGGAAAGTTCGAGACATGGCCAGCACAATATAAAAGCGGCGGCATGTCCGAACTAAGTTAGTTATCGTTATACCGTCAACCGACAAGCATCTCGCTGCAGCCCCGAAGGAAGACCGAAGGACGACCAAAGAAGTGGCCAAGTACCAATCGACAAAGAAGGAAGGAAGGAAGAACAAATACAAGGGCTCCGAACTACGGAATAACCCCCCAAAGACCTCTTAATCAATATTGTTTCCTGGAACCGCGGCCTGGGCCCATAACCTATTGAGAATAAACGCTTTACCAGATAGTATTCTGTACTTGTTAACACCTGAAAGTTCCGTTTATTTCTGACTTTTTTCTTTTTCATGCAACTGACAGATTGCACTGTCACAACGTTCCATCACTCCGGTCATATCGTCTGATGTTGCCATAATTTTTTTTTTTTTTTTTTTGCTCGGTTAGAACGGCCTGGCCGTATCAAGACTTATTTTACCACGTAGCAGGATAGTCAGTCCATGCTACGGGGAGACGGTCCGGATGGCATTTGAACCCGGTCCCTGCCGTGCGGACGGGCGCCGTTTTTCACATGCACCACCGGGTCACCCCATGTTGCCATAATATTATATCTACAAAATGATCATCTTGAACGCTTTACAAGCCTTCAACAAACATCCTACAACAGTTATCAACTGTTTATCAAATCGTAGCGGCGCATTGAAAGGTGGTTTTAGACTCCTAAGCAAAGAAAACAAATAGTATTAATAATAGAGTTAAAACATCTTTCAATTACAGTTGAACTATTAGTTTTAAGAAACAATCCCACATCCTTAGCATATTTAAACTATCAGTCTAAGTATATTTACCCTCTTCTTCCGTTCCGGCTTGAATCCAATTGTCTACGAACATTCCGTTTCGTAAATCTATTCCACCACTAGAACCCTCCTGTACCTACGCTTTAACATCCGGCTACCCAATTTCTGAAACATAGAAGATTTATGTATTTACCCTGATCTGAGGAATAATGATTTTTAGGTTGGTGTTTTTTGTACGAGTGTTTTTATTTTTCAACATAGAATGGCGATCCTCGCACACGAACCGTTTTTACGTAGCTTTAGTTTGAGGATTTTACAATGATATTTGTTGAATTATCTATGGGTTTGTTGTTAAAATAAACATACCTTTTTTCGTAGGCTTTCGTGACATCTAATATGCAAAGCCGTATCAGAACATTATCAATCGTACATATTCTTGGCTCTTGCTTGATACCGAATAGGATCATTACAGATGTCACGAAGTAAGTTAACGTACAGTGCACTGTTAAATGTTTCATTGCGTTTCAATTTCTCCACGCGCCTTTTAATTTAAAGAGTCTGAGCATCTTTCAAACGGCATCGATTGCTGGTAACAAGGGAACGATAGAGAATGTTCCATGTGTTACGTTCAGCTGTGTTGTGATATGTTTTGTGCTTAATATTAGTTTTCCAGGAAGTGTCGCTACGGTCGCATCCTACAGAAACAGTTTGGCTCACGGGCTTAGCTGGTGCAATGCAATGAGCAATTCAATGAAAGGATCGGTGGCAAATCAAATGTTGTTATAATCCACTGGAGTGGATTTTACGCGAAGCCGCGATTTTTACTTAAGTTCGCGGAAAATGAAACGCGAACGCGACTGTTCTCGTTCGTTGTAAGATTGTAAGTGTCCTATATTTCTACAATATTTCCTTATATATTAACAAGTGTTGATGGTGTTGGTTCTTATCCTACACGCCGTGAGTTGGTGTTAGTTTTGGGAGCGTGGGAGGTAAAATCCTAGTTTTATCTGTTAGTGTTGTTTTAGGATTTTGTTGGCGATCGTCCGATTTGGGCCGTTTTAGTTAATTGCACCGAGTTTATAGACGCGCTTTTCCCTATCGACCTTTTCGCTGGTCCCTATTTTACCTAAAGCAAATATGTTGCCTGATCGGATGGTTTGAGGGATCGGGATGCAGTTTTATTGCATGCCACGTATGCCACGGCGTGCGGGCGTAGGTTTGTTATCGCTATTTTCGTATCGCGCTTGTTCGTACGAAGAATGCTGTTTATTGTATTTGATTTATGCATTTCGAGACCTTTTTACCAATGATAACATAACGAGATGCTCTGTATTTAAAAAAAATTGGATAATCGTTTGTTTAGGACAGCGAAGTTGGTGGTCTCTAATTATGAATTGCATATGATATGTTGAATCGCGTTTATTACTTAGCCTTTCCTGTTGCAGTGTTTATACAGCTGCATGTTGTAGATTTGAACCTAAGTTTGCCAGGCGATCCTGCGTAGCATCCTGTTTATTTAGAACGGCGTACCATTCTATGTTCATTTTCTCCTTAAATTTATTGCCCTTTTTGCTAACGTTTGTCCTGATCGACGTCGAGTCTAACATGTGAGCATATAATTCTCTTAATTGAACATATAATAGTTTTGAAATGTGTTTAAAAAACGTGAATCAGCATGATTGATCGTTGCGTTCACAACAGCTATGATCAGCAACTCTGGCCGGCAAAGACAAGCATTAGAAGAATTCTTAGCGAAACCCGGTCGATAGAAGGGCTTCTTTCGGACTTTCAATTAGTACCATTAGATGATAAGGAACAGCTAGAAAGTTATAATAGGCCTGTTACTGACGTAACAAAGGGTAGGCCGATTTTGAAGTTTTTAATGATGCCGTTTATTATTATGGCTTATTTACACAAAGATAAACGAAAAACTCAAAATAGTGACCGTCTTTCACCTCTGACGCTCTCTGTGCTACTGAACGCTGTGTGTCCTTTTCAGCCGCGGCCCTAGCTAAATCTTTGTTTATAGTCTGCTGGTTCATTTCTTGACAGCTGTCAACTTCATTTCTCCTTAGGTGCTGGCAGCGCTAACACCCCCACCCGTAACGTCTCTCGATTGCCTGCGATAGACTTTACAGAATTTCCAAAGCTGCTAAATGAATGACCGCTCGTCTTAGGATTTTCCCATTAGCTAACCTCACATCCACTTGCCTCACTCGATTATCTTTCCCTTTGATTGTTTGGACAACTCTAGCTCTTAACCATTCGTTTCGTTTCCCTTCAGCGATAAACACCAAATCGCCTACGTTCAGCTCTCTCTGATCCTCGAACCACTTATTTCTTTGATTTATGGTCGAAAGATATTCCTTTGCCCACCTTTCCCACATTCTATCTACTAAAAACTGCGAACGTTTGAATTGGTTTCTTAGTCCCTCTGCTAAACTATATGGATTGCAGATTGCAGAACATGATCCAGGTGCTCTTAGAAACTGATTAGGGGTTAACGCTGTTGGTTCTGTGGAGCTTTCTGACAAATAAGTCAAAGGTCGAGAGTTTATCGTATCACACGCTTGCGCAAGAACCGTTAAAAGAGTTTCGTCCGTTAATGGCCTATTGTCATTCAACACTAACATAGCCTCCTTCACTGACCTAACCATTCTCTAACACACGCCGCCCATGTGGGGAGTTCCTGGCGGGGTGAAATGCCACGACGTAGTAGCTGATGTGACTTTCTCTGCGCATTCGTAAAAGACCCTTTCTATCCGTTGAAGTTCATTGCTGGCGCCTTTAAAACACGTTCCGTTATCTGAATAGATATCATCCGCCTTTCCGAATCTGCTCTCGAATCGCATAAGTGCCATCAAGCACGACTGAGTTGTCAAACTGTAGACGATGCACCTCCAGATGCACCGCCCTCACGGTTAGGCAAGTGAAGACTGCAACCCAACGTTTTTCCTTACGTCGACCTACGGTGACCTCTAAAGGTCCTAGGTAATCATCCCCTACTGCACTGAAGGGCCGCAGTCTCGGTGTAGTCCTCTCTACAGGTAATGGTGCCATTCTCGGTGCAAGGGGTTTGCACTTATACACTCTGCACCAAGTACATTGACGACATGCCTCTTTTATAGCTGCCCGAAGTTTTGGAATGTGGAATCGCTGCCGCATCTCATTTAGAATCGTCTCATTGTTAGCATGTCCATAAGACTTGTGATAATGTTGAACGATCCTCTTTGTAATCTCGTGATGTCTGGGCAGTATCGTTGGATAACGTTGATCAAATGGAAGATCAGAGTTGTTGGTCAATCTGGACTCCATTCGCATTACTCCATCCTCGTCCAAAACTGGGGAACATTTGTACACCGCGCTCTTTTTCTTTATCTTTCTAGCTGTTGACGCATCTGTACTTTGAAGGTTAGTGCGCAGGATGTTCATCTCCTCTGGGAAACTTTCCCATTGACATTGTCGTATCAATGTTATCTCTGCCTTCTTTAGTTCTTCTCGTTGCAATGGTATTCTCTGAGCCGAAACATGCCTTTTTAGTATCTTCGAAAGCCTTCCGGGTGCTTCAAATGTAAGAACGGGTTCGTTATTTCTCTTTCGGATGCAATTATCGATGAAGCGACCGAGGTACGCTATTATCCGGATCAATTTTTGCCACGTTGGAAATGTAGAGTTAAGAAATTAGTTCATAAGTATAAACTAGGTTAAGATTGTAATTAGTATGTAAGTATTGGTGACGCAGCACACGCATCATACGGTCACCCGTAATGTGCGTACAGTTAGTTGAATAAATGCCACGAACGAGTACACAACAGATTGGCGACGAGGATGGGATGGAACAGAATGTTATCCACAACACACTACCCTTTACCACATGTAGATGACATACTTTCCAAAATTTCCAAGTGGAAATATTTTTGCAAATTAGATTTGACTGCCGCGTATTTGCAAGTACCATTATCAAAAGCCTCACAAGAAATATGTACAATCAATACCCACAAGGGATTATATCGTTATACACGCATGCCATTTGGCATCAGTTCGGCACCAGCTATTTTTCAAGGAATAATAGATCAAATTCTGTTGGGGTCACCAGGAATGGCCTACATAGACGACATACTAGTAGGAGGAACGACGACAAAAGAATGTAAACGCAATCTTTTTCTGGTGCTAGATAGGCTAAACAAGCACAGAGTAAAGTTGAATTTAGAAAAATCGGAATTTTTTAAATCTAGTATTGATTACCTCGGATACAATATCTCGGCAAGCGGCATAAAACCAAATCTAGATAAGGTTAAGGCGATAGCGGAAGTGACAAGCCCGAGAAACGTAAATGAACTACAAGCATTTTTGGGATTATTAAATTTCTACCGTAGATTCCTACCCAACTTGTCAGCTCAACTTTATCCGTTACATGCGTTACTAAAAAAGAATACAAAATTTAATTGGGATAATAAATGTGAGGAAATTTTTCAAGAAACAAAACAAATGTTAATAAATCATAAAGTCTTAGAACCTTATGACCCCAGTAAACCAATAGTGTTAGCTGTGGACGCTAGTCCATATGGAATGGGAGCGGTGTTGTCTCACGTCATAAACAAAATAGAAAAGCCTATCGCATTTGCCTCAGCTACACTTACCGAAGCGCAAAAAAACTATGCTCACGTACATAAGGAAGCGTTAGCCGTAATGTTCGGGGTAAACAAATTTCATAAATATATATTTGGGTTCAAGTTTAAGTTAGTAACCGATAATAGCGGAGTTAAAGAAATTTTCAACCCAAGCAGAGGAACTTCTTCGATCGCAATGGCTCGTTTACAAAGATGGGCCTTGACCCTTTCAAATTACGATTATGTTATTGAACAAAGACCAGGTACAATGATGAGCAACGCAGATGCTATGTCAAGGCTTCCGCTAGTGGGGAGAGGCGCGGGAGCGGGGAAACTTCAAACGTCAAGTGCGAACACGCTCCCATAAAAAGTGCAGAAAAAGTAATGTAAACAGCGATTATACTATCCAGAATTAGTGAAAATCGAATTCGGAACCTGCGACTTAGTGGAATTTGATGTTTTCCGAAGAGAAATAGGTGTACTTTTGCCAAAAACACGGTTAGTGTTTACAGAGTTACGTCACCAGCTGTCACCACGCGAACCGGACCCAACTAACAAATCTGATGCTCTAAGTAACGGCTTTTTGTTGTTATTGTGTTTGTGTGCGTTGTGTGTGTGTTTTTTTTTTAAATTGGCGTGAACGACGAAAACCCTTTGGGCCAATCAAACCGACTGGAAAATTCGGGGAGCACCCCGAAAATTCTTTGTGATCAATAAGTGCTCAATAAATAAATAACATCGGAAGCTTCTAGAAGATCACCGGAGCAATATGTCGGGGCTGGGCGAGGCGGCCCATCCCCCGGTAGCTGATGCCCTCCAGCTGAGGG
Organism: Anopheles funestus; assembly: GCF_943734845.2. Lineage (NCBI taxonomy): Eukaryota > Metazoa > Arthropoda > Insecta > Diptera > Culicidae > Anopheles > Anopheles funestus. Next base: position 20,626,999 of record NC_064597.1, on the reverse strand, counting down.
TGCTGAGGCCTCGGAGGAGGTCAAGGTCTGCACCGCGACCATCCATCGTCCAAAGTGTCGTGGACCAGCGTCTGATACCACCACGTCCCGATACCCCCGCACCGGATGAGGTGGTTCTCTCGTCCAGCGACGGGGAGGAGGATGCCCTCAACTCCACCATCGTGGCGGTGGCTGAGGAGAGTGCGGTGCAACCGACATCATTGGTGGAGGAAACGGCAGAGCCAATGCAAGCCGCGTTGGAGGGCGCACTGAAGAAGTTAGTGGAGCTTGAAGACACTCTTCGCATCACGCGTGATGAGCTCCGCATTGCTAATGAGGAGCGAGCTGTCCTTAGGCGCGAGGTGGAGCTGCTTCGTGTCGGCACCCAGACGGTGGTGGCGATGCAGGAGACAGCGCTTGTTGCGAGCCAGCAGCCGACAGCTCAGGGGGGAAACCCTGAGACTGTTCGCAGACGCATGCAACGCCTCCGGAAAAAGCAGCGAAAGCAGCAGCAACAGCAGCAGCGCCAGCCACAGCGACGGGCGGTCGTAGGCTTGGTGCAACAGCAGCAGCGGCCTCAGCAACAGCAGCATGTAAAGCGTCAACAGCAGCCGATGGCGTTGGGACATGTTCCGTCCTCAGCCACTAGTCAGCAGTCATGGGTGACGGTGGTGAAAGGTCGCCCGTCCCGACAGCCACAGCAGCAGCTACCGCAACAGGAGGAGCTCATCTATCGTCCGCCTCAGATGCGGCAACAGGAGCAGCAGCAGCAGCAGCAGTTCCAGTCACGACAGCAACATCAGAAGCGCAAACGGCCGAAGCCGGAGCAGATCGAGGTCTCCCCCACGGGCGACGAAACATGGGAGATGATATACCGGAAGGTCAGACAGGCAGTTAACGGCAATGTCCTGTACAAGGATTTGAAAGACCATATTGTCTCGTGCAAACGCACGGACAAGAATCTGCTCCGGCTGACGCTGAGCAAGACGGCGGATGCACAGCTAATGCTACAGCATATCCGGGCCATTGTAGGGAGCGCCGGAGTAACCCGTCTTGTTACGGAGATGGCCACGTTGGTCTTATCCGACATGGACCCGTTGGCAGACAAGGCGGAACTAGTGGCAGCGCTCGACGCAAAGCATGGGACAAGTGCTGGTATCGTATCCACCAGCATTTGGAAGCTGCCAGACGGCTCCCAGCGTGCTCGAGTGAAACTCCCGGTGAAGTGCGCCAAGGCATTAGACGGTACCAAGCTGCGCCTTGGCCTGTGCATAAGCAAGGTCCGTGCAGCTCCGCCCACACCGAAGGAGAAGACGCGATGCTATCGCTGCCTCGAGATGGGCCATCTTGCTCGAGATTGCCGATCGTCTGCTGACCGTCAGAAACAATGCATCCGCTGTGGCGAGGAAGGCCACATGGCAAAAACCTGCCAAGCTCAGGCACTGTGCGCCAAGTGCGGTGGTCATCACACCATTGGCCACGCAGCATGCGCTCGGTTGGCCTCACGATGAGCTCAACACTGCGAGTTCTGCAGGCGAACCTGGGCCGTGGACGCACCGCCCAGGACTTGGCGCTACAGGCGGCAAGTGAGGAGCGCATCGACGTATTGGTGCTCTCGGAAATCTACCGCCCACCAGAGAGCAATGGGAGGTGGGTGTTCGACGAGGCGAAAAAGGTCGCAGTGGTGGCAACCGGCGAGCTTCCCATTCAGAAGGTGTGGCGCAGCGACATCCACGGACTTGTCGCCGCTCAGGTTGGAGGTGTGGCGTTCGTGAGCTGCTACGCCCCCCCGCGCCTCTCTATTGATGAATTCAAGCGGTTCCTCGAGGCTGTCCAGCTGGAAGCGCAAACTCACTCCCACGTCGTTGTTGCCGGTGACTTTAACGCCTGGCACGGTGAGTGGGGAAGCGCGCACGACAACGAGCGTGGTGAGGAATTGCTCGGCATGGCGGAGCAGCTCAATCTACGTTTGCTGAATCGGGGAAACACGCCAACCTTCGATGGCAATAGCGTGGCTGGGCCGAGCGTAATAGACGTGACCTTCGCAAGCCCTTCGATCGCTTGCTTGGACACTTGGGCGGTGAGCCAGCGGTACACGGCATCGGATCATCGGTGCTTGCTGTTCACCGTTGGATCACAGTCAGGCACCAGGCGGCTACATCACCAGCAGTCGCAACATCAGCGGTTCTTCCCCAGCCGGCAACGTCCTCGTCATGCTGGCAGGAGGTATAAGACCACTCAGTTTTCCGCGGCAGCATTCTTGGAGGCATTGCGAGGCGTGGATTTTGTTCAATGTGCCGGGAGCCAGGAGGGCATAGTCACGGCTATGTTATTGGCCTGTGACGAGACAATGCAGCGGGTGTCCAGAATGCATCTGAATCCGCATCGCAACACCTTCTGGTGGTCTCCACTCCTGGTGCAGCTGCGGGACAACTGTGAGGTTATTCGCGACCGGATGCAACAAACAGTAGACCTGGAGGAACGCAGCCACGTAGCAGCACAACACCGTACAGCACGGGCGGCGTTGAGTCGGGCTATTAAGGCTAGCAAGAAGAGCAGCTTCGAAGAGCTCATAAATCTGGCCGAAGATAATGAGTTCGGAGAGGGTTATCGAGCCGTCATGTCCCGACTCCGCGGTAGTCGGACACCACCCGAGATGGATAAAGTCATCCTTGATCGGATTGTCTCAGACTTATTCCCGGAGCATCCTCGAGTGCAGTGGCCTGAACCGATTGACACTGGCAGTCAACCGTCCATTCCAACGTCATCGGATTGGATGAATCCGGTTACAGTTGAAGAACTCTTGCTTATCGTAGGCCAGATGAGCAACAAGAAGGCTCCGGGTCTCGACGAAATCCCGAATGCCGCGGTGAAGACCGCGATCACGGCGTACCCGGAGGTTTTTAGAGCGATGTACCAGGATTGCCTGGAGAAGGCCACATTTCCTGCAGCATGGAAAAAGCAGCGGTTGGTACTTCTCCCGAAGCCAGGAAAGCCTCCGGGTGAGAGCAGCTCGTACCGACCTCTATGCATGCTCGACGCATTGGGGAAGGTGCTTGAGCGCCTCATCCTTACCCGCCTGAGCGCGCACATTGAGGAGCCAGCTTCACCTCGGTTGTCGGATCGACAGTACGGGTTCCGCCGAGGACGCTCCACCATCAGCGCTATCCAGAGGGTCGTCAAGGCAGGTAGGGACGCGATGGCTTTTAAACGTACGAACCGCCGGGACAAACGGTTCCTGCTGGTCGTGGCACTGGACGTTCGTAATGCGTTCAACACGGCCAGCTGGCAGTCCATCGCCAGCGCTCTCCTGGCGAAAGGAGTTCCGGTCAGTCTGCAGCGCATCATCCGCAGCTACTTCGAGGATCGTCAGCTGTTTTACGACACTAGCGAGGGCCCCGTCGTACGGCTTGTCACTGCCGGAGTCCCGCAGGGGTCTATCCTGGGCCCCATACTGTGGAACATAATGTACGACGGGGTACTTGACATTCCGCTCCCGCCTGGGGCAGAAGTCGTTGGCTACGCCGACGACCTGGTGCTGCTGGTTCCGGGCGTTACAACCGAAGCGGTAACAGCAGACGCGGAGATGGCAGTCGAGCGGATTCGCTGCTGGATGCAGGAGCATCTCCTTGAGCTGGCGCCAGCGAAGACGGAGGCGGTATTGATAGCCAGCGTCAAGAAGCCACGCCGCTTAAGCTTCAGGGTCGGCGACGTCGAGGTCCGGACCACCAGGAGCATTCGATATCTGGGAGTGGAGGTTCAGGACCACCTTTCTTGGCTGCCACACGTCGCTAAGGTGACGCAGAAGGCTGCGAATGTGGTGACAGCCGTTTCGCGGCTGATGCTGAACCACAGCGGTCCCAAGGCATCGAAATCCCGACTTCTGGCGTACGTGGCAGAGTCGGTGATGAGGTATGCGGCTCCCATCTGGTCAGAGGGCCTGGAGATCAGGGAGTGCCGCAGGCTGCTTCAACGAGTTCAGCGGAAAGCAGCCTTGAGGGTGGCACGAGCATTTCGTACCGTCAGGTATGAGACGGCAACCCTCCTTGCAGGACTCACCCCGATCTGCCACCTCATCAGGGAAGACGCCAGGGTGCATGCCCGTCTACATGCACCGGAACGTGTAGATACTAGGAGCGCGATCCGGAAAGCGGAGCGGCAGGAGACTATCCGGCAGTGGCAGCTGGAATGGGACGCCGACGCCGCCAGCAACGAGGCTAGTAGATACACACGATGGACGCATCGTTTGTTGCCTAACATCGCAGCCTGGCAGTCGAGGAAACATGGAGACATGAACTTCCATCTGGCGCAAGTGCTTTCGGGACATGGTTTTTTCCGGGAGTACCTCTGCATCAATGGTTTCACGTCGTCCCCGGACTGCCAGAGTTGTGTCGGCGTCCCGGAGAACGCGGAGCACGTGCTGTTCGAGTGCCCGCGGTTTGCAGAGCTGCGGCAACGGCTGCTCGGAGAGGGCGGATCAGACCCAGTGCGGCCTGAAAACATTCAGCGGCACTTGCTCCAGAACCAGGAGAGCTGGAGCCGCATCTCGGATGCGGTGAAAGAGATAACGTCTCAGCTACAGCACTCCTGGAACGAGTACAGGGCGAACCGAGCGGCCCAACGCATCGACGAGCAGGACGCAGAGCTCCGAGCGGAAGCGGATCGCCAGGCTGCGCTGATAGAGGGGCGCAACAATCGACAAATTGAGGCGCAACGGGCAAATCGGGAGCAACAGCGACCAGACCGTCCGAGATCTTTGCCAGCACCATTGGCAGCATCCGCCGACCGTGACCACGTGGGGCGGCGTGTTAGTCGATGGAGGGCACGGCACCAAGACAGCAATGTGTCGGTCGGGTTGTTTGGTCAGTACTCCTTCTTATCGAGTGAGGAGGAGGACCCCCAACAACACCGGGGCGGACCAAACAACGACGAGGAGGACTCTGCCACGGAGGCAGATGTTGCGTCTCGTTAACCAAAATACGGGGAACAAAGGAGGCCAAAAGGCAAAAGCGGAAGCTGCAAAGCGGTCTATGTTAGAGTTAAGAAATTAATAATATGCGAAAGGTGCATTAGCACGGTACAGAGGCTCCTTCAGAGCAATCGATCAGCCTAACAAAGACCCCTCGCAGGGCAATTGTTAGGTTGTAGGGAAGGGCAGCTTTTGAGATTTGTAAATTTCCTGTAAATTTTACAACATATACTAATAAAGCAACCCGATATTATTGGCTTCCGCTAGTGGAAGCACCAAGTGTTGAAAATATTCAGTTAGGAATAAAGGCGGTTCAAGAAAGTGGGCTATTAAATGATGTTAGAATACGTTACAATCAGCAGGAAGACCCTTTGATTAAAAAATTATATGAAAGAGTAAAAGGCGGCTGGACGCATGAACCGGACTATAGTTTAAAACCATTCTTTAAACTCAAAACGCATTTTGGATTAGAAGACGGCATTTTATGTTTTAATGATAGGATAGTAGTACCGGAAAGCCTAAAAAGTCTGACGCTAACAAACTTACACCAAAATCATGAGGGTATAGTAAAAATGAAAATGAACGCACGGCAGCACGTGTAAAATCGTGCAAAGTATGCCAGTTACGTCAAATAGTGCCAAAAGAAGTGGTAGTAACTAAATGGCCAAGCGTAGAAGGGCCTTTCCAAAGGGTACATTTGGATCTCTTTTATATAGAAAGCCGTACCTTACTCATAATAGTAGATGCTTTTTCAAAATATATAGACGTTAGACTATTAAATCTTCCGCGGGCGTCCGATATCATCGAAAACCTAGAAAACTTTTTTGCATGTTTTGGATTGCCTCAGGAAATCGTGACCGATAATGGTCCACCCTTTAATTCGGTTGCTTTTGAAAATTTTCTAAACGTGAGAGGTATAAAGGTATCGAAATCACCCCCATACCACCCACAATCAAACGGGTTAGCGGAAAGAGCTGTTAGAACAGTAAAGGAAGTCATCAAAAAATTTATGATTGATGAGAAAGTAAAACATCTATCCCTAACTAGGAAAATCAATAGATTTTTAACAAATTATAGGAACACACCGTGTACTGTAACAAAAGTCACGCCAGCCTCACGAATATTTAGTTATGTACCAACCACTATAATGAATTCAATGAAACCTAAAACGGGAGCGACACCTCTTAAAAAATCACCAATGAAAAAGCAATTTAGTAAACCTAACGTATTTAATACGTCGTATATGACAAAGACGGTAGAATTTAAAGAAGGAGAAAATGCCCTATATAGAAATCATTTTAAGGAATTATTTAGATGGATTCCGGTTACTATTTACAAAAAACTTAGTATTTTACGATATTTGGTAAACATTAATGGAAATATTAGAATGGTACACATCAACCAATTGAAAAAGAATTCTAATTACGAACCAATAATCTTGGCCCAACCGCAAACAACAAAATATGATGAAGAAAAGGAAATATTAGATAAAGTAAAACTAGAACCAAAACCGAGTAGAAAACGAGCCAGAAGCGAATCTTCCTCACCGCCCATTCGAAGATCTGAGCGACTAAAGGGACAACCTAGGAAAAAATATCCCAAATAAGATCAATAGTTTAGCGGGGAGAATGTAGAGTTAAGAAATTAGTTCATAAGTATAAACTAGGTTAAGATTGTAATTAGTATGTAAGTATTGGTAACGTTGCACACGCATCATAGGGTCACCCGTAATGTGCGTACAGTCAGTTGAATAAATGCCACTAACGAGTACACAACAAACTCTACATAAATCACAACACTGGTCAGCATATTGCACTGCACAAAGCAATCGCGCATACTTGCAAACTTCCGCGCATCATTTACGCACGCACAGATATAAAATTTTCTAAGTCCCACAACACGTCCGCCCTGGACTTAGCGCACAGCAAACTGAGCTCGTCACAGTGTGGGATGAACGCTAGAGTAAGGACGCAGGATAAACAATATAGGTCAGAACGAGATGGAAACAATTCTAGCTTCAACAAACTCTGTCGGCTCACACACACAATCAAGGGTTTCATGCTTTTTTTCGGGTTTCGCCGTCGTTTTCCATGTTCTTCTTGATCTTTTGCCGTAATTCTCTCAAATTTGAGGTCTCTTTGTTTGTAGGGATAGTTCTCTTTTTCCAATATTACGCGAAAAATAGTGGAATTTGTTTAAGCTTCCCTGTACCACCGCCCTGCACCGTACCGCCGTTTACACGCGATAAACGTTCCACACGTTACACGATAAGAGCAATAAAAAGTGCATGTTAAGAAAACGCTATCCGTCGCGTATTTATATTCGGAAGAAGTGCAATATATCACCGTTCGTTGCTAAGCGCAACATTTTATAAAAATTCCACGTCTGGAAATTTTACGCGAGTGCTAGGGTGAACCGTGTCGTAAGACAGTTGAGGCCGCGAAACACCGAAGGAACGCGAACAACAGACGATACGTCGGACGTCGAGAGAACAGTTGAGGTGTACGTTACACATTACGCCAACAGACGCTAACACTCACTATGGAACACCAGCACGACACACTTGCACCGGTAACACAATCGAACGAACCTCAGCAACCTGAAACGGAAACACCGGATCATAGGCCACTTGCATCGGCCGCGGATTCGCCTCACTTCCGACCGTTCGCGCCTACCATGGAAGACTGGACGATTAACTCGTCACTGGAGATCGTTGACCGCGCTAGGCAAACGACCTCGAATGCAAACGAACCTCGAAACTTTGGTATTTTACATATTTCGGACCGCCATCCCATATCCGCTTCGGGGCTAGAGGAATACAAGTGTAATGTGGCATTAATGCACGAGTTGGTGGAAAAGTTGCCGCATGTGCTTCGGCTTGACTGGGCGCGACACCGTATGCAGTCAAGCTCCGCGACACTTTATGATTTCAGTAAGTGGATAGAGACGCAAGTCAAGGCTGCCAGTCTAATAACTTTGCCGTCTCTAGAAGCCCCCAAGGAGAAAAAACCCGACAGTAGAAGTAGGACCCATCACATACATGTGCATGAAGCTACGGTGTCAGATAGCAAACGGAGCCAAATTTGTCTGTTGTGTAAGGGCACTTGCGTTGACCTGCCGCATTGCAAGCAATTCATCAGACAAGGGGTCGACGATCGATGGGTGACCATACGCAAACTGAAGGCTTGCCGCAAGTGTCTTAAAACACACACCTACAGCTGCAAGGGGATGAAAGCTTGCGGAAAAAATGGTTGTGAGTACCTGCACCATGAGCTCCTACATAATGACGAACGCCATAAAAAACCAAGCGAAAACACGGTGACCACAGCTGCACTGAACGCGCATTCAGATGTAACCGGTGACGTATTTTTAAAATACATTCCCGTAATGGTTTGCGGACGAGATAAGGCTATTGCAACCTTCGCCTTTTTTGACAGTGGATCTACCGCTACCTTCATGGAGCATGGTCTTATCGAAGAGCTTGGTCTGGAAGGAGAACCACATCCTCTTTGTCTGAAATGGACAGGCAACTCGGAACGCGACGAATCGGGTTCTATACGAGTATCGTCATTGAATATTTCGGGAGTCGGGCAAAACCGCAACATGCATGTAATCCAAAAGGTGCACACAGTACAAAACCTATCCTTACCAGCCCAGACTCTGTCAGCGGACCAAGTAACTGAACAGTATGCGCACCTACAAGGTTTGCCAATACAAGCGTACGATAATGCAAGGCCTCGTTTGCTTATCGGCATTGACAACTACCACTTGGCTCGACCGACTCGATACGCGGAAGGTGGGATATATGATCCCGTAACGGCAAAGACTCCCTTGGGTTGGGTTGTATATGGCCCACGAAGTAAAAATCTTCCAAAGGCCAATGCTCATGCATTACACACCATCCGAATATGCAAGTACGGTGCGGATGCCGATGCTAATCTAGATGCAGCGGTGAAAAACTATTTTACGCTCGAATCCATCGGTATCGTCCGACCTCTGGAAACACTTCGTTCGAAGGATGATGAGCGAGCGTTAAAGATTCTCAACTCGGCAACGAAATTTTCTGGCAAGCATTATGAATCCGGATTACTGTGGCGTTTTGACGATATTAAGCTGCCATGCTCTCGTGATATGGTCCTGAGGAGATACACATGCCTGCGGAAAAGAATGTCGAAAGATTCAGCATTAGCGAAGGCAGTCATTGACAAAATGAGAAGCTATGAAGGGCAGGGCTATATTCGACGATTATCGCCTGAAGAACTGTCAAAGAAAGGCCCCAGAGACTGGTTTCTTCCGATATTTCCAGTCTTTAATGTGAATAAGCCCGGTAAGGTTCGTGTAGTCTTCGACGCTGCGGCGAAAGTCCAGGGTGTAAGCCTCAACACCTATCTGCTGAACGGACCAGGTCTTTTGACAGGGCTTCTATCCGTTTTATATAAATTCCGTGAGCATCGTGTGGCCATAGTCGGGGACATTAAGGAAATGTTTTTCCAAGTCCGTATGAATCCAGAAGACCAACGATCCCAGATGATTTTGTGGAACGAAAACGACTCTGCGGGTAGTGAGTCGAACGTCTATGCGGTCGCGGTAATGACTTTCGGTGCTGCGTGTTCACCGAGTACAGCTCAGTTCGTAAAAAACTTGAACGCGGATCGCTTTGCCGACAAATATTCTCGGGCTGCGAAATGTATCAAAGAGGAACATTACGTAGACGATCTATTGGCCAGTGCGGAATCAGAGGAAGAAATCATCACGTTAGCTGAACAAGTCCGATATATCCATGCAGAAGGTGGTTTCGAAATTCGAAACTGGTTGTCCAACTCGCCTCGTGTGACATCACATCTACAGCGTGAAGCTTCGCCCGAAGACAAGATAGCCATGTGCTCCGATGATCGCGTCGAAAAAGTGTTGGGTATGTGGTGGGATACGTTAACTGACACATTTACTTTCAAGCTATCCCCCAAACACGATACACGGCTGCTGTTTGAAGGACGACTACCAACAAAACGTGACGTCCTGCGTACAGTGATGGCGATTTACGACCCAATGGGAATCATCGCGAATTTTCTGATGTACGTGAAAATTCTCATGCAGGAGATTTGGCGTGCTGGCCTTGGATGGGATCAGGTGTTATCCGGTCGGTTAGCAGAAAAATGGAACATTTGGGTCGCGGTATTGCCGAGTATCCTAGAAGTACGTGTTCCCAGGTGCTACAGTCAGCTCACTTCGGTAAATGCAAAAATACAGCTTCACATATTTTGCGATGCCAGCGAGAACGGGGTAGCTGCAGTGGCGTTTTTCCGTTTCGACGATGGAGGTGTCATAGAGTGCGCTCTTGTGGGTGCGAAAACTCGCGTGGCTCCGATTAAATTCGTATCCATCCCTCGTTTAGAACTGCAGGCCGCAGTCATCGGAGCCCGTTTTGCTGCAGCCATTATCACCCAACACCGGATATCCGTTGAACGCACTTTCTACTGGACCGATTCGCGTGACGTTGTGTGCTGGTTGAGATCGGACCATCGCCGATTTAGCCAGTTCGTTGCATTCCGAGTAGGTGAACTCTTGGAGATGACTTCTGTTCAAGAGTGGCGCTGGTTATCAACGAAGATGAACGTAGCTGATGATGGAACCAAGTGGCAGAAGGCACCAACTGCAGATCCGGATAGTCGTTGGTTTCGCGGACCGGAGTTCCTGTGGAAGCCCGAGTGTGATTGGCCAGCCCCCGAACAATATCCCACCGACACGACGGAGGAGGTACGCTTACACGTGATGCATCACACTACCAATACGGAGCCATGGATTAAGCTCGAGCGTTTCTCATCCTGGAACCGTCTGTTAAGGTCAGTAGCATACGTTTTTCGATTTGTATCCTTCGTCGCATCCAAGAAAACCGCATTAACTACTGGACCGTTAACGCAAAGTGAGCTCGAAAAAGCGGCACAGGCTATTATTCGTTTGGCACAACGAGAAGAACGCCTCACCACCAGAGGCGTCCATCTGGAGGTTGTACACTCCCTGACTACAGCCTCATGCATCCTAGCCATACGCCGTTTCATCGCTAGGCGTGGGCAACCTCTGGAGTTCATCAGCGACAATGGGACAAATTTCGTCGGTGCATCACGAGAGCTTGCGGAGGCCTGGGAAGCAATAGACAAGTAACGATTAGCGAAGAAATTCACAACACCACAGCTCACGTGGAAATTCATCCCACCTGGTGGACCACACTTTGGAGGCTGCTGGGAACGGCTGGTGCGATCCGTCAAGCAGGCGATAAGCGAGATGCGGATGTCGCGGTTGCCGACCGACGAAGTGCTAACTACTGCTTCGACGGAGATCGAAGCTATGCTTAATTTTCGTCCATTAACGCAGGTACCACTAGACAGCGAATCCGAACTGCCGTTAACTCCGAATCATTTCTTGCTAGGAACAGCGAACGGAGAGGCCCCGAAAGCAGTATTTAGTGACGACGCTGCTACCCAAAAAACTTCCTGGAAGGTGTCAGAGGTTATGGCGAATATCTTCTGGAAAAAGTGGGTGTCATACTACTTACCGACCTTAACGCGCAGGTCTAAATGGCATCATCAGGTTCGTCCGATTAAGGAAGGTGGCGTTGTTGTGATCGCGGATCCTAACCTTCCCCAAAACACGTGGCCCAAAGGACGGGTGGTGGCAGTCATCCAGTCGAAGGACGGGCAAGTCCGACGCGCGACGATAGCTACGAGCACCGGAATCTACGAGCGGCCGGCCACGAAAATAGCTGTATTAGATGTACAACAAGAAAGTAATGTTACAGGGTATCCCGCAATTTTTTGACACTTTCCTAAGGTTTTTTGAACGCGTCCCAGAAATTTTTGATTTCGTCCCATAATCTTTTGAACACATCCCAGAAATTTTTGATTTCGCCCCAAAATATTTTGAACGCTTCCCATAAATTTTTGAATTCGTCCCATAATTTTTTAACAGGTTGCTAATTCGATCTATTGCATGTACATAAAATTTTTTACAAAAAGTGATGTGGTTATATTTGTTTAAGCTAGGTTTGTATGTACCTTTTTTACATCAATTGACCACTGTTTTACATACATTAGCCTGCAATTTTAAAGAAAATTTACGGAAAAACATTCATTAAAAAGTAAATGCTAGTTTTTAACATTGCAACTAAATTGAACCCTCCCCATCTTAAAAATCATCATACCATTGTACAAGATCATCACCTGGTCCATCAACCCCTGGTCCGTCGTTTGAAATCGTTTTGAAATCCGTACATGAGTTACCAAACATTAGCCTCAACCCGATCAGTTCTTTTACGATTTGTTCCCTGATATCCTTAACTTAGGGGTGATTCGCTAACTATCATTCCACTTAGGGCCTGGGAGCAACATGACCCACCACCAAGAAAATAGTCAAGTTAGTAGTAGTAAACACAAACCGCGAAAAAAAAATATTTCTACTTGTTTCGATTTGTTGCACGTGTCAGAAAATGGACTCATGTGAAGTTCTTTTGAAATACATTTTTTAAATATTTTGTAAATGATTTTGTTTAACTATATTTATACACGCCCTAATTATTTGCGTTCTTCCAATCTAGTATTTAAATAGCTACTCAGAAGCACTCCACGTGCTGAGAACTTTAGGGAAGAAATTAGCTCAATACAGTAACATTCAAAAATATTTGGGAACCTGTTAAAAAAATTATGGGACGAATTCAAAAATCATTGGGAAGCTGTTAAAAAACCATGGGACGAATTCAAAAATTTCTGAGACGCGTTAAAAAGATCATGGGATGGATTCAAAAATTTCTGGGAAGCGTTCACAAGATTTTGGGACGAAATCAAAAATTTATGGGAAGCGTTCAAAAGATTATGGGACGAATTCAAAAATTTCTGGGAAGCGTTCAAAACACCTTAGGAAAGTGTCAAAAAATTCCGGGATACCCTGTATTACGGAATCCTTGGCGCGTAGTTTGACAGACTTTCGGTACGAGGTTGAATCCAGCGCAACGTTTGAAACGTTGGTTGTTACTCCGGAAGTGGGCACAGTGGAGCATTTACGATACTAAATATTAAGGCTTGTCACTCATCGTGGGTTGTATTACTACAACCGCCTTCCTCCCGGCATCAAAGTAGCCCCAGCCGCGTTCCAGCAGATAATGAACGGGATGCTTTCAGGACTTCAAGGAACCTCGGGCTACATGGACGACGTCGTTGTCGCAGGCAAAACGGAAGAACACGATGAAAACTTAGACAAACTATTCCGCCGCCTTTAGAAGTATGGGTTTACCGTCCGAGTTGATAAATGCTCATTACAGATGAAGGAAATAAATTACCTCGGACACGTAATTGATCGTAATGATCTTAGGCCAAACCCTACTAAAATAGAGGCTATAACCAATCTTCCTCCTCCTACCGATATAAGCGGCGTGCGATCCTTCTTGGGTGCAATAAACTATTATGGCAAGTTTGTCCCTAAAATGCGAGAGCTAAGATATCCGCTGCATAACAGTGCGCTGGAGCAGTGCGAAAAGGCATTCCAAGCGTTCAAGAGAATTTTGTCGTCGGATCTTCTTCTCACGCATTATGATACTAATGCGGATATCATCGTAGCAGCCGACGTTTCATCGATCGGATTGGGTGCCACCATTTCGCACAGATTTCCGGATGGCACAACTAAAGTCGTACAGCATGCTTCACGAGCGCTAACCAAAGCCGAAGAAAAATACAGTCAGATAGACCGAGAAGGGTTAGCCATCATCTTTGCCGTAACGAAGATCCACAAGATGCTGTACGGTCGACCGTTCAAACCGATCACCGACCTCTGCTACGAATTTTCGGTTCCAAGAAAGGCATTCCAGTGTACACCGCGAATCGGCTGCAACGCTTCGTGTTGATGTTGCCATCGAATATGCACCCCCGGCGATTTTGGGAATGCTGACATACTGTCCAAACTGATCAGGAATCATGCAAAACCCGAACCCGAATATCTCATATCCAGCCTCGAATTGGAAAATGATGCAAGATCTGTTGTGGTGAATATTATTTACTCATTTCCTCTTAATTTCAGATATGTCGAGCAACAACCACAGACTGATCCCTTACTGCGTAAGGTATAAAAATACATTCTTGGAGGCCGGCCGCGCAATGAGTCATACGGAACAGACCTATCTACAACAGGGTTTCTACAACAGAAAAGAAGCTTTGTTCAGTGTAGGAGGCTGTATCATCCCTGAGAAGCTACGTTTGCGATGTCTGAACCAACTCCACCAAGGGTATCCAGGAATCCAGCGTATGAAATCGTTAGCACGCAGCTATATATATTGGCCTTCGCTGGATAGCGCGGTATAGCAGACCGCGTAGCCACCTGTTCGTCCTGTATGGCAGCTGCTAAATCATCTCCCCTCATCGAGTCACAGCCGAAACCGTCAAAATCATAGGAGCGTGTACATATCGACTACGCCGGACCACTGGACGGTAAATATTTTCTAATCGTTGTTGATGCATTCTCTAAGTGGCCGGAAATCGTGAAGACGTCATCTACTACCGCGACTGCTACCATTTCGATCTCTAGGAACATTTTCGCACGTTTCAATATGCCGCACAAGTTAGTCAGCGATAATGGAACGCAATTCACTAGTGAGGCGTTTAGTGATGTTTGTATACACAGCGGCATAAAACATATTACCACGGCCCCATTTCATCCACAGTCGAATGGCAAAGCAGAGAGATTCGTGAATACCTTAAAGCGTGCCCTACGGAAAGTTAGAATAGATAGGATTTCTCTTGACGAAGCACAGGAAATCTTTCTTCTATCATATCGATCGACACCGCATCCTGGCCTTGACCGGCGTACGCCGGCCGACATAATGCTTGGTCGAAACATCAGAACAACTTTAGAGTTGCTGAGACCGCCGTCATCGTCAGACGTGAAAGAGCCATACTACGGAAGAAAATTTATACGCGGTGATCCTGTTTTCGCCAAAATGTTCTGCCGGAATAGATGGAAGCGATTTGCCGGTAAGGTTGCTAGAAGAATCGGCAACGTTATGTACAAGATCGAGAGTGAAAACGTGCAAATGCATAGACGGCACATTAACCAGCTTCGCAAACGTTTAAGTACTGGCCATCGTCTCGATACCTCGGCTGATAACCATTGATACTGACGGGAACAAATCGGACTACGGGGTCCGCTGTACAGAGTTGACTACGCGAAGAATAGTCAACTTGAAGCTCTTGCGCTAGCTTCTTTTCGCGTCGCGGAACTATCGCACTTCTCTTGCGGAAATCGGCGATTGCCAAATCACTCGAGTCAGGACAACTAGCCTGTGCTTCTGGATTATCTAGAACAAGTATCTAGCTGTGGACCTTCGTGGGTATCTGATTAGCCAGAACCTAAGACGGTGTATTGAGCTTCGAACTCGCCCGTTTGAGGTTTAGATTGCAAGAGCGTCCTTTATTAATAATTTCTTCCGGCTTATATACTAACTATGGATTCTGAGTTTTAAAGTAAAAGTGAGATGAAGAATTAGAACGAGATGAAATCATTTCCATATGATAGAATTTGAGTTTGAGCGCATAGCGTTGATCATAGCACTCGTAATGCTTCCTCTGCGTTTTATATTGATTGTTATGATTTCCTCGCTGGCGCGCGAGCATGATCGTTCTAAGATGCGATATCGCATTCTCAACTTACGCTTAAGGTTCGAAATTCATATGTTTATCCCAACACACTTCCGAGTTTGTTTACACTTATGCGTAGCGCGCCATGACCGTTCTAACCCCGGCTCTAAACGCTTAGCAATTGTCGCGTTTGCGAACGCGATTCAGAAAAATTTTACGAAACTCCATATAAAAAAAATTGTGAAAAGTCGCTATACGTGTATTTTCAGCGAAAAATCGCGATTCGAAGCGCGACTTGACGCCATGACAGTTTTCTGTAATAACAAGGTAAACATGGCAATAACAAGGTAAACAAATACAAATTAAAAAATTAAATATTTTGAGTGTTATTAAATATTGTAAATTAAATTAAAAAATCGAGTGCTATTTATTTATTAAAAGTACATACGTGTTGTACATAATTATTATGAATGTTAATATTATTTTTAAAACAGAAAAATGCTGTTAATTAAAAAAATTCCATATTGTGGACAAATGCATGGCTGCATTGTTTATGAATTTATTGCTTGTATGTTGAACTTGCTTGAACAAGATAAATTAATTAATAATTAATTAACAATTAATTAACATAATAAATTAGAAAAAATATTAGAGTTACAAAAAATAGAGTTAAAAAATATTAGATAGTCCACAGCACAGTGTTCGATCCCTTTTGGAAGCTGAGTTATGAATCGTGGTTATGAATACTTCTTCTTTCTTGGCTTAACGACCTTACAGGTCACGCCGGCCATTTCTGGCTTACTAGACTTATTTTACCACGTAGCCGGATAGTCAGTCCTTGCTACGGGGGGACGGTCCGGATGGGATTTGAACCCGGTCCGGCCGTGTGGACTGGCGCCGTTTATCACATGCACCACCGGGCCTGCCTACATGCTAAGCAATTGTCGCGTTTGCGAACGCGACAATCGTAGCACAGTTTTCCCAAAAAATTTTGCGACTTCGGCGCGACTTCAAGGTTGTTTAAGTTTTCTCGTGCAAGGTTTGTTTATGTTTTCAATCTGGCCGGTAGCGGGAAATTAATTTCGAATTAAATTAAATTAATTTAAACAAAGAAAATTATAATAAATAGTAAATTTATTGTTTTGATGAAGTTGATGAGAAAGGCAAGTTTTTTAAGCCCAGTGACGATGTTTCAAAACAATGGACCATCAAGAAACCTCGTGGCAGGATGCTGCTGACTCCTGCGATACAAATAACGGCTGTTGCTAACAGTACCGCAGATTTGTCCGTTTTGTTTTCTTGTGCGTTTGACGCTGGAAAACCTTGTTATATTTTTTCCGGTAGCCAGAAGGAATTGTAACAAGATAAATAGGTGAACGAAGATGTGTTTGCCCACCGCGTCATACACCGGGCAAAATAGAATTGGGATCGGCAGCTTCGAGTAGCATAAAGGTACAAATCTTCGAATACGGGTAATCAAACGTGTATGGCTCCTTTCTCATTTCTAGACCGTCACCGTACCCTCAATGTACAGGTATACATAACCACAATTCCAACACAGCTTCCAAACTACCATCAATATACAGGTATTCATAACCACGATTCCAACACAGCTTCCAAAAGGGATCGAACACTGTGCTGTGGAATATCTAATATTTTTTAACTCTATTTTATTAACTCTAATATTTTTTCTAATTAATTAATTTAATTAATTATTAATTAATCTATCTTGTTCAAGCAAGTTCAACATACAAGCAATAAATTCATAAACAATGCAGCCATGCATTTGTCCACAATATGGGATTGTTTTTAATTAACAGCGATTTTTTTGTTTTAAAAATAATATTGACATTCACTATAATTATGTACAACACGTATGTACTTTTAATAAATAAATAGCACTCGATTTTTTAATTTAATTTACAATGTTTAATAACACTCAAAATATTTAATTTTTTAATTTGTATTTTGTTTACATTGTTATTGCCATGTTTACCTTGTTATTACAGAAAACTGTCATGGCGTCAAGTCGCGCTTCGAATCGCGATTTTTCGCTGAAAATACACGTATAGCGACTTTTCACAATTTTTTTTATATGGAGTTTCGCAAAATTTTTCTGAATCGCGTTCGCAAACGCGACAATTGCTAAGCGTTTAGAGCCGGGGTTACACTATAATTGTAGAGCGGAGCTACAGCTCCGCCTACGTAAAAACCATGAAAAAAACCCAAAAAAAACGAAAACAGAACGAGAGGTCGCGATACGTTTTTGCATACGGGCGCGCGAGAGGCACATAGGGTTTTCCGATTCGAGCAGTGGCTTCAACTCAAGTAGTTTAAAAGCCCATATTTTGCTACCCGGGAGGCCACTGAATAGGATCAAGATTCGGGACAATTACCCTTTGCCATTGATTGAAACGTGCCTCGAACAATTAGGAAACTAACGCTATTTTACTCTTCTCGTTTTAAAGAGTGGCTTGCATCAGGTCAAAATGGACGAATACTCTATAAAATATATTGCATTTGTCACGCCTGATGGGCAGTATGAGTATTTACGGATGCCATTAGGGTTAAAAACTGCTCCTGCAGAATTTCAAAATTTCATTAACAACATCCTTCCCTACGCTAATAAATAATAATAATAATTAACATCATCCTAAGAGATTTTATCGAGAAAGGAGTCCTTGTTGTCTACATAGATGATATTATAATAGCTTCAAAAGAGTTCCAAGATCACCTCAGCATATTAACTATGCTTGTTTTGCAGTTTTGCAGACCTTAAAAAGGAACGGTTTACAACTACGGTTGGATAAGTGCAAGTTCGGGTTCAGTGAATTAGATTATTTAGGCTATCGAGCAAACGTGTCTGGTATACGTCCAAATGAACAACATCTAACGGCTATAGCAAACTACCCACAACCACAAAATAGAAAACAAGTGCAGCAATGTTTATGTTTATTTTCAATTTTTAGTAGATTCGTGCCTTCTTTTTCAGTTATAGCCAAGCCATTGACTAATCTATTGAAAGATAACTTATTGTTTCATTTTGATGAGAAATACGTTACTTCATTTGAAATTTTAAAGAGAAAATTGATTGAGGCCCCTGTACTATCTGTGTATGATTCGACAAACGAAACTGAAGTGCATTGTGATGCCTATTCAACAGGTTTTGGATCAGTGTTGCTACAAAAACAAAATGATGGTAAACTACATCCAGTCGCTTACTTTTCGAAGACAGCTTCGGTTGACGAGGCCAAGCTACATAGTTATGAACATAGTTATTAATTAGAGACCTTATAAATAATTTACGCCTTAAAACGTTTTCATACGTATGTCCATGGTATACCCATTAAAATTAAAACTGATTGCCCGCGCGCATTCGACAAGGGCGCCAGCAGCCTGCTGGTGAGAGAGAGCGTTCGTCGAAAAATGAACCGCGCGATCCGTAAGACCGCGGCTGTCCATGTGTCGATAAGAACTGCTCAAAACCATCATGACGAAGGACCTAGGTTGCAAGCGGTACAAGAAACGCAAGGTTCACGAAGTAACTGAGACTACAGCTAACAAGAGGCTGGACTTAGCCAAACTGATACTTTCACGTAGTGCAATTACCAAATGCTGTGCCATCCTGTTCATCGGCAATGCTACCACCTTTGACAACAGCAACAACTACTACAACAACATCAAACGACCAAAATCTTATTACTACTGCCGCAGCCGATACAGTGGTCGCTGCTGAAACAGTCAACCAACAGCAAGCACCACCATCAGCAATGGTGCCACCTGTATTGGAATTACCATCGGCTGAAATGGCAAATGAAAGAAAGGCACGGCTTGCAAGGGAACGAGCTGCACGGTACAGAGCCAACAAACGCTTTGCTCCGACAATGGGGGTAACTTCCGGAACAGACCGTCCTTCTACCTCAAACCAAAATATGGCGGTAGATGTTGCACCAGCTCAATCAAGCGAGGAATCGGTCCGGATGGAGATTGCTGCACAATATGGCACTCCATTGGAAGAAACGCCAGCTGAACGAAAGGTAAGACTTGGCAGAAACCGGACTGCCCTGAGTCGGGCATTGAAGCGACCGGCAGTTAGTGCAATTACTGCGCCACCCTCTTCTTCGGCAATGTTACCAACAATGACAACAACATCAGCAACAACAATTATTACGACAACAACAACAATAACAACAACAACAACAATAAAAACAGAAACAGCAACAACACCGGCAACAACTGTCCACTCAGCAACGGTCACTACAACTGCTGTACCGTTGCTGCAACAGCAGCAACAAGCATACGTGCATCAGCTGCGCGAAGAGGAAGCAGCTCGCCAGCGTGCATATATTGCCTTGCAACGTATGACCCATATGGTAAGAGTGGGACATGGCAACCATGAACAGTACAATCATCCCGAGGTTCACACCTCGTTCTGCCAGCACGGGAACCATGCATCCACTGTTCCGCGTTAAAGTGGCCCGGTGAACCACCGACTGTGTGCTGCAACAATGGGCAGGTAGTGCTTAAACCATATGCTGATCCGCCGGCCGAATTGCCAAATTTGTTTGATGTGCCAGCGTTCATGCAGAACATCAGACAGTACAACAATGCATTCGCTTTTACTTCGACCGGTGCATCTATTCGTGGCAATGACAATCTATTCGTGCGCCAGGATGAGCGTGTCGCTCAAGGTGGCATCTACAACTACCGCATACAGGGTGCGCTTTGCCATCGCATTGGCTCATTTGCAGCACTTCTGGGACGTTCACCCAGCTTTGCCCAGCTTTATTTTTACGATCCCAGCTCGGAGGACCAGTACGCGTCGATGTTGAACCAACGCACCACTATGTTCGGAGGTGAGCTGGATCGTAACATCCTCTCGTTCGTGCAACGCGTGCTTACCACCCACAACCCACTGGCAGCATTGTTTAGCTATGCATACGAACGTATGTCCGTTCGAGACGATCTGCGAATTCGTCTTCACACGCGAGTTTCCCTAATCGATCAGCGGCGCTACAATGCACCAACTGCAGAAGAGGTGGGAGCCGTATTCATCTGCAACGAAACTGGAGCTGACAGGGAACAAACGCGTTACTTGGTGCTACAATCACGTGCCGGTTACCAACTGCAGCAAGTATATGAGCATAACCAATACTTTATGGCATGTCAGTTACCACTTTTGTTTCCACGGGGTGAATTGAGTTGGACCTACGGAATACCGAAGGTACGTCCGCAAAGACCGACAGCCCGTGGTCGGCAACAATCAACAACGGCCGCTACAACTGATGATGGTGCAGCAACACGCACAGGAGAGGAGAATCCACATGGAGAGTCGGAACGAAATGTGGAGCATACTGCATCATCAGCGCATCAAATTTCACCCCGGGAATATGCCGCTTATCGCATCGCTTGGCGGGAAAGCAGCACCAATGCGCTGCTACATCGTGGTGGACGATTGTTCCAGTAATATTGTGTGGAATTTTATTCCATCATGGAGCTGCAGCGTTTGCGGTATGTGCGGGATAACCAGGCACAAATGCGCACAGAGGCATACGCAGGCTTGATCGATCTTGCTGGCGCAAACAGATTGATTGCTGAACTACAACGCAACGTGCCGAACATGCCGATCGAAGGTCCGGTGCCGATACCAGCCGACGGTCGGCCGAACGATACAACGCTCGCGCGCACCGGTACGCGTGTAATACTGGGTCCAAATTTTGTCGGTGGAACCCGTTACATGCAGGCCCAATACCACGATGCGATGAGCATTGTCCGCACGTTTGGTAAACCGGACCTCTTTCTGACCGTGACGTGCAATCCGAAATGGCCGGAAATTACCGAGAACCTGCTGACCCCAAGGCAACGTGGCCCTGATCGACCCAATTTGGCAGTACGTGTTTTCCGTTTGAAGCTGAAAGCCATACTTCAGGATCTGACGATGGGAGCTCTTGGCGTTGAGGTAACGCGCATACACGTCATTGAATTTCAAAAACGTGGCCTACCTCATGCCCACATCCTCATGATACTGGCAGAAGCAGACAAACCCCAAACGCCGGACAGCTACGATCGGTTTGTATCGGTTTGTACAACCCGTGGTTAAGCCACAAGTACAATTGCCACATTAACGTCGAAGTATGCACAACGATCAGCAGTGTAAAGTATCTGTACAAGTACGTGTACAAGGGTCAGGATCGGCTGAGCGTATCTCTCACTGGTGGCAATGATGAGATACAGCAGTTCATCGACGCACGTTAGCTATCACCGACAGACAGCTGCTGGCGTATCATGCGTTTCGAGCTGCAGGCGAAAACGCACACCGTCGTGACGCTGCCCACCCACCTGGAGAACCAGCAGTACGTGTTTTACCGAGCGAACGAAAACCTTTCGTGCGCGTTAAACCGGTGAAAACGTACAATGCTGACTCAGTTTTTCTTGCTTGCGGCTAACGACGATTTCGCCAAAACGCTCCTTTATCACGACGTACCCATGTACTATCGGTACGGTGAACCGACAGCGCGTCAGCGACAACCGTGGCACGAACTTGGCACCAAGCAGTGGATACGTCGCATCCGTACCTCGCACAAAACGGTAGTTGGACGCATGGTGTCCTGCGGAATGCAGCTCTTGGAGCGCTACTGTTTGCGATTGCTACTGTGCTACCGCAAAGAACCAACATCGTTCGAGAATTTGCGCACTGTTGACGGCACAGTGTATGCAACGTTCCAGCAAGCTGTCATCAGAGAAGGACTGTTGCTAGATGATTCCGAGTGGGAACGGGCTCTACAGGAAGCGGCCACATTCCAAATGTCCTCCCAATTTCGCCATTTCTTTGGGCTTATTCTCTCAGAGATGCCGCAAGAACCGCGCAAGCTGTGGGATAAGTACGCAGAGCTATTGTGTGAAGACTTTCACTTCCACAATCGCGACCGGTATACATCAAAATAGTCCGACCTGAATACGCTGCTGATTGACGTCGAACGTTTTCGTGCGCTGCGCGAAATCGATCGGTTTTTGCGAGGTACCATTCCGGCAAAGGATTTAACCACCTTTCCCGATATGCCACAGCTGCAGGATTATAAACACGTTGCAGAGCACCTCAGGAACGATGCGAATGAGGTGAACGAGTTCATCACGACCGAACGGGCTTACGCAGTGAACGATCTGGACGAAACTTTGGCCACCCTACACCTACTCAACGACGAGCAGCGTACAGTGTACGACAAAATTACGGCGGCCATTGATCGAGTTCGGATAGCGACGAGCACTACGGATACGGATACAACGGATGTGAACACCAACTCTGGAACCGGAACCTATGATGCTGAAGACAATCGCTTTTTCTTCCTGGACGGTCCTGGCGGAACGGGCAAATCTTTCGTGCTGAAAAAAATCCTCGCATACACGCGACGCCAATAATAAATTGCGCTTGCCTCTGCGGCGAGTGGAATAGCAGCGCTGTTGCTTAGTGGAGGAAGAACGGTCCACTCAACGTTTAAGCTTCCGCGCGACTTAAATCGTCACTCCACTTGCAACATCCCAGTACAGTCGAAGCGCGCTGAACTCATCCGCCAGGCAACGCTAATCGTGTGGGACGAAGCATCCGTGAGCAGCCGGTACGCGTTGGAAGCAGTCGATCGTACCATTCGGGACATAACGGGCGTGCAGCGACCATTTGGCGGCAAGGTGGTACTGCTGTCCAGTGACTTCCGTCAAATTTTGCCCATCGTACCAAAGGGTAATGATGCACAAATTATCAACGAGTGCATCAAACGGAGCACACTATGGTCCTTATGTACGACGCTACGGCTGTGCGTTAACATGCGGGTACGCACGGCTTCAAACGTGTATGGCTTCTTTCTCATTTCATGACCGTCACCGTACCCTCAATATACAGGTATTCATAACTACAATTCCAACACAGCTTCCAAACTACCATCAATATACATGTATTCATAACCACGATTCCAACACAACTTCCAAAAGGGATCGAACACTGTGCTGTGGACTATCTAATATTTTTTAACTCTATTTTTTTAACTCTAATATTTTTTCTAATTAATTAAGTTAATTAATTATTAATTAATTTATCTTGTTCAAGCAAGTTCAACATACAAGCAATAAATTCATAAACAATGCAGCCATGCATTTGTCCACAATATGGGATTGTTTTTAATTAACAGCGATTTTTTTGTTTTAAAAATAATATTGACATTCACTATAATTATGTACAACACGTATGTACTTTTAATAAATAAATAGCACTCGATTTTTTAATTTAATTTACAATGTTTAATAACACTCAAAATATTTAATTTTTTAATTTGTATTTTGTTTACCTTGTTATTGCCATGTTTACCTTGTTATTACAGAAAACTGTCATGGCGTCAAGTCGCGCTTCGAATCGCGATTTTTCGCTGAACATACACGTATAGCGACTTTTCACAATTTTTTTTATATGGAGTTTCGCAAAATTTTTCTGAATCGCGTTCGCAAACGCGACAATTGCTAAGCATTTAGAGCCGGGGTTACACTATAATTGTAGAGCGGAGCTACAGCTCCGCCTATGTAAAAACCATGAAAAAACCCAAAAAAACGAAAACAGAACGAGAGGTCGCGATACGTTTTTGAATACGGGCGCGCGAGAGGCACATAGGGTTTTCCGATTCGAGCAGTGGCTTCAACTCAAGTAGTTTAAAAGCCCATATTTTGCTACCCGGGAGGCCACTGAATAGGATCAAGATTCGGGACAATTACCCTTTGCCATTGATTGAAACGTGCCTCGAACACTTAGGAAACTAACGCTATTTTACTCTTCTCGTTTTAAAGAGTGGCTTTCATCAGGTCAAAATGGACGAATACTCTATAAAATATATTGCATTTGTCACGCCTGATGGGCAGTATGAGTATTTACGGATGCCATTAGGGTTAAAAAATGCTCCTGCAGAATTTCAAAATTTCATTAACAACATCCTTCCCTACGCTAATAAATAATAATAATAATTAACATCATCCTAAGAGATTTTATCGAGAAAGGAGTCCTTGTTGTCTACATAGATGATATTATAATAGCTTCAAAAGAGTTCCAAGATCACCTCAGCATATTAACTATGCTTGTTTTGCAGTTTTGCAGACCTTAAAAAGGAACGGTTTACAACTACGGTTGGATAAGTGCAAGTTCGGGTTCAGTGAATTAGATTATTTAGGCTATCGAGCAAACGTGTCTGGTATACGTCCAAATGAACAACATCTAACGGCTATAGCAAACTACCCACAACCACAAAATAGAAAACAAGTGCAGCAATGTTTATGTTTATTTTCAATTTTTAGTAGATTCGTGCCTTCTTTTTCAGTTATAGCCAAGCCATTGACTAATCTATTGAAAGATAACTTATTGTTTCATTTTGATGAGAAATACGTTACTTCATTTGAAATTTTAAAGAGAAAATTGATTGAGGCCCCTGTACTATCTGTGTATGATTCGACAAACGAAACTGAAGTACATTGTGATGCCTATTCAACAGGTTTTGGATCAGTGTTGCTACAAAGACAAAGTGATGGTAAACTACATCCAGTCGCTTACTTTTCGAAGACAGCTTCGGTTGACGAGGCCAAGCTACATAGTTATGAACATAGTTATTAATTAGAGACCTTATAAATAATTTACGCCTTAAAACGTTTTCATACGTATGTCCATGGTATACCCATTAAAATTATAACTGATTGCCCGCGCGCATTCGACAAGGGCGCCAGCAGCCTGCTGGTGAGAGAGAGCGTTCGTCGAAAAATGAACCGCGCGATCCGTAAGACCGCGGCTGTCCATGTGTCGATAAGAACTGCTCAAAACCATCATGACGAAGGACCTAGGTTGCAAGCCGTACAAGAAACGCAAGGTTCACGAAGTAACGGAGACTACAGCTAACAAGAGGCTGGACTTAGCCAAACTGATACTTTCACGTAGTGCAATTACCAAATGCTGTGCCATCCTGTTCATCGGCAATGCTACCACCTTTGACAACAGCAACAACTACTACAACAACATCAAACGACCAAAATCTTATTACTACTGCCGCAGCCGATACAGTGGTCGCTGCTGAAACAGTCAACCAACAGCAAGCACCACCATCAGCAATGGTGCCACCTGTATTGGAATTACCATCGGCTGAAATGGCAAATGAAAGAAAGGCACGGCTTGCAAGGGAACGAGCTGCACGGTACAGAGCCAACAAACGCTTTGCTCCGACAATGGGGGTAACTTCCGGAACAGACCGTCCTTCTACCTCAAACCAAAATATGGCGGTAGATGTTGCACCAGCTCAATCAAGCGAGGAATCGGTCCGGATGGAGATTGCTGCACAATATGGCACTCCATTGGAAGAAACGCCAGCTGAACGAAAGGTAAGACTTGGCAGAAACCGGACTGCCCTGAGTCGGGCATTGAAGCGACCGGCAGTTAGTGCAATTACTGCGCCACCCTCTTCTTCGGCAATGTTACCACCAATGACAACAACATCAGCAACAACAATTATTACGACAACAACAACAATAACAACAACAACAACAATAAAAACAGAAACAGCAACAACACCGGCAACAACTGTCCACTCAGCAACGGTCACTACAACTGCTGTACCGTTGCTGCAACAGCAGCAACAAGCATACGTGCATCAGCTGCGCGAAGAGGAAGCAGCTCGCCAGCGTGCATATATTGCCTTGCAACGTATGACCCATATGGTAAGAGTGGGACATGGCAACCATGAACAGTACAATCATCCCGAGGTTCACACCTCGTTCTGCCAGCACGGGAACCATGCATCCACTGTTCCGCGTTAAAGTGGCCCGGTGAACCACCGACTGTGTGCTGCAACAATGGGCAGGTAGTGCTTAAACCATATGCTGATCCACCGGCCGAATTGCGAAATTTGTTTGATGTGCCAGCGTTCATGCAGAACATCAGAAAGTACAACAATGCATTCGCTTTTACTTCGACCGGTGCATCTATTCGTGGCAATGACAATCTATTCGTGCGCCAGGATGAGCGTGTCGCTCAAGGTGGCATCTACAACTACCGCATACAGGGTGCGCTTTGCCATCGCATTGGCTCATTTGCAGCACTTCCGGGACGTTCACCCAGCTTTGCCCAGCTTTATTTTTACGATCCCAGCTCGGAGGACCAGTACGCGTCGATGTTGAACCAACGCACCACTATGTTCGGAGGTGAGCTGGATCGTAACATCCTCTCGATCGTGCAACGCGTGCTTACCACCCACAACCCACTGGCAGCATTGTTTAGCTATGCATACGAACGTATGTCCGTTCGAGACGATCTGCGAATTCGTCTTCACACGCGAGTTTCTCTAATCGATCAGCGGCGCTACAATGCACCAACTGCAGAAGAGGTGGGAGCCGTATTCATCTGCAACGAAACTGGAGCTGACAGGGAACAAACGCGTTACTTGGTGCTACAATCACGTGCCGGTTACCAACTGCAGCAAGTATATGAGCATAACCAATACTTTATGGCATGTCAGTTACCACTTTTGTTTCCACGGGGTGAATTGAGTTGGACCTACGGAATACCGAAGGTACGTCCGCAAAGACCGACAGCCCGTGGACGACAACAATCAACAACGGCCGCTACAACTGATGATGGTGCAGCAACACGCACAGGAGAGGAGAATCCACATGGAGAGTCGGAACGAAATGTGGAGCATACTGCATCATCAGCGCATCAAATTTCACCCCGGGAATATGCCGCTTATCGCATCGCTTGGCGGGAAAGCAGCACCAATGCGCTGCTACATCGTGGTGGACGATTGTTCCAGCAATATTGTGTGGAATTTTATTCCATCATGAAGCTGCAGGGTTTGCGGTATGTGCGGGATAACCAGGCACAAATGCGCACAGAGGCATACGCAGGCTTGATCGATCTTGCTGGCGCAAACAGATTGATTGCTGAACTACAACGCAACGTGCCGAACATGCCGATCGAAGGTCCGGTGCCGATACCAGCCGACGGTCGGCCGAACGATACAACGCTCGCGCGCACCGGTACGCGTGTAATACTGGGTCCAAATTTTGTCGGTGGAACCCGTTACATGCAGGCCCAGTACCACGATGCGATGAGCATTGTCCGCACGTTTGGTAAACCGGACCACTTTCTGACCGTGACGTGCAATCCGAAATGGCCGGAAATTACCGAGAACCTGCTGACCCCAAGGCAACGTGCCCCTGATCGACCCAATTTGGCAGTACGTGTTTTCCGTTTGAAGCTGAAAGCCATACTTCAGGATCTGACGATGGGAGCTCTTGGCGTTGAGGTAGCGCGCATACACGTCATTGAATTTCAAAAACGTGGCCTACCTCATGCCCACATCCTCATGATACTGGCAGAAGCAGACAAACCCCAAACGCCGGACAGCTACGATCGGTTTGTATCGGTTTGTACAACCCGTGGTTAAGCCACAAGTACAATTGCCACATTAACGTCGAAGTATGCACAACGATCAGCAGTGTAAAGTATCTGTACAAGTACGTGTACAAGGGTCAGGATCGGCTGAGCGTATCTCTCACTGGTGGCAATGATGAGATACAGCAGTTCATCGACGCACGTTAGCTATCACCGACAGACAGCTGCTGGCGTATCATGCGTTTCGAGCTGCAGGCGAAAACGCACACCGTCGTGACGCTGCCCATCCACCTGGAGAACCAGCAGTACGTGTTTTACCGAGCGAACGAAAACCTTTCGTGCGCGTTAAACCGGTGAAAACGTACAATGCTGACTCAGTTTTTCTTGCTTGCGGCTAACGACGATTTCGCCAAAACGCTCCTTTATCACGACGTACCCATGTACTATCGGTACGGTGAACCGACAGCGCGTCAGCGACAACCGTGGCACGAACTTGGCACCAAGCAGTGGATACGTCGCATCCGTACCTCGCACAAAACGGTAGTTGGACGCATGGTGTCCTGCGGAATGCAGCTCTTGGAGCGCTACTGTTTGCGATTGCTACTGTGCTACCGCAAAGAACCAACATCGTTCGAGAATTTGCGCACTGTTGACGGCACAGTGTATGCAACGTTCCAGCAAGCTGTCATCAGAGAAGGACTGTTGCTAGATGATTCCGAGTGGGAACGGGCTCTACAGGAAGCGGCCACATTCCAAATGTCCTCCCAATTTCGCCATTTCTTTGGGCTTATTCTCTCAGAGATGCCGCAAGAACCGCGCAAGCTGTGGGATAAGTACGCAGAGCTATTGTGTGAAGACTTTCACTTCCACAATCGCGACCGGTATACATCAAAATAGTCCGACCTGAATACGCTGCTGATTGACGTCGAACGTTTTCGTGCGCTGCGCGAAATCGATCGGTTTTTGCGAGGTACCATTCCGGCAAAGGATTTAACCACCTTTCCCGATATGCCACAGCTGCAGGATTATAAACACGTTGCAGAGCACCTCAGGAACGATGCGAATGAGGTGAACGAGTTCATCACGACCGAACGGGCTTACGCAGTGAACGATCTGGACGAAACTTTGGCCACCCTACACCTACTCAACGACGAGCAGCGTACAGTGTACGACAAAATTACGGCGGCCATTGATCGAGTTCGGATAGCGACGAGCACTACGGATACGGATACAACGGATGTGAACACCAACTCTGGAACCGGAACCTATGATGCTGAAGACAATCGCTTTTTCTTCCTGGACGGTCCTGGCGGTACGGGCAAATCTTTCGTGCTGGAAAAAATCCTCGCATACACACGACGCCAGTCAAAGATTGCGCTTGCCACTGCGGCGAGTGGAATAGCAGCGCTGTTGCTTAGTGGAGGAAGAACGGTCCACTCAACGTTTAAGCTTCCGCGCGACTTAAATCGTCACTCCACTTGCAACATCCCAGTACAGTCGAAGCGCGCTGAACTCATCCGCCAGGCAACGCTAATCGTGTGGGACGAAGCATCCATGAGCAGCCGGTACGCGTTGGAAGCAGTCGATCGTACCATTCGGGACATAACGGGCGTGCAGCGACCATTTGGCGGCAAGGTGGTACTGCTGTCCGGTGACTTCCGTCAAATTTTGCCCATCGTACCAAAGGGTAATGATGCACCAATTATCAACGAGTGCATCAAACGGAGCACACTATGGTCCTAATGTACGACGCTACGGCTGTGCGTTAACATGCGGGTACGCACGGTTTCAAACGTGTATGGCTTCTTTCTCTTTTTTTCTTTCTATTTTTTTAACTCTAATATTTTTTCTAATTAATTAAGTTAATTAATTATTAATTAATTTATCTTGTTCAAGCAAATTCAACATACAAGCAATAAATTCATAAACAATGCAGCCATGCATTTGTCCACAATATGGGATTGTTTTTAATTAACAGCGACTTTTTAATTAACAGCGAGCTACAGCTCCGCCTACGTAAAAACCATGAAAAAACCCAAAAAAACGAAAACAGAACGAGAGGTCGCGATACGTTTTTGAATACGGGCGCGCGAGAGGCACATAGGGTTTTCCGATTCGAGCAGTGGCTTCAACTCAAGTAGTTTAAAAGCCCATATTTTGCTACCCGGGAGGCCACTGAATAGGATCAAGATTCGGGACAATTACCCTTTGCCATTGATTGAAACGTGCCTCGAACAATTAGGAAACTAACGCTATTTTACTCTTCTCGTTTTAAAGAGTGGCTTTCATCAGGTCAAAATGGACGAATACTCTATAAAATATATTGCATTTGTCACGCCTGATGGGCAGTATGAGTATTTACGGATGCCATTAGGGTTAAAAACTGCTCCTGCAGAATTTCAAAATTTCATTAACTACATCCTTCCCTACGCTAATAAATAATAATAATAATTAACATCATCCTAAGAGATTTTATCGAGAAAGGAGTCCTTGTTGTCTACATAGATGATATTATAATAGCTTCAAAAGAGTTTCAAGATCTCCTCAGCATATTAACTATGCTTGTTTTGCAGTTTTGCAGACCTTAAAAAGGAACGGTTTACAACTACGGTTGGATAAGTGCAAGTTCGGGTTCAGTGAATTAGATTATTTAGGCTATCGAGCAAACGTGTCTGGTATACGTCCAAATGAACAACATCTAACGGCTATAGCAAACTACCCACAACCACAAAATAGAAAACAAGTGCAGCAATGTTTATGTTTATTTTCAATTTTTAGTAGATTCGTGCCTTCTTTTTCAGTTATAGCCAAGCCATTGACTAATCTATTGAAAGATAACTTATTGATTCATTTTGATGAGAAATACGTTACTTCATTTGAAATTTTAAAGAGAAAATTGATTGAGGCCCCTGTACTATCTGTGTATGATTCGACAAACGAAACTGAAGTACATTGTGATGCCTATTCAACAGGTTTTGGATCAGTGTTGCTACAAAGACAAAGTGATGGTAAACTACATCCAGTCGCTTACTTTTCGAAGACAGCTTCGGTTGACGAGGCCAAGCTACATAGTTATGAACATAGTTATTAATTAGAGACCTTATAAATAATTTACGCCTTAAAACGTTTTCATACGTATGTCCATGGTATACCCATTAAAATTATAACTGATTGCCCGCGCGCATTCGGCAAGGGCGCCAGCAGACTGCTGGTGAGAGAGAGCGTTCGTCGAAAAATGAACCGCGCGATCCGTAAGACCGCGGCTGTCCATGTGTCGATAAGAACTGCTCAAAACCATCATGACGAAGGACCTAGGATGCAAGCCGTACAAGAAACGCAAGGTTCACGAAGTAACGGAGACTACAGCTAACAAGAGGCTGGACTTAGCCAAACTGATACTTTCACGTAGTGCAATTACCAAATGCTGTGCCATCCTGTTCATCGGCAATGCTACCACCTTTGACAACAGCAACAACTACTACAACAACATCAAACGACCAAAATCTTATTACTACTGCCGCAGCCGATACAGTGGTCGCTGCTGAAACAGTCAACCAACAGCAAGCACCACCATCAGCAATGGTGCCACCTGTATTGGAATTACCATCGGCTGAAATGGCAAATGAAAGAAAGGCACGGCTTGCAAGGGAACGAGCTGCACGGTACAGAGCCAACAAACGCTTTGCTCCGACAATGGGGGTAACTTCCGGAACAGACCGTCCTTCTACCTCAAACCAGAATATGGCGGTAGATGTTGCACCAGCTCAATCAAGCGAGGAATCGGTCCGGATGGAGATTGCTGCACAATATGGCACTCCATTGGAAGAAACGCCAGCTGAACGAAAGGTAAGACTTGGCAGAAACCGGACTGCCCTGAGTCGGGCATTGAAGCGACCGGCAGTTAGTGCAATTACTGCGCCACCCTCTTCTTCGGCAATGTTACCAACAATGACAACAACATCAGCAACAACAATTATTACGACAACAACAACAATAACAACAACAACAACAATAAAAACAGAAACAGCAACAACACCGGCAACAACTGTCCACTCAGCAACGGTCACTACAACTGCTGTACCGTTGCTGCAACAGCAGCAACAAGCATACGTGCATCAGCTGCGTGAAGAGGAAGCAGCTCGCCAGCGTGCATATATTGCCTTGCAACGTATGACCCATATGGTAAGAGTGGGACATGGCAACCATGAACAGTACAATCATCCCGAGGTTCACACCTCGTTCTGCCAGCACGGGAACCATGCATCCACTGTTCCGCGTTAAAGTGGCCCGGTGAACCACCGACTGTGTGCTGCAACAATGGGCAGGTAGTGCTTAAACCATATGCTGATCCACCGGCCGAATTGCGAAATTTGTTTGATGTGCCAGCGTTCATGCAGAACATCAGAAAGTACAACAATGCATTCGCTTTTACTTCGACCGGTGCATCTATTCGTGGCAATGACAATCTATTCGTGCGCCAGGATGAGCGTGTCGCTCAAGGTGGCATCTACAACTACCGCATACAGGGTGCGCTTTGCCATCGCATTGGCTCATTTGCAGCACTTCCGGGACGTTCACCCTGCTTTGCCCAGCTTTATTTTTACGATCCCAGCTCGGAGGACCAGTACGCGTCGATGTTGAACCAACGCACCACTATGTTCGGAGGTGAGCTGGATCGTAACATCCTCTCGATCGTGCAACGCGTGCTTACCACCCACAACCCACTGGCAGCATTGTTTAG
The DNA here is from genome assembly GCF_943734845.2 of Anopheles funestus. Classification (NCBI taxonomy): domain Eukaryota; kingdom Metazoa; phylum Arthropoda; class Insecta; order Diptera; family Culicidae; genus Anopheles; species Anopheles funestus. The sequence goes on along the minus strand of NC_064597.1, from coordinate 20,594,291 downwards.
CTATGCATACGAACGTATGTCCGTTCGAGACGATCTGCGAATTCGTCTTCACACGCGAGTTTCTCTAATCGATCAGCGGCGCTACAATGCACCAACTGCAGAAGAGGTGGGAGCCGTATTCATCTGCAACGAAACTGGAGCTGACAGGGAACAAACGCGTTACTTGGTGCTACAATCACGTGCCGGTTACCAACTGCAGCAAGTATATGAGCATAACCAATACTTTATGGCATGTCAGTTACCACTTTTGTTTCCACGGGCTGAATTGAGTTGGACCTACGGAATACCGAAGGTACGTCCGCAAAGACCGACAGCCCGAGGTCGGCAACAGTCAACAACGGCCGCTACAACTGATGATGGTGCAGGAGAGGAGAATCCACATGGAGAGTCGGAACGAAATGTGGAGCATACTGCATCATCAGCGCATCAAATTTCACCCCGGGAATATGCCGCTTATCGCATCGCTTGGCGGGAAAGCAGCACCAATGCGCTGCTACATCGTGGTGGACGATTGTTCCAGCAATATTGTGTGGAATTTTATTCCATCATGAAGCTGCAGCGTTTGCGGTATGTGCGGGATAACCAGGCACAAATGCGCACAGAGGCATACGCAGGCTTGATCGATCTTGCTGGCGCAAACAGATTGATTGCTGAACTACAACGCAACGTGCCGAACATGCCGATCGAAGGTCCGGTGCCGATACCAGCCGACGGTCGGCCGAACGATACAACGCTCGCGCGCACCGGTACGCGTGTAATACTGGGTCCAAATTTTGTCGGTGGAACCCGTTACATGCAGGCCCAGTACCACGATGCGATGAGCATTGTCCGCACGTTTGGTAAACCGGACCTCTTTCTGACCGTGACGTGCAATCCGAAATGGCCGGAAATTACCGAGAACCTGCTGACCCCAAGGCAACGTGCCCCTGATCGACCCAATTTGGCAGTACGTGTTTTCCGTTTGAAGCTGAAAGCCATACTTCAGGATCTGACGATGGGAGCTCTTGGCGTTGAGGTAGCGCGCATACACGTCATTGAATTTCAAAAACGTGGCCTACCTCATGCCCACATCCTCATGATACTGGCAGAAGCAGACAAACCCCAAACGCCGGACAGCTACGATCGGTTTGTATCGGTTTGTACAACCCGTGGTTAAGCCACAAGTACAATTGCCACATTAACGTCGAAGTATGCACAACGATCAGCAGTGTAAAGTATCTGTACAAGTACGTGTACAAGGGTCAGGATCGGCTGAGCGTATCTCTCACTGGTGGCAATGATGAGATACAGCAGTTCATCGACGCACGTTAGCTATCACCGACAGACAGCTGCTGGCGTATCATGCGTTTCGAGCTGCAGGCGAAAACGCACACCGTCGTGACGCTGCCCATCCACCTGGAGAACCAGCAGTACGTGTTTTACCGAGCGAACGAAAACCTTTCGTGCGCGTTAAACCGGGGAAAACGTACAATGCTGACTCAGTTTTTCTTGCTTGCGGCTAACGACGATTTCGCCAAAACGCTCCTTTATCACGACGTACCCATGTACTATCGGTACGGTGAACCGACAGCGCGTCAGCGACAACCGTGGCACGAACTTGGCACCAAGCAGTGGATACGTCGCATCCGTACCTCGCACAAAACGGTAGTTGGACGCATGGTGTCCTGCGGAATGCAGCTCTTGGAGTGCTACTGTTTGCGATTGCTACTGTGCTACCGCAAAGAACCAACATCATTCGAGAATTTGCGCACTGTTGACGGCACAGTGTATGCAACGTTCCAGCAAGCTGTCATCAGAGAAGGACTGTTGCTAGATGATTCCGAGTGGGAACGGGCTCTACAGGAAGCGGCCACATTCCAAATGTCCTCCCAATTTCGCCATTTCTGTGGGCTTATTCTCTCAGAGATGCCGCAAGAACCGCGCAAGCTGTGGGATAAGTACGCAGAGCTATTGTGTGAAGACTTTCACTTCCACAATCGCGACCGGTATACATCAAAATAGTCCGACCTGAATACGCTGCTGATTGACGTCGAACGTTTTCGTGCGCTGCGCGAAATCGATCGGTTTTTGCGAGGTACCATTCCGGCAAAGGATTTAACCACCTTTCCCGATATGCCACAGCTGCAGGATTATAAACACGTTGCAGAGCACCTCAGGAACGATGCGAATGAGGTGAACGAGTTCATCACGACCGAACGGGCTTACGCAGTGAACGATCTGGACGAAACTTTGGCCACCCTACACCTACTCAACGACGAGCAGCGTACAGTGTACGACAAAATTACGGCGGCCATTGATCGAGTTCGGATATCGACGAGCACTACAACGGATACGGATGTGAACACCAACTCAACCGGAATCTATAATGCTGAAGACAATCGCTTTTTCTTCCTGGACGGTCCTGGCGGTACGGGCAAATCTTTCGTGCTGAAAAAAATCCTCGCATACACGCGACGCCAATAATAAATTGCGCTTGCCACTGCGGCGAGTGGAATAGCAGCGCTGTTGCTTAGTGGAGGAAGAACGGTCCACTCAACGTTTAAGCTTCCGCGCGACTTAAATCGTCACTCCACTTGCAACATCCCAGTACAGTCGAAGCGCGCTGAACTCATCCGCCAGGCAACGCTAATCGTGTGGGACGAAGCATCCGTGAGCAGCCGGTACGCGTTGGAAGCAGTCGATCGTACCATTCGGGACATAACGGGCGTGCAGCGACCATTTGGCGGCAAGGTGGTACTGCTGTCCAGTGACTTCCGTCAAATTTTGCCCATCGTACCAAAGGGTAATGATGCACAAATTATCAACGAGTGCATCAAACGGAGCACACTATGGTCCTTATGTACGACGCTACGGCTGTGCGTTAACATGCGGGTACGCACGGCTTCAAACGTGTATGGCTTCTTTCTCATTTCATGACCGTCACCGTACCCTCAATATACAGGTATTCATAACTACAATTCCAACACAGCTTCCAAACTACCATCAATATACATGTATTCATAACCACGATTCCAACACAACTTCCAAAAGGGATCGAACACTGTGCTGTGGACTATCTAATATTTTTTAACTCTAATATTTTTTCTAATTAATTAAGTTAATTAATTATTAATTAATTTATCTTGTTCAAGCAAGTTCAACATACAAGCAATAAATTCATAAACAATGCAGCCATGCATTTGTCCACAATATGGGATTGTTTTTAATTAACAGCGATTTTTTTGTTTTAAAAATAATATTGACATTCACTATAATTATGTACAACACGTATGTACTTTTAATAAATAAATAGCACTCGATTTTTTAATTTAATTTACAATGTTAATTTGTATTTTGTTTACCTTGTTATTGCCATGTTTACCTTGTTATTACAGAAAACTGTCATGGCGTCAAGTCGCGCTTCGAATCGCGATTTTTCGCTGAAAATACACGTATAGCGACTTTTCACAATTTTTTTTATATGGAGTTTCGCAAATTTTTTCTGAATCGCGTTCGCAAACGCGACAATTGCTAAGCGTTTAGAGCCGGGGTTACACTATAATTGTAGAGCGGAGCTACAGCTCCGCCTACGTAAAAACCATGAAAAAACCCAAAAAAAACGAAAACAGAACGAGAGGTCGCGATACGTTTTTAAATACGGGCGCGCGAGAGGCACATAGGGTTTTCCGATTCGAGCAGTGGCTTCAACTCAAGTAGTTTAAAAGCCCATATTTTGCTACCCGTGAGGCCACTGAATAGGATCAAGATTCGGGACAATTACCCTTTGCCATTGATAGAAACGTGCCTCGAACACTTAGGAAACTAACGCTATTTTACTCTTCTCGTTTTAAAGAGTGGCTTTCATCAGGTCAAAATGGACGAATACTCTATAAAATATATTGCATTTGTCACGCCTGATGGGCAGTATGAGTATTTACGGATGCCATTAGGGTTAAAAAATGCTCCTGCAGAATTTCAAAATTTCATTAACTACATCCTTCCCTACGCTAATAAATAATAATAATAATTAACATCATCCTAAGAGATTTTATCGAGAAAGGAGTCCTTGTTGTCTACATAGATGATATTATAATAGCTTCAAAAGAGTTCCAAGATCACCTCAGCATATTAACTATGCTTGTTTTGCAGTTTTGCAGACCTTAAAAAGGAACGGTTTACAACTACGGTTGTATAAGTGCAAGTTCGGGTTCAGTGAATTAGATTATTTAGGCTATCGAGCAAACGTGTCTGGTATACGTCCAAATGAACAACATCTAACGGCTATAGCAAACTACCCACAACCACAAAATAGAAAACAAGTGCAGCAATGTTTATGTTTATTTTCAATTTTTAGTAGATTCGTGCCTTCTTTTTCAGTTATAGCCAAGCCATTGACTAATCTATTGAAAGATAACTTATTGTTTCATTTTGATGAGAAATACGTTACTTCATTTGAAATTTTAAAGAGAAAATTGATTGAGGCCCCTGTACTATCTGTGTATGATTCGACAAACGAAACTGAAGTGCATTGTGATGCCTATTCAACAGGTTTTGGATCAGTGTTGCTACAAAGACAAAGTGATGGTAAACTACATCCAGTCGCTTACTTTTCGAAGACAGCTTCGGTTGACGAGGCCAAGCTACATAGTTATGAACATAGTTATTAATTAGATACCTTATAAATAATTTACGCCTTAAAACGTTTTCATACGTATGTCCATGGTATACCCATTAAAATTATAACTGATTGCCCGCGCGCATTCGGCAAGGGCGCCAGCAGACTGCTGGTGAGAGAGAGCGTTCGTCGAAAAATGAACCGCGCGATCCGTAAGACCGCGGCTGTCCATGTGTCGATAAGAACTGCTCAAAACCATCATGACGAAGGACCTAGGATGCAAGCCGTACAAGAAACGCAAGGTTCACGAAGTAACGGAGACTACAGCTAACAAGAGGCTGGACTTAGCCAAACTGATACTTTCACGTAGTGCAATTACCACATGCTGTGCCATCCTGTTCATCGGCAATGCTACCACCTTTGACAACAGCAACAACTACTACAACAACATCAAACGACCAAAATCTTATTACTACTGCCGCAGCCGATACAGTGGTCGCTGCTGAAACAGTCAACCAACAGCAAGCACCACCATCAGCAATGGTGCCACCTGTATTGGAATTACCATCGGTTGAAATGGCAAATGAAAGAAAGGCACGGCTTGCAAGGGAACGAGCTGCACGGTACAGAGCCAACAAACGCTTTGCTCCGACAATGGGGGTAACTTCCGGAACAGACCGTCCTTCTACCTCAAACCAAAATATGGCGGTAGATGTTGCACCAGCTCAATCAAGCGAGGAATCGGTCCGGATGGAGATTGCTGCACAATATGGCACTCCATTGGAAGAAACGCCAGCTGAACGAAAGGTAAGACTTGGCAGAAACCGGACTGCCCTGAGTCGGGCATTGAAGCGACCGGCAGTTAGTGCAATTACTGCGCCACCCTCTTCTTCGGCAATGTTACCACCAATGACAACAACATCAGCAACAACAATTATTACGACAACAACAACAATAACAACAACAACAACAATAAAAACAGAAACAGCAACAACATCAGAAACAGCAACAACACCGGCAACAACTGTCCACTCAGCAACGGTCACTACAACTGCTGTACCGTTGCTGCAACAGCAGCAACAAGCATACGTGCATCAGCTGCGCGAAGAGGAAGCAGCTCGCCAGCGTGCATATATTGCCTTGCAACGTATGACCCATATGGTAAGAGTGGGACATGGCAACCATGAACAGTACAATCATCCCGAGGTTCACACCTCGTTCTGCCAGCACGGGAACCATGCATCCACTGTTCCGCGTTAAAGTGGCCCGGTGAACCACCGACTGTGTGCTGCAACAATGGGCAGGTAGTGCTTAAACCATATGCTGATCCACCGGCCGAATTGCGAAATTTGTTTGATGTGCCAGCGTTCATGCAGAACATCAGAAAGTACAACAATGCATTCGCTTTTACTTCGACCGGTGCATCTATTCGTGGCAATGACAATCTATTCGTGCGCCAGGATGAGCGTGTCGCTCAAGGTGGCATCTACAACTACCGCATACAGGGTGCGCTTTGCCATCGCATTGGCTCATTTGCAGCACTTCTGGGACGTTCACCCAGCTTTGCCCAGCTTTATTTTTACGATCCCAGCTCGGAGGACCAGTACGCGTCGATGTTGAACCAACGCACCACTATGTTCGGAGGTGAGCTGGATCGTAACATCCTCTCGTTCGTGCAACGCGTGCTTACCACCCACAACCCACTGGCAGCATTGTTTAGCTATGCATACGAACGTATGTCCGTTCGAGACGATCTGCGAATTCGTCTTCACACGCGAGTTTCCCTAATCGATCAGCGGCGCTACAATGCACCAACTGCAGAAGAGGTGGGAGCCGTATTCATCTGCAACGAAACTGGAGCTGACAGGGAACAAACGCGTTACTTGGTGCTACAATCACGTGCCGGTTACCAACTGCAGCAAGTATATGAGCATAACCAATACTTTATGGCATGTCAGTTACCACTTTTGTTTCCACGGGGTGAATTGAGTTGGACCTACGGAATACCGAAGGTACGTCCGCAAAGACCGACAGCCCGTGGTCGGCAACAATCAACAACGGCCGCTACAACTGATGATGGTGCAGCAACACGCACAGGAGAGGAGAATCCACATGGAGAGTCGGAACGAAATGTGGAGCATACTGCATCATCAGCGCATCAAATTTCACCCCGGGAATATGCCGCTTATCGCATCGCTTGGCGGGAAAGCAGCACCAATGCGCTGCTACATCGTGGTGGACGATTGTTCCAGTAATATTGTGTGGAATTTTATTCCATCATGGAGCTGCAGCGTTTGCGGTATGTGCGGGATAACCAGGCACAAATGCGCACAGAGGCATACGCAGGCTTGATCGATCTTGCTGGCGCAAACAGCCCATCTGACAATTTCCGAAGATTTTATATTGACCTCTCGCTTTTTCATCATTCCATCTCGCTATTTTTGAGTGGTTTTTGCCGTTCGTGCCCTGTGGTGAGCGGTTTTGTCAATGTGTTGGTGTTGATCGTGCTGACCGAGCGACCCGAGTGTGATTTTCAAACAATTTACAAAGAAAAAAGGAAGAAGCAAACGCGGAACACGCACATGCACACAGTCCGCGTTGCCGGACTTCGTGATCCGAGAGAGTGCAATATGGACGCGTTGATTTGAGGAGGTTTAATATAGTGAATTATCAACGAACTGTGTCCTCAAAGGTATGTAAAAGTGTTGAAAAATATACAGCACATTTATTCGATGCTAATCATGTTCTTGTATTTCGATTTCAAGTGTTTCAGAAGACCATTCAAGGGTGGAATCAAACAGCATCGACAGCCGCAACATCATGCAACAGTGAACAGTGCAGGAAGGATGTTCATCTACAGCCAAGATTTCATCGTATACGTGTTTTGAAGTTTTTTTGTTCTTTTAAAGTGCTAATGTGATTAATTTACTAATTTATAGTAGTTAAAAATAATATAAAAGGTGAATTAACAACACTTGTTAATATTGTGAAAAATATTGTGAAATAAAAAAAAATATTTTAAGTGTAAATTTTTGTGTACGTGACTGTTGAAAGAAACGATGAGAGAAAGAAATGGCGCACGATCGGTTCGCTCAGGATAATCGGCGCACGCGATTGGCTCGCTTCGAATTCATCGGCGCATGCGATCGGGTTGCTTCGGATTCAACGACGCGCGGTCGGGTCGCTTCGGAAATATCGATCGAATAACTTCGCTAGTAGTTCAGCTGGTCGAACGATTAGTCGATCATTTTATGAGCTCCGTGAGTGTCTTTCTGCCAGATGGGAGATTGATTGCTGAACTACAACGCAACGTGCCGAACATGCCGATCGAAGGTCCGGTGCCGATACCAGCCGACGGTCGGCCGAACGATACAACGCTCGCGCGCACCGGTACGCGTGTTGTCGGTGGAACCCGTCGGTGGGTTGTCGGTTTTGTCGGTGGAACCCGTTACATGCAGGCCCAGTACCACGATGCGATGAGCATTGTCCGCACGTTTGGTAAACCGGACCTCTTTCTGACCGTGACGTGCAATCCGAAATGGCCGGAAATTACCGAGAACCTGCTGACCCCAAGGCAACGTGCCCCTGATCGACCCAATTTGGCAGTACGTGTTTTCCGTTTGAAGCTGAAAGCCATACTTCAGGATCTGACGATGGGAGCTCTTGGCGTTGAGGTAGCGCGCATACACGTCATTGAATTTCAAAAACGTGGCCTACCTCATGCCCACATCCTCATGATACTGGCAGAAGCAGACAAACCCCAAACGCCGGACAGCTACGATCGGTTTGTATCGGTTTGTACATCCCGTGGTTAAGCCACAAGTACAATTGCCACATTAACGTCGAAGTATGCACAACGATCAGCAGTGTAAAGTATCTGTACAAGTACGTGTACAAGGGTCAGGATCGGCTGAGCGTATCTCTCACTGGTGGCAATGATGAGATACAGCAGTTCATCGACGCACGTTAGCTATCACCGACAGACAGCTGCTGGCGTATCATGCGTTTCGAGCTGCAGGCGAAAACGCACACCGTCGTGACGCTGCCCATCCACCTGGAGAACCAGCAGTACGTGTTTTACCGAGCGAACGAAAACCTTTCGTGCGCGTTAAACCGGGGAAAACGTACAATGCTGACTCAGTTTTTCTTGCTTGCGGCTAACGACGATTTCGCCAAAACGCTCCTTTATCACGACGTACCCATGTACTATCGGTACGGTGAACCGACAGCGCGTCAGCGACAACCGTGGCACGAACTTGGCACCAAGCAGTGGATACGTCGCATCCGTACCTCGCACAAAACGGTAGTTGGACGCATGGTGTCCTGCGGAATGCAGCTCTTGGAGTGCTACTGTTTGCGATTGCTACTGTGCTACCGCAAAGAACCAACATCATTCGAGAATTTGCGCACTGTTGACGGCACAGTGTATGCAACGTTCCAGCAAGCTGTCATCAGAGAAGGACTGTTGCTAGATGATTCCGAGTGGGAACGGGCTCTACAGGAAGCGGCCACATTCCAAATGTCCTCCCAATTTCGCCATTTCTGTGGGCTTATTCTCTCAGAGATGCCGCAAGAACCGCGCAAGCTGTGGGATAAGTACGCAGAGCTATTGTGTGAAGACTTTCACTTCCACAATCGCGACCGGTATACATCAAAATAGTCCGACCTGAATACGCTGCTGATTGACGTCGAACGTTTTCGTGCGCTGCGCGAAATCGATCGGTTTTTGCGAGGTACCATTCCGGCAAAGGATTTAACCACCTTTCCCGATATGCCACAGCTGCAGGATTATAAACACGTTGCAGAGCACCTCAGGAACGATGCGAATGAGGTGAACGAGTTCATCACGACCGAACGGGCTTACGCAGTGAACGATCTGGACGAAACTTTGGCCACCCTACACCTACTCAACGACGAGCAGCGTACAGTGTACGACAAAATTACGGCGGCCATTGATCGAGTTCGGATATCGACGAGCACTACAACGGATACGGATGTGAACACCAACTCAACCGGAATCTATAATGCTGAAGACAATCGCTTTTTCTTCCTGGACGGTCCTGGCGGTACGGGCAAATCTTTCGTGCTGAAAAAAATCCTCGCATACACGCAACGCCAATAATAAATTGCGCTTGCCACTGCGGCGAGTGGAATAGCAGCGCTGTTGCTTAGTGGAGGAAGAACGGTCCACTCAACGTTTAAGCTTCCGCGCGACTTAAATCGTCACTCCACTTGCAACATCCCAGTACAGTCGAAGCGCGCTGAACTCATCCGCCAGGCAACGCTAATCGTGTGGGACGAAGCATCCGTGAGCAGCCGGTACGCGTTGGAAGCAGTCGATCGTACCATTCGGGACATAACGGGCGTGCAGCGACCATTTGGCGGCAAGGTGGTACTGCTGTCCAGTGACTTCCGTCAAATTTTGCCCATCGTACCAAAGGGTAATGATGCACAAATTATCAACGAGTGCATCAAACGGAGCACACTATGGTCCTTATGTACGACGCTACGGCTGTGCGTTAACATGCGGGTACGCACGGCTTCAAACGTGTATGGCTTCTTTCTCATTTCATGACCGTCACCGTACCCTCAATATACAGGTATTCATAACTACAATTCCAACACAGCTTCCAAACTACCATCAATATACATGTATTCATAACCACGATTCCAACACAACTTCCAAAAGGGATCGAACACTGTGCTGTGGACTATCTAATATTTTTTAACTCTAATATTTTTTCTAATTAATTAAGTTAATTAATTATTAATTAATTTATCTTGTTCAAGCAAGTTCAACATACAAGCAATAAATTCATAAACAATGCAGCCATGCATTTGTCCACAATATGGGATTGTTTTTAATTAACAGCGATTTTTTTGTTTTAAAAATAATATTGACATTCACTATAATTATGTACAACACGTATGTACTTTTAATAAATAAATAGCACTCGATTTTTTAATTTAATTTACAATGTTAATTTGTATTTTGTTTACCTTGTTATTGCCATGTTTACCTTGTTATTACAGAAAACTGTCATGGCGTCAAGTCGCGCTTCGAATCGCGATTTTTCGCTGAAAATACACGTATAGCGACTTTTCACAATTTTTTTTATATGGAGTTTCGCAAATTTTTTCTGAATCGCGTTCGCAAACGCGACAATTGCTAAGCGTTTAGAGCCGGGGTTACACTATAATTGTAGAGCGGAGCTACAGCTCCGCCTACGTAAAAACCATGAAAAAACCCAAAAAAAACGAAAACAGAACGAGAGGTCGCGATACGTTTTTAAATACGGGCGCGCGAGAGGCACATAGGGTTTTCCGATTCGAGCAGTGGCTTCAACTCAAGTAGTTTAAAAGCCCATATTTTGCTACCCGTGAGGCCACTGAATAGGATCAAGATTCGGGACAATTACCCTTTGCCATTGATAGAAACGTGCCTCGAACACTTAGGAAACTAACGCTATTTTACTCTTCTCGTTTTAAAGAGTGGCTTTCATCAGGTCAAAATGGACGAATACTCTATAAAATATATTGCATTTGTCACGCCTGATGGGCAGTATGAGTATTTACGGATGCCATTAGGGTTAAAAAATGCTCCTGCAGAATTTCAAAATTTCATTAACTACATCCTTCCCTACGCTAATAAATAATAATAATAATTAACATCATCCTAAGAGATTTTATCGAGAAAGGAGTCCTTGTTGTCTACATAGATGATATTATAATAGCTTCAAAAGAGTTCCAAGATCACCTCAGCATATTAACTATGCTTGTTTTGCAGTTTTGCAGACCTTAAAAAGGAACGGTTTACAACTACGGTTGTATAAGTGCAAGTTCGGGTTCAGTGAATTAGATTATTTAGGCTATCGAGCAAACGTGTCTGGTATACGTCCAAATGAACAACATCTAACGGCTATAGCAAACTACCCACAACCACAAAATAGAAAACAAGTGCAGCAATGTTTATGTTTATTTTCAATTTTTAGTAGATTCGTGCCTTCTTTTTCAGTTATAGCCAAGCCATTGACTAATCTATTGAAAGATAACTTATTGTTTCATTTTGATGAGAAATACGTTACTTCATTTGAAATTTTAAAGAGAAAATTGATTGAGGCCCCTGTACTATCTGTGTATGATTCGACAAACGAAACTGAAGTGCATTGTGATGCCTATTCAACAGGTTTTGGATCAGTGTTGCTACAAAGACAAAGTGATGGTAAACTACATCCAGTCGCTTACTTTTCGAAGACAGCTTCGGTTGACGAGGCCAAGCTACATAGTTATGAACATAGTTATTAATTAGATACCTTATAAATAATTTACGCCTTAAAACGTTTTCATACGTATGTCCATGGTATACCCATTAAAATTATAACTGATTGCCCGCGCGCATTCGGCAAGGGCGCCAGCAGACTGCTGGTGAGAGAGAGCGTTCGTCGAAAAATGAACCGCGCGATCCGTAAGACCGCGGCTGTCCATGTGTCGATAAGAACTGCTCAAAACCATCATGACGAAGGACCTAGGATGCAAGCCGTACAAGAAACGCAAGGTTCACGAAGTAACGGAGACTACAGCTAACAAGAGGCTGGACTTAGCCAAACTGATACTTTCACGTAGTGCAATTACCACATGCTGTGCCATCCTGTTCATCGGCAATGCTACCACCTTTGACAACAGCAACAACTACTACAACAACATCAAACGACCAAAATCTTATTACTACTGCCGCAGCCGATACAGTGGTCGCTGCTGAAACAGTCAACCAACAGCAAGCACCACCATCAGCAATGGTGCCACCTGTATTGGAATTACCATCGGTTGAAATGGCAAATGAAAGAAAGGCACGGCTTGCAAGGGAACGAGCTGCACGGTACAGAGCCAACAAACGCTTTGCTCCGACAATGGGGGTAACTTCCGGAACAGACCGTCCTTCTACCTCAAACCAAAATATGGCGGTAGATGTTGCACCAGCTCAATCAAGCGAGGAATCGGTCCGGATGGAGATTGCTGCACAATATGGCACTCCATTGGAAGAAACGCCAGCTGAACGAAAGGTAAGACTTGGCAGAAACCGGACTGCCCTGAGTCGGGCATTGAAGCGACCGGCAGTTAGTGCAATTACTGCGCCACCCTCTTCTTCGGCAATGTTACCACCAATGACAACAACATCAGCAACAACAATTATTACGACAACAACAACAATAACAACAACAACAACAATAAAAACAGAAACAGCAACAACATCAGAAACAGCAACAACACCGGCAACAACTGTCCACTCAGCAACGGTCACTACAACTGCTGTACCGTTGCTGCAACAGCAGCAACAAGCATACGTGCATCAGCTGCGCGAAGAGGAAGCAGCTCGCCAGCGTGCATATATTGCCTTGCAACGTATGACCCATATGGTAAGAGTGGGACATGGCAACCATGAACAGTACAATCATCCCGAGGTTCACACCTCGTTCTGCCAGCACGGGAACCATGCATCCACTGTTCCGCGTTAAAGTGGCCCGGTGAACCACCGACTGTGTGCTGCAACAATGGGCAGGTAGTGCTTAAACCATATGCTGATCCACCGGCCGAATTGCGAAATTTGTTTGATGTGCCAGCGTTCATGCAGAACATCAGAAAGTACAACAATGCATTCGCTTTTACTTCGACCGGTGCATCTATTCGTGGCAATGACAATCTATTCGTGCGCCAGGATGAGCGTGTCGCTCAAGGTGGCATCTACAACTACCGCATACAGGGTGCGCTTTGCCATCGCATTGGCTCATTTGCAGCACTTCTGGGACGTTCACCCAGCTTTGCCCAGCTTTATTTTTACGATCCCAGCTCGGAGGACCAGTACGCGTCGATGTTGAACCAACGCACCACTATGTTCGGAGGTGAGCTGGATCGTAACATCCTCTCGTTCGTGCAACGCGTGCTTACCACCCACAACCCACTGGCAGCATTGTTTAGCTATGCATACGAACGTATGTCCGTTCGAGACGATCTGCGAATTCGTCTTCACACGCGAGTTTCCCTAATCGATCAGCGGCGCTACAATGCACCAACTGCAGAAGAGGTGGGAGCCGTATTCATCTGCAACGAAACTGGAGCTGACAGGGAACAAACGCGTTACTTGGTGCTACAATCACGTGCCGGTTACCAACTGCAGCAAGTATATGAGCATAACCAATACTTTATGGCATGTCAGTTACCACTTTTGTTTCCACGGGGTGAATTGAGTTGGACCTACGGAATACCGAAGGTACGTCCGCAAAGACCGACAGCCCGTGGTCGGCAACAATCAACAACGGCCGCTACAACTGATGATGGTGCAGCAACACGCACAGGAGAGGAGAATCCACATGGAGAGTCGGAACGAAATGTGGAGCATACTGCATCATCAGCGCATCAAATTTCACCCCGGGAATATGCCGCTTATCGCATCGCTTGGCGGGAAAGCAGCACCAATGCGCTGCTACATCGTGGTGGACGATTGTTCCAGTAATATTGTGTGGAATTTTATTCCATCATGGAGCTGCAGCGTTTGCGGTATGTGCGGGATAACCAGGCACAAATGCGCACAGAGGCATACGCAGGCTTGATCGATCTTGCTGGCGCAAACAGCCCATCTGACAATTTCCGAAGATTTTATATTGACCTCTCGCTTTTTCATCATTCCATCTCGCTATTTTTGAGTGGTTTTTGCCGTTCGTGCCCTGTGGTGAGCGGTTTTGTCAATGTGTTGGTGTTGATCGTGCTGACCGAGCGACCCGAGTGTGATTTTCAAACAATTTACAAAGAAAAAAGGAAGAAGCAAACGCGGAACACGCACATGCACACAGTCCGCGTTGCCGGACTTCGTGATCCGAGAGAGTGCAATATGGACGCGTTGATTTGAGGAGGTTTAATATAGTGAATTATCAACGAACTGTGTCCTCAAAGGTATGTAAAAGTGTTGAAAAATATACAGCACATTTATTCGATGCTAATCATGTTCTTGTATTTCGATTTCAAGTGTTTCAGAAGACCATTCAAGGGTGGAATCAAACAGCATCGACAGCCGCAACATCATGCAACAGTGAACAGTGCAGGAAGGATGTTCATCTACAGCCAAGATTTCATCGTATACGTGTTTTGAAGTTTTTTTGTTCTTTTAAAGTGCTAATGTGATTAATTTACTAATTTATAGTAGTTAAAAATAATATAAAAGGTGAATTAACAACACTTGTTAATATTGTGAAAAATATTGTGAAATAAAAAAAAATATTTTAAGTGTAAATTTTTGTGTACGTGACTGTTGAAAGAAACGATGAGAGAAAGAAATGGCGCACGATCGGTTCGCTCAGGATAATCGGCGCACGCGATTGGCTCGCTTCGAATTCATCGGCGCATGCGATCGGGTTGCTTCGGATTCAACGACGCGCGGTCGGGTCGCTTCGGAAATATCGATCGAATGGCCCAACTCACACGGGACGCCCACGCCCTGCCCACGTCCACAAGTAACTTCGTAGAAAACCGAAACAAACCCTCTATGCTTACTGCACGCTTAAGCAAAACAACGCTTTACCGAGTGCTACCCCGAATGCAGCGTACGTGGTATTCTAATGCGGATCGCAGGTATAATTTCCAAATCCTCTTTCACTTCGCGAAGATCCCAGGTATAATTCCCGGATCCTCTTTCGCTTCGCGATTTGTGGACGCGTCCAGGACAGGACCCAATTTTTTTGAAATTTTATATGACTTCGGCTTTTTTGGACGTCTCATGAGCCGTCGTGTGTACGCAGCCAATAACTTCGCTAGTAGTTCAGCTGGTCGAACGATTAGTCGATCATTTTATGAGCTCCGTGAGTGTCTTTCTGCCAGATGGGAGATTGATTGCTGAACTACAACGCAACGTGCCGAACATGCCGATCGAAGGTCCGGTGCCGATACCAGCCGACGGTCGGCCGAACGATACAACGCTCGCGCGCACCGGTACGCGTGTTGTCGGTGGAACCCGTCGGTGGGTTGTCGGTTTTGTCGGTGGAACCCGTTACATGCAGGCCCAGTACCACGATGCGATGAGCATTGTCCGCACGTTTGGTAAACCGGACCTCTTTCTGACCGTGACGTGCAATCCGAAATGGCCGGAAATTACCGAGAACCTGCTGACCCCAAGGCAACGTGCCCCTGATCGACCCAATTTGGCAGTACGTGTTTTCCGTTTGAAGCTGAAAGCCATACTTCAGGATCTGACGATGGGAGCTCTTGGCGTTGAGGTAGCGCGCATACACGTCATTGAATTTCAAAAACGTGGCCTACCTCATGCCCACATCCTCATGATACTGGCAGAAGCAGACAAACCCCAAACGCCGGACAGCTACGATCGGTTTGTATCGGTTTGTACATCCCGTGGTTAAGCCACAAGTACAATTGCCACATTAACGTCGAAGTATGCACAACGATCAGCAGTGTAAAGTATCTGTACAAGTACGTGTACAAGGGTCAGGATCGGCTGAGCGTATCTCTCACTGGTGGCAATGATGAGATACAGCAGTTCATCGACGCACGTTAGCTATCACCGACAGACAGCTGCTGGCGTATCATGCGTTTCGAGCTGCAGGCGAAAACGCACACCGTCGTGACGCTGCCCATCCACCTGGAGAACCAGCAGTACGTGTTTTACCGAGCGAACGAAAACCTTTCGTGCGCGTTAAACCGGGGAAAACGTACAATGCTGACTCAGTTTTTCTTGCTTGCGGCTAACGACGATTTCGCCAAAACGCTCCTTTATCACGACGTACCCATGTACTATCGGTACGGTGAACCGACAGCGCGTCAGCGACAACCGTGGCACGAACTTGGCACCAAGCAGTGGATACGTCGCATCCGTACCTCGCACAAAACGGTAGTTGGACGCATGGTGTCCTGCGGAATGCAGCTCTTGGAGTGCTACTGTTTGCGATTGCTACTGTGCTACCGCAAAGAACCAACATCATTCGAGAATTTGCGCACTGTTGACGGCACAGTGTATGCAACGTTCCAGCAAGCTGTCATCAGAGAAGGACTGTTGCTAGATGATTCCGAGTGGGAACGGGCTCTACAGGAAGCGGCCACATTCCAAATGTCCTCCCAATTTCGCCATTTCTGTGGGCTTATTCTCTCAGAGATGCCGCAAGAACCGCGCAAGCTGTGGGATAAGTACGCAGAGCTATTGTGTGAAGACTTTCACTTCCACAATCGCGACCGGTATACATCAAAATAGTCCGACCTGAATACGCTGCTGATTGACGTCGAACGTTTTCGTGCGCTGCGCGAAATCGATCGGTTTTTGCGAGGTACCATTCCGGCAAAGGATTTAACCACCTTTCCCGATATGCCACAGCTGCAGGATTATAAACACGTTGCAGAGCACCTCAGGAACGATGCGAATGAGGTGAACGAGTTCATCACGACCGAACGGGCTTACGCAGTGAACGATCTGGACGAAACTTTGGCCACCCTACACCTACTCAACGACGAGCAGCGTACAGTGTACGACAAAATTACGGCGGCCATTGATCGAGTTCGGATATCGACGAGCACTACAACGGATACGGATGTGAACACCAACTCAACCGGAATCTATAATGCTGAAGACAATCGCTTTTTCTTCCTGGACGGTCCTGGCGGTACGGGCAAATCTTTCGTGCTGAAAAAAATCCTCGCATACACGCAACGCCAATAATAAATTGCGCTTGCCACTGCGGCGAGTGGAATAGCAGCGCTGTTGCTTAGTGGAGGAAGAACGGTCCACTCAACGTTTAAGCTTCCGCGCGACTTAAATCGTCACTCCACTTGCAACATCCCAGTACAGTCGAAGCGCGCTGAACTCATCCGCCAGGCAACGCTAATCGTGTGGGACGAAGCATCCGTGAGCAGCCGGTACGCGTTGGAAGCAGTCGATCGTACCATTCGGGACATAACGGGCGTGCAGCGACCATTTGGCGGCAAGGTGGTACTGCTGTCCAGTGACTTCCGTCAAATTTTGCCCATCGTACCAAAGGGTAATGATGCACAAATTATCAACGAGTGCATCAAACGGAGCACACTATGGTCCTTATGTACGACGCTACGGCTGTGCGTTAACATGCGGGTACGCACGGCTTCAAACGTGTATGGCTTCTTTCTCATTTCATGACCGTCACCGTACCCTCAATATACAGGTATTCATAACTACAATTCCAACACAGCTTCCAAACTACCATCAATATACATGTATTCATAACCACGATTCCAACACAACTTCCAAAAGGGATCGAACACTGTGCTGTGGACTATCTAATATTTTTTAACTCTAATATTTTTTCTAATTAATTAAGTTAATTAATTATTAATTAATTTATCTTGTTCAAGCAAGTTCAACATACAAGCAATAAATTCATAAACAATGCAGCCATGCATTTGTCCACAATATGGGATTGTTTTTAATTAACAGCGATTTTTTTGTTTTAAAAATAATATTGACATTCACTATAATTATGTACAACACGTATGTACTTTTAATAAATAAATAGCACTCGATTTTTTAATTTAATTTACAATGTTAATTTGTATTTTGTTTACCTTGTTATTGCCATGTTTACCTTGTTATTACAGAAAACTGTCATGGCGTCAAGTCGCGCTTCGAATCGCGATTTTTCGCTGAAAATACACGTATAGCGACTTTTCACAATTTTTTTTATATGGAGTTTCGCAAATTTTTTCTGAATCGCGTTCGCAAACGCGACAATTGCTAAGCGTTTAGAGCCGGGGTTACACTATAATTGTAGAGCGGAGCTACAGCTCCGCCTACGTAAAAACCATGAAAAAACCCAAAAAAAACGAAAACAGAACGAGAGGTCGCGATACGTTTTTAAATACGGGCG
This sequence comes from Anopheles funestus, assembly GCF_943734845.2. Lineage (NCBI taxonomy): Eukaryota > Metazoa > Arthropoda > Insecta > Diptera > Culicidae > Anopheles > Anopheles funestus. The sequence goes on along the minus strand of NC_064597.1, from coordinate 20,575,808 downwards.
CGCGAGAGGCACATAGGGTTTTCCGATTCGAGCAGTGGCTTCAACTCAAGTAGTTTAAAAGCCCATATTTTGCTACCCGTGAGGCCACTGAATAGGATCAAGATTCGGGACAATTACCCTTTGCCATTGATAGAAACGTGCCTCGAACACTTAGGAAACTAACGCTATTTTACTCTTCTCGTTTTAAAGAGTGGCTTTCATCAGGTCAAAATGGACGAATACTCTATAAAATATATTGCATTTGTCACGCCTGATGGGCAGTATGAGTATTTACGGATGCCATTAGGGTTAAAAAATGCTCCTGCAGAATTTCAAAATTTCATTAACTACATCCTTCCCTACGCTAATAAATAATAATAATAATTAACATCATCCTAAGAGATTTTATCGAGAAAGGAGTCCTTGTTGTCTACATAGATGATATTATAATAGCTTCAAAAGAGTTCCAAGATCACCTCAGCATATTAACTATGCTTGTTTTGCAGTTTTGCAGACCTTAAAAAGGAACGGTTTACAACTACGGTTGTATAAGTGCAAGTTCGGGTTCAGTGAATTAGATTATTTAGGCTATCGAGCAAACGTGTCTGGTATACGTCCAAATGAACAACATCTAACGGCTATAGCAAACTACCCACAACCACAAAATAGAAAACAAGTGCAGCAATGTTTATGTTTATTTTCAATTTTTAGTAGATTCGTGCCTTCTTTTTCAGTTATAGCCAAGCCATTGACTAATCTATTGAAAGATAACTTATTGTTTCATTTTGATGAGAAATACGTTACTTCATTTGAAATTTTAAAGAGAAAATTGATTGAGGCCCCTGTACTATCTGTGTATGATTCGACAAACGAAACTGAAGTGCATTGTGATGCCTATTCAACAGGTTTTGGATCAGTGTTGCTACAAAGACAAAGTGATGGTAAACTACATCCAGTCGCTTACTTTTCGAAGACAGCTTCGGTTGACGAGGCCAAGCTACATAGTTATGAACATAGTTATTAATTAGATACCTTATAAATAATTTACGCCTTAAAACGTTTTCATACGTATGTCCATGGTATACCCATTAAAATTATAACTGATTGCCCGCGCGCATTCGGCAAGGGCGCCAGCAGACTGCTGGTGAGAGAGAGCGTTCGTCGAAAAATGAACCGCGCGATCCGTAAGACCGCGGCTGTCCATGTGTCGATAAGAACTGCTCAAAACCATCATGACGAAGGACCTAGGATGCAAGCCGTACAAGAAACGCAAGGTTCACGAAGTAACGGAGACTACAGCTAACAAGAGGCTGGACTTAGCCAAACTGATACTTTCACGTAGTGCAATTACCACATGCTGTGCCATCCTGTTCATCGGCAATGCTACCACCTTTGACAACAGCAACAACTACTACAACAACATCAAACGACCAAAATCTTATTACTACTGCCGCAGCCGATACAGTGGTCGCTGCTGAAACAGTCAACCAACAGCAAGCACCACCATCAGCAATGGTGCCACCTGTATTGGAATTACCATCGGTTGAAATGGCAAATGAAAGAAAGGCACGGCTTGCAAGGGAACGAGCTGCACGGTACAGAGCCAACAAACGCTTTGCTCCGACAATGGGGGTAACTTCCGGAACAGACCGTCCTTCTACCTCAAACCAAAATATGGCGGTAGATGTTGCACCAGCTCAATCAAGCGAGGAATCGGTCCGGATGGAGATTGCTGCACAATATGGCACTCCATTGGAAGAAACGCCAGCTGAACGAAAGGTAAGACTTGGCAGAAACCGGACTGCCCTGAGTCGGGCATTGAAGCGACCGGCAGTTAGTGCAATTACTGCGCCACCCTCTTCTTCGGCAATGTTACCACCAATGACAACAACATCAGCAACAACAATTATTACGACAACAACAACAATAACAACAACAACAACAATAAAAACAGAAACAGCAACAACACCGGCAACAACTGTCCACTCAGCAACGGTCACTACAACTGCTGTACCGTTGCTGCAACAGCAGCAACAAGCATACGTGCATCAGCTGCGCGAAGAGGAAGCAGCTCGCCAGCGTGCATATATTGCCTTGCAACGTATGACCCATATGGTAAGAGTGGGACATGGCAACCATGAACAGTACAATCATCCCGAGGTTCACACCTCGTTCTGCCAGCACGGGAACCATGCATCCACTGTTCCGCGTTAAAGTGGCCCGGTGAACCACCGACTGTGTGCTGCAACAATGGGCAGGTAGTGCTTAAACCATATGCTGATCCACCGGCCGAATTGCGAAATTTGTTTGATGTGCCAGCGTTCATGCAGAACATCAGAAAGTACAACAATGCATTCGCTTTTACTTCGACCGGTGCATCTATTCGTGGCAATGACAATCTATTCGTGCGCCAGGATGAGCGTGTCGCTCAAGGTGGCATCTACAACTACCGCATACAGGGTGCGCTTTGCCATCGCATTGGCTCATTTGCAGCACTTCTGGGACGTTCACCCAGCTTTGCCCAGCTTTATTTTTACGATCCCAGCTCGGAGGACCAGTACGCGTCGATGTTGAACCAACGCACCACTATGTTCGGAGGTGAGCTGGATCGTAACATCCTCTCGTTCGTGCAACGCGTGCTTACCACCCACAACCCACTGGCAGCATTGTTTAGCTATGCATACGAACGTATGTCCGTTCGAGACGATCTGCGAATTCGTCTTCACACGCGAGTTTCCCTAATCGATCAGCGGCGCTACAATGCACCAACTGCAGAAGAGGTGGGAGCCGTATTCATCTGCAACGAAACTGGAGCTGACAGGGAACAAACGCGTTACTTGGTGCTACAATCACGTGCCGGTTACCAACTGCAGCAAGTATATGAGCATAACCAATACTTTATGGCATGTCAGTTACCACTTTTGTTTCCACGGGGTGAATTGAGTTGGACCTACGGAATACCGAAGGTACGTCCGCAAAGACCGACAGCCCGTGGTCGGCAACAATCAACAACGGCCGCTACAACTGATGATGGTGCAGCAACACGCACAGGAGAGGAGAATCCACATGGAGAGTCGGAACGAAATGTGGAGCATACTGCATCATCAGCGCATCAAATTTCACCCCGGGAATATGCCGCTTATCGCATCGCTTGGCGGGAAAGCAGCACCAATGCGCTGCTACATCGTGGTGGACGATTGTTCCAGTAATATTGTGTGGAATTTTATTCCATCATGGAGCTGCAGCGTTTGCGGTATGTGCGGGATAACCAGGCACAAATGCGCACAGAGGCATACGCAGGCTTGATCGATCTTGCTGGCGCAAACAGCCCATCTGACAATTTCCGAAGATTTTATATTGACCTCTCGCTTTTTCATCATTCCATCTCGCTATTTTTGAGTGGTTTTTGCCGTTCGTGCCCTGTGGTGAGCGGTTTTGTCAATGTGTTGGTGTTGATCGTGCTGACCGAGCGACCCGAGTGTGATTTTCAAACAATTTACAAAGAAAAAAGGAAGAAGCAAACGCGGAACACGCACATGCACACAGTCCGCGTTGCCGGACTTCGTGATCCGAGAGAGTGCAATATGGACGCGTTGATTTGAGGAGGTTTAATATAGTGAATTATCAACGAACTGTGTCCTCAAAGGTATGTAAAAGTGTTGAAAAATATACAGCACATTTATTCGATGCTAATCATGTTCTTGTATTTCGATTTCAAGTGTTTCAGAAGACCATTCAAGGGTGGAATCAAACAGCATCGACAGCCGCAACATCATGCAACAGTGAACAGTGCAGGAAGGATGTTCATCTACAGCCAAGATTTCATCGTATACGTGTTTTGAAGTTTTTTTGTTCTTTTAAAGTGCTAATGTGATTAATTTACTAATTTATAGTAGTTAAAAATAATATAAAAGGTGAATTAACAACACTTGTTAATATTGTGAAAAATATTGTGAAATAAAAAAAAATATTTTAAGTGTAAATTTTTGTGTACGTGACTGTTGAAAGAAACGATGAGAGAAAGAAATGGCGCACGATCGGTTCGCTCAGGATAATCGGCGCACGCGATTGGCTCGCTTCGAATTCATCGGCGCATGCGATCGGGTTGCTTCGGATTCAACGACGCGCGGTCGGGTCGCTTCGGAAATATCGATCGAATAACTTCGCTAGTAGTTCAGCTGGTCGAACGATTAGTCGATCATTTTATGAGCTCCGTGAGTGTCTTTCTGCCAGATGGGAGATTGATTGCTGAACTACAACGCAACGTGCCGAACATGCCGATCGAAGGTCCGGTGCCGATACCAGCCGACGGTCGGCCGAACGATACAACGCTCGCGCGCACCGGTACGCGTGTTGTCGGTGGAACCCGTCGGTGGGTTGTCGGTTTTGTCGGTGGAACCCGTTACATGCAGGCCCAGTACCACGATGCGATGAGCATTGTCCGCACGTTTGGTAAACCGGACCTCTTTCTGACCGTGACGTGCAATCCGAAATGGCCGGAAATTACCGAGAACCTGCTGACCCCAAGGCAACGTGCCCCTGATCGACCCAATTTGGCAGTACGTGTTTTCCGTTTGAAGCTGAAAGCCATACTTCAGGATCTGACGATGGGAGCTCTTGGCGTTGAGGTAGCGCGCATACACGTCATTGAATTTCAAAAACGTGGCCTACCTCATGCCCACATCCTCATGATACTGGCAGAAGCAGACAAACCCCAAACGCCGGACAGCTACGATCGGTTTGTATCGGTTTGTACATCCCGTGGTTAAGCCACAAGTACAATTGCCACATTAACGTCGAAGTATGCACAACGATCAGCAGTGTAAAGTATCTGTACAAGTACGTGTACAAGGGTCAGGATCGGCTGAGCGTATCTCTCACTGGTGGCAATGATGAGATACAGCAGTTCATCGACGCACGTTAGCTATCACCGACAGACAGCTGCTGGCGTATCATGCGTTTCGAGCTGCAGGCGAAAACGCACACCGTCGTGACGCTGCCCATCCACCTGGAGAACCAGCAGTACGTGTTTTACCGAGCGAACGAAAACCTTTCGTGCGCGTTAAACCGGGGAAAACGTACAATGCTGACTCAGTTTTTCTTGCTTGCGGCTAACGACGATTTCGCCAAAACGCTCCTTTATCACGACGTACCCATGTACTATCGGTACGGTGAACCGACAGCGCGTCAGCGACAACCGTGGCACGAACTTGGCACCAAGCAGTGGATACGTCGCATCCGTACCTCGCACAAAACGGTAGTTGGACGCATGGTGTCCTGCGGAATGCAGCTCTTGGAGTGCTACTGTTTGCGATTGCTACTGTGCTACCGCAAAGAACCAACATCATTCGAGAATTTGCGCACTGTTGACGGCACAGTGTATGCAACGTTCCAGCAAGCTGTCATCAGAGAAGGACTGTTGCTAGATGATTCCGAGTGGGAACGGGCTCTACAGGAAGCGGCCACATTCCAAATGTCCTCCCAATTTCGCCATTTCTGTGGGCTTATTCTCTCAGAGATGCCGCAAGAACCGCGCAAGCTGTGGGATAAGTACGCAGAGCTATTGTGTGAAGACTTTCACTTCCACAATCGCGACCGGTATACATCAAAATAGTCCGACCTGAATACGCTGCTGATTGACGTCGAACGTTTTCGTGCGCTGCGCGAAATCGATCGGTTTTTGCGAGGTACCATTCCGGCAAAGGATTTAACCACCTTTCCCGATATGCCACAGCTGCAGGATTATAAACACGTTGCAGAGCACCTCAGGAACGATGCGAATGAGGTGAACGAGTTCATCACGACCGAACGGGCTTACGCAGTGAACGATCTGGACGAAACTTTGGCCACCCTACACCTACTCAACGACGAGCAGCGTACAGTGTACGACAAAATTACGGCGGCCATTGATCGAGTTCGGATATCGACGAGCACTACAACGGATACGGATGTGAACACCAACTCAACCGGAATCTATAATGCTGAAGACAATCGCTTTTTCTTCCTGGACGGTCCTGGCGGTACGGGCAAATCTTTCGTGCTGAAAAAAATCCTCGCATACACGCAACGCCAATAATAAATTGCGCTTGCCACTGCGGCGAGTGGAATAGCAGCGCTGTTGCTTAGTGGAGGAAGAACGGTCCACTCAACGTTTAAGCTTCCGCGCGACTTAAATCGTCACTCCACTTGCAACATCCCAGTACAGTCGAAGCGCGCTGAACTCATCCGCCAGGCAACGCTAATCGTGTGGGACGAAGCATCCGTGAGCAGCCGGTACGCGTTGGAAGCAGTCGATCGTACCATTCGGGACATAACGGGCGTGCAGCGACCATTTGGCGGCAAGGTGGTACTGCTGTCCAGTGACTTCCGTCAAATTTTGCCCATCGTACCAAAGGGTAATGATGCACAAATTATCAACGAGTGCATCAAACGGAGCACACTATGGTCCTTATGTACGACGCTACGGCTGTGCGTTAACATGCGGGTACGCACGGCTTCAAACGTGTATGGCTTCTTTCTCATTTCATGACCGTCACCGTACCCTCAATATACAGGTATTCATAACTACAATTCCAACACAGCTTTCAAACTACCATCAATATACATGTATTCATAACCACGATTCCAACACAGCTTCCAAAAGGGATCGAACACTGTGCTGTGGACTATCTAATATTTTTTAACTCTATTTTTTTAAGTCTAATATTTTTTCTAATTAATTAAGTTAATTAATTATTAATTAATTTATCTTGTTCAAGCAAGTTCAGCATACAAGCAATAAATTCATAAACAATGCAGCCATGCATTTGTCCACAATATGGGATTGTTTTTAATTAACAGCGATTTTTTTGTTTTAAAAATAATATTGACATTCACAATAATTATGTACAACACGTATGTACTTTTAATAAATAAATAGCACTCGATTTTTTAATTTAATTTACAATGTTTAATAACACTCAAAATATTTAATTTTTTGATTTGTATTTTGTTTACCTTGTTATTACAGAAAACTGTCATGGCGTCAAGTCGCGCTTCGAATCGCGATTTTTCGCTGAAAATACACGTATAGCGACTTTTCACAATTTTTTTTATATGGAGTTTCGCAAAATTTTTCTGAATCGCGTTCGCAAACGCGACAATTGCTAAGCGTTTAGAGCCGGGGTTACACTATAATTGTAGAGCGGAGCTACAGCTCCGCCTACGTAAAAACCATGAAAAAACCCAAAAAAACGAAAACAGAACGAGAGGTCGCGATACGTTTTTGAATACGGGCGCGCGAGAGGCACATAGGGTTTTCCGATTCGAGCAGTGGCTTCAACTCAAGTAGTTTAAAAGCCCATATTTTGCTACCCGTGAGGCCACTGAATAGGATCAAGATTCGGGACAATTACCCTTTGCCATTGATAGAAACGTGCCTCGAACACTTAGGAAACTAACGCTATTTTACTCTTCTCGTTTTAAAGAGTGGCTTTCATCAGGTCAAAATGGACGAATACTCTATAAAATATATTGCATTTGTCACGCCTGATGGGCAGTATGAGTATTTACGGATGCCATTAGGGTTAAAAAATGCTCCTGCAGAATTTCAAAATTTTATTAACAACATCCTTCCCTACGCTAATAAATAATAATAATAATTAACATCATCCTAAGAGATTTTATCGAGAAAGGAGTCCTTGTTGTCTACATAGATGATATTATAATAGCTTCAAAAGAGTTTCAAGATCTCCTCAGCATATTAACTATGCTTGTTTTGCAGTTTTGCAGACCTTAAAAAGGAACGGTTTACAACTACGATTGGATAAGTGCAAGTTCGGGTTCAGTGAATTAGATTATTTAGGCTATCGAGCAAACGTGTCTGGTATACGTCCAAATGAACAACATCTAACGGCTATAGCAAACTACCCACAACCACAAAATAGGAAACAAGTGCAGCAATGTTTATGTTTATTTTCAATTTTTAGTAGATTCGTGCCTTCTTTTTCAGTTATAGCCAAGCCATTGACTAATCTATTGAAAGATAACTTATTGTTTCATTTTGATGAGAAATACGTTACTTCATTTGAAATTTTAAAGAGAAAATTGATTGAGGCCCCTGTACTATCTGTGTATGATTCGACAAACGAAACTGAAGTGCATTGTGATGCCTATTCAACAGGTTTTGGATCAGTGTTGCTACAAAGACAAAGTGATGGTAAACTACATCCAGTCGCTTACTTTTCGAAGACAGCTTCGGTTGACGAGGCCAAGCTACATAGTTATGAACATAGTTATTAATTAGAGACCTTATAAATAATTTACGCCTTAAAACGTTTTCATACGTATGTCCATGGTATACCCATTAAAATTATAACTGATTGCCCGCGCGCATTCGACAAGAGCGCCAGCAGCCTGCTGGTGAGAGAGAGCGTTCGTCGAAAAATGAACCGCGCGATCCGTAAGACCGCGGCTGTCCATGTGTCGATAAGAACTGCTCAAAACCATCATGACGAAGGACCTAGGATGCAAGCCGTACAAGAAACGCAAGGTTCACGAAGTAACGGAGACTACAGCTAACAAGAGGCTGGACTTAGCCAAACTGATACTTTCACGTAGTGCAATTACCACATGCTGTGCCATCCTGTTCATCGGCAATGCTACCACCTTTGACAACAGCAACAACTACTACAACAACATCAAACGACCAAAATCTTATTACTACTGCCGCAGCCGATACAGTGGTCGCTGCTGAAACAGTCAACCAACAGCAAGCACCACCATCAGCAATGGTGCCACCTGTATTGGAATTACCATCGGCTGAAATGGCAAATGAAAGAAAGGCACGGCTTGCAAGGGAACGAGCTGCACGGTACAGAGCCAACAAACGCTTTGCTCCGACAATGGGGGTAACTTCCGGAACAGACCGTCCTTCTACCTCAAACCAAAATATGGCGGTAGATGTTGCACCAGCTCAATCAAGCGAGGAATCGGTCCGGATGGAGATTGCTGCACAATATGGCACTCCATTGGAAGAAACGCCAGCTGAACGAAAGGTAAGACTTGGCAGAAACCGGACTGCCCTGAGTCGGGCATTGAAGCGACCGGCAGTTAGTGCAATTACTGCGCCACCCTCTTCTTCGGCAATGTTACCACCAATGACAACAACATCAGCAACAACAATTATTACGACAACAACAACAATAACAACAACAACAACAATAAAAACAGAAACAGCAACAACACCGGCAACAACTGTCCACTCAGCAACGGTCACTACAACTGCTGTACCGTTGCTGCAACAGCAGCAACAAGCATACGTGCATCAGCTGCGTGAAGAGGAAGCAGCTCGCCAGCGTGCATATATTGCCTTGCAACGTATGACCCATATGGTAAGAGTGGGACATGGCAACCATGAACAGTACAATCATCCCGAGGTTCACACCTCGTTCTGCCAGCACGGGAACCATGCATCCACTGTTCCGCGTTAAAGTGGCCCGGTGAACCACCGACTATGTGCTGCAACAATGGGCAGGTAGTGCAAATTCAACATTTGCACGAACACCATTATCATGCAGGTCTTAGCATAATTATGAACGCATTTCGGGAAACGTATTGGATGAGAGATCTGAGAAGGACCGTTCAGGGAGTGTTACGGAAATGCGTTATATGCGCCAGAGGCAGACCATGCTTATTATCTCAAAAGATGGGACAACTTCCGGCAGAGAGAGTCACCGAATCCTACACATTTTACAACACTGGCATAGACTTATGTGGCCCATGCGACGTACAACCCAGTATAAGATCAAGAGCAAAGTTGTCAGTCTACGCATGCATATTCGTTTGCATGGCTACAAAAGCAATACACATAGAGGTCGTCGAGAACCAATCGACAGATGCATTCATAGTAGCACTACTGAGATTCGTGTCGTTACGCGGTAAACCAAACACAATACATTCAGATAACGGAAGAAATTTTGTCGGTGCCAATGCCGAACTGAAAAGGTTATTACAAGTCTATAAAAATGAGAATTTTCGAAATACGATGGTAGACAAGATGGCTGAATACGGAATAGCTTTCAAGTTCATTCCACCAAGAAGTCCCAACTTCGGGGGATTATGGGAATCAAATATAAAGGTGGCCAAGCGACTTTTTACTGCAGCAGCGAGAGGAGCTCAGTTTAAGATACTCGAGCTGCAAACAGTATTTTATCAAGTAGCAGCAATAATGAATTCTCGGCCACTTACCACCATACATGCCGATCCAGACACCCCAGAAGCCCTAACTCCAGCCCATTTCTTAATTGGGAGATCCTTTTCTGCTATCCCAATGGATAACAATGATATGACGGCGACAGCTCAAGTTCGGTGGAAGCGAGTGCAATCCCAAACTGAACAGTTCTGGAGAAGGTGGCGTAACGAATATCTCCACCTACTAAGAAGAATGGCGAAATGGACGAAAGTTCATAACAACCTACAACCTGGCCAAATTGTACTAATCGGTGATGACAATATGCCTACTGCTAAATGGCCCATGGGAGTTGTCAAACAAACCTTTCCAAGCGCTGATGGATTAGTTAGAGTAGCATTGGTAAAGGTGAACAACAATTATTACAAGCGAAATGTTAGATTACTAGCACCCTTACCCATCGAAGTCTAACGTAACATCTATATTTGGAACTTAGTTCCAAAGGGGGAGAAAATGGTGGTGTAATAGAATGTCCGAAGCAGGGAACACTGTGATCTACAGGAACTCACCAGAACTCATACTCATTACACGAACTTATACGTTAGTCTCATTACACGAACTTACATTAGTTGCTCTTAAGATACCTCCGCGCAAACACCTCGTAACCGTAACCCACGTAAACGTTAAAATAAATTGTGAACTAAATACGAACTGTAAACAGGTGTAAAGGACAGTGTTAACCTACATATAAAGAATTGTTTTGAAAAATTTAGGGCTTCTGAACAGCTTTTAATTTGATCGTTCACTGCCTCTAGGTCCAACGTGCGACACCTAATCGACGCATCCTTTTACATTCATATTCTTTACCTATGTACCCGAACGCATCACTGGTACGCGAGTCGGTGTTTAGCCGGTAACCATTTCTTGGCCAAGCAATGGTTTGTGGTATGACTCAATTCTCATCAGAGGTATTCGGTTTCCCCTAGTCGCACCTACATAGCATCCTGTGTTCATTACCTGCCTACAAGAACCAGTAACACCTTCCGCATGTATAGGCGCGTAGCGACAAGGAACAGTGCTAGTTACCTGTCGTCTGTCTGAACGCTCATGGGAAAAAATTAGCACGTGTAGCAGCTACCTCGTATTTCTGTGCGTTTATAGAAATTTTCCATAAAGCCACACCTTGAGGGTAGTTAAAAAGGTCCAAACAGCGTCTAATATTTTTTATCGGAACGGCCGTATGGTAGGAAACAAACCTGTTATGCAATATTTTTCCCCAAAAATATCTAAAAGCACGAAAGAATTATTTTTTGCATCATACGTGCAGTGAAATCCATTCCCATTCAGCTTCATTTATATACGGTACACAACGTACCCCCTCAACGACTGGTCGGATGGCGCAAATGTAAGCATGACTTTCTTCTACACCAATTTCTAATCCAATGTTCTCTATCATTTCAGCAAAAGCTCCAAGGAAGTTGTATGGGGAAAAAAGATTCTCTCACGCTCTCACGAGAGAGTGAATTTGAGGAACCCCCCTGGCGTTTTTATTTTCTGGAATTCATTCATTTTTTTTGCTAAAATCCGGCATAGATCCACACGCTACGAACGCTCGCGGGCGACTGAAGCGGGCGTGGCTACGCGGGGCTTTATATACAGGGTGGCCACTCAAATCAGGATTTTGGATTCCCGGTTTTTTCCCGGTTTTCTCCCGGTTTTTTCCAAGTTTTTCCCGGTTTTTGACGGTTCATTACACTTAGTTTCTCGGTTGTAAATAAACATTGCGCGGTACTTTAATGCTGAAGTTATTTATCATACAACATTTAACCCAATTTCATGCAAATGGATACTTGGGTAGACAAACCGATTTCGATTGCTCATTTCTCTGCAACTTTAGAGGCCTGTAACTTGTTACTACGTGATTCAATTTCGATGCATTATTGTAATAAAATTTAAATAGACTGTTCTAGTATCAAGTTAGTACAAGCCGCTGCCGTCCTGTTTTGGTGTTTCAAAGATGACATCATTTTTTTTTAAATATAAATGGGAATGTAGCAGCAACAGCCATTTTAGGAAGATAAGTCAAAACTTTTTTAATTCACAATTAAACACAACAATATCCATAATAATATAATATAAAAGATATAAAAATATGCTTTGATTGTGCTGGTTATCTATAAATTTAATTTAATATGATGCTCCTGAACACCGTATTAACATCCATCAACTGTTAATTAAAAGTCACGGATGTTTCACGTGAAGCTTATTTGTCAAGTTGAGCTAAATGGGCAGAGCTATGGACTAAATTAACCGAGCTATGGGGCAAAATGGGCATTAGTATTCATACAACATAAATGGACTAGCGACACAAGGTGCTGATAGGATTTGTGATCTTGGCGTCCTATTAGATCAGTGCTCCCCAACCTTTTTAGTACCGCGGACCACTTTTTGTTCGACATAAGTATATCGCGGCCCACATGTGCCGCCTATGAACGGACTCGTAATGTATGCATATCGTTGTTAAGGCAATTTTTGAAATAAAACATTAGTAAAAATTATAATTAATCACAATTAGACACATCGAGAAGCGTAGAATGATTTCGTCACGTAAAAACGCTTGAAATGGTAAACAAAAAGTGTTAAAATAATTGGTCCAACGACCGAAAATTTCTTCCGCGGACCACTTCTACTTAAGCCACGGACCACAAGTGGTCCGCGGACCATAGGTTGGGGACCACTGTATTAGATGACAAACTTACTTTTCGAAATCACTATGAAAACATAATAAGTAAGACCGATAGGACTTTTGATTTAGTTCGTAACATAACTAGCTAATTAAATGATCCTGTTTGTATAAAAACTCTGTTTGTTAGTCTAGTCCGTCCAATCTTTCAGTTTGGATCTATTATGGGGTGCCCATGTACCGAACGATGCATCAAAAGAATCGAAAAAATCCAAAGATACATGTCTAGGTATGCCATAAAGTTGCTGACATGGATTAGGATTGGAAACATTAGAAAATCACCGTGAAAACGCCAAAATCATATTTATCGCAAAATTATTAAAAGGAAAAGTAGACGCGTCTCAAAAAATATGAATCCATGTACTAAAAAAAAAACTATTGCGGATGTGACTTAATTATTACATAAACTATTGACATATGAAAACGGATGATTTTGTTCTGCTAGCAGGTGATAAAATGATTGCGACTGACAATAATACGCAGTTTTAATCAAAAATAAGCAGAGTTTAACTTTGTGAAGAGAGAACCCAAAGTGGCAGACAAGATATAACGATAATAATAAACAATATCAACAAAACATAAAATGTCAGAGCACTGGGGCATGGCTATGGGTCACAACAACAGCGCCTACATAATGGTCACAGCTATTTCACAAGCGTAGTGAAATGTTTTCTCTTGGTATCTTTTGATGAACTATTCTAAATTGCACTCATCTAACGAAGCGCAGACAGCTCGACGTGTACACATCATTCGTGGCTCCCAACGTAAGGAGCCAGAAAAAGAAAAGATGTGTGCTAGGAAGAACGTGTAGACACACCAAACTCGAATAATACACAAAAATTCATGGTGATTGAACATACTCTTCAGTAATACGCCCAGGCCGTTCTGTTTGAATAAAAAAACACTTCAAATTGTACACTTTTATGATAAATACGGTATTGCAAAAAATAAAATTTTCCCGGTTTTCCGAAGAAATTCCCGGTTATTTCCCGGGTTTTCCCGGTTTAAAAAAATTCCCGGCTAATTCCCGGTTTTCCCGATTTCCCGGTTGAGTGGCCACCCTGTATATACCAACCCGGTTTGAGTGTGTGCGTGTGGTCGGTAAATGTCTTCCTGCGGGACTCCGCGGTGGATTCAGAATGGACTCGTTAAGGACCATGAGAACAAAAGAAACTCGACCGCATGACTGGGAATGCTCATATTTTGCTATACGGGTTGAAACTCGATGGAATTTTCCCCACGCCATCGGGACAGTTGATGGAAAACACGTCCCAATTCTGTCACCGAAACACTGTGGCAAAGAATTTTTTAATTACAAAGGATTCAACAGTATTGTGTTGTTTGCTGTTTGCAATGCAAACTACGATATAATATATGCCGTTGTAGGATGCCATGGACGAGTGTCGGATGAAGGGGTATTTAAGAAATGTTCCTTTACCCATTATTAGAGAACAAATCTTTAAATATTCCCGAGCCTCGAACATTGAGCACCTCTCATCTCATAGCATTACCATTTGTTTTGCTAGGCGATAAGGCGTTTGCGATGACTGATTACCTTATTCGGCCATTTGCGGGTAACCATGCACCAGGGTCTGTAGAACGTGTTTTAACCAACGCCAATCTCCAGCAAGAAGCACAATAGAAAATGTGTTCGGCATAATAACGAAAAGGTTTTGGGTGCTAGTTGGTCCTATTCAACTGAAACCAGAGTTGGCGCGTTTAGTGGTCATGACCACTGTGTATCTGCACAACTATATTAGAACACGGAACTCGGACCAAGTAGGAGAAGGTGATATGGCGATTGAGCCAGGGCAAGAAGGGTCATCCTCACTTATCGACCTAGCAGGAGTTCGCATCAGGTCTTCCAACCAAGTAATGGCGATGCGAATGCGGTTTGCCAATTATTTTTCTAGCGTTTAGTTTTAATTATTCTATTATTATGTGTTTATACCGGATAGTTTGTTAGTAGAGAAGAGTGTAGCTATAAATTATTTAGTATGTAACTACATTTTTTTAGGAAATTAGTTTATTCTATAGTAGTAATGTAAATAGCATGCTTATTTTTGTTCAGTTTTGTTGGTTTTAAGTTAGGGTCGGGCCGCGAAGCGGTTTTAGCATCTATTAGGTAAGTAACCAAGCAACGTAATTTAGAAACGCAGTTAAAATTAAGTATTTAACCAATGTAAAATAATTGATGAAAAACTCACAGTGCTTAGCGTTGTTTTACATTCTCGGACGTGTTGTATAAAATTCATGCTGTTGTAGGCAAATCACGTAGGTTTAAATATAGCATTCGCTGCTGAAATTTACAAAAACCTTGTAAACACAATGCCTTATGCTTTATTACGTACCAACTTACCTAAACCGGTCACTTTACTAACGGAAACTTTCGGGTGGTAGTGTCGGTATGTTCCGCAAATCGATTTCCATTTCCGCAATAAACTCATAACTGGGATGTCGGTTGCATTGGAAACCAAGCGTCACTCTGCTTTGCTTTATCCTTGTAAAACGGATCCTTTCTATTCCACAGTAGCCCACGTTGTTGCACTAATCCAATAGAAGCCAGTGTGCTTTCCAGGTTCATAGTTATAGTCTAAAACAAAAACTTATATACCCTCGACGTATTTTAATTAAACTATTTACGGTTTTACCTTTTCTAAGCATTGCTCACCCTTTTTCGCCGGTGGGTCCATTTTATTAACCACAATTTGTAACAAACAGGAACACAAACTTGAAACACATAAACTCTTTAAAATATCAGGTGCCCTGAGCAGTTCGCAATTGACTAACTAGCAATGGTTTAAGTTATGCTATGCATATGTTGCTCAAAGGGCGAACTATATATTTTCAAAAGTTTCGGAATTTCCCATCACGGACTATACGGGCATTTCAGGTTTCGAAGGTAAGAAACGTGGTGGCAAGGGCAGAAAATATTGTCGCAGCAAGCCATAAGCGATATTCAATGCTGGATCAACGGCGAGTGTACGGTGACGCTAAAATCACTCGCACAAAAATTGTTGCAGGAACACGGTGTGCGAGTTTCCACTACCACCCTACCTTTTTTTTAGGGAAGTAAAAGGCTTCAACTACTCCTTGAAGATGGTGAAGCTAATACCGGAGCGGCGTAACACACCGACGACCATCGAGGATCGGAAAATGTACTCCACACAGTTGGCGTGGCGCGCGAAATTCCTGACAGTGGCCTAATTTACCTTACGAAGTTGGATTTAATGTCAGTATGCGCACGCTTAAAGGACGATCCCGGAAAGGTACGCCGGCCACCGTCACCGTACCAAAAACTACGTAATTTAAATAAAAATTATTTAAAAATATTTGTTTACATTTTTCAACTCTCGAACCGACAAGTATATACCCAGCATTCAAACCGCCTCGCCAATCTGACATTTTATATCAATTCCTGACATTTTATATCGATTTCCTATCTATGGGGTCTATGATACCTTCCACTAGTTTTTTATATGAACTTTGACGTTTGGCGGCTTATTTGCTGCATGTTTTCCATACAAACAGCTCAGCAAAATAAACCTGCGTATTTCAGATTAGATTTTTTTTTCTAATGTTAGTTTAGCTCGACAAATGTCAAAACAAAGCATTTTTCTAGCACGTCTGAAACAGGCTATGCCATATTTGATTCGGGTGAATGTTGATTGAATTAGGATTTAAAACAACAATGAAATTACATAAGTTTAATTATGTTAAGCTTATTATGAAAAAAATACATTTTTTTACTTGTGCCATGCCTATATTTCGAACTATATTTCGAAGCTGCAATTCCTGTTTCGTCAAAACGCGGTTCTACAAAACTGCAGCCTAATGTAATTCTTTATGTCAAAATGCTAGGTCCTTGAGGAATCCTTGCATGATGATATTACATGTCAACAATTTCCCGCTCGATTCTGTTCGATGTTTTGACAGATTCGGGCTAAAAATTTTAGCTTTCTAACTTAAGGTATCATAGACCCCTATATTGGGAGATTTGTTATTATATTGGGTGTTTTCATATTAACCTTTCCTACTTTCATATTCGCTTGCGCGATTTCCTAAAGTGGGCTCTCCGTGGCTTATCATGTGCGTTTCCCTGTAATAAAATATATATTATATTTTTCTGGTCATATCACACGTGGAAAAATAAATGGATAAATCACATGATAATTTAAAAATAAGGCACACATTGTTATAACGGTCACATTTATTTACCCTACCACAAATTTGCAAAGGACATTCTGTTGGGTTTATATTCCACGATCTTGTGTTTCAGAATACATAGGAAGTTATAAATACTGTGACGCCTACGCATAGGCAATGCGAAGTCACAATATAAATATAAGTTTATAGTAAGCAAATATAAAAATAAGTTATAGTAAGAATACGACTAGGAAAGAATAAGGCAGGAACAGGGACGCCACGATTGGCTAATGAACAGTACTGGTAGGATAGAATAGGATAGCGAGTAAATACGATAGGGATGGACTTATAGACTTAGGTAGAATCATAATTATTACATAAGTAGGCTAGACTATTTTACATAAGGGAATTGGGTATAAATAGGGTTTCGGTGGCAAAGAACGACAGAAAAAGGTTCTCACGAAATACGAAGAAACTCTGCCCGATCGCGAAGCAAAAGTTGCAATAAAAGTTTAGTTTAAAAGTGTATCAGTTTAACCTCCTGTGTTATTTTGTGGTCTTAATAAGTTACATTAAACATATCACAATACATATCGATGGATTGTTAACTTTAGTATTAAAATAAGTATTGTTCTGTAATTAAACATTAAATATGATCGACATCGTTGAAGAACTGTTCCGCAAGGTTGCTTGAATTGCTGAATTGGTCTGCCTTGGGTTGGCGACTATGTTGGTTGGAAGGCATCATGATGCTTGAGATGCTAGCAAACATAATCCCTAAACCAAATTCGCTCTCTCTTTTCTACGTATAGGCTTTGTACATACATAACGCATCATCCAATAGATGCTCACAGACCCGGCAAAGTCCGACCTCCACCTCCACGTGGTGCCGGGTGGAATGTAGCTAGACCGTCGTATCTAGTTTGCATACCAACGGAGGCGGTATGACCTGCGCTTGAAGGACTTGTTTTGGATTTTATATTACTGAACTGTTTTTGGTGCTGGTGGGCGACCCAGCCCAGCCCCTTAGTAAGGTTGGGTGAAACCAACTTGAAACGGCGGTTTGGATTAATGGGAAGTCTGCCTCCGTCCTAGTCAAACCTGGCAAGTCTTCAGTAGCGCTCACTGTCTGTCGTCGGTTTGCAAAAACCGATGGACTGTAGGTGCAGGTGAGCTAGTGCCCTGCTTTACCCTTACCTGGCTCTGAGTGTGTTGCCTCATAAGGGCGCACACCAACCCTCGCGTGGCCTCCCTGCTTGCAAAGATAACCACGAGGTCCTTAAGGGGACTACGGTCTTCGGGTAGTGATAGCGGACTGAAGTTTGGACCAAAGAACAAAGATAAACTCAAATAACACTTTTGCCATGTCGTTGAGGAGTACTGCTAAGGAGCAGTGCATCGTGGAGATATCGGCCTTGGAAAAGGCCAAGATGCTTCGCGGGCAAGAATGTGAAGAACGCGAGGCGCTTAAGGTGGCTGCCGACCAGCACCTGCAGTGCTTCCGCGAATACGTCTCCTCGGTGAAAGGGGGCGAGTCAGCCAAGGCCAAGCCGAAGCTGCTCGCAACAATCCTGGAACTGTTGGAGATGTTATTTAAGGAGAACAAGTCGCTTCTCAAGCGACTTGAAGCAAAGACCTCAAAGGGGTCCGGGAATGCGGAAAGTGCCGTAGCCCGAACAACTGAGGCACCCGAGTTCCTCCAGCAGACGAAGAAGGGCCGTAAGCCAAAGGCCCAGAAGTCGGCAATGGAGACCAAAGCTGTCAAAGAGAAAGGCGATAAGGTCATGCCTGCTAAGCAGGCCAAGAAGGGGAAGACGGTGGAACCGCCCAAGCCAGCTGGTCGCAAGGCCGGACCGTTGCGGGCGGCAAAGCCGTCTAAGAAGCAGAAACCAGAAGCGGTTCTGGTCAAAGCTGGGGAGTCCTCCTCCTACGCGGAGATCCTTAAAGGTCTTCGCAATCGAGAGAACCACAAAGAGGTGAGAGAGCAGGTCTCCAAGGTCCGAAGGGCCCAAAACGGAGACCTGCTGTTGGAGCTGAAACGAGGTAAGTCGGCATGTGAGATTGTGCCGGCCCTCGAGAAGCACATAGGAGAGAAGGCCACATTGCGGGCACTAGCCCCAACAGTTTTGTTGGAGGTCCGCGATGTTGATGAAGTGACCACGGTTGAAGACGTGGCCACCGCTATCGAGGGCCAAAGCGGGATTGCCGTGCCGGTTGACGGTATTCGGCTCCGCAAAGAGCGTGTCCCAGGGACGCAAGTGGCCAGCCTTAAGGTTGGCCACCAAGAGGCCGAAAAACTCCTCAAGAAGGAGAAGTTTAAGGTCGGCTGGTCGGTCTGCCCAATTAAAGCAACGCAGCGCTTGACACGCTGTTTCAAGTGCTGGTGCGTTGGGCATCTTAGCAACAGATGTCCCAAAGAGGACAGACGCGACCTTTGTAAGAACTGTGGACAGAAGGGACATGTTCAGAAAGACTGCCGCAACAGGACGGTATGTCTGTATTGCAAGGGGGCAGGGCGTCGGGGCACTTGACTGGTAGCAGCGGGTGTCCTAGGCGCCTTGTCGCAAGCAAGCGATAATGGTTAAGTTTTTACAACATAACCAGAACCATTGTGCCGCATCATATCATTTGATGTGGCAGGTGGCATTGGAGCAGAAGGCTGATGTGGTTCTCGTGTCTGATCCAGTGTTGGGTAAGACACACAACCGCAACATTGTGTATGCGGAGGATCAGTCAACTGCGATAGTCACTTGTGGCAAATACCCTGTCCAACGGCAAATTCGAACGAGCCAACCTGGGCTGGTAGCGGCAGTGATAGATGGCATCGTCGTCTGTAGCTGCTATGCGCCACCCAGGTGGACAGTGGAAGAGTTTGGTGCGCTGCTCAACCACATTGTGGTTGTAGCGACAGGTGCGGCGAGGCTGGCCATTGGGGGCGACTTCAATGCCTGGTCTGCCGCTTGGGGCAGCCCTATGGCGAGCAGAGGAGAGCCACAGAGGCGACGTGGGGAGCAGTTGCTCACTGCGTTCGCTTGTCTGGATGTGGTACTCCTAAATGACGGAATAACACCAACATTCTGGACACCTGAACGGTCGTCTTTCATCGACCTCACTTTCGTGTGGCCGAGTATGGTCCCTAATTCGGATTGCACGTGCTGCAGACTCACATGCAGAGTGACCATCGGGCGATTGTGTTTGACTTGGGTGCAATGTCGAGCACGGCGCCTGACGTTCAGAGTCTTGCCGGTCGGTTTAAAATGAACAAGTTCAATGAAGAGCTCTTTAGACAGGCTTTAGCACTGCAGCTAGAGCAAATCGATGTTGTCGACTCAGGGAGCCTGACTATGGCTCTAAATGATGCGTGTGAGGCGGTTATGCCGAGATCAACGGATGGTAGAGGACCTATGCGGCCCCAAGCCTTCTGGTGGACCGAGGAAATCGGTGAACTGCGGCGTGCATGCCTTAGGGCTGGTCGCAGAGCGCAACGCTCATACAGGACAGAGAACTACTTGTTGCGCCGGGGCGAATATAAGAACGCCCGCGGTCAGCTCAAGAAGGCTATTGCAGCGAGTAAGAGGAGACTCTTTAGAGAGCTGATAGAACAGGCAGATAACATGCCATTCGGTCCTGCCTATCAGCTCCTCATGAAAGTTTTGAAGGGGAATAACCACCATATAGTGTGGAAGATGATCAGCCTCCTGCTCCAATCGCTAATGGTGACATCGTCGCCATAGGTAGGGGACTGAAGCCAAAAAAGTCACCGGGAATGGATTCCATTCCCAACCCGGCCTTGGCTCTAGCCATGGTGGAACAGCCTGACATATTCAGGACTGTCTACCAAAAGGCTTTGAACGAGGGCCTCTTTCCAACGAGTTGGAAGAGGCAGTTCCTGGTTTTAATACCAAAACCCGGTAGGCCACCTGGTGAGCCTGGGTCCTTTAGACCCATATGCCTCATCGACGGCCCCGGGAAGGGATTCGAACGTATGATCTTGGATAGGCTCCAAGATCACATCGAAACGACGGGGGCCCTATCCGAGAGGCAGTTTGGCTTTCGGAAGGGTCGCTCGACCACGGACGCAATTCGGAGTGTCATAGCCATAGCTGCAGAAGCCAGATCGAGGCATCGATATGGTGGCCGCTATTGCGCTATTGTCACTCTCGATGTTGAAAATGCGTTCAACAATGCGTCATGGAGCGTGATAGCCGCTGCTTTGCAGCGTATCAGAGTCCCTGTCTACCTGTACAATCTCATAAGAGATTACTTCAGGGACAGGGAACTGGTATATGAGACGAGTACGGGGCTTGTTTCACGGAGAGTATCAGCGGGAGTACCGCAGGGATCGGTCCTTGGGCCGACCCTTTGGAACATAATGTACGATGGCGTCCTGTCGCTTCGACTGCCAGAGGGAGCGACACTGACAGGTTTCGCAGACGACATCGTACAAAGCGTGCAGGGAAGCTCCATTTCTGAGGTGGAAGCGTTAGTGGAAGAGAGTGATTCCATCATTATTGATTGGATGCACTCAGTGCGTTTAAAACTCGCCCCACTAAAAACGGAGTACATCCTTGTCAGCTCACATAGAGCTGGGCAAAGATCTTCAATTCGGGTGGATGGACATGTGATTCAGTCGTCGCGGTGTTTGAAGTACTTGGGCTTCATCATCGATGATCGACTCGAGTACACTCAACACGTACACTACGTTGTTGAGAAAGCGAGGAGGATCACAACCATGCTGACTCAGCTAATGCCTAACTAGGTGGGGCCGCGCAGCAGTCGACGAAAGGTCATAGCATCTACTGCCATCGCCATAGTGCGATATGCGGCACCTGTCTGGCACAAGGTGTTGCGATTTGAGAACCGTCGCCAATGGTTGCGAAGGTTCCATCGAATACTGGCCCATCGTGTGATTAGCGCTTTTCGCACGACTTCTCACGATGGTGCATGTGTGGTGGCTGGCATGTTGCCACTGCATATACTAGTTGAGGAGGACGCAAGGGTCTACTTCCGCCGGAGATCGACGGGTGAGACCACCGAAACCTGCAGGAGGGCCGAGCGTATAGTATCCGTCCGTACATGGCAGCATGAGTGGAGCAGTGCTGTACATCGCGCCCTCATCCCTGAGGTTGAACCATGGATCGCGAGAAAACATGGGGAGGTAGATTTCTATCTCTCCCAGTTTCTCACCGGGCATGGGTTCTTCAATGGGTACCTCCAGCGGATGAATTTCATCTCTTCCGCCATGTGTCCGGTGTGTGACACTTTAGAGGAGACACCGGAGCATGTACTATTCTGTTGTGAAAGCAACGCCCCGTCTCGTGTCATAATAGAACGTGGAGTTGGAGTTACAGTTAACCCGGGAAACATTGTTGCGGTGATGATCGCCAGCGGCAGTGCATGGGGAACTGTAGCTAGAGAAATTAAGACCATCATGGTGCGGTTGCAACAGCGTGCAATACGCAATGAGCGCCGCAACCAATAAGGTCACAAGGAGAGAAGCGAAAGGCAAGGTTCTTCGGGATCTTGTCAAGTAGCATTTTAGTGGCATGGCACTGACTGTCTTAGGACTAGTAAGTGACAAGTCTTGACGGTCTTATTCTCGGCGGTGAGACTTATGTGCTTGTTGTTGAGATGTAGATACCGTCCATTTTTCGCCTGGTCCTCCAGCCAAGGGCCATAGCGCGGTGCCGTGGGAGATTCGGTTCTTTTAACTCAATCGAATGTACCCTAAGGGCTGCTGTACGAAGTAATACCCTCCTGGGTGATCCGTCAGTGGTTCGAGGTTCGAGAGGAGTTTAGTCCGTAGGTGCTTATGCAAATCGGACAGTCCCCAGAGCGTGGTGCTTCCAGCTTAGCTGGTCTTCCCTTCTTGAAGGTGGGTCCCTATGAAGGTTCTCCTCTCGGTTATTAAAAAAAAAAATAGATGCTCACAGATAGAGTATAGATGATCACACGTATCCTCCTGGGTAAGCGGAGCGATCGCACGTAGCATCACTACGGGTAAACAATACGACCAATGCTCTCTTTCTATCGTGCAGGACAGCATCCAAAAGGGTAAATGATCCTGTTTACACGCATCCTCACGAGTAAACCTAGCGATCGCCTGTATGATCACAGAACGCATTAGATATAGTTAGACTATATCTTTTCATCACAACACATAATCGAAAAGGGTAAAACCACCTGTGCATAACGCATTAACTCGGATCAAGCGTAGCAATCACCACCATATTCACAGCAAGCTATACGAAAATACCACGGGGCTATAAAGATAAGGACAAACCTCGAAAATGACAAAATGGATGAAATTTCTTTCTTTACACAAATATTGTGTAGCATACAGGTTCTACACATTGTAGCATACAGGTTCGACAACTTGTATCGTATTGGTTCGACAGCGATGAACATTTATAGTACCGCTGTAACAAGAGGTTTGACACCTTTGAAAACTAACGCGTGAACACTAATCGTAAGCGTATAAGAAAGAATGAAAAAAACACTCTAACACATTTATAGTCACACTTGGAAAAATGAGATAAATAGAAAAACCACTATCCCAATACACTCACAGTAACTTGTTTTTCTGCTTATTAAAAATTAGTTTGAAAGTTTTTTTAAGACACAAGTTGGTAATATTTTTATAGCACGAGCGTTTGTAAAATGTATGCTGTTTACGCAGAGTCCATCCGATTGCGCAGCAGGACAATGGAGATCGCTACCAACATAAAAGGATATAAAATAATAATTGCGAAAGTCACGTACGCACAGATAAACAGATAGAGCAGGATAGATAATTAGGAATAGGTTTAGCTAAGCAGGAGGGCTAAATACCCCCATAAGGACAATGCATATATTTGCATATAAAAGGAGGCTCGCGCGGAGCCACAAGAGAGTCCAATAATCAGAGTCCAATAATAGAGTCCAATAATTACAGTCCAATTGTGTAACAGAAATTGTAACAGTAAAGAGAAGTGAATAATAAAATCCGAGCTATAAGTTTTCACCGAAGAAACGCCGTTCTTATTAACGAAGACGTGGCAACTCCGCATATTACATTGCGACCAAATGGTCTGTACATGAAATTAAGAAAATTAACAATATTTCGTATAACGTTATAGATTTACATCGTAGAATTCGATCCATCAAAGACTCTCATTTGTGCAAAGCAAGTGAATTCAAAATGTTTTTGCAAGTGCTCCACCACATTGCTTAGAAGGGTGTACTACTGGAAGTATAATCACTTTATGTTGTATTTTTGTGCTATAACTATGTTCTCTTCTAACTCTTATAGATTACACTGACCAGAGGCAGATCGCATGTTAAAACAGGTTGCACAAGAGTATAGCTTTTTGTATGGGTTACATAGATCGTATTAATAATAACATTCATCAATTTGAAGACAGCTTAGAACACATTAAAAAATCCATACGCAACCAGAGAACCGTGGTGAATTTGCATCGACAGACAGCAACGCGATAAAAAGGTCAATCAGGCGAAGAATCAGGCCAATTTTTGCTGGTAGGACAAACAAGCGAATAAATCGAACTAATTTTTTTATTCGCATTAAGCGTCTCTAACTAATTGAAAAAAATATTCGCGTTTTTTCTACTGTGGTGGACCCAGCCATACGATACAGTTGATTTGGCGCCGCATCGTTCTGCGTTTACCAAACGTAGAACGATCGGTGCTATCGCTAATTGGTGATGGTTAGCAACATAGCCGATTTGGTTGATTCAGCACCACATAGTTCTACGATATCGACCGGTGGTGATCGGTTCCTAACCGTCGATAAACACCCACCATAGCAGAAACGGGAATGCCCAGGTGTACTGGGCAGTTCAATAAAGAACCGCGATTGATTATTATCGCCCGGAACCCTGGCCTGGAACCCTTTTGAAAAGTACCTAAAGCGATACATGATGAGAAAGAATTATCGCCAGCGCATTTTTGGAGCCACGCGCTCTCGAATCAACCACGTACCCAGTGATCATAAATCGACAACCGGTCCTTATTATTTATAATTTGTTTCCGGAAATTCCGTTTGCGTTTATGCGTTTTTCATTGGATATTTGATTAATGAATCATTGTTTTGTGAAATTAAATACGTGCAGTGTAAGGTTCGCGCGCAATATTCCTGCTCGTATTGCCTCCTCTAGTGAGCAACGCTACTCCTTTGGCCGAATCACTTTCTCGAACACGTAAAACGACATAACACATTTTTGAGTGAAGTAAAAAGGCGTTTTATTAAAAATATATAGCTGCGGGGCCACGACAGTTGAGACTTTCCCTCAAACTTCCTCAGTCACTCAAATCCCTCAAAAAGCGTCTCAAGAACAGTGTTGCCGTGGCCGTTTGAGGTTTTCCTCAAATTCTGTCACACAAACAATCACTCATGCTGCCTCTCTTTTCGTCAGCGACAACAAACAGTGTTTGACAAATGCTACGTATTTCATGTAATTGTAATCTTTGTTCAAAGGTGTTTTTTGATCAATTCAATGGAAAATATGGCCAATAAAAAGTTGTTTTAAGGAAAAGAAAGTATTTAAACATTTAATCAATCAAAAGAACGAGATTCAAGGATAGTCTTTCGCATAAAAAGTTTAGATTTTAAATTAAAACGTATACATAAATTGTGTTACACACTGTGCAACAAATGAACAATTTACAGTCGCAAAAAACAAAAAAAATAAACACACAAATACGGTGTTAAATTATAATTAATGCTAATTTTAGTTCTTCAGTAGGTATTTGCATTAACAATGGCACAAGAAAAGTGTACTTTCATTGAAAAAAACTGCAAACAAAAATATGTTTTGTTTACATTCTGAATGGCTGAGGCATCGGAACTGTCAAAACGATTCCTCAAAAAAAGTCTCAAAAAGTTTTTGAGGTTTTTGTTGATCGGCCAGGTTTTCCTCAAAACGCAAATCCCTCAAAATCACTCATGAGTTCCTGAGGTTTTGAGTTCTGAGGGAATCCTCAACTGTCGTGGCCCCGCAGCTTATAATGCGTCGACGTGCGACAATAACATGCCGCGCTAGCGATGGATAACGTTCTCGTTCCTACTGGTCCTGACAGATTACACATCTCTCCCTACTGCGGTCCACGAGTCCTTGCAAGGACTCGGCAAGGTGTTAAGGGGGTATTCTTCCGCCAGTCTTAATTAAACAATTAATTAATTAATTAATTGAATTTTTTTGTGCATATTCTGTCAGCGACATACAGTTTGGTTAGTACATTTTCATAGCGTACAATTTTATTACCACGGTTATTATTTCACATTTTTCATATTTTATATCTTACTGCAATATCACGAGTTTTAATTTTTCTTTGCCAATTATAAAACTTTGAATTTATAAACCGAATTTTGCGATTATTATTATTAGTCCTTCTGCCTGAATGCGTTTTCAATTTTAAGTACGTTTAGTGAATAAGAAAACAAGTTAGATTTATGAAGCTGCGGACCGTTTTGTGAAAACCACCGAGTGATGCCTCCGACAAAACATACTTATTAACAGTAGCGGATCGTTTCACTAGAAGATCATAGTGTTATCTTATTAAAAAAGAATAATAAAAAATAATAAATTAAAAAATAAATTTTTCATAATAATAACCGCCAACGCATGATGAGTAGAATGCTCCCTTACGCTTCAGACCCGACGCCGCGAGAGCGAGAGATGCTGCAAGCGTAGTCGCTGCAAGCTTAGTCGCTGCGATCTCAGGCGCTGAAAGATAATCGAATGATCACGCACTCTCTTAATCTAGGACGAGTAGGGATAAAAATTGTAAAAATCGCTAAAACAGCACGTCGTGGGCGAACGGCGGTGCAAGGAAAAAAATGAATAAATGCTCTCTTTCTTCTCTCTAAAACCAAGGGCAAATCATTTTGTCTTTTAATAATTGAAAGAAAGGGCCCAGCTCCCGTAAGCAGTGTTCGCTCGCTCTACAAAAGTCCGGCACCACTGGATTTGCTGGCCAGCGGTCTCGACAATCTTGTAACTAATATTTCAGCGGCTACTGTTGCCAAGACGTTCGTGGAACAGTATGTGTGCAGGCTTGGTTATTCTAAGAATTACAAGATAATTCACCTCAAGTTTGTCTGAGGAATTGATCAAACTAATGGGTACATACCTTATCGCAACCACTGCATAGCATCCACAAGCAAACGGTATGGTGGGACGTTTTTGCCGCCTGCTAAAGGAGCCTCAAGAGCTAGCGGTGACTCAACACGATGGACAGTTCGGTTACCCCTTCTCGGCATTCGTCTCTCTTATAAAAATGAGATCAGGTTCGCCAGCAGAAATGGTCGACGGTCAGAGTCTCCGATTACCTTCAGAAGTTTTTGTTCGACCAAGCGACAAAACAAATGATAATATATCTGATTTGATCATTCTGTCTCCGTCGTTCGGAGAGGATGCATGTTTTACACGCTCTATAACAAATCGTTATCAGATTCCGAAGGCCGATTGGTCGTTGTCTGCCAGTGTCAAGGTGTTATTGATGGCAAACAGTAGTAGTGTTGTGCGCCGAATAGTAGTGTGTAAAGTTTAATAGTGCTTACGAGTGTAGCGTACCAGTTACTTGTGTAGCATCTTGCTATGCTTCGTGTTATCCCTCTCCTGTGTTGTCCGTACTGCTCTGTCTCGCTTACTTGTATGTAAGTCGAATAGTTAGTCAGTTTTTTGTTTTTGTTTACCATAAAATTTTCGTTTTAGAAAAAAAGATAACAATAATAAAGAATCTTCTTTTCCGATCTCTTTGGCCAGGGTGGCCGGGATGATAGTCGAAATGACTTCCTCCAATGACGGGATCACCCCGGTTGCCAACAAAGAAGAATGTCGGAGATCCAAGAGGATCCAATCTGTTGTGTCTAGTTTCCTGACGTCCTCGGATAGTGGGCAGGGGAGCCGCATCTCGCATCGGGGTGAATATATTGGGGATTCATGATGCCCAGTAAAAAAAATGGACTTGTTAGGAATAACAAAGTCCTTGCATAGTAAGTATTCGGCAGTGACCGACGTACTTCGGGTCCGCACAAATAAAATCCAGGTTGTCGTAAACGACCGAGTACAGGCGAACGCCATTGCTATATTCAAATCCCTGGGTCCGGAGCCGTGAGTGTGGAGCTGGCTCCAAATTTTTTCGGAGCCGGTAGGAGCCGGCTTTGATTTCCCAGTGATTTCCCATCACTAATAGTACTCTTTGAAAACACATCTGAGGAAACTATGTATATACTGCACATCACCTCAATGAGGATTCATTCAATAAACTAACTTCAAGTGAAGGTTAACTACAAATCGACAACTGACTACTTTGATTTATGTTATACATCTTTAGTTCAAGCAAGCAAACCGAAGTGAAAGGTTCATTCGATCTTAGACGAAATACGCTTAGCACGAATATAAAGCTGTGTATGTGAAAAAATGCAGGAAGAGCTTATCTCGCTGTATGTTTTGGGACACGATAACACGGTTGTACGTTTTATGCTCAAAAAGCGCACACCACTCCACAGGCTAATGAAGGCGTATTGCGATCGTTTGGGTCTGGTGGGCGTTGGTAGCGTTGTTTGAGTTCGATGGACTTCTAATAGAAGAAAATGACACCGCGGCATCCCTCGAGTTGGATGATGAAGACGAGATTATGGCCTACTGGCCACCCCAGCATGATGGTACGGATTAGTTCCATAGCTTGACCGTATTTGTTCTTTAGCTGACTGTCGTTTTTTACCAGATTGATTTGTGAATAAGATGCGTAAGGTGAGAAAAACTCACTTCTCACAAAAGGCGCGCGCAGAGTAAGTGGAAATGCATACATTCATTATGCATCTCAACGGAGTCTAGTGCTGATGCAGTGTGGCCATAATTTATGCACAATAAATTACTTTAGGTAGTAAAGGCTTCCACCACCGTCTCTTATCTGGTTCACGTTTCTGCATGTCTTCCGGTATATGCAACACTTCCGAAAAATTAAAACGTGTGTGGGTTGTATGGTATTTTGTGGATTTGCTTTTTTTTACTTGCTGTCTTTTCGCATTTTCCAAAACAAGGGTTTACCATCAACATACAACTCATTCCGTTGCAGCTCAAGTGTTTTTACAGCCTTGGTGTAATTGAGCATCATCGACCCGTGCCCAATTTCCATGTCGGTTGATGATGGAAAACGTTTCAATTCGGAAAAGGTGCTCCGTAAGGATGAGTCATTGTCCTGCTTTGTGTCAAAAGGGTAAATGGCTGTGAATGTGTTTTTAAGGTAACACGCAATGCTGATATTGATAATATTGAACAACGTAACCTATATGATGTTGTTCTTGTGTATATTTCCACCGAAAAATTCGGGAACGTTGATATTCTCTTGCGTTTAATAAAGCAGCATGCCAAGCAAAACGAGGACTACACTATTGCCCGCATCAATCTGAAAAATAACATTAGTGCATTGGGCATAATTGCATTGTCTGAATACCCAATAAATTTTAAAGATGTTGCGCAAGAAATAATGACGGTTACAACACTAACGAAAATACTTTAGTATCTCGGAGAATGGTGAACTCAGAACAGTTTCTTCAGTGGCGAATTTGCTCGTTTTCAAGCCAGACAGGAAAGTTTTTCCGAGATCGAGGGATGCATCTTGTTTGGGAAGAGAGTTGTGATACCAAGAAGTCTTCAACAACGATGTCTTGCGAACTACACATCAAGCATCCTACGATACAATCCTATGATGAATGATTTTACAGGATTTTGATTTTGATGTTGAGCATAGATCAGGTGAAAAATTGCGTCATGTAGGTTGTCTGAGTAGATACCCAGAACAAAACGTAATGATAATTTCCGAGGTTACGGCACGAATGAAAAAACATCAGGTTAATGACGAGACGCTTATAGCCATTATCGAAGTGTTAAAAGAAAAACCATACGGTTCTTACAAAATGAAAGGTGATATTCTTTACAATACGATTGATGGAAATGATTTGTTGGTTATCCCTAAAAATATGGAGAAAAAAATTATACTAGATGCGCATAATATGGGTCATTTTGCGTGTGCAAAAACTGTGCATAGTATAAATCAACAATATTTCATACCACACGTAGATCAAAAGGTCAAACAAGTAATTGATAGTTTTGTGAGATACATTATGCATAATAATAAGCTAGGGAAAAAGGAAGGGTTTCTAAATCCCATTGATAAAGGAAATAGTCCTTTGCAAACTATTCACTTAGATCACATTGGACCAATGGATATTACCATTAAACAATACAAGCAAATCTTAACGGTCGTAGATGCCTTTTCTAAATTTGTTTGGCTTTACCCCACAAAATCTACGGATGCGGAAGAAGTGATAGCGAAGCTGCAAAGTTGGTCTGAGATTTTTGGAGACCCACAGAGGATTATAACAGATCGAGGAACAGCTTTCACTTCTAACAGTTTTGCAGATTATGTAAAAAATAGGCAAATAGAACATGTTGTAAACACCACCGGTGTTCCAAGAGGAAAAGGACAAGCCGAAAGGGTTAACAGGGTCGTGTTGTCCACATTAGCAAAACTAAGTTCCAAAGAACCTTCTAAATGGTACAAATCGGTAGGACTAGTTCAATGTGCGTTAAACTCTCATTGGCATGCTACTACAAAACAGACTCCATTTCATACGATGTTTGGCGTTACAATGCGTAATGGCGATGCAGATTATTTACGGAAAATAATTGATGCAGAAATGTACGAATTCTTTGAAAACGGAAGATCATTAATGAGAGAAAAGGTTAGGAACGAAATTGAGAAAGCTCAAATAATGCACAAAAAGAACTATGACAAATCACGCAAAGTAGCCGTTGGATACAAAGTAGGAGATCTCTATAAAACGAACTGAAGTCATTACTGACAGAAAGCTAATTCGTATTTAAGACCTTACGAAATAGTAAGTAAAAACAGAAATGACGGTTATCAGGTCCAAAAAGCGGCCAATTGCGAGGGTCCAAACATTACTACCGCTAGTACAGATAACTTGAAATTATGGTCATATGCGACAAATATAGATTTGGATTTATCTGACGAAGAAAACTAATCCTTCCCTTGGGGGCAAGGGTATGTCCGGAATGGCCGAGTGTAAGAACGGTGGTAGATCGAAAGAGTCGAGCTTGAGGAGCGAAAGAGAAATTGGTGCGAAAGAGAAAGTGGTAGCCACTTCTTATAGAAATATAATTGTATTGGTGTAGCCGACGGTAGGAGTGTAGGTAAAGGTAAAAGGATAGGTATAAAAGGAACTCTCGAAATAAACACGAAATTATTCTCAATCTTACATATATAATTAGAATCACGTATGTAATTATAATTACAGTTACATATCAACTTAAAAATTATGCGTATAATCATCTATCGGCCTAACGACTCCTTAGAGGTCATGCCGACCATTTCTCTCTTACTGAACTTACTTTACAACGTAGCCGTATAGTTAGTCCATGTTACGGAAGGACTGGTCCAGCTGGGATTTGATACCCGGTCCTGTCGATTGACTGCCCCATGCACCGGGCTAGCTGTAGTCAAACTGCAAACCAGTAAACCATGGTGTCTAAAGAGGTGACTTTCATAGCCTTTCTGCAGCATGGAATATGTCCCCATCTGCGCCTCTATATCGTCGCCTTTTCCGACAAGTGATTTGGAGCAACTATTTCCGAAAAATTCGGCGCAACAGGATGAGCGTACAGGATTTTTCGCACGCATATTTCATGCTTGTAGGATCCATGCGGATCCTACTTGCGCATCAGCAGTCTCGTCTGCCATGAAGAGTGGTAAAATATTCATATTCACTTTGTTGTACGCAGTTTGTGACATGCGCACTCACGTTGTTGACAAATAAAATAACACATAGTGGAAGTTGGGGACAGTGTGCCACATAGGTAAGTGATCCACCTGTTATTTTAGCAGTTAAAAGGGCTAAAGTCGAGGAATACATGTACTATTCCATAAATTTCCATTGCGCATTGTATTACACGATAATCTCACTATTAAAAGATTTCGTTTGAAAATAAAATCTACAACAATTAATCGTAGGATATCTTGAAACAAAATCATGTTTACACGAGCAGCTGAAGCAGCCTCCAAAACAACCGTACACATACAACTACACAACATCGTGTAGGAGCTTCGGACACCTATCTGTCATTTTTATTTTTCATTGTTATTCCAAGAGCTGCCAAAACCCCTCTATTACGAGACCTCATTACTCTACAGACTTTGATCGCTTCACATTTAACGACTATCAATTCATCTGTTCGCGATACAAATGGCATGCAGTTTTTAACGACTTTGGTTTAATTCTAACGACTGTTAAGGAGCGTCCACATTGTAGAACAATACAGTTATACGTAACAAAACATTGTTACGTATAACTTGTATGACACAACAAATTTGAAACCCAGAAATTCTGGGTTCGTCATCTGGCGTAACATAACATACGCTCGAATTTAGCGTATTCGAGCAGTTGAGCAACGAAACAAATATTTAAACAAAGGAAATCGTTTGAAGCATCTAATTGAATGGTTTTTACGTGGTCTGTAATTGGAAAAACCACAATTTATCAATAAATTAAGAACATGTTACGCTAGAGCGAGAAGATTTGCGTCCACTCTTGTTACGGCACATGCATTGTTGCGAAAGGGCAATTTGACAGCAGATGTTATGCTCCAATGCCAGTCGAGCATATATTACGCCTGTAATCTGGACGCTCCTTTACATTTTAACGACTTTCTTTCGCGATCCCGGCTATTGTTTCGTCGCAAATTTAGGTTCTGGTTTACTGGCCCTTACTATGTGATACAGCGACATACATATTCACAGCATATTTTGTTTTGCAACAAAATTGTCAAAAAAAAACAGTTTTGACAAAGTACAATCAAGAGGATTGCACGGGGCACTGTTTGTGTGCAATGTATGGGTGAGGGAGTGTGAAACAAGAAGCAATGCAGGGTGCAAAATTCATCTTACCGTGCAAATAGACGTAGAGAGACATTTCTCGCCGCCACATTTCTCAAAAGTAGCTCAATTCTGCAAACAAAGCAAATCGCTCGGCGAGACATTTCTGTGGCTACTGTGATGATATAATTCTATGTGTTTCTGTGGAAATGACGTTTCGATGCTGTCTATATATGGACTTTTCATCTCATTTCATCCAATATTGACGAGAAATGTCGCGGCGAGAAATGACTCTCTATGTGTATTTGCAGAATCAATAGAAACCAAACAATCGTAGTAGGCGTACAGTGGTTCCCAACCGAGTCTTCCTTTTCATATGCCGGTGCCTGTTTGTCTTGTGTTGAACAGATATTTTAAATTATTCAACTTTAAATTGTAAACGATTGATGCTTCATATCGAAACAGGTACCAAATACCAACTAGCCAAATCAACTTTCAGGCTTTCTCGCTCTTTCTAAACAACAATCAAACCAGGTAAAGCGAGGCGCGAGAACAGACTCAACACGTGTCTATGGCAACCTGACAATCGTAGTGACCATAGCTTTTTTCCCCCGGTGCTTTGCTGACACTAAACTTGGCCAGTCCAAAATCATTCGTAGCGTACGAGTCACAAGTGTCAGTCGTGTCTGCAAAGCCCAGCGTGCTTAGTCACAGAAAAGCGTACTTGTAATTTGTAACGCCACAAAACATAAAGGTAAGAAATCATTTAAATTCTAAGGATTTGTAGCAGCACTGTACAGTGGTGTCATCCGCGCTATCGTTGTTTATATATTGTTAATCTGTCACAGTACTGGAAAGCAAAGTGACAGCACAAAATAGAGTAGAGTATGGCCCAGCAAGCGAGTAAGACGTGCGAAGAGGCTTTGTGAATTTTCCCTTGTTTTTGTGTAACCCGTGTTGAAAGAATACGCAAATAAAAAATCGTCAAGTAGTACGCATAAACTACAAATTCATATTTCCGACCGTTTTTTTTTTCAAACCATTCTTCATATATGATTTCGCTAGCAAACCGGCAGTGCACGATGGTTGAAAAGAAGAAAAAAAATGAAATTGATGTCTTGACACAAACTCTCGCGCAAAATACTCAACAATGGCAAAATGTTCTGCAACAGCCAGAACAGTAAGAATGCAAAAACGTAGAAGCGAAAAAAATTAGTTGCGATTACTGCAAGCGCAAATTCGTGTACTCAACCGGGCTGGACCGGCACAAGAAAAAATTCCACCCTGAAGAACAAAATTCCGTTCCAGATCTGCCCAAGGAGGAAGGGTCCGCTGTGGAGTATCCGCAGCTAAAAACGTTTCCGTGGAAATAGACGTAGAGAAATAAAACCAATTTACATTACAACCAGGAAGTGTTGGCGGCGCTTAGGAATGTCGCACAGGCTACGCTGGAGTTGAGATCGGCGGGGTCAGAAAACCGTTTGGCTCCTTTCTACGCCAGCATGCGGGATTGGTCGCCGATACGGCAGGAAGCTATGCTGGGAAGAATTCAGAGCAAGCTTGCGGAGGAGAATGCCGCGAGATTCGTGAGAAGAATGGATACGATCCACGAAATTAGAAATAAGTTAGTTTGTACGTTAGTTATAAGTCTAAATTAAGTCAGCATTTAGTTTAACTACAAGTATTTTTTCTTTCTTTTTTTCATGAAATTTGCAATTTCTTTTAATACCGGATTACAAATTGGATTAAATAAAGAATTGTGAACTACAACGTTACTTTTTATATTGTGCCATCAGCAAATTTATTTGCCAAATGCAAACGAATTTGCATCAACTCGTTGGTTGTGCGATGTTTTATCCCGCGCAACTCAATAAGCTCGCTCGGTACATGCTCCATTTCCCTTGCTGCTTGGCCTGACACGTCCCTTCGAATATAGTTATGCAGGTACACGCATGTGAGTACAACTTTGCTGGCAGTTTGAGGGTTTAACTCTATCGGCTTTCTCAGCAATCGAAACCTCGCAGTCAAAATTCCAAACACCATTTCAACTGTTCGGCGTGCTTTCGAATAATGGCATTCGTTAAAAATGCGTTCGACGGGTCCGCGGTCTGTTATTCCACCAAACGGGCGAATGCAATAGTTGGTGAATGCAAACGCTTTGTCTCCCAGTAACATATACGGGATTCTCATAAGGAAAGTAGAACCTCGTAGCATTTCTGCTTCTGGGATTTGTAATCTATTATTTTCTAGCAAGTTATGAAGACGCGATGTACGTAAAACCCCTCCGTCGTGTGCAAACCGGCCTTTAGCCGGGGCGGGTATTCACTCTCCTGCGAACTCTCTGGTGGCTACAGGTGGCTGCATGCGTTTTCAATTTTAAGTACGTTTAGTGAATAAGAAAACAAGTTAGATTTATGAAGCTGCGGACCGTTTTGTGAAAACCACCGATGCCTCCGACAAACATAGGACATATTAACAGTAGCGGATCGTTTCACTAGATGATCATAGTGTTATCTTATTAAAAAAGAATAATAAAAAATAATAAATTAAAAAATAAATTTTTCATAATAATAACCGCCAACGCATGATGAGTAGAATGCTCCCTTACGCTTCAGACCCGACGCCGCGAGAGCGAGAGATGCTGCAAGCGTAGTCGCTGCAAGCTTAGTCGCTGCGATCTCAGGCGCTGAAAGATAATCGAATGATCACGCACTCTCTTAATCTAGGACGAGTAGGGATAAAAATTGTAAAAATCGCTAAAACAGCACGTCGTGGGCGAACGGCGGTGCAAGGAAAAAAATGAATAAATGCTCTCTTTCTTCTCTCTAAAACCAAGGGCAAATCATTTTGTCTTTTAATAATTGAAAGAAAGGGCCCAGCTCCCGTAAGCAGTGTTCGCTCGCTCTACAAAAGTCCGGCACCACTGGATTTGCTGGCCAGCGGTCTCGACAATCTTGTAACTAATATTTCAGCGGCTACTGTTGCCAAGACGTTCGTGGAACAGTATGTGTGCAGGCTTGGTTATTCTAAGAATTACAAGATAATTCACCTCAAGTTTGTCTGAGGAATTGATCAAACTAATGGGTACATACCTTATCGCAACCACTGCATAGCATCCACAAGCAAACGGTATGGTGGGACGTTTTTGCCGCCTGCTAAAGGAGCCTCAAGAGCTAGCGGTGACTCAACACGATGGACAGTTCGGTTACCCCTTCTCGGCATTCGTCTCTCTTATAAAAATGAGATCAGGTTCGCCAGCAGAAATGGTCGACGGTCAGAGTCTCCGATTACCTTCAGAAGTTTTTGTTCGACCAAGCGACAAAACAAATGATAATATATCTGATTTGATCATTCTGTCTCCGTCGTTCGGAGAGGATGCATGTTTTACACGCTCTATAACAAATCGTTATCAGATTCCGAAGGCCGATTGGTCGTTGTCTGCCAGTGTCAAGGTGTTATTGATGGCAAACAGTAGTAGTGTTGTGCGCCGAATAGTAGTGTGTAAAGTTTAATAGTGCTTACGAGTGTAGCGTACCAGTTACTTGTGTAGCATCTTGCTATGCTTCGTGTTATCCCTCTCCTGTGTTGTCCGTACTGCTCTGTCTCGCTTACTTGTATGTAAGTCGAATAGTTAGTCAGTTTTTTGTTTTTGTTTACCATAAAATTTTCGTTTTAGTAAAAAAGATAAAAATAATAAAGAATCTTCTTTTCCGATCTCTTTGGCCAGGGTGGCCGGGATGATAGTCGAAATGACTTCCTCCAATGACGGGATCACCCCGGTTGCCAACAAAGAAGAATGTCGGAGATCCAAGAGGATCCAATCTGTTGTGTCTAGTTTCCTGACGTCCTCGGATAGTGGGCAGGGGAGCCGCATCTCGCATCGGGATGAATATATTGGGGATTCATGATGCCCAGTAAAAAAAATGGACTTGTTAGGAATAACAAAGTCCTTGCATAGTAAGTATTCGGCAGTGACGGACGTACTTCAGGTCCGCACAAATAAAATCCAGGTTGTCGTAAACGACCGAGTACAGGATAACGCCATTGCTATATTCAAATCCGTAGGTCCGTAGCCGTGAGTGTGGAGCTGGCTCCAAATTTTTTCGGAGCCGGTAGGAGCCGGCTTTGATTTCCCAGTGATTTCCCATCACTAATAGTACTCTTTGAAAACACATCTGAGGAAACTATGTATATACTGCACATCACCTCAATGAGGATTCATTCAATAAACTATCTTCAAGTGAAGGTTAACTACATATCGACAACTGACAATTTGATTTATGTTATACATCTTTAGTTCAAGCAAGCAAACCGAAGTGAAAGGTTCATTCGATCTTAGACGAAATACGCTTAGCACGAATATAAAGCTGTGTATGTGAAAAAATGCAGGAAGAGCTTATCTCGCTGTATGTTTTGGGACACGATAACACGGTTGTACGTTTTATGCTCAAAAAGCGCACACCACTCCACAGGCTAATGAAGGCGTATTGCGATCGTTTGGGTCTGGTGGGCGTTGGTAGCGTTGTTTGAGTTCGATGGACTTCTAATAGAAGAAAATGACACCGCGGCATCCCTCGAGTTGGATGATGAAGACGAGATTATGGCCTACTGGCCACCCCAGCATGATGGTACGGATTAGTTCCATAGCTTGACCGTATTTGTTCTTTAGCTGACTGTCGTTTTTTACCAGATTGATTTGTGAATAAGATGCGTAAGGTGAGAAAAACTCACTTCTCACAAAAGGCGCGCGCAGAGTAAGTGGAAATGCATACATTCATTATGCATCTCAACGGAGTCTAGTGCTGATGCAGTGTGGCCATAATTTATGCACAATAAATTACTTTAGGTAGTAAAGGCTTCCACCACCGTCTCTTATCTGGTTCACGTTTCTGCATGTCTTCCGGTATATGCAACACTTCCGAAAAATTAAAACGTGTGTGGGTTGTATGGTATTTTGTGGATTTGCTTTTTTTTACTTGCTGTCTTTTCGCATTTTCCAAAACAAGGGTTTACCATCAACATACAACTCATTCCGTTGCAGCTCAAGTGTTTTTACAGCCTTGGTGTAATTGAGCATCATCGACCCGTGCCCAATTTCCATGTCGGTTGATGATGGAAAACGTTTCAATTCGGAAAAGGTGCTCCGTAAGGATGAGTCATTGTCCTGCTTTGTGTCAAAAGGGTAAATGGCTGTGAATGTGTTTTTAAGGTAACACGCAATGCTGATATTGATAATATTGAACAACGTAACCTATATGATGTTGTTCTTGTGTATATTTCCACCGAAAAATTCGGGAACGCTGATATTCTCTTGCGTTTAATAAAGCAGCATGCCAAGCAAAACGAGGACTACACTATTGCCCGCATCAATCTGAAAAATAACATTAGTGCATTGGCCATAAATGCATTGTCTGAATACCCAATAAATTTTAAAGATGTTGCGCAAGAAATAATGACGGTTACAACACTAACGAAAATACTTTAGTATCTCGGAGAATGGTGAACTCAGAACAGTTTCTTCAGTGGCGAATTTGCTCGTTTTTAAGCCAGACAGGAAAGTTTTTCCGAGATCGAGGGATGCATCTTGTTTGGGAAGAGAGTTATGATACCAAGAAGTCTTCAACAACGATGTCTTGCGAACTACACATCAAGCATCCTATGATACAATCCTATGATGAATGATTTTACAGGATTTTGATTTTGATGTTGAGCATAGATCAGGTGAAAAATTGCGTCATGTAGGTTGTCTGAGTAGATACCCAGAACAAAACGTAATGATAATTTCCGAGGTTACGGCACGAATGAAAAAACATCAGGTTAATGACGAGACGCTTATAGCCATTATCGAAGTGTTAAAAGAAAAACCATACGGTTCTTACAAAATGAAAGGTGATATTCTTTACAATACGGTTGATGGAAATGATTTGTTGGTTATCCCTAAAAATATGGAGAAAAAAATTATACTAGATGCGCATAATATGGGTCATTTTGCGTGTGCAAAAACTGTGCATAGTATAAATCAACAATATTTCATACCACACGTAGATCAAAAGGTCAAACAAGTAATTGATAGTTTTGTGAGATACATTATGCATAATAATAAGCTAGGGAAAAAGGAAGGGTTTCTAAATCCCATTGATAAAGGAAATAGTCCTTTGCAAACTATTCACTTAGATCACATTGGACCAATGGATATTACCATTAAACAATACAAGCAAATCTTAACGGTCGTAGATGCCTTTTCTAAATTTGTTTGGCTTTACCCCACAAAATCTACGGATGCGGAAGAAGTGATAGCGAAGCTGCAAAGTTGGTCTGAGATTTTTGGAGACCCACAGAGGATTATAACAGATCGAGGAACAGCTTTCACTTCTAACAGTTTTGCAGATTATGTAAAAAATAGGCAAATAGAACATGTTGTAAACACCACCGGTGTTCCAAGAGGAAAAGGACAAGCCGAAAGGGTTAACAGGGTCGTGTTGTCCACATTAGCAAAACTAAGTTCCAAAGAACCTTCTAAATGGTACAAATCGGTAGGACTAGTTCAACGTGCGTTAAACTCTCATTGGCATGCTACTACAAAACAGACTCCATTTCATACGATGTTTGGCGTTACAATGCGTAATGGCGATGCAGATTATTTACGGAAAATAATTGATGCAGAAATGTACGAATTCTTTGAAAACGGAAGATCATTAATGAGAGAAAAGGTTAGGAACGAAATTGAGAAAGCTCAAATAATGCACAAAAAGAACTATGACAAATCACGCAAAGTAGCCGTTGGATACAAAGTAGGAGATCTCTATAAAACGAACTGAAGTCATTACTGACAGAAAGCTAATTCGTATTTAAGACCTTACGAAATAGTAAGTAAAAACAGAAATGACGGTTATCAGGTCCAAAAAGCGGCCAATTGCGAGGGTCCAAACATTACTACCGCTAGTACAGATAACTTGAAATTATGGTCATATGCGACAAATATAGATTTGGATTTATCTGACGAAGAAAACTAATCCTTCCCTTGGGGGCAAGGGTATGTCCGGAATGGCCGAGTGTAAGAACGGTGGTAGATCGAAAGAGTCGAGCTTGAGGAGCGAAAGAGAAATTGGTGCGAAAGAGAAAGTGGTAGCCACTTCTTATAGAAATATAATTGTATTGGTGTAGCCGACGGTAGGAGTGTAGGTAAAGGTAAAAGGATAGGTATAAAAGGAACTCTCGAAATAAACACGAAATTATTCTCAATCTTACATATATAATTAGAATCACGTATGTAATTATAATTACAGTTACATATCAACTTAAAAATTATGCGTATAATCATCTATCGGCCTAACGACTCCTTAGAGGTCATGCCGACCATTTCTCTCTTACTGAACTTACTTTACAACGTAGCCGTATAGTTAGTCCATGTTACGGAAGGACTGGTCCAGCTGGGATTTGATACCCGGTCCTGTCGATTGACTGCCCCATGCACCGGGCTAGCTGTAGTCAAACTGCAAACCATGGTGTCTAAAGAGGTGACTTTCATAGCCTTTCTGCAGCATGGAATATGTCCCCATCTGCGCCTCTATATCGTCGCCTTTTCCGACAAGTGATTTGGAGCAACTATTTCCGAAAAATTCGGCGCAACAGGATGAGCGTACAGGATTTTTCGCACGCATATTTCATGCTTGTAGGATCCATGCGGATCCTACTTGCGCATCAGCAGTCTCGTCTGCCATGAAGAGTGGTAAAATATTCATATTCACTTTGTTGTACGCAGTTTGTGACATGCGCACTCACGTTGTTGACAAATAAAATAACACATAGTGGAAGTTGGGGACAGTGTGCCACATAGGTAAGTGATCCACCTGTTATTTTAGCAGTTAAAAGGGCTAAAGTCGAGGAATACATGTACTATTCCATAAATTTCCATTGCGCATTGTATTACACGATAATCTCACTATTAAAAGATTTCGTTTGAAAATAAAATCTACAACAATTAATCGTAGGATATCTTGAAACAAAATCATGTTTACACGAGCAGCTGAAGCAGCCTCCAAAACAACCGTACACATACAACTACACAACATCGTGTAGGAGCTTCGGACACCTATCTGTCATTTTTATTTTTCATTGTTATTCCAAGAG
This sequence comes from Anopheles funestus, assembly GCF_943734845.2. NCBI lineage: Eukaryota > Metazoa > Arthropoda > Insecta > Diptera > Culicidae > Anopheles > Anopheles funestus. The sequence goes on along the minus strand of NC_064597.1, from coordinate 20,534,742 downwards.
CTGCCAAAACCCCTCTATTACGAGACCTCATTACTCTACAGACTTTGATCGCTTCACATTTAACGACTATCAATTCATCTGTTCGCGATACAAATGGCATGCAGTTTTTAACGACTTTGGTTTAATTCTAACGACTGTTAAGGAGCGTCCACATTGTAGAACAATACAGTTATACGTAACAAAACATTGTTACGTATAACTTGTATGACACAACAAATTTGAAACCCAGAAATTCTGGGTTCGTCATCTGGCGTAACATAACATACGCTCGAATTTAGCGTATTCGAGCAGTTGAGCAACGAAACAAATATTTAAACAAAGGAAATCGTTTGAAGCATCTAATTGAATGGTTTTTACGTGGTCTGTAATTGGAAAAACCACAATTTATCAATAAATTAAGAACATGTTACGCTAGAGCGAGAAGATTTGCGTCCACTCTTGTTACGGCACATGCATTGTTGCGAAAGGGCAATTTGACAGCAGATGTTATGCTCCAATGCCAGTCGAGCATATATTACGCCTGTAATCTGGACGCTCCTTTACATTTTAACGACTTTCTTTCGCGATCCCGGCTATTGTTTCGTCGCAAATTTAGGTTCTGGTTTACTGGCCCTTACTATGTGATACAGCGACATACATATTCACAGCATATTTTGTTTTGCAACAAAATTGTCAAAAAAAAACAGTTTTGACAAAGTACAATCAAGAGGATTGCACGGGGCACTGTTTGTGTGCAATGTATGGGTGAGGGAGTGTGAAACAAGAAGCAATGCAGGGTGCAAAATTCATCTTACCGTGCAAATAGACGTAGAGAGACATTTCTCGCCGCCACATTTCTCAAAAGTAGCTCAATTCTGCAAACAAAGCAAATCGCTCGGCGAGACATTTCTGTGGCTACTGTGATGATATAATTCTATGTGTTTCTGTGGAAATGACGTTTCGATGCTGTCTATATATGGACTTTTCATCTCATTTCATCCAATATTGACGAGAAATGTCGCGGCAAGAAATGACTCTCTATGTGTATTTGCAGAATCAATAGAAACCAAACAATCGTAGTAGGCGTACAGTGGTTCCCAACCGAGTCTTCCTTTTCATATGCCGGTGCCTGTTTGTCTTGTGTTGAACAGATATTTTAAATTATTCAACTTTAAATTGTAAACGATTGATGCTTCATATCGAAACAGGTACCAAATACCAACTAGCCAAATCAACTTTCAGGCTTTCTCGCTCTTTCTAAACAACAATCAAACCAGGTAAAGCGAGGCGCGAGAACAGACTCAACACGTGTCTATGGCAACCTGACAATCGTAGTGACCATAGCTTTTTTCCCCCGGTGCTTTGCTGACACTAAACTTGGCCAGTCCAAAATCATTCGTAGCGTACGAGTCACAAGTGTCAGTCGTGTCTGCAAAGCCCAGCGTGCTTAGTCACAGAAAAGCGTACTTGTAATTTGTAACGCCACAAAACATAAAGGTAAGAAATCATTTAAATTCTAAGGATTTGTAGCAGCACTGTACAGTGGTGTCATCCGCGCTATCGTTGTTTATATATTGTTAATCTGTCACAGTACTGGAAAGCAAAGTGACAGCACAAAATAGAGTAGAGTATGGCCCAGCAAGCGAGTAAGACGTGCGAAGAGGCTTTGTGAATTTTCCCTTGTTTTTGTGTAACCCGTGTTGAAAGAATACGCAAATAAAAAATCGTCAAGTAGTACGCATAAACTACAAATTCATATTTCCGACCGTTTTTTTTTTTCAAACCATTCTTCATATATGATTTCGCTAGCAAACCGGCAGTGCACGATGGTTGAAAAGAAGAAAAAAAATGAAATTGATGTCTTGACACAAACTCTCGCGCAAAATACTCAACAATGGCAAAATGTTCTGCAACAGCCAGAACAGTAAGAATGCAAAAACGTAGAAGCGAAAAAAATTAGTTGCGATTACTGCAAGCGCAAATTCGTGTACTCAACCGGGCTGGACCGGCACAAGAAAAAATTCCACCCTGAAGAACAAAATTCCGTTCCAGATCTGCCCAAGGAGGAAGGGTCCGCTGTGGAGTATCCGCAGCTAAAAACGTTTCCGTGGAAATAGACGTAGAGAAATAAAACCAATTTACATTACAACCAGGAAGTGTTGGCGGCGCTTAGGAATGTCGCACAGGCTACGCTGGAGTTGAGATCGGCGGGGTCAGAAAACCGTTTGGCTCCTTTCTACGCCAGCATGCGGGATTGGTCGCCGATACGGCAGGAAGCTATGCTGGGAAGAATTCAGAGCAAGCTTGCGGAGGAGAATGCCGCGAGATTCGTGAGAAGAATGGATACGATCCACGAAATTAGAAATAAGTTAGTTTGTACGTTAGTTATAAGTCTAAATTAAGTCAGCATTTAGTTTAACTACAAGTATTTTTTCTTTCTTTTTTTCATGAAATTTGCAATTTCTTTTAATACCGGATTACAAATTGGATTAAATAAAGAATTGTGAACTACAACGTTACTTTTTATATTGTGCCATCAGCAAATTTATTTGCCAAATGCAAACGAATTTGCATCAACTCGTTGGTTGTGCGATGTTTTATCCCGCGCAACTCAATAAGCTCGCTCGGTACATGCTCCATTTCCCTTGCTGCTTGGCCTGACACGTCCCTTCGAATATAGTTATGCAGGTACACGCATGTGAGTACAACTTTGCTGGCAGTTTGAGGGTTTAACTCTATCGGCTTTCTCAGCAATCGAAACCTCGCAGTCAAAATTCCAAACACCATTTCAACTGTTCGGCGTGCTTTCGAATAATGGCATTCGTTAAAAATGCGTTCGACGGGTCCGCGGTCTGTTATTCCACCAAACGGGCGAATGCAATAGTTGGTGAATGCAAACGCTTTGTCTCCCAGTAACATATACGGGATTCTCATAAGGAAAGTAGAACCTCGTAGCATTTCTGCTTCTGGGATTTGTAATCTATTATTTTCTAGCAAGTTATGAAGACGCGATGTACGTAAAACCCCTCCGTCGTGTGCAAACCGGCCTTTAGCCGGGGCGGGTATTCACTCTCCTGCGAACTCTCTGGTGGCTACAGGTGGCTGCATGCGTTTTCAATTTTAAGTACGTTTAGTGAATAAGAAAACAAGTTAGATTTATGAAGCTGCGGACCGTTTTGTGAAAACCACCGATGCCTCCGACAAACATAGGACATATTAACAGTAGCGGATCGTTTCACTAGATGATCATAGTGTTATCTTATTAAAAAAGAATAATAAAAAATAATAAATTAAAAAATAAATTTTTCATAATAATAACCGCCAACGCATGATGAGTAGAATGCTCCCTTACGCTTCAGACCCGACGCCGCGAGAGCGAGAGATGCTGCAAGCGTAGTCGCTGCAAGCTTAGTCGCTGCGATCTCAGGCGCTGAAAGATAATCGAATGATCACGCACTCTCTTAATCTAGGACGAGTAGGGATAAAAATTGTAAAAATCGCTAAAACAGCACGTCGTGGGCGAACGGCGGTGCTAGGAAAAAAATGAATAAATGCTCTCTTTCTTCTCTCTAAAACCAAGGGCAAATCATTTTGTCTTTTAATAATTGAAAGAAAGGGCCCAGCTCCCGTAAGCAGTGTTCGCTCGCTCTACAAAAGTCCGGCACCACTGGATTTGCTGGCCAGCGGTCTCGACAATCTTGTAACTAATATTTCAGCGGCTACTGTTGCCAAGACGTTCGTGGAACAGTATGTGTGCAGGCTTGGTTATTCTAAGAATTACAAGATAATTCACCTCAAGTTTGTCTGAGGAATTGATCAAACTAATGGGTACATACCTTATCGCAACCACTGCATAGCATCCACAAGCAAACGGTATGGTGGGACGTTTTTGCCGCCTGCTAAAGGAGCCTCAAGAGCTAGCGATGACTCAACACGATGGACAGTTCGGTTACCCCTTCTCGGCATTCGTCTCTCTTATAAAAATGAGATCAGGTTCGCCAGCAGAAATGGTCGACGGTCAGAGTCTCCGATTACCTTCAGAAGTTTTTGTTCGACCAAGCGACAAAACAAATGATAATATATCTGATTTGATCATTCTGTCTCCGTCGTTCGGAGAGGATGTATGTTTTACACGCTCTATAACAAATCGTTATCAGATTCCGAAGGCCGATTGGTCGTTGTCTGCCAGTGTCAAGGTGTTATTGATGGCAAACAGTAGTAGTGTTGTGCGCCGAATAGTAGTGTGTAAAGTTTAATAGTGCTTACGAGTGTAGCGTACCAGTTACTTGTGTAGCATCTTGCTATGCTTCGTGTTATCCCTCTCCTGTGTTGTCCGTACTGCTCTGTCTCGCTTACTTGTATGTAAGTCGAATAGTTAGTCAGTTTTTTGTTTTTGTTTACCATAAAATTTTCGTTTTAGAAAAAAAGATAACAATAATAAAGAATCTTCTTTTCCGATCTCTTTGGCCAGGGTGGCCGGGATGATAGTCGAAATGACTTCCTCCAATGACGGGATCACCCCGGTTGCCAACAAAGAAGAATGTCGGAGATCCAAGAGGATCCAATCTGTTGTGTCTAGTTTCCTGACGTCCTCGGATAGTGGGCAGGGGAGCCGCATCTCGCATCGGGGTGAATATATTGGGGATTCATGATGCCCAGTAAAAAAAATGGACTTGTTAGGAATAACAAAGTCCTTGCATAGTAAGTATTCGGCAGTGACCGACGTACTTCGGGTCCGCACAAATAAAATCCAGGTTGTCGTAAACGACCGAGTACAGGCGAACGCCATTGCTATATTCAAATCCCTGGGTCCGGAGCCGTGAGTGTGGAGCTGGCTCCAAATTTTTTCGGAGCCGGTAGGAGCCGGCTTTGATTTCCCAGTGATTTCCCATCACTAATAGTACTCTTTGAAAACACATCTGAGGAAACTATGTATATACTGCACATCACCTCAATGAGGATTCATTCAATAAACTAACTTCAAGTGAAGGTTAACTACAAATCGACAACTGACTACTTTGATTTATGTTATACATCTTTAGTTCAAGCAAGCAAACCGAAGTGAAAGGTTCATTCGATCTTAGACGAAATACGCTTAGCACGAATATAAAGCTGTGTATGTGAAAAAATGCAGGAAGAGCTTATCTCGCTGTATGTTTTGGGACACGATAACACGGTTGTACGTTTTATGCTCAAAAAGCGCACACCACTCCACAGGCTAATGAAGGCGTATTGCGATCGTTTGGGTCTGGTGGGCGTTGGTAGCGTTGTTTGAGTTCGATGGACTTCTAATAGAAGAAAATGACACCGCGGCATCCCTCGAGTTGGATGATGAAGACGAGATTATGGCCTACTGGCCACCCCAGCATGATGGTACGGATTAGTTCCATAGCTTGACCGTATTTGTTCTTTAGCTGACTGTCGTTTTTTACCAGATTGATTTGTGAATAAGATGCGTAAGGTGAGAAAAACTCACTTCTCACAAAAGGCGCGCGCAGAGTAAGTGGAAATGCATACATTCATTATGCATCTCAACGGAGTCTAGTGCTGATGCAGTGTGGCCATAATTTATGCACAATAAATTACTTTAGGTAGTAAAGGCTTCCACCACCGTCTCTTATCTGGTTCACGTTTCTGCATGTCTTCCGGTATATGCAACACTTCCGAAAAATTAAAACGTGTGTGGGTTGTATGGTATTTTGTGGATTTGCTTTTTTTTACTTGCTGTCTTTTCGCATTTTCCAAAACAAGGGTTTACCATCAACATACAACTCATTCCGTTGCAGCTCAAGTGTTTTTACAGCCTTGGTGTAATTGAGCATCATCGACCCGTGCCCAATTTCCATGTCGGTTGATGATGGAAAACGTTTCAATTCGGAAAAGGTGCTCCGTAAGGATGAGTCATTGTCCTGCTTTGTGTCAAAAGGGTAAATGGCTGTGAATGTGTTTTTAAGGTAACACGCAATGCTGATATTGATAATATTGAACAACGTAACCTATATGATGTTGTTCTTGTGTATATTTCCACCGAAAAATTCGGGAACGTTGATATTCTCTTGCGTTTAATAAAGCAGCATGCCAAGCAAAACGAGGACTACACTATTGCCCGCATCAATCTGAAAAATAACATTAGTGCATTGGGCATAATTGCATTGTCTGAATACCCAATAAATTTTAAAGATGTTGCGCAAGAAATAATGACGGTTACAACACTAACGAAAATACTTTAGTATCTCGGAGAATGGTGAACTCAGAACAGTTTCTTCAGTGGCGAATTTGCTCGTTTTCAAGCCAGACAGGAAAGTTTTTCCGAGATCGAGGGATGCATCTTGTTTGGGAAGAGAGTTGTGATACCAAGAAGTCTTCAACAACGATGTCTTGCGAACTACACATCAAGCATCCTACGATACAATCCTATGATGAATGATTTTACAGGATTTTGATTTTGATGTTGAGCATAGATCAGGTGAAAAATTGCGTCATGTAGGTTGTCTGAGTAGATACCCAGAACAAAACGTAATGATAATTTCCGAGGTTACGGCACGAATGAAAAAACATCAGGTTAATGACGAGACGCTTATAGCCATTATCGAAGTGTTAAAAGAAAAACCATACGGTTCTTACAAAATGAAAGGTGATATTCTTTACAATACGATTGATGGAAATGATTTGTTGGTTATCCCTAAAAATATGGAGAAAAAAATTATACTAGATGCGCATAATATGGGTCATTTTGCGTGTGCAAAAACTGTGCATAGTATAAATCAACAATATTTCATACCACACGTAGATCAAAAGGTCAAACAAGTAATTGATAGTTTTGTGAGATACATTATGCATAATAATAAGCTAGGGAAAAAGGAAGGGTTTCTAAATCCCATTGATAAAGGAAATAGTCCTTTGCAAACTATTCACTTAGATCACATTGGACCAATGGATATTACCATTAAACAATACAAGCAAATCTTAACGGTCGTAGATGCCTTTTCTAAATTTGTTTGGCTTTACCCCACAAAATCTACGGATGCGGAAGAAGTGATAGCGAAGCTGCAAAGTTGGTCTGAGATTTTTGGAGACCCACAGAGGATTATAACAGATCGAGGAACAGCTTTCACTTCTAACAGTTTTGCAGATTATGTAAAAAATAGGCAAATAGAACATGTTGTAAACACCACCGGTGTTCCAAGAGGAAAAGGACAAGCCGAAAGGGTTAACAGGGTCGTGTTGTCCACATTAGCAAAACTAAGTTCCAAAGAACCTTCTAAATGGTACAAATCGGTAGGACTAGTTCAATGTGCGTTAAACTCTCATTGGCATGCTACTACAAAACAGACTCCATTTCATACGATGTTTGGCGTTACAATGCGTAATGGCGATGCAGATTATTTACGGAAAATAATTGATGCAGAAATGTACGAATTCTTTGAAAACGGAAGATCATTAATGAGAGAAAAGGTTAGGAACGAAATTGAGAAAGCTCAAATAATGCACAAAAAGAACTATGACAAATCACGCAAAGTAGCCGTTGGATACAAAGTAGGAGATCTCTATAAAACGAACTGAAGTCATTACTGACAGAAAGCTAATTCGTATTTAAGACCTTACGAAATAGTAAGTAAAAACAGAAATGACGGTTATCAGGTCCAAAAAGCGGCCAATTGCGAGGGTCCAAACATTACTACCGCTAGTACAGATAACTTGAAATTATGGTCATATGCGACAAATATAGATTTGGATTTATCTGACGAAGAAAACTAATCCTTCCCTTGGGGGCAAGGGTATGTCCGGAATGGCCGAGTGTAAGAACGGTGGTAGATCGAAAGAGTCGAGCTTGAGGAGCGAAAGAGAAATTGGTGCGAAAGAGAAAGTGGTAGCCACTTCTTATAGAAATATAATTGTATTGGTGTAGCCGACGGTAGGAGTGTAGGTAAAGGTAAAAGGATAGGTATAAAAGGAACTCTCGAAATAAACACGAAATTATTCTCAATCTTACATATATAATTAGAATCACGTATGTAATTATAATTACAGTTACATATCAACTTAAAAATTATGCGTATAATCATCTATCGGCCTAACGACTCCTTAGAGGTCATGCCGACCATTTCTCTCTTACTGAACTTACTTTACAACGTAGCCGTATAGTTAGTCCATGTTACGGAAGGACTGGTCCAGCTGGGATTTGATACCCGGTCCTGTCGATTGACTGCCCCATGCACCGGGCTAGCTGTAGTCAAACTGCAAACCAGTAAACCATGGTGTCTAAAGAGGTGACTTTCATAGCCTTTCTGCAGCATGGAATATGTCCCCATCTGCGCCTCTATATCGTCGCCTTTTCCGACAAGTGATTTGGAGCAACTATTTCCGAAAAATTCGGCGCAACAGGATGAGCGTACAGGATTTTTCGCACGCATATTTCATGCTTGTAGGATCCATGCGGATCCTACTTGCGCATCAGCAGTCTCGTCTGCCATGAAGAGTGGTAAAATATTCATATTCACTTTGTTGTACGCAGTTTGTGACATGCGCACTCACGTTGTTGACAAATAAAATAACACATAGTGGAAGTTGGGGACAGTGTGCCACATAGGTAAGTGATCCACCTGTTATTTTAGCAGTTAAAAGGGCTAAAGTCGAGGAATACATGTACTATTCCATAAATTTCCATTGCGCATTGTATTACACGATAATCTCACTATTAAAAGATTTCGTTTGAAAATAAAATCTACAACAATTAATCGTAGGATATCTTGAAACAAAATCATGTTTACACGAGCAGCTGAAGCAGCCTCCAAAACAACCGTACACATACAACTACACAACATCGTGTAGGAGCTTCGGACACCTATCTGTCATTTTTATTTTTCATTGTTATTCCAAGAGCTGCCAAAACCCCTCTATTACGAGACCTCATTACTCTACAGACTTTGATCGCTTCACATTTAACGACTATCAATTCATCTGTTCGCGATACAAATGGCATGCAGTTTTTAACGACTTTGGTTTAATTCTAACGACTGTTAAGGAGCGTCCACATTGTAGAACAATACAGTTATACGTAACAAAACATTGTTACGTATAACTTGTATGACACAACAAATTTGAAACCCAGAAATTCTGGGTTCGTCATCTGGCGTAACATAACATACGCTCGAATTTAGCGTATTCGAGCAGTTGAGCAACGAAACAAATATTTAAACAAAGGAAATCGTTTGAAGCATCTAATTGAATGGTTTTTACGTGGTCTGTAATTGGAAAAACCACAATTTATCAATAAATTAAGAACATGTTACGCTAGAGCGAGAAGATTTGCGTCCACTCTTGTTACGGCACATGCATTGTTGCGAAAGGGCAATTTGACAGCAGATGTTATGCTCCAATGCCAGTCGAGCATATATTACGCCTGTAATCTGGACGCTCCTTTACATTTTAACGACTTTCTTTCGCGATCCCGGCTATTGTTTCGTCGCAAATTTAGGTTCTGGTTTACTGGCCCTTACTATGTGATACAGCGACATACATATTCACAGCATATTTTGTTTTGCAACAAAATTGTCAAAAAAAAACAGTTTTGACAAAGTACAATCAAGAGGATTGCACGGGGCACTGTTTGTGTGCAATGTATGGGTGAGGGAGTGTGAAACAAGAAGCAATGCAGGGTGCAAAATTCATCTTACCGTGCAAATAGACGTAGAGAGACATTTCTCGCCGCCACATTTCTCAAAAGTAGCTCAATTCTGCAAACAAAGCAAATCGCTCGGCGAGACATTTCTGTGGCTACTGTGATGATATAATTCTATGTGTTTCTGTGGAAATGACGTTTCGATGCTGTCTATATATGGACTTTTCATCTCATTTCATCCAATATTGACGAGAAATGTCGCGGCGAGAAATGACTCTCTATGTGTATTTGCAGAATCAATAGAAACCAAACAATCGTAGTAGGCGTACAGTGGTTCCCAACCGAGTCTTCCTTTTCATATGCCGGTGCCTGTTTGTCTTGTGTTGAACAGATATTTTAAATTATTCAACTTTAAATTGTAAACGATTGATGCTTCATATCGAAACAGGTACCAAATACCAACTAGCCAAATCAACGTTCATGCTTTCTCGCTCTTTCTAAACAACAATCAAGCCAGGTATAGCGAGGCGCGAGAACAGACTCAACACGTGTCTATGGCAACCTGACAATCGTAGTGACCATAGCTTTTTTCCCCCGGTGCTTTGCTGACACTAAACTTGGCCAGTCCAAAATCATTCGTAGCGTACGAGTCACAAGTGTCAGTCGTGTCTGCAAAGCCCAGCGTGCTTAGTCACAGAAAAGCGTACTTGTAATTTGTAACGCCACAAAACATAAAGGTAAGAAATCATTTAAATTCTAAGGATTTGTAGCAGCACTGTACAGTGGTGTCATCCGCGCTATCGTTGTTTATATATTGTTAATCTGTCACAGTACTGGAAAGCAAAGTGACAGCACAAAATAGAGTAGAGTATGGCCCAGCAAGCGAGTAAGACGTGCGAAGAGGCTTTGTGAATTTTCCCTTGTTTTTGTGTAACCCGTGTTGAAAGAATACGCAAATAAAAAATCGTCAAGTAGTACGCATAAACTACAAATTCATATTTCCGACCGTTTTTTTTTTTCAAACCATTCTTCATATATGATTTCGCTAGCAAACCGGCAGTGCACGATGGTTGAAAAGAAGAAAAAAAATGAAATTGATGTCTTGACACAAACTCTCGCGCAAAATACTCAACAATGGCAAAATGTTCTGCAACAGCCAGAACAGTAAGAATGCAAAAACGTAGAAGCGAAAAAAATTAGTTGCGATTACTGCAAGCGCAAATTCGTGTACTCAACCGGGCTGGACCGGCACAAGAAAAAATTCCACCCTGAAGAACAAAATTCCGTTCCAGATCTGCCCAAGGAGGAAGGGTCCGCTGTGGAGTATCCGCAGCTAAAAACGTTTCCGTGGAAATAGACGTAGAGAAATAAAACCAATTTACATTACAACCAGGAAGTGTTGGCGGCGCTTAGGAATGTCGCACAGGCTACGCTGGAGTTGAGATCGGCGGGGTCAGAAAACCGTTTGGCTCCTTTCTACGCCAGCATGCGGGATTGGTCGCCGATACGGCAGGAAGCTATGCTGAGAAGAATTCAGAGCAAGCTTGCGGAGGAGAATGCCGCGAGATTCGTGAGAAGAATGGATACGATCCACGAAATTAGAAATAAGTTAGTTTGTACGTTAGTTATAAGTCTAAATTAAGTCAGCATTTAGTTTAACTACAAGTATTTTTTCTTTCTTTTTTTCATGAAATTTGCAATTTCTTTTAATACCGGATTACAAATTGGATTAAATAAAGAATTGTGAACTACAACGTTACTTTTTATATTGTGCCATCAGCAAATTTATTTGCCAAATGCAAACGAATTTGCATCAACTCGTTGGTTGTGCGATGTTTTATCCCGCGCAACTCAATAAGCTCGCTCGGTACATGCTCCATTTCCCTTGCTGCTTGGCCTGACACGTCCCTTCGAATATAGTTATGCAGGTACACGCATGTGAGTACAACTTTGCTGGCAGTTTGAGGGTTTAACTCTATCGGCTTTCTCAGCAATCGAAACCTCGCAGTCAAAATTCCAAACACCATTTCAACTGTTCGGCGTGCTTTCGAATAATGGCATTCGTTAAAAATGCGTTCGACGGGTCCGCGGTCTGTTATTCCACCAAACGGGCGAATGCAATAGTTGGTGAATGCAAACGCTTTGTCTCCCAGTAACATATACGGGATTCTCATAAGGAAAGTAGAACCTCGTAGCATTTCTGCTTCTGGGATTTGTAATCTATTATTTTCTAGCAAGTTATGAAGACGCGATGTACGTAAAACCCCTCCGTCGTGTGCAAACCGGCCTTTAGCCGGGGCGGGTATTCACTCTCCTGCGAACTCTCTGGTGGCTACAGGTGGCTGCATGCGTTTTCAATTTTAAGTACGTTTAGTGAATAAGAAAACAAGTTAGATTTATGAAGCTGCGGACCGTTTTGTGAAAACCACCGATGCCTCCGACAAACATAGGACATATTAACAGTAGCGGATCGTTTCACTAGATGATCATAGTGTTATCTTATTAAAAAAGAATAATAAAAAATAATAAATTAAAAAATAAATTTTTCATAATAATAACCGCCAACGCATGATGAGTAGAATGCTCCCTTACGCTTCAGACCCGACGCCGCGAGAGCGAGAGATGCTGCAAGCGTAGTCGCTGCAAGCTTAGTCGCTGCGATCTCAGGCGCTGAAAGATAATCGAATGATCACGCACTCTCTTAATCTAGGACGAGTAGGGATAAAAATTGTAAAAATCGCTAAAACAGCACGTCGTGGGCGAACGGCGGTGCTAGGAAAAAAATGAATAAATGCTCTCTTTCTTCTCTCTAAAACCAAGGGCAAATCATTTTGTCTTTTAATAATTGAAAGAAAGGGCCCAGCTCCCGTAAGCAGTGTTCGCTCGCTCTACAAAAGTCCGGCACCACTGGATTTGCTGGCCAGCGGTCTCGACAATCTTGTAACTAATATTTCAGCGGCTACTGTTGCCAAGACGTTCGTGGAACAGTATGTGTGCAGGCTTGGTTATTCTAAGAATTACAAGATAATTCACCTCAAGTTTGTCTGAGGAATTGATCAAACTAATGGGTACATACCTTATCGCAACCACTGCATAGCATCCACAAGCAAACGGTATGGTGGGACGTTTTTGCCGCCTGCTAAAGGAGCCTCAAGAGCTAGCGGTGACTCAACACGATGGACAGTTCGGTTACCCCTTCTCGGCATTCGTCTCTCTTATAAAAATGAGATCAGGTTCGCCAGCAGAAATGGTCGACGGTCAGAGTCTCCGATTACCTTCAGAAGTTTTTGTTCGACCAAGCGACAAAACAAATGATAATATATCTGATTTGATCATTCTGTCTCCGTCGTTCGGAGAGGATGCATGTTTTACACGCTCCATAACAAATCGTTATCAGATTCCGAAGGCCGATTGGTCGTTGTCTGCCAGTGTCAAGGTGTTATTGATGGCAAACAGTAGTAGTGTTGTGCGCCGAATAGTAGTGTGTAAAGTTTAATAGTGCTTACGAGTGTAGCGTACCAGTTACTTGTGTAGCATCTTGCTATGCTTCGTGTTATCCCTCTCCTGTGTTGTCCGTACTGCTCTGTCTCGCTTACTTGTATGTAAGTCGAATAGTTAGTCAGTTTTTTGTTTTTGTTTACCATAAAATTTTCGTTTTAGTAAAAAAAGATAAAAATAATAAAGAATCTTCTTTTCCGATCTCTTTGGCCAGGGTGGCCGGGATGATAGTCGAAATGACTTCCTCCAATGACGGGATCACCCCGGTTGCCAACAAAGAAGAATGTCGGAGATCCAAGAGGATCCAATCTGTTGTGTCTAGTTTCCTGACGTCCTCGGATAGTGGGCAGGGGAGCCGCATCTCGCATCGGGATGAATATATTGGGGATTCATGATGCCCAGTAAAAAAAATGGACTTGTTAGGAATAACAAAGTCCTTGCATAGTAAGTATTCGGCAGTGACGGACGTACTTCAGGTCCGCACAAATAAAATCCAGGTTGTCGTAAACGACCGAGTACAGGATAACGCCATTGCTATATTCAAATCCGTAGGTCCGTAGCCGTGAGTGTGGAGCTGGCTCCAAATTTTTTCGGAGCCGGTAGGAGCCGGCTTTGATTTCCCAGTGATTTCCCATCACTAATAGTACTCTTTGAAAACACATCTGAGGAAACTATGTATATACTGCACATCACCTCAATGAGGATTCATTCAATAAACTATCTTCAAGTGAAGGTTAACTACAAATCGACAACTGACTACTTTGATTTATGTTATACATCTTTAGTTCAAGCAAGCAAACCGAAGTGAAAGGTTCATTCGATCTTAGACGAAATACGCTTAGCACGAATATAAAGCTGTGTATGTGAAAAAATGCAGGAAGAGCTTATCTCGCTGTATGTTTTGGGACACGATAACACGGTTGTACGTTTTATGCTCAAAAAGCGCACACCACTCCACAGGCTAATGAAGGCGTATTGCGATCGTTTGGGTCTGGTGGGCGTTGGTAGCGTTGTTTGAGTTCGATGGACTTCTAATAGAAGAAAATGACACCGCGGCATCCCTCGAGTTGGATGATGGAGACGAGATTTTGGCCTACTGGCCACCCCAGCATGATGGTACGGATTAGTTCCATAGCTTGACCGTATTTGTTCTTTAGCTGACTGTCGTTTTTTACCAGATTGATTTGTGAATAAGATGCGTAAGGTGAGAAAAACTCACTTCTCACAAAAGGCGCGCGCAGAGTAAGTGGAAATGCATACATTCATTATGCATCTCAACGGAGTCTAGTGCTGATGCAGTGTGGCCATAATTTATGCACAATAAATTACTTTCGGTAGTAAAGGCTTCCACCACCGTCTCTTATCTGGTTCACGTTTCTGCATGTCTTCCGGTATATGCAACACTTCCGAAAAATTAAAACGTGTGTGGGTTGTATGGTATTTTGTGGATTTGCTTTTTTTTACTTGCTGTCTTTTCGCATTTTCCAAAACAAGGGTTTACCATCAACATACAACTCATTCCGTTGCAGCTCAAGTGTTTTTACAGCCTTGGTGTAATTGAGCATCATCGACCCGTGCCCAATTTCCATGTCGGTTGATGATGGAAAACGTTTCAATTCGGAAAAGGTGCTCCGTAAGGATGAGTCATTGTCCTGCTTTGTGTCAAAAGGGTAATTGGCTGTGAATGTGTTTTTAAAGTTACACGCAATCCACGCAATGTGGATACTATATCCACAGCAGTAGGAGATTGAACCGTAGCAAAGCATTTGCTAGCAATGATAACATCCCAACCAGCAAAGCATGCAATATTGGATGAATTTTTGTATGGGTGCTATTCCGCCAAAAATGCGGGAAATAGCAACAAAAATTGCGTGATACAGAAACAGTCGCTTGCAAGTTGTCTCCTACTCAACTAACGCTTTTGTTAACTACTTTTGTTCAGTATTGTAAAAAAGGTTGACATTTTCAAAAGTTAATAAAATCCTTTGATTGAATAAGTCCTATTGCGACTGATCCTATCCACGCGGAGTATTACCGGGTGTATATTCCTGGTAGTGTGGTTGAAGGAGCTCGATATCCCCTCCGAGGACCTCCTAAAATACGGAATGGGTGGGTTCAACTCCTGTTCTACACCAGCCGTGAAAGTCACGGAGGTCAAACCTATATACACTCCTTCCATCGTAAATGGAAAGAAAGTGTATAAGGAGACTCGCTCCTAACGAGTTACTTTCGAGGGAACCATACAACCGAGTTTCATTGTGTATGAAGGACTATGCGTCCCGATTGCAAGACCCTTTATCTCCAGGGTTCCCACCAGCGTGAAGAACCAGATCGGTCACTCAAACGGTTTTTGTTCACCCATTCAAGGGTGGATTAAAACAGCATCGTCAGCCGCAACAGCGTGCAACAGTGAACAGTGAAGGAAGGTAGATCATCTACAGCCTTATTTCATCATATATGTGTTTTGAAGTTTTTTTGGCTAAAGTCTGAAACAAGACCCCCCCACTCACGGTCACTCATCTGCGTGTCAATTTTTCGTACAGGGTGGTTCGTAGACTATGCAATATGGCCTGAATTTGATTTTTTGGCTAAAGTCTGAAACACGACCCCCCTCCCCCCCACTCACGGGCACTCATTTGAGTGACTTTTTTCGTGCAGGGTGGTTCGAAATCGGTTGCGTGTTTTTTTAATTATGTTTCGAGACACAGACACCTGAGGGCATGGCCGTCGAAGAAGAAAATGTAGCAATTGGTGCCACCTATCGACCACAGGTCAAAGATTGGCGATCCGTTGGAGCTTTCCCGCATAGCTTCGGCCACAGACATGGTAGCGATTAGTGGTGCATGGACGAAATCTAGCCACAAGTGCCATCTAGCCATGGCCAGAAGAAAGTTTGGCGATATCTTGGATACTGGCGGAGCTATGGGGTAAATTGGGGCCAAAAATGAGGAAAATTTTACGGTTTCACAAACAGCGTATGGAACTTGGTTCCTCGATGAATAAATCACTTTTCACTATGCGAAAACCTCCTTACAATTTAATAGTAATTGTAAAAAAATCAAATTCAGGCCACATTGCATAGTCTCCGAACCACCCTGTACGTAAAATTGACACGCAGATGAGTGACCGTGAGTGGGGGGGGGGGGTCGTGTTTCAGACTTTAGCCGATTTTTTTTACAATTACGATTAAATTGTAAGGAGGTTTTCGCATAGTGAAAAGTGATTTATTCTTCGAGGAACCAAGTTCCATACCCTGTTTGTGAAACCGTAAAATTTTCCTCATGTTTGGCCCCAATTTGCCCCATAGCTCTGCCGGTATCCAAGATATCGCCCAACTTTCTTCTGCCATGGCTAGATGACACTTATGGCTACATTTCGTCCATGCACCACTAATCGCTACCATGTCTGTGGCCGGAGCTATTCGTGAAAGCAATTGTTGCACTTTTTCGGGTATTTGGTGCAATTTTCCTCATTTTTGGCCCAACTTTGCTCCATAACTCGGGCGGTATCCAACGGATCGCCAATCTTTGACCTGTAGTCGATAGATGGCACCAATTGCTACATTTTCTTCTTCGACGGCCATGCCCTCAGGTGTCTGTGTCTCGAAAAATAATTAAAAAATCACGCAACCGATTGCGAACCACCCTGCACGAAAAAAAGTCACTCAAATGAGTGCCCGTGAGTGGGAGCTCTTGTTTCAGACTTAAGCCGTTTTTTTGGCTAAAGCCTGAAATAACGACCCCCCTCCTCTCACGATGACTCACGTGAGTGACTATTTTTCGTGCAGGGTGGTTCGCAATCGTAATTGTGACGGTTGAGTGTTTTTTTCATTATGTTTCGAGCCACAGACACCTGAGGGCATGGCCGTCCAAGAAGAAAATGTAGCAATTGGTGCCATCTATCGACAGGGTGGCCACTCAAATCAGGATTTTGGATTCCCGGTTTTTTCCAAGTTTTTCCCGGTTTTTGACGGTTCATTACACTTAGTTTCTCGGTTGTAAATAAACATTGCGCGGTAGTTTAATGCCGAAGTTCTTTATCATATAACATTTAACCCAATTCCATGCAAATGGCTACTTTGGTAGACAAACCGATTTCGATTGCTCATTTCACCTCAGGGCTCCAGAAATTAGGTTCATGTGTGTAAACCACAATCGGGTTTCTCTGCAACTTTAGAGGCCTGTAACTTGTTCATACGTGATTCAATTTCGATGCGTTAATCTAATAAAATTTAAATAAAATCTTCTAGTTTCAAGTTAGTATAAGCAGTTTACATGTTTTGGTATTTCAAAGTTGACATCATTTTAAAATAAATGAGAATTTGGGAATTATGGGCATTTGAAGAAGTTTAATCAAAACTAAACACAATAGGTATAACATTAACATCCTAAAAATGTTTAATGAAGGGAAATGTTTCACGTGATGCTAATTTGTCAAGGTGGGGCTAAATGGACAGAGCTATGGGGCTAAATGAATCGAGTTGTTTCGCAAAATGTGCATAAGTATTCATGCAATATAAATGGACTAGCGAAACACTATGAAAACATAATAAGTAAGACCGATAGGACTTTTGATTTAGTTCGTAAAATGACTAACGAATTCAATCGTCCTTTTCATGAGTTTGGATCTATTGTAGGGCACTCATGTTCCGATTTATGCATCAAAAGAATCGAAAAAATCTAAAAATACATGTCTAGGTTTGACATAAAGATACTGACATGAACTAGGACTGGAAACATTAGAAAATCACCGCAAAAATGCCAAAATCATATTTGTTGCAAATTTATTAGAGGGAAAAATAGAAGCGCCTCAAAAAATATGTACCTGTAAGTACATGGACGGCCAGGCCGTTTTGTTTGAATAAAAAAACTCTTCAAATTGTACACTTTGACGATTAATTACATGATTACATGGTATTACATGAAAGAAAATTTTCCCGGTTTTCGGAGAAATTCCCGGTGTTTTCCCGGTTTTTCCCGGTTTTAAAAAATTCCCGGCTAATTCCCGGTTTTCCCGATTTCCCGGTTGAGTGGCCACCCTGATAATAGGATCCCCCACTACGATTTCTATCGATCCCCCATTTAGAGTTGCAAGCAGCAGTAATTGGCACCCGGCTAGCAAATACGATCGTCAAATCGCATCGGTTCGTAACCAGTCGAACCACATATTGGACGGAATCGCGCGATGTCATATGCTGACTACGATCAGATCATCGACGGTACAGCCAGTTTATTGCCTTCAGAGTTGGAGAAATCCTCGAGTCCACCAAAGCTGAAGATTGGCAGTGGCTGTCAACGAAACTCAATGTAGCAGACGATGGTACGAAATGATCGAGAATTCCCGATTTGAGCTCCTCGAGCCGATGGCTCACAGGCCCGAGCTTTCTTTGGCAACCGGAGAACGAATGGCCGATTTAATCGATTCAACCGGATGATACAGCAGAAGAACTGCGACGCAACTTGCTGTTCCATACCGAAACTAAGCCGCTTATACACCTCGATCGGTTTTCTAACTGAAACAGGCTGCTTAGATCCGTCGGGTATGTTATTTGATTCTTGGATAATTGTGCGCATCGAATTAAAAGAAAATCGATCACGACAGGACCGCTAACACAAGAAGAGCTTGAAAGAGCCGAACACGTAATACTGCAGCAAAGCTTAACACCTTGTTGACGGGCGATTTTTAGCCAGAACGTGTTGGTATCACCGCATACGTTTGTTGTCTTAGGCACTGGAGAGCATAGCGTGTCCCGCCGCACGATGTTATTAGTTACTTGAAATCTGTCACACACATAGAAACATTACATTACATTAACAACATTCAGGACGTACAAGTCCGTCCCGAATCAGAAAAGTTCGGCTAAGCGAGGACGGACATGTCCGTCCACCCGTCAACAAAGTGTTAATACTGTTGCAAAAGCGTTTCCTGAAGAAATCGTCAAGAAACGTCTTGAGAACCGTGAAGCAGGAAAGCGTCCGTGATCGAAAATAATCGAAAAAAGCAGCGTGCTGTACAACCTCTCACCCACAATCGACGATAACGGAGTTTTGAGAATAAGCGGACGTCTAGCAAACTGTCCTTTGATAAACGAACTGCTGCGAAAACCCACAATTCTGCCGAGACGACACATAGGGACGGATTTAATCAAACGCAGCTACCACGTGCGTCATCGACATCGCTAGACGAGGAGCCCCGCGTGAGATGATCAGCGATCGCGGAACCAACTTCGTCGGAGCATCAAGAGAGCTGAAGGAGGCCCGGAAGAATGTGAAAGAAGACAAACTGATTGCAGAATTCACCAGCCCTGAAATGAAGTGAAACTTCAATCCACCGGCGGTCCCGAGCTGGGCTGTGGCTGCTGGGAACGCCTCGTCCAGTCCGTGAAAAAGGTGCTCAGTCAGTTTGAATTGCCGCGTTTGCCGAACGACGTGGTATTACAATCTACACTAGTGGAGATAAAAATGATAATTAACTCCAGACCGCTGACATACGTGCCGCTGGACGACGAATTGGCACCACCGACAACACCGAATCAGGTACTCCTTGGTAGCTCGAACGGCAGCAAGCCACCCGTGCCATTTGATGATAAGTCTGGAGTCATCAAATCCACGTGGAAAGCATCACAGTGCAACGCAGAGTCAGTTTGGCAAAAATAGGTAGCTGAATACCTTCCTACCCTGACCCGCAGAACAAAGTGGTTCCACCAAGCTCGCCCCATCGTGGAAGGCGAAATTGTATTGATCGCCGACAACAACCTGCCTAGAAACTGCTGGCCGAAGGGAAGAGTAGTGACAGTTGTAAGTTCAAAAGGTCAGGTACGACGAGCTAGCGGCTAGCGGAATGATCGAGAGACCTGCAACGAAGATAGCGGTGTTGGATGTTCGTAAACCAACCAATCGAGAAACGGTCGAGCCTAACAACGAACAGAAGCAGATCGCCGGCTCCGAGTAGGGTAAATTGCGCCTTCGAGCAATGTATCGGGCGGGAGTATATTATAGAATAACAACGGAGTCGGTAGTTGTTCACCCCTGACGTAACGTAACTGACAGTAGGCCACCGTGACCGAAGGGCACGACGGAGCACTGAACGCGCGAAGAACCGGCCATCGCGAAGGTACCATTTTTTGGAGACGAGAACAGACGCCAAACCGACACAGAACACAGAGAAGCAAAAAAAAACGTGAATTTTTTTAACCCGCCGCCGCTATTCCCGACGAAAACGTTGAATAAAGGGGTAGTAAAAAGTTAAAAAAAGCGCGTCGACTTTTCGAATAGAACGTTGTCTTGGTTTACCCGCTCAACGTGTAAATATGGATCACCTTAGATCAAAACATCGCCATCTAGCTTCCATTCGACTAGCGCAATATGCAGCTACCCCTCCGCGCATTTTAATAGGGATGAATAATTACCACCTCACTGTGCCGCTGAAAACGATAGAGGGTCGAGTGAATGAACTGGTTGCCACCAAAACACGTTTAGGATGGGTACTTTCGGGTTGCGATTCATCTTCAATGAGCAATAACAGCAGCATTTTGGCGTGGCATAGAGCTCATGTTTGCGACTGTCAGGGCATTGGCGCAGATCTGGTGCTAAAAGGTGGCTTCGCATTGGAAGAAGCACGATGTAAAGGCAAGATAAAGTCGCTCTCGAACGATGACGAACGGGCAAGCATCATGCTTAGCGAAAACACCAAATTGCGGGGTGAGCGATAAGTCACTGGATTGCCGTGGCGTTGTGATGATGTGAATCTTCCAAATACTCGATCTACGGCTGTTGGGCGTTTAGAATGCTTAGAGCATCGGATAGCGAAGGATGAGAAGCCTCGGATGATGATGGAACAAGTGCTAAAAGATCACATTGAAAAGGGATACGTTAGAAAGAGAAAGCGGGTAGCTTCTTACTTGCCTACACTTACGCGTCGCAGCAAATGGTGTCAACCCCAACCGCCTCTAAGAGAAGGAGACCGCGTGCTATTGGTGGATGACGCCTTACCGAGAGGATGCTGGCCCAAGTTAAGAATCTCTTAACTCTTACCATCGAAAGACGGCGTGGTTCGCTCAGTTCACGTGCAGCTAGGAACCCGTAAGATACTAGAACGACCTGCCGTAAAAATCGCTTGCGTCAACGTTGAACCGCATGGAGGTGTTTAACGTGGTCAAACACCGGGGGTCAGTGTTGTTTATAAAGAACGGCCCAACGTTTGACAGCCGAAATGAGCGAGCGAAATGAACGAGCGAGACGGTTGCTGACAAGCATTAGGGATATTCATCCGATAGGAAGGATCGCGGGCGGCTCGGATGAACTTCCGTCCAGTTGGATGAAAAAGAGCATAAAAGTGCGTAAGAAGGAACGCGAGTTCTCTTTTTTTCGGCAGAAACAGTATTGTAAGCAACAGTGATTTTTTAATTATAGATTTGTAATTCTGTTATTAGAAAAAACTGTTTCTCTTATACTATATCGAGCTACTACTTATAGCTTCTTCTTCTTCTTGGCTTTAACGACCTTACAAGGTCACGCCGGCCATTTCTGGCTTACTAGACTTATTTTACCACGTAGCCGGATAGTCAGTCCTTGCTACGGGGGGATGGTCCGGATGGGATTTGAACCCGGTCCGGCCGTGTGGACTGGCGCCGTTTTATCACATGCACCACCGGGCCGCCCCCAGTACTGTGTCTCTACTGTATAGAAAAAGTAAATGATACTTGTTGTATCATTATTGCGGATGTGACATAATTATTACATAAATTGTTGACTTATGAAAACGGATGATTTGGTTCTGCTAGCAGGTGATGAAATTTTTGCGATCGGCAATAACACGCAATTTTATTCATAAATATGTGGGGTTTAACCAATCCTTAACCAGGATGAGTGAGATTCTTTGAATTCAAATCAGTTAGTGCATAAGTCATATCCATTGTAACGTGCTTCCATCTTGTGAACCCAAAGTGGCGGACAAGATATAACGATAATAATAAACAATATCAACAAAACATAAAATGTCAGAGCACTGGGGCATGGCTATGGGTCACAACAACAGCGCCTACATAATGGTCACAGCTATTTCACAAGCGTCGTGAAATGTTTTCTCTTCGTATCTTTTGATGAACTATTCTAAATTGCACTCATCTAACGAAGCGCAGGCAGCTCGACGTGTACACATCATTCATGACTCCCAACGTAAGGAGCCTGAAAAAGAAAAGAAGTGTGCTAGGAAGAAGGTGTTGACACACTACAGGGTGGCCACTGAAATCAGAATTTTAGATTCCCGGTTTTTCCCGGTTTTCTCCCGTTTTTTTCCCGGTTTTCTCCCGGTTTTTGGCGGTTCGCTACACTTAGTTTCTCAATTGTAAATAAACATTGCGCGGTAGTTTAATGCCGAAGTTCTTTATCATATAACATTTAACCCAATTCCATGCAAATAGCTACTTGGGTAGACAAACCGATTTCGATTGCTCCTGATGATTCTCCTTAGGTCTCCAGAAATTAGGTTCATGTGTGTAAACCTCAATCGGATTTCTTTGCAACTTTAGAGGCCTGTAACTTGTTCATACGTGATTCGATTTCGATGCATTATGCTAATAAAATTTAACTTACATTTGCCAATTGGTGGTAGATTATAATTCATCAAAATTTTTGCTTTGGGGGTGTAGGGAACTGCTCGACAGCAGCAGCAAGCAATCTGCTCGATACCAGAAAATAGGAATCTGCCCGATAGCAGCACGAATTGTAAGCTCCCGACACGTGGGCGTAAACCCAACGCATAAGGAACTCGTCCTTATGCTCCTCAGACGAACATGACGAATAAACGCTCTCTTGCATTCTGTACTTCAACCGAGTAAGTCATCCGCACGAAAACCTAATCCAAATATCGCGTTCTTCCGTTCGACTGACCATCCCAAACTCGTGACCCCGACGTGATCTGACATATAAAATCGAAAAACCATGTTAAGTTTATCGTTCCGCGAAGTGACCGTAAGCTCGTTCAGTAATCGCGCCCGCGACAGTGCAAGATGAATCCCGAAACGGCCGTCCCCAAACAACCCATGCGGCCCCCAGCGCACCGACTGTGAGCATCAAAGCGGAAAAAGAGGAGAGACATATAATATCTAAGATCAGCTTTCCTGATTTCGGCGTGGATGATGTCGACACTTGGTTTCTGTGCCTCGAAGCAGCATTTCACGTGAATGACGTAAAATCCGACAAGCAGAAGTTCAACACTGTCATCGTGGCGCTGGCCATCGCGAAATGCAACAAAAGTGAGAGCACGAATCGTTACCAGACGATGAAAAACGCCGTATTAGAGTATTTCCAACCCTCAGAAAATCAGCGGCTAACCAACCTTTTATCTGGAGTTTCCTTGGGCAACCAGAAGCCCAGCAAGCTTCTGTCGGAAATGAGAAGGTTAGTTGGAGAAGGATGATCCAACAGTGTCCTTCTAAACATTTGGTTGCGCGCACTTCCAAATACAGTGCGCTCAATCATTACTTCAATCATTACCACTGCAACGCTCGACGAACAGGCGAGCGTAGCCGATAAAATCATGGAAGCGCCACGCACCGAAATCTCAGCGGTTCAACGAGAAGCCCCACGGACGCATGATGCATCACGCACATCATCGGACCACATCTCTTCACTGGAGGATCGGATCGAGAAACTCTCTCGGTGCTTAGACGAAGTGCTATCGGTGGATCGACGCTCATCGCAGTACGCAGCACGCTCCCGTTATACAGCAAGGTCAAGGGACAGGAGGAGCAAACGACCTTTCAGCTCTTCACGTGGCAGCCGAAATCCGTCAGCATCCCGACGATGGATATATGGGTATCACTACAGGAGCGAAAGCGGAGAAATGCGAGAAGCAGAGAGAAGGCGACAATCGCGTCCAGTGCATTTTTTTTTCGCGGAAGGCATACCAGTACATTCAAAGAACAAACCGTAAGTAGTTCCCACCGCAAACGCGTAACATTTTCATTCGTGAACGATAACCACACCCCGAAAAAAAACGATTATATGCGATCCGTTTATTAAAAAGAGACAGGAACATCCTAACCCCACTTCCGGTAACACTCCGAACCACACACGCGGTAACATTCCGAACCCTATTTCCGGTAACACTCCGAACCACGTTAACAGAGTTAACGTACGGAACAACACTTCGTTTGCCCGGTGAATTTTTCGATACCAGTGGAACGCAAACAGGTGCAACACAAGAATATGTTGATAATCTAAAACAAGCAATGAGCCAGATTAAAGCAACACAAACTCAGCACCATAACAAAAGTATCCCGTTTATCCAAGCAGAATTAAAATCATGTACGCATGTGTGGCTACGCATCGATGCCGTGCGATCGACACTAACACCTCTTTACGAGAGACCGTTTAGGATAATTAACAAAAAAGATAAGACTTTCGTTATTTGTGTTAGAGGTAGAAACGTAGAAGTATCGATCGATCGTGTGAAGGCTGCATACATAGACGCATTGGACCAAAACATCGCGCAACAAGATCTTCTCCCAGAAAGTACTACGACAGTGGCCGACAAAAAAAACGTACACCACACGATTAGGTCGCGCGACCACAATACCGCAACGTTATTGATTTATTAAAGGGGAATTGATGTAGGGAATTGCTCGACAGCAGCAGCAAGCAATCTGCTCGATACCAGAAAATAGGAATCTGCCCGATAGCAGCACGATAAGGAGCTCGTCCTTATGTTCCTCAGACGAACATGACGAATAAACGCCCTCTTGCATTCTGTACTTCAACCGAGTAAGTCATCCGCACGAAAACCTAATCCGAATATCGCGTTCTCCCGTTCTACCGAACATCCCAAAGGGGCATTGCATAAGTTTAGACGCAGTGAATATGTATCGCAATTCTCGAATACAGTTGGGCCTACATCAGTATTTAAATAAATCTGCTCTTTTCATTAGTCTTATTTGTGCAGTACATGTTATTTATTTGAATTATTAGTATGCACGGGAAGAACAAAACCATTGACAGATGGCGAATAAAGTCAACTCTAGATTTTGGCTGATTCTGGTGAGTATTTTCGTGAGATTTCACGGAATATTCACGAATCAGACTTGTTCAAACTTGTTCGCAACTACCTGAAAAATCTCATGGAATATTATTTGATGGCACACACCAAGGGGATCTCGAAATTGACACCTAAACAAAAAGACGAACAGGAAGCATCGCCAAATCACTTTATTAGCCACCAGATTTTTAACAAACTCGATCTCCTAGTGCAAAAAACTACCGTTAGTCGTGCACTCAACGCATCTCCACATACGAGGGCTGACAATAAAGTAAGGTCTCCAACGCTGCAACTTCGCCGGATCACGCGCTAGGCGAAATCTGGCAACACCGCCGAGTTCCTTGGTTCCCCCACTACCACTTTGCTGCTGGGTGAGGCTTCCCCGACCGCTCAGTCTTGGCTGAGCAGCCGTCAACGATGGAGGTACCCCTCGCGTCAGCGTCCAAGTGCGAATTGCGTTCTGTAATACGTTTTTTGAGTGCGAAAAAGGTGACACCTATTGAAATCCATCGTCAACTAGTTGAAGTTTACGGGGAAAAGTGTATGGACATAAAAAACGTGCGTAAGTGGAGCCGCGAGTTCAATTCCGGGCGCACTAATGTTCACGACGAGGAGAGAAGTGGCCGACCGTCGGTCTCGGATGCGATTGTTCAAGCAGTGGAGGCAGAAATGATCAAAAACCGCCGAGCGACAATTAGGGACTTGGAAGAGAAGCTTGAAGGAGTGTGTAGCAGCGAAACAATCCGTCATAACCTTGTGAACAACTTGCAGAAGTTTGAAAGTGACGCGGAGGTTCAGAAAGAGGTCAACACCTGGCTGCGCGAGGCGGACGGAGAGTGGTATTCTGCCGGCATAGACAAGCTCATCGTGCGGATGCGCAAGGTGTTGGAAAAAAATGGCGATTATGTAGAAAAGTAGCCAAGACCTTGGCCTTTCCAACGGTGTATCGCTTTTTGTAAATAAATGTCATTTTCTATGAAAAAAAAATTGGAGACCTTACTTTATTGTCAGCCCTCGTATAAAATGAGCCTAAACCAAGCAAAAATTTAAACTTACAATACAGCATAAAGCTGCAAATACACGAAGTGAGTAAAACGCGCCTATCAATTTTGGTATAACGTCCGTCAAACAGGCGAGTAAAACGCGCCTCATGTATGGACCTAACCGCGTACGCAGTATGAATAGCTAAAGAACATCTGTTTACTGCAGTTATAAACTGACTCATTTTATTGTATTTTTAAATCCTTTTAGCGAAATCTTTATGTTTGGGTTCTTCCTAACCAGAAAATCATCAACACAATTGAAAACAACTGTGAAATGCAAAGTCTGTAGAGTAATGAGGTCTCATAATAGGCTTTGTTGACATTGACATATTGGATTTGTATTGTGGTAGTTAGATATCCTTGGGTATGTATTGGTGACTTGTTTACTGAACAAATTTCAGCACTCCAAGTTTTGTCGACAATCGTGACAAACGTTAAAATGCGGGGAATACATAGATGTACTATTTCATAAATGCACTTCAGCAACTCAGCGAAAATGCG
Source organism: Anopheles funestus (assembly GCF_943734845.2). NCBI lineage: Eukaryota > Metazoa > Arthropoda > Insecta > Diptera > Culicidae > Anopheles > Anopheles funestus. The sequence goes on along the minus strand of NC_064597.1, from coordinate 20,508,063 downwards.
GGCGCGATAGCAGTCGCGGCAAATTTGACACCTGAACTGGGCTAAACTTGGTATAAACTAGCCGCGTTTTAATCGCACCGCGTAAACCACGTTTCGTGTATTTGCAGCCTAATCTTAACAACGATATTTAATAAAGCCAAGCTGAACACTGTTCTGCAGAGGTTTAAACGAGAGGCCATGCAAAAAACTTTCAATTCAAAAGCTACTAACGAAAACCAGGAAGAAATATCGAACCGGAATTCTTTTATTCGACCGAACAAGGATAAGGATTCGAAACTTGGAACATGAAACTGCATATCGCTCACAGTTATGTAATGTTGAATTCGAACATCTGTCTTTTGCATGTTAGGTTGCAATATTTTCCAAATGGTTTAATATTTGTTGCATTGGTGCAGAGTTTACTAATGGGAATTAGGAAAATTCAAAGAATCAATCCCTTCCTTACGATAGGTTCGTTTCAAATCTCTCTCGGTTTGCCTAAGCTTTAATTGAGAATACATATAAACTAAATTTAAAAAGTGCAGTTTTTTGCGTTTGTTCTTTTAAGAGTAATAAGAACGTGGCAATAAGATAAGCAATACGAAAATGCCTTTAACTAAAAAAGTAATTATTTAAAGTAAACGTAAGCAATTATTAGGTGTATTAATGTGTTCGTGCGGTTTTGGTATTAATGCTCCCATTTATTTATTACATATTTATTGAATCTGGCAACACTGCCAATTTGAAGTGTCATTATTGGGCTACAATATCCACTATCTGTCATTTTGATAAATAGTAAATAACATAGTATCTGCGAGCACCGAACATGGCATCATTTGTACCAAATAATGTGTTTTTGCGGGGAGTTTTGCTTCATTATTTCAATATGAAGAAAAAGGCTGCCGAAAGTCATAAAATTTTGGTAGAAGTGTATGGTGACCATGCTCTAGCTGAACGAACGTGTCAGAAGTGGTTTGCACGGTTCAAAAGTGGCAATTTTGATTTGGAAGATGAGGAGCGTTCCGGAGGACCACGAAAGTTTGAGGATGGAGAATTAGAGGCAATACTGGATGAAGATCCATCACAAAACCAAAAAACACTTGCACAGACACTGGGAGTGGCTCAGCCAACCATTTCTCTTCGATTAAAAGCAATGGGAATGATCCGGAAGGTGGGAAATTGGTTGCCCTATGACCTGAAGCCAAGAGACGTCGAACGCCGTTTGTTCACTTGTGAACAACTGCTCCAAAGGCAAGAGCGGAAGGGATTTTTGCATCGAATAGTGACTGGTGATGAAAAGTGGGTACATTACGATAATCCAAAACGTCGTGCAACGTATGGATACCCCGGACATGCCACATCATCGACAGCCAAGCCGAATATTCATGGCGCGAAGATCATGCTGTGTATTTGGTGGGACCAGCTGGGTGTGGTGTATTATGAGCTGCTACAACCAAACGAAAAGATCACTGGGGAGGTCTATAGACGACAATTGATGCGTTTAAGCCGTGCTTTGAAAGAAAAAAGACCACAATACGCCGATAGACACGACAAAGTCATATTGCTACATGACAATGCCAGGCCACATATAGCGGTACCGGTTAAAAATTATTTAAAAACACTCAAATGGGATGTCCTACCCCACCCGCCGTATAGCCCAGACATTGCCCCTTCTGATTACTATTTGTTCCGGTCGATGGAACACAGCCTGGCTGACCAGCAGTTCCATAATCACCAAGAAGTGCAAAAATGGATGGAGGATTGGTTAGCGGCCAAACCGCCATCTTTTTTCCGCGACGGGATCAGAAAGTTGCCTGAAAGGTGGAAGAAGGTTGTGGAAAGTGACGGACAGTATTTTGAAAATTGAATAAATTACCATTTCGCCAAAACAGAGCCCAAAACTTTGGTTAAAAACCGCACGAACACATTAATACTCCTAATAATTAGTAAACTAATACAGAAACTGGCATCTCGCAACAACCATGTTTGCCCAGCTGTATTCTTGTATTATATATTTGTTTTTCAACTTACCTTAATAACTCCTTAAGGGTGACAAGTGCAATATTACTCAATGTTTGCTTAGCAACCTAAAACAAAAATAAGTATTACAGTCTTGATTCGTTGTTTTAAACTTTACGTTAACAAAATTAAAAACAGTAGCTACTTACAAACGCTGCAGAGTAGTAGATCGTCACCCACATCAATGGTGTAAAACGTAATGCGATTACATACTTTTTCTGCTATGATAACATCACGCATATTCGTTTCTTTTCGTTGTACCATTGCAACGGCAGCTACTAGATCCGTGATTTACTTCCTTTTAGCTCCTAAAAAGCAATACTCTCGCCGTTGACCTTTTGGATCACGATTTCGTAAAATAAATTGTATTAGAGCGGGTTGCAATTACGTCTAAGAAAACAAAATTTGAATAGCAAATAGACATGTATTTTAGATTGGCGTTGTCCAACGTAGCGCATGAGTATGACATTCTAGATTAATTCGATTAGCACAATAGCAATGTTCGCAGACTGCTAAACGAAAAAAGTAACAAATTGCTTTGGATTAGGCTTCCATTCATTTCGATTAATTTATGGATAGAAAAATAACGTACGTTAATTCAGAAATAATAGACTAACAATAACTCACCTATTCAACCAGAACGTTTTTATTTCTTTTTTGCGATGACGATGCTCTTCCTTTCCGACATAGTTCTGGAAAAATGAAAAGGACATTTATTTAATGAGCGTTGAAATAATTTGATGATTCATCTGCACTGCAAATACATAGCTTGCAAATTAGACACACGTATTTCGCAGAGATAGAGTATCGACTAAGATAGGGAAGCGAGAGCATTTGATATATAAAATAATCTAAAAACGCATTTAATATCTACACACAACTACATACATGATTCTCAAAACGCATTTTTATAAATTCAATTTCGTAAGGCTAATGATGATAATGGCATGATGATGATGATGATAATGAAGGCATGAAAAATTACGATGATATTGCAGGCTTTAGAACGCAATGCAAATGTGCGTAATAGTTAGTATCATTGAACCAATCCATGCGTAAAACTCGCTAACCTCACTTCTACGGAAAAGATACGATATGGAAACACCAACACCACAATACAGAACTACATCAAATACGCACTCGACACAACACAAAAGACGATATGCGATACAAAAAGCATGTTTGGACTTTGCAGATAAGAAGGCCCGTGCGTGTGTATGTGTACTGACGCCGCACAAGGTTGTGACTGCGCAATGAGATAATATAAATGTACATACATATATATTAGACGCAACTTACGATTGTACAACGAAGAACATACTTTTAACTATGTTCGGTCACCCATTGCTTGCAATTAAGCGAACGCCATTCAACACTGTCACACTCCACTAAACGGAACCGTTTTTCAGCACGATCACTTTTAACTTACACTTTACAGTCCTATCCCGCACTATTCACGCGGATTTAAGCTTTTGTTAACACTGGTAACCACGTTAACTTAACTTAAATTATTTTCACTGCTCTTTTACTGTCATTTTAACAGAGAATTAAAAAAAATTGCCAGAACTGCACCATTTCCAACTAATCCACAAACCGCCATGACACGAATGTTCCTAACCAAATATTAACATGTGGTTAAACGTTTGGTAAAAAGAAACAGAATTCCTACTCCTTCCCTTGACAGCTAATGAACGCTTGAAGTGTTTAAGGCCACTGTACACGACATTTTCCGTCTTCATTAGAAATAATATATTTTACAACAATTTTTACGACGAGGGCTAAACATTGATAATTGTAATACAGCATGCTTTAATTAGAGTAAACTTGTAAAACTTGAATTTCGCGAAAAACGTTAAAAGAGGGTTAACATTATTGTAATACCTTCCTTACCCTAGCGACAAAAATGGGTAAAAGATTTTTGTAGTCCCCCTAAGGGTTTGCTGCAACCCTGACACATGACACGGTAAGTTTTGGAACACTGTCGGGGGTGTTGGTCATGCGATGTGAAATATTTTTTGTAAATAAGATTTGTTTAGCTTTTCAATTTTGGTAAACACGGGTGGTTTTAACACGGCTAGCCAAAAGCAACGGAACATAAAATGTGGAAATAGATTTGCAGGCATATATTTATGAGCGGAGGCATTTATTATCTCAAGTTGTATGGTCAAAAATCATAACTTTCTCTGCAAGGTAAGCAAAGTATTGAAATAAAAATAAGTGGCATGATTTTAACACATGCAATGTATTTTATTTCAGCATTTTCAGAACCCGAAGGGTGTAACACTTCGAAATATCTACAGAGAAAATGTGTGGCCTTTTGCAACCCGGTTCAAACTACCCCGAGGTCTGGTACATCCGAGGCGATTAGTGGTCGTGAAGTTAGGAAATATTAGATCGTTAGGTGGAGAAGAAATAGTTCGTTGCCAATTTTTGCTTGCCGTTACGTTGCAATTGTACATTGCAATCAAAACGATTCCGCACAGACCAGATGCTCGGTAGTGTAGAGAATAGAATAAAATATGGTAGAGAAATTAAGAAATCTGGAGAGTAAGAAAGAGAAAAAAATTGAAAATTCATCATGGGCGAGAGGATTAGCTGTCAACACGTGAGAGAAGCTGCACAAGAGAGGATCTGGAAATCCTGAGTGAGAAAACGAAAAAAGATCCTTCAGGAGAGAGGATCGAGCGACGATGAGTAAGTTTAGCGAAAGGACAGTCAGTTTTTGGACGGACGTGTAAGTGGACGGATCGTGTCGTAAATAAAATAAAAAAAGAAAAGAAAAAAAGAAAGATTCTAAAATTTGAATTTGTCTTGCTGAAAATGGTCAGGACAGAGAAAGAAATGGGTGGAAGTCACGACAGGTAGTAACCCGATAATTCAATTTATCATCTATTTAATAAAACATAAAGACAAAGACAGCATCCGGCAAACTATAAGTACCTACCAATCAATTTTTGCGATGCAACCAAATGATGACACAGGCTACTGAATTTAAAAACCGGAGGGCTTACCTAGAGGCCAAAGGTTATTACTCTCTTTCAATCAGAAAAGAGTTTGTTCCTACGATCAATGCCACAAAGTGAAACGCTGATAATATGTATGTCGGTAGTGTAGCATAAATGTTAAAAAAAAATCATAGGCGAACTTATGTTTGCTCCGTATCAGTTTATGTTTTATGCTCATTTTGCACACTCACTACATTGCATTTTAAAGACTATTTTCGGACACCATGGCGTTGTATTGCATTATAATAACGGCACTATACATTCTTTATAATGACGATCAGGTTTTTGTCCATTCAACGAAGGATAACGATGGAGGATGAAGTGATAAATATGATCCTTGTTAGGTTGAATAGTGCTCTAGGTGCAATCCAAACAAGCGGCATAGCTTACAACCAGTTATGTAATTGAAAAACACATTGAATATGCTAGTAAAACGAAACATATACAGAACTGCAGAGTCAATACGTATCGAAATCTTTTATGGGTAAGAAATGGTTAGCGTTATGGTTAGTGCTTGTGAAAGTAATTTCGGCCAAATCGGTACTAATTTTAAAATGCAAAAGCAAGTTTTCTGCAAGTAGCACTCAGTGTCAATTATGCAGTTTCATATTAATAGTGAGAGAAAACCATGCAGTGGATTATCAAGAGCAACAGCAAGACACGTCTGTTCCCGTTGGCGGACCAAGACCAAGAGACCGTTTTATTATTTTAGATTATAAACATAATGTCACACATGACAGTTCTATACGTTTACACATGTTGGTTGCATTCTTAACACCTCCGCTCAACCAAACATTCCTAACATTGTTCTTAATTTTTGGAAGTTCACTCGTTGTAAACCCTTTGTAAATATATCCGCTATCTGATCCGTCGTTGGTTTGTAATATACTTTAAAAATTCCCTCTTGGATCTTTTCTCGAATAAAATGATAACGGATATCCAAATGTTTCATGCGTTTCTGATCCCTCGGCTCTTCTGCTATGTGTATACAAGACTGATTGTCTTCAAACAAAGTTATTGAATTGCTTCGCATGCAGCCTGACTCAAAGAGATATACTCTGCTTCTGTCGACGACAATGATACAGTCGCTTGCTTTCTGGTCATCCATGAGACGCATGCTCCAAATACTTGAAATATGTTTCCAGAAATAGACCGTCGATCTTGTATATCACTACCCCAGTCAGCGTCAGCATATCCTAACAGTGGTTCTTCTTCACCATGTCTGTTATACATCAATCCTTAGTTGATCGTTCCCTTAAGATACCCCAGTATTCGTTTTAAATGACACCAATGAGTATCTGTTGGTGCCGACTGAAATCGACTGAAGAAATTCACCGCAACACTGATATCTGGCCTTGACGCAAGCGCCAGATACGTTAGACAACCGATAAGCTCGCGATATGGTTTCTTGGTTAATTCTTCTTCAGGTTTCCTAGCTTCCAATTTCAAATTTGCTTCTAACGGTGTTGCTATTGGATTACAGTCATTCATACCGAATCTTTCTAATAAGTTTGAAATATACTTGGACTGACTGATTTTCAAAGTACCTTTGCTCTTGTCTCTATCTACTTTCAAACCAAGAAAGATTTTCAACTCGCCCATGTCCGTCATTTCAAATCGTTTTGATAACTGTTGTTTCTACTTTTCTATTAGATACATTTGATCCGAGGCGAGAATAATATCATCCACATATAACAAAAGATAAACAACCGATCCCTTGACATTCATTTGATACATACAGGTATCTACTTTTGACCGCGAGAATCCAATGCTTTTTATGAACGAATCGAATTGTTCATTCCAGCTCCTAGGAGCTTGCTTCAAGCCATACAAGGCTTTATTTAATTTGCATACTAAGCCTGGCTTATCACTATCCAGCCCTTCAGGTTGCTTCATATATATCTCTTCCTTAAGCACACCATTTAGGAAAGCAGTTCTCACATCCATTTGGTGTATGAAATAACCTCTCTTATTGGCCACAGCCAAAAGCGTTCTTACTGTAGTTATTCTTGCTACAGGCGCATAAGTCTCATCAAAATCGAAACCTTTCCGTTGCGAAAAACCTTTTGCCACTAGCCTAGCTTTGTAACGATTTACATTACCGATTTCATCACGCTTCACCTTAAATACCCATTTACAATCCACAAGATGCTTCCCTTCTGGTTTGAGAACTAGTTTCCACGTGTCGTTCTTTTTAAGTGATTCGATTTCACTTTCGATAGCCGCTTTCCAATGATTCCAATCCGTTCGTTTCCGTAATTCAGCAATTGTTGTTGGGAGATCATCAACGTAAGTCTCTGCATTCCACGAGCACGCCACATCCGATGAATGTACTTCCTCCGCTGAATCTATGAGAAGAGCACAGCCAGTAGTCTTTCCAAAAACAGTAACGAAGTCTTTGTACTTACCGGGAAAAGTGCGCTCCCGTCCGCTTCGCCTTGTGGACGCTTTCATAGAGTCATCTCCACTACATAGTTGCGAAGGGAGCGCGTCGTTGTTGTCACCATGGCCTTCATCCTCGGTTTCATCTTCAGGATCACTTTTCTGTTCGCCCGGTTCAGCTGACAGGTACTCCGAAAGCTCGGATACATCATCCCTCATATTCTCAGGCTCGTCTTCTTCAGACTCGACGGAAACTGTTACCGGTTCTTTGTTGTGCTTCTTTTTGTCGAACACAACATCTCGCGACATAAACATAGTTCTCTTTTTGGGATTCCAGATTTTATAACCGTTAGTGACATATCCAACCATTATGTTCTTCTCACTTCTGGAGTCCAGTTTTCCACGCTTTTCTTTTGGTATCAACGTGTACGCAGTTGATCCAAACACACGCATTTTGTCTATCTGTGGTTTTGTACCGTGCCACATCTCAAAAGGCGTCTTCCTTTCATTTATAGCTGACGACGGATTTCGGTTCATGATGTACGTAGCAATTAGCACAGCTTCACCCCACATTGTTTTAGGTAGACCGGAATCCTGTAACAGGGCACGACCTCTATCCAACAAGGTTCGATTTAACCTTTCTGCTACACCGTTTTGCTGTGGACTGTACGGCATAGTGGTTTCCATTTGGATTCCCTTTGTGCGGCAATACTTTTGGAACATAGAACTTGTATATTCCCCCCCATTGTCGCACCGCAGCCTGCAGATTTTCATGTTGAAGAATGTTGTTACTTGCTCATAATACAGTTCAAACTTTTCAAACACTTCCGATTTGTGTTCCATCAAGAAAATCATTGTGAAATTACTATAGTCATCCATAAATGATACAAAGTACCGCTTTCCATTCCATGTTCGCGGATTGAACGGCCCGCATACATCCGAATGTACTAGGTGCAAAGGACGTGACGAACGTTTCTGTGCGGTATCCGTAAATGGCTGTCTTGTTTGTTTGCTTTTCAAACAAATTTCGCACACACACCGATCAGGCCACTCTGGGATATTATATTTGGTCACAATCATATCATGCTTCCACAGCTTTTTCATATTTTCTTCTCCCAAATGACCAAAACGTCGATGCCAAAGTTCATACGAACTGTCACATTTCGTCATCATAGAACACGAATCCGGTACATTCTTTGTGGTTCTGAGAAAAATGTCTAGAGCATATAGCCTTCCTTGTCTTTCTCCAGTACACACAATCTGTTTTTCTTTAGTAATGAGAACTTTACCATTAGCGATCTTTACTGTCATACCATTATCTTCCAGCCGTCGCACAGAAAACAGATTGCACTGTAAATCGGGAACGTACAACACATTTGTAACTATTGATGGTCGCTTTTTTCCCTTAACCATCATGTCCACCCGAATCGTACCAGCATATTTTGCAACAACAAATTCACCAGACTTTGCTATGGAGATCGACACTTCTTGTTTCAGCTCGATCAATTCTTCAAATAGTTCTTTGTTGTTCACCATGTGGTCCGTGGCTCCAGAGTCCAAAAACCACTCGATTCGTTCGCTTCGCGTTGTGGAGGACATAAAACACACACTATTATTTGCTATTGCAAAGAATGACATTTCTCTCTCGTGAGCAGTGTGAGCACTATTTCTTTTGTTCCACTTTTGTTGAGGGGGTTTTCTTTTCATCGTGCTACCAGAGGCTGTGCTGTTTCCTCGTTCAGCACATTCCATGCGCTTGTGTCCGAATTTGCCACATTCAAAACATTTTAATCCCGCCTTTTTTACGCCGAAAGCCGATTCACTTGGGCATTTTTCCGAGGAACCCTTGCTATTGATACGTTTTGCTGATTCGTCCAGAAGCCGTTTTTTCACATAATCGAGCGTTAATTGTTCTGGCTGTATCGTTTCTACCGCTGTTATAAGAGCATTATATGATTCCGGTAAGGACAAAAGAAGTTGACACACAACATCTTCTTCCTCAATTTTCACTCCGGCAGCCTTCATTTCACGCAGAACTTTTCCAAATTGTAGCAGATACGATTTTATATCTCCGCCCTCTTTTAACCTCAATTCTTGAAACTGCTTCTTCAACAGAAGTTTCCCAGCTATGCCAACATGTTCGAACGCGTTCTTTAAAGCACCCCATGCTTCCTTTGCCGTTCTCTTGTCTTTTACGTAGTCCAACTGATCTTCGCCGATTCGATGGATAAGGAGTTGTTTGCACTTTCGATCTCTGCTAATGCGCAAATCGAGTTTCTTCTTCTTCTCCGCTAGGACGGTCGCACTGTCCTCAGGGAGCTCCTTCGCGTACTCCTCGTCCTCTATAGCACTTTCCAAGCAGTCCAGCAAACCTTTATCCTCCATTAACACCTCAATTCGGAACTTCCAGTTACCGAAATTTGTTCCATCGAACACCCAGACCTTTTCTTCGCTCATTATGCTGTAATCCAATTCTCGTTTCACACAATAAACAAACTGAAAACAACACACGTTTTCCTGTGAACACTGTTACGGCGCTGGGCCCATAACCTGAGAGAAAACCATGCAGTGGGTTATCAAGAGCAACAGCAAGACACGTCTGTTCCCGTTGGCGGACCAAGACCAAGAGACCGTTTTATTATTTTAGATTATAAACATAATGTCACACATGACAGTTCTATACGTTTACGCATGTTGGTTGCATTCTTAACAAATAGTAATCATTTTCTACAATTGTAAACTCGTCACAGCTATCACATGACGTCATAACGCATTCGTTACAACAGATCTCTTGAAGCATGCCGTATCTTTTTCGATCGATCAATCCGTATTTATCTCTAGTAATTATGATTCTCGGTGAACCTCGGCAGTTCCCCACAGCACCGAGATTTTTTAATTTACGGATTTTGACGAAACAGCAAATTGTCATTAAAACAAACTGCGAACACTGGTCGCGAGATCATTGTACGACCAGACGTCGGGAGTATTATGTACCCAAAACCTATAGTCTAGTTTTTACTTAATCAGCGTCAAGTCTCCTCTCACCTAACGTAAGGCGTCAATGTCTCCAACACTTCAATAAGGGAAATCTCTTCCAGATTTCCAAATGATCGCCTGGAAGATCAAGTGCCAGCCAAAAGTAAATGTAAACGCACCCCGAAAGTATGAACATGACCCCCGATCCTATAATACACTTGCTGAAAAATGTTATAGAATGAAGAATGGTACAGATGAATGATACTATGTATAAAGTACATTTGCATAAGACATTCTTGCCCTGTACTGGTTTTTTACCTCCATTCATTCGAAGTGGTTCACTCGTATGAACTCTTACAAAACAATTTCATTCGGTATTTTCGAGATATCGAGTAACCTTTAGAAGGAAATGATTTTCCGAACCGATATCGCTTTTTCACCCGTACCGGGACGTGCTAATTATATGTACTCTTATATGTACCTATTATATGTGCTAATTATATATACTTATATGTATGTAATTTGATGAGTGAACTTTTCCGTTGTTTGTTTCCGCTATCTCCTGAGAGAGATTTGTGCTAACTGTAAACTAATCAAACATCTTGTAACAATACTGACCTGAAATATTTGTCGATCACTGATTGTGCGATCATCCGTGGTGTGGTTGGCTTTGGAGGCTGGATCGTACCGTATTACATCGTCGTATTGTTTCAGCTTTGGGTTCGCTAATCCCCTTTTCCTTAATCCGTTATCCGTTAATCCTTTGTGAACGTTTCGAACCAGACCAAATTATATTCGCGATGTTCGGCCTGCTAGTTAATTACTGTAAGGATTCTTCTATACTTACTTCTGTAAGGGAAGGAAAATAGGTTTGATTGGGCCTCATACGGTCCGGTGAATTAAAAAATATATTGTACAGCAAATGCCTTCGTGTGCAGTACCCTGTACAATGGATATAAAATAAAAGCAAAGAAATAAAAAAATGTATTGCCCCCGATCCTGTTAGTATATGATGGTCTATAGCAGACATCATATTCCAGCCAGCACCACGTGGAGGTAGGATACGGAGTTCCAAGATAGAGGACGTTTTACATTTAAAATTTAAAAATAATTAATACATCCTCTTCTTGGCATTAGCCAGCCAGCTTGAAAGAAATTATTGAATTAAAAATGTATTTGGAAGTAAAAATGAAAAAATTCGGAAATCTTACGCTTGATCCAGACCGATCTTGATGGCGTGCATATTACCTGATGATTAAAAAGGAAAAATAAATAAGTTACACAATTTTTACACCCTCATTAGTTTGTGAAAATCATTAACATATATCACAATTCGACATGAACAACGTAAGGTGAGATAAGTTATTATACCATGATCGCTTTTAGATATTGGCTATCGAACACTTACGCAAAATCTTGAACAGCTTTGATGGCCTGCAACACACTCAGGAAACTGTTCTGGTTCTGGCGTTTCATTTCGTACTCGCGTATGTACTTAATCAGCACTACTCGCTTTGTGCCTTTGGATCGAATAAAGGGCTTAACCCAGCGCCACAAATTTTCAATATTTTGTGTGTGCACAAAAGGATCGCTTGGGTCCACAAAATTTTGGTTTATGGTTTCGTGAATAAAACCGTGCTGATCAATTCCATTATATGCACGCCAACCATCGGTCACGATCGTTGTACCCGGAGCCACATGCTGGTTGATGATGCGGTGTAATGTTGCAGCATCACGTTGCTCAACCAGCTCCAAAAAAATTGCTCGCGTTTCGCGACAGATGCCGCCAACCACCCAGACTTGGTTGTTGGCTGAGACGCGACCGCGATTGTATTTTCTTTGGGTGAGGACGGATTCGTCAATTTCGACGGTTAATCCATCCCCACCAATTTGCCCCTGACTACATTCAAAATGTTCTGCCGTTACTTCCCACAGAATAGTGAACCACTTCCCAATGGCACTCTTGCCTGCCCCACACTCGGCTGCAGCACTGGATCGCTTCGTATCCCGCGACCATTCATACGTTATCTCTATCAACTTAGACAGAGATAAACGGGAATTTTTGAAAATGCTGTCCGTACGGACAGTACATTCCCACCCTGTGCAGCTCGATGTGGGCTTGCAAATCCACTTGCACGAATTTGCCTTTCGAGTTGTTTTCAGTTTCATCCGGCGATTGCACTTGTTGCACAATTGAACGGGTGGTAAAATTTCCGCTTCCTGCAGCAACCGAACCAAACGCTGCTCGTCTTCAGTTATCTTTTTCAGCTCGGTCAAGCTTTTCACAGCGGCCAAAACTTCCATTATTATCACTTTGTTTTCTTCAAAAATGCGACAAATGTATACAACCGTGGTATGTATACAACCTTGAAAGGGTTAAGCCCATTATTCGATCCAAAGGCACAAAGCGAGTAGTGCTGATTAAGTACATACGCGAGTACGAAATGAAACGCCAGAACCAGAACAGTTTCCTGAGTGTGTTGCAGGCCATCAAAGCTGTTCAAGATTTTGCGTAAGTGTTCGATAGCCAATATCTAAAAGCGATCATGGTATAATAACTTATCTCACCTTACGTTGTTCATGTCGAATTGTGATATATGTTAATGATTTTCACAAACTAATGAGGGTGTAAAAATTGTGTAACTTATTTATTTTTCCTTTTTAATCATCAGGTAATATGCACGCCATCAAGATCGGTCTGGATCAAGCGTAAGATTTCCGAATTTTTTCATTTTTACTTCCAAATACATTTTTAATTCAATAATTTCTTTCAAGCTGGCTGGCTAATGCCAAGAAGAGGATGTATTAATTATTTTTAAATTTTAAATGTAAAACGTCCTCTATCTTGGAACTCCGTATCCTACCTCCACGTGGTGCTGGCTGGAATATGATGTCTGCTATAGACCATCATATACTAACAGGATCGGGGGCAATACATTTTTTTATTTCTTTGCTTTTATTTTATATCCATTGTACAGGGTACTGCACACGAAGGCATTTGCTGTACAATATATTTTTTAATTCACCGGACCGTATGAGGCCCAATCAAACCTATTTTCCTTCCCTTACAGAAGTAAGTATAGAAGAATCCTTACAGTAATCAACTAGCAGGCCGAACATCGCGAATATAATTTGGTCTGGTTCGAAACGTTCACAAAGGATTAACGGATAACGGATTAAGGAAAAGGGGATTAGCGAACCCAAAGCTGAAACAATACGACGATGTAATACGGTACGATCCAGCCTCCAAAGCCAACCACACCACGGATGATCGCACAATCAGTGATCGACAAACATTTCAGGTCAGTATTGTTACAAGATGTTTGATTAGTTTACAGTTAGCACAAATCTCTCTCAGGAGATAGCGGAAACAAACAACGGAAAAGTTCACTCATCAAATTACATACATATAAGTATATATAATTAGCACATATAATAGGTACATATAAGAGTACATATAATTAGCACGTCCCGGTACGGGTGAAAAAGCGATATCGGTTCGGAAAATCATTTCCTTCTAAAGGTTACTCGATATCTCGAAAATACCGAATGAAATTGTTTTGTAAGAGTTCATACGAGTGAACCACTTCGAATGAATGGAGGTAAAAAACCAGTACAGGGCAAGAATGTCTTATGCAAATGTACTTTATACATAGTATCATTCATCTGTACCATTCTTCATTCTATAACATTTTTCAACAAGTGTATTATAGGATCGGGGGTCATGTTCATACTTTCGGGGTGCGTTTACATTTACTTTTGGCTGGCACTTGATCTTCCAGGCGATCATTTGGAAATCTGGAAGAGATTTCCCTTATTGAAGTGTTGGAGACATTGACGCCTTACGTTAGGTGAGAGGAGACTTGACGCTGATTAAGTAAAAACTAGACTATAGGTTTTGGGTACATAATACTCCCGACGTCTGGTCGTACAATGATCTCGCGACCAGTGTTCGCAGTTTGTTTTAATGACAATTTGCTGTTTCGTCAAAATCCGTAAATTAAAAAATCGCGGTGCTGTGGGGAACTGCCGAGGTTCACCGAGAATCATAATTACTAGAGATAAATACGGATTGATCGATCGAAAAAGATACGGCATGCTTCAAGAGATCTGTTGTAACGAATGCGTTATGACGTCATGTGATAGCTGTGACGAGTTTACAATTGTAGAAAATGATTACTATTTGTTAAGAATGCAACCAACATGCGTAAACGTATAGAACTGTCATGTGTGACATTATGTTTATAATCTAAAATAATAAAACGGTCTCTTGGTCTTGGTCCGCCAACGGGAACAGACGTGTCTTGCTGTTGCTCTTGATAACCCACTGCATGGTTTTCTCTCAGGTTATGGGCCCAGCGCCGTAACAGTGTTCACAGGAAAACGTGTGTTGTTTTCAGTTTGTTTATTGTGTGAAACGAGAATTGGATTACAGCATAATGAGCGAAGAAAAGGTCTGGGTGTTCGATGGAACAAATTTCGGTAACTGGAAGTTCCGAATTGAGGTGTTAATGGAGGATAAAGGTTTGCTGGACTGCTTGGAAAGTGCTATAGAGGACGAGGAGTACGCGAAGGAGCTCCCTGAGGACAGTGCGACCGTCCTAGCGGAGAAGAAGAAGAAACTCGATTTGCGCATTAGCAGAGATCGAAAGTGCAAACAACTCCTTATCCATCGAATCGGCGAAGATCAGTTGGACTACGTAAAAGACAAGAGAACGGCAAAGGAAGCATGGGGTGCTTTAAAGAACGCGTTCGAACATGTTGGCATAGCTGGGAAACTTCTGTTGAAGAAGCAGTTTCAAGAATTGAGGTTAAAAGAGGGCGGAGATATAAAATCGTATCTGCTACAATTTGGAAAAGTTCTGCGTGAAATGAAGGCTGCCGGAGTGAAAATTGAGGAAGAAGATGTTGTGTGTCAACTTCTTTTGTCCTTACCGGAATCATATAATGCTCTTATAACAGCGGTAGAAACGATACAGCCAGAACAATTAACGCTCGATTATGTGAAAAAACGGCTTCTGGACGAATCAGCAAAACGTATCAATAGCAAGGGTTCCTCGGAAAAATGCCCAAGTGAATCGGCTTTCGGCGTAAAAAAGGCGGGATTAAAATGTTTTGAATGTGGCAAATTCGGACACAAGCGCATGGAATGTGCTGAACGAGGAAACAGCACAGCCTCTGGTAGCACGATGAAAAGAAAACCCCCTCAACAAAAGTGGAACAAAAGAAATAGTGCTCACACTGCTCACGAGAGAGAAATGTCATTCTTTGCAATAGCAAATAATAGTGTGTGTTTTATGTCCTCCACAACGCGAAGCGAACGAATCGAGTGGTTTTTGGACTCTGGAGCCACGGACCACATGGTGAACAACAAAGAACTATTTGAAGAATTGATCGAGCTGAAACAAGAAGTGTCGATCTCCATAGCAAAGTCTGGTGAATTTGTTGTTGCAAAATATGCTGGTACGATTCGGGTGGACATGATGGTTAAGGGAAAAAAGCGACCATCAATAGTTACAAATGTGTTGTACGTTCCCGATTTACAGTGCAATCTGTTTTCTGTGCGACGGCTGGAAGATAATGGTATGACAGTAAAGATCGCTAATGGTAAAGTTCTCATTACTAAAGAAAAACAGATTGTGTGTACTGGAGAAAGACAAGGAAGGCTATATGCTCTAGACATTTTTCTCAGAACCACAAAGAATGTACCGGATTCGTGTTCTATGATGACGAAATGTGACAGTTCGTATGAACTTTGGCATCGACGTTTTGGTCATTTGGGAGAAGAAAATATGAAAAAGCTGTGGAAGCATGATATGATTGTGACCAAATATAATATCCCAGAGTGGCCTGATCGGTGTGTGTGCGAAATTTGTTTGACAAGCAAACAAACAAGACAGCCATTTACGGATACCGCACAGAAACGTTCGTCACGTCCTTTGCACCTAGTACATTCGGATGTATGCGGGCCGTTCAATCCGCGAACATGGAATGGAAAGCGGTACTTTGTATCATTTATGGATGACTATAGTCATTTCACAATGATTTTCTTGATGGAACACAAATCGGAAGTGTTTGAAAAGTTTGAACTGTATTATGAGCAAGTAACAACATTCTTCAACATGAAAATCTGCAGGCTGCGGTGCGACAATGGGGGGGAATATACAAGTTCTATGTTCCAAAAGTATTGCCGCACAAAGGGAATCCAAATGGAAACCACTATGCCGTACAGTCCACAGCAAAACGGTGTAGCAGAAAGGTTAAATCGAACCTTGTTGGATAGAGGTCGTGCCCTGTTACAGGATTCCGGTCTACCTAAAACAATGTGGGGTGAAGCTGTGCTAATTGCTACGTACATCATGAACCGAAATCCGTCGTCAGCTATAAATGAAAGGAAGACGCCTTTTGAGATGTGGCACGGTACAAAACCACAGATAGACAAAATGCGTGTGTTTGGATCAACTGCGTACACGTTGATACCAAAAGAAAAGCGTGGAAAACTGGACTCCAGAAGTGAGAAGAACATAATGGTTGGATATGTCACTAACGGTTATAAAATCTGGAATCCCAAAAAGAGAACTATGTTTATGTCGCGAGATGTTGTGTTCGACAAAAAGAAGCACAACAAAGAACCGGTAACAGTTTCCGTCGAGTCTGAAGAAGACGAGCCTGAGAATATGAGGGATGATGTATCCGAGCTTTCGGAGTACCTGTCAGCTGAACCGGGCGAACAGAAAAGTGATCCTGAAGATGAAACCGAGGATGAAGGCCATGGTGACAACAACGACGCGCTCCCTTCGCAACTATGTAGTGGAGATGACTCTATGAAAGCGTCCACAAGGCGAAGCGGACGGGAGCGCACTTTTCCCGGTAAGTACAAAGACTTCGTTACTGTTTTTGGAAAGACTACTGGCTGTGCTCTTCTCATAGATTCAGCGGAGGAAGTACATTCATCGGATGTGGCGTGCTCGTGGAATGCAGAGACTTACGTTGATGATCTCCCAACAACAATTGCTGAATTACGGAAACGAACGGATTGGAATCATTGGAAAGCGGCTATCGAAAGTGAAATCGAATCACTTAAAAAGAACGACACGTGGAAACTAGTTCTCAAACCAGAAGGGAAGCATCTTGTGGATTGTAAATGGGTATTTAAGGTGAAGCGTGATGAAATCGGTAATGTAAATCGTTACAAAGCTAGGCTAGTGGCAAAAGGTTTTTCGCAACGGAAAGGTTTCGATTTTGATGAGACTTATGCGCCTGTAGCAAGAATAACTACAGTAAGAACGCTTTTGGCTGTGGCCAATAAGAGAGGTTATTTCATACACCAAATGGATGTGAGAACTGCTTTCCTAAATGGTGTGCTTAAGGAAGAGATATATATGAAGCAACCTGAAGGGCTGGATAGTGATAAGCCAGGCTTAGTATGCAAATTAAATAAAGCCTTGTATGGCTTGAAGCAAGCTCCTAGGAGCTGGAATGAACAATTCGATTCGTTCATAAAAAGCATTGGATTCTCGCGGTCAAAAGTAGATACCTGTATGTATCAAATGAATGTCAAGGGATCGGTTGTTTATCTTTTGTTATATGTGGATGATATTATTCTCGCCTCGGATCAAATGTATCTAATAGAAAAGTAGAAACAACAGTTATCAAAACGATTTGAAATGACGGACATGGGCGAGTTGAAAATCTTTCTTGGTTTGAAAGTAGATAGAGACAAGAGCAAAGGTACTTTGAAAATCAGTCAGTCCAAGTATATTTCAAACTTATTAGAAAGATTCGGTATGAATGACTGTAATCCAATAGCAACACCGTTAGAACCAAATTTGAAATTGGAAGCTAGGAAACCTGAAGAAGAATTAACCAAGAAACCATATCGCGAGCTTATCGGTTGTCTAACGTATCTGGCGCTTGCGTCAAGGCCAGATATCAGTGTTGCGGTGAATTTCTTCAGTCGATTTCAGTCGGCACCAACAGATACTCATTGGTGTCATTTAAAACGAATACTGGGGTATCTTAAGGGAACGATCAACTAAGGATTGATGTATAACAGACATGGTGAAGAAGAACCACTGTTAGGATATGCTGACGCTGACTGGGGTAGTGATATACAAGATCGACGGTCTATTTCTGGAAACATATTTCAAGTATTTGGAGCATGCGTCTCATGGATGACCAGAAAGCAAGCGACTGTATCATTGTCGTCGACAGAAGCAGAGTATATCTCTTTGAGTCAGGCTGCATGCGAAGCAATTCAATAACTTTGTTTGAAGACAATCAGTCTTGTATACACATAGCAGAAGAGCCGAGGGATCAGAAACGCATGAAACATTTGGATATCCGTTATCATTTTATTCGAGAAAAGATCCAAGAGGGAATTTTTAAAGTATATTACAAACCAACGACGGATCAGATAGCGGATATATTTACAAAGGGTTTACAACGAGTGAACTTCCAAAAATTAAGAACAATGTTAGGAATGTTTGGTTGAGCGGAGGTGTTAAGAATGCAACCAACATGTGTAAACGTATAGAACTGTCATGTGTGACATTATGTTTATAATCTAAAATAATAAAACGGTCTCTTGGTCTTGGTCCGCCAACGGGAACAGACGTGTCTTGCTGTTGCTCTTGATAATCCACTGCATAGTTTTCTCTCACTATTAATATGAAACTGCATAATTGACACTGAGTGCTACTTGCAGAAAACTTGCTTTTGCATTTTAAAATTAGTACCGATTTGGCCGAAATTACTTTCACAAGCACTAACCATAACGCTAACCATTTCTTACCCATAAAAGATTTCGATACGTATTGACTCTGCAGTTCTGTATATGTTTCGTTTTACTAGCATATTCAATGTGTTTTTCAATTACATAACTGGTTGTAAGCTATGCCGCTTGTTTGGATTGCACCTAGAGCACTATTCAACCTAACAAGGATCATATTTATCACTTCATCCTCCATCGTTATCCTTCGTTGAATGGACAAAAACCTGATCGTCATTATAAAGAATGTATAGTGCCGTTATTATAATGCAATACAACGCCATGGTGTCCGAAAATAGTCTTTAAAATGCAATGTAGTGAGTGTGCAAAATGAGCATAAAACATAAACTGATACGGAGCAAACATAAGTTCGCCTATGATTTTTTTTTAACATTTATGCTACACTACCGACATACATATTATCAGCGTTTCACTTTGTGGCATTGATCGTAGGAACAAACTTGTGGCGACCAATAGCCAATAGCCAGGACACAGAGAAGCGCCATCTAGGGTCAATAACGAGAACAAGCAAAATTGTCTAGTGGGTGCCATATGGTGCGAACAAGTAACAAAGGACTTAGGGGAACAAAAGAATATGCGAAAACAGACAGGATCAAACACGAAATCGTTCAAAAACACGGAAATAGGAAAGTTCGAGACATGGCCAGCACAATATAAAAGCGGCGGCATGTCCGAACTAAGTTAGTTATCGTTATACCGTCAGCCGACAAGCATCTCGCTGCAGCCCCGAAGGAAGACCAAAGGACGACCAAGGAAGTGGCCAAGTACCAATCGACAAAGAAGGAAGGAAGAACAAATACAAGGGCTCCGAACTACGGAATAACCCCCCAAAACTGGTGACCCCGACGTGATCTTTCCTGCCTTCGAGACACCGAGCCTTCAGCGGACGCCGGCTTTCGAGCCCATCATTATTAACAAATTTCCTTCTCAGCAAACCGTACAACTGGCACCGTAGGATTCATTCCTTTTCAGGAATTCCTCGAGTGTTCCGTACCACTGGCACCGCAGGTTAATTCCTTTTCAGGAATCCTACGGGTGTTCCATACCACTGTCACGTCCACCGTCCATTACCAACGCCCGTTGGTTCGTGGTTCCTGCCCACGCCGCTGCTGACTCGGAACATCTCTACCGTGCACCGCGCTGTACGCCATTTTGCCCTTCGCTTCTTCGATCTTCGCAACGCCGTGATAGCCATCGCAGACGACCATTCGTGCTGACGCCTCGTGATCGCCATGCTGCACAGCCCGATCCAGCGTGGTGAACCTGCCGATAACTCCGCCTCCGTTACCAGCCCCGCTGCCGGTCACACCGCACCGCTCGTGATCATCGATCTACCATCTGCGCCCGTCGCCAGAACCACCCCGGTTATTGGTGCTACCGCATCGCCAGTGCTCATCGAGATTCCCGCCGCGCGTGATTTTTCAACCGTGCCACCCGATCAGGAGGTTCAGACGATGAACGCCATGCGACTCAAGCCCCCGGAACTCAGCACCTCCGACATCCATACCTTTTTCTTCGCTCTAGAAAATTGGTTTGATGTGTGGAACCTCACTCCGCAATGTGATGCCAAGCGTTTTAATATCCTTAAAACGCAAATCCCAACAAGCATCCTTCCGGAAGTGCGACATTTCCTGGAAAATGTTCCTGCTACCGACCGCTACGAAGCCGCCAAGAGAGCCTTGATCCAGTATTTCGAAGAATCGCAACGAAGCCGCCTACATCGATTGCTGTCGGAGATGACCCTCGGCGATCGGAAACCATCCCAGCTGCTAGCAGAAATGCGCCGAACGGCAAAAGGAGCAATGACCGACCTAACCCTGGTCGATCTTTGGATTGGACGTCTGCCGCCCTACGTTCAATCAGCCGTCCTCGCTGCTGCCACCAACGTGGAGGAGAAAGTGAAGGTAGCCGACGCAGTGATGGATTCCTTCGCCCTTTACCATCGAACGGGGCCATACCAACATGTGTCCGAAGTGCGAAACGTGGAAATGGATCGCTTTGCTCAACAAATGAACCAATTAAGTGAACGTTTGGAAGCTGTGCTACGACAAGACCATCTCCGTGAACCGTCCCGACCACGCTCGCATCCTCGACCACTTCACCGCCGTTGGGCTAACTCTCCAGCCCGACCAACAGTAGAGGAAATTTGCTACTTCCATCGAAAGTTTGGAAAAGATGCGCGAAATTGCCGAGCCCCGTGTTCGATTCACCAGCGTTCGCAAGGGACCAACGCATCATCCTGACAGACGGCCAGCGACACTAAGAAGGAAGTCAACGCTCTTGCAACCGCAAGCCATCGCCTCATCGTAGTGGATCGCCGCTCAAGGCAACGTTTCCCCATCGATACCGGCGCCGATGTTTCGGTAATCCCGAGGCATCACAGTTCCTTCCCGGGTAAACCATCGTCAATGCGTTTATTTGCCGCCAATAAAACCCCTATCGAAGTCTACGGAGAAACCCTCTATTCTTTGGACTTGGGATTACGCCGAACATTCTTATGGAATTTTGTAATAGCCGACGTGGGCTCAGCTATTATTGGAGCCGACTTTCTCCAGCATTTTCATCTTTTGGTGGACCTGAGACGCAAGCGCCTGGTAGACGCCCTTACCAACCTACAAACGCCCGGTGAAACGGATCGACATCTACAGGAGCCCACCGTGAAAGTTTGCGACGGAACATCCCCCTACATCAACCTGTTGAAGGAGTTTCCTGGCCTGACCGCACGGATAGCACCTGGCACACCCTTGCAAACCAACATTTCACACCGCATCGAAACAACGGGACAACCAACCTTTGCTCGTCCCCGAAGATTGTCGCCCGAGAAGTTCACCGCAGCCCGTGCCGAATTCGAGTCCTTGGTGCAGCTCGGAATTTGCCGTCCTTCCCACAGCTGCTGGGCAAGCCCGTTGCATATGACGAAGAAGGCCGATGGAACCTGGCGCCCATGCGGTGACTACCGCACCCTGAACGCGCAGACGATCCCGGACCGCTATCCATTGCCTTTTCTGCAAGACTTCACGATTGCAGAAAAGTTGCAGGGAAAGACAATCTTCTCGAAAATCGATCTGCACAAGGCCTATCATCAAATTCCATTGCACCCGGACGACATACCGAAAACAGCGATCACCACCCCGTTCGGTTTGTTTGAATTTACCACGATGCCTTTTGGACTGAGGAACGCTGCCCAGACCTTCCAGCGCCTAATCCACGATGTACTCCGCGGGCTCGATTTCGTCTTTCCCTACCTGGACGATATGATCGTGGCATCATCATCCGAAGAAGAGCACCACCAGCATTTGCGCCAACTTTTCCAGCGTTTGGAAGAGCATCAACTGGCGATAATTCCAGCCAAATGCGAGTTTGGCCGCAGCGAAATAACCTTCCTGGGCCACCTGGTGAACGTCGAAGGTATACGCCCCCTTCCTGAACGAGTTCTTGCCATCAGCCAGATGAAGAAGCCATCCAACGTCATGGAACTAAAGAGGTTCCTAGCCATGGTGAACTACTACCGCCGGTTCCTGCCCCACGCCATGAAGACGCAAAATATCCTGTTAGCGATGACCCCGGGGAACAAAAAGAAGGATAAAGCACCGCTAGTCTGGACACCTGAAGCTAGCGAGGCATTCGAATGCTGTAAGGAGCAACTGAAGCAAGCCACCCTGTTGGCCCATCCCGCTCCCAACGCAGAGCTATCGCTCTGGACAGACGCCTCCGACTTCGCCGCTGGAGCAGTGCTGCATCAACTCGTCAACGGTCAACTCCAGCCTTTGGGATTCTTCTCGAAAAAGTTCGAGAAAGCACAGCTGAAATACTCGACCTACGACCGGGAGCTGACAGCCGTCTACCTCGCCGTACGACATTTTCGCCATCAGTTAGAGGGTCGTGAATTCCGTATTTATACGGACCACAAACCGCTAACTTACGCCTTCCGCCAATCCCACGATAGCACATCGCCACGTAGAACGCGCCAACTGGATTTTATCGGACAATTCACCAACGACATTCGGCACGTAGCAGGAGAAGACAATATTACCGCCGACCTTCTATCCCGAATCGAAGCCGTACACGCGTCGCATACCATCGACTACGAGCAGCTAGCCGAAGAACAAACCCGTGACACGGAGCTACAGGACTTGCTGAGTGGAAAAACACCAACCGACCTTCAGCTGCAGAAGACACCTATTCCCGGTAGCACTAAATCCTTGTATGCTGATTGTCCTGGAGGTATAATTCGCCCTTACGTAACGGAAACATTCCGAAAGCCACTTCTACACGCAGTCCACGATCTCAGCCACCCAGGAGCAAGAGCCACCGCCAAATTAATGACAGAAAGATTTGTTTGGGTGGGCATCAAACGGGAGACCCAGGAGTTTGTAAAAAGCTGCATTGCCTGCCAGCGAGCCAAAGTAGGACGCCATACGAAGAGCCCACTGGTACGGTACCCGACAACAGCTGCTAGGTTCGCGCACATCAACGTCGACATCATTGGACCGTTCCCCGTCAGCAATGGCAACCGCTATTGTCTGACCATCATCGACCGTTTCACCCGTTGGCCCGAAGCAGTACCGATTGCAGACATTACCGCGACAACTGTCGTTTCGGCACTGCTACAGCATTGGATCGCCCGGTTTGGAGTGCCATCGTACATCACCACAGACCAAGGCAGACAATTCGAGTCATCCTTGTTCAAGGAACTGACTCGAACACTCGGCACAAAACACATTCGAACAACTGCTTATCATCCACAGGCGAACGGGTTGATTGAGCGTTGGCACCGCACATTGAAGGCAGCCATCTGCTGCAAAGACACAACGAGATGGAGCGAACATCTACCTCTAATCCTGCTGGGACTACGAACCACCCATAAAGAAGACATCAACGCATCACCTGCCGAGCTGGTCTATGGTACGACACTCACCATCCCAGCCGAGTTCCTCGCCGAGAAGCCACCGCCAGCCGACCAATCGGACTTCGCCGAAACACTACAAGAAGCGATGAACAACATCCGTCCGCCGAAAACCGCCTGGCATTCAAACCGGACCGCATTTGTACACGCCGACCTAAACAAATGCTCCCACGTGTTTCTACGCAACGATACCGTCCGCCCTGCCCTGACGACACCTTATCAAGGACCGTACCGGATTATCAAACGAGGCCCAAAATCGTTCCAGATTTTGCTGAATGGACATCCCTCGTTCGTATCCATCGACCGCTTGAAACCCGCTTATACCACCGAAGAAGATACCCGACAGACAAAGAGACCTCAAATTTGAGAGAATTACGGTAAAAGATCAAGAAGAACATGGAAAACGACGGCGAAACCCGAAAAAAAGCATGAAACCCTTGATTGTGTGTGTGAGCCGACAGAGTTTGTTGAAACTAGAATTGTTTCCATCTCGTTCTGACCTACATTGTTATCCTGCGTCCTTACTCTAGCGTTCATCCCACACTGTGACGAGCTCAGTTTGCTGTGCGCTAAGTCCAGGGTGGACGTGTTGTGGGACTTTGCAAATTTTATATTTGTTTGTGCGTGAATGATGCGCGGAAGTTTGCAAGTATGCGCGATTGCTTTGTGCAGTGCAATATGCTGACCAGTGTTGTGATTTATGTAGAGTTGATGTGCCTTTTTATGCCATTAACGTGTGGTGTTAGTTTTTTCCCTACACTCCGTGCTTGCTTCGGCAAGCGCATTGAAATGTAGTGAGGGAAAAAACTTTCGGTGCATGTTGTGGAAACTTCTTCCCCTTTTCACACGACGATGAATTCAGTTGGTGTTGTGTTTGGTGTGTGAATGTTTATGCGTGTATTTTGGTGACAAATAGTGTCAAACATATTGTACGCGTTGGTACAGGATAGTGTTTTCGTCTTCCTTTTGTGCTTCTTTTGTGCTGCGTCATTCGCCGTGCGCACACTGTAATCCTGTGTGCAGTGAAGGATCGTTTTTTTCTTCTTGCGCTGTTTGCCGCATCGTACGCGCACCCTAATCCAGTGTGCAGTGAACGATCGTGTTTTTGTCGTCCTCTTCGGTGTTGTTCGTGTGTCGTCGTGTTTGCCATGCAGCGAAGCATGCGACATGACACACACTGTTACACGTCTTACACTATAATTGTAGAGCGGTGCTACAGCCCCGCCTACTTAAAAATCATGTTAAAGCTCAAAAAATCAAAAACAGAACGAGAGGTCGCGATACGTTTTTGAATACGGGCGGGCGAGAGGCACATAGGGTTTTCCGATTCGAGCAGTGGCTTCGCGTCGAGTAGTTTAAATGCCCATATTTTGCTATACGGGTACTACACCAGTCGAACAGCCACGCCCCTTCGAAGAACCGATGATGACCTCACAACGCGCAACACCAACGGTCGATCCACTATCGCCTGAGCAACCATCCGCAACCTGTAGGCCTTCATCCAGCGCGACCCCAACTAGCCAGACTCAGCCTCAGTCAATATTACGGACAACCGAGGACAACGTATCGACCGGAGTTACCAGATCGCAACGCAGAGTTGTAATCCCACTGCGATACCGGTAACACCGCTCTAGGAGGGGAGTACTGTGGCGACCACCCGACAGACAAAGAGACCTCAAATTTGGGAGAATGACGGTAAAATTCTCTCAAATTTGAGAAAATTACGGTAAAAGATCAAGAAGAACATGGAAAACGACGGCGAAACCCGAAAAAAAGCATGAAACCCTTGATTGTGTGTGTGAGCCGACAGAGTTTGTTGAAGCTAGAATTGTTTCCATCTCGTTCTGACCTACATTGTTATCCTGCGTCCTTACTCTAGCGTTCATCCCACACTGTGACGAGCTCAGTTTGCTGTGCGCTAAGTCCAGGACGGACGTGTTGTGGGACTTAGAAAATTTTATATCTGTTCGTGCGTAAATGATGCGCGGAAGTTTGCAAGTATGCGCGATTGCTTTGTGCAGTGCAATATGCTGACCAGTGTTGTGATTTATGTAGAGTTGATGTGCCTTTTCATGCCATTAACGTGTGGTGTTAGTTTTTTCCCTTCACTCCGTGCTTGCTTCGGCAAGCGCATTGAAATGTAGTGAGGGAAAAAACTTTCGGTGCATGTTGTGGAAACTTCTTCCCATTTTCACACGACGATGAATTCAGTTGGTGTTGTGTTTGGTGTTTGAATGTTTATGCGTGTATTTTGGTGATAAATAGTGTCAAAACATATTGTACGCGTTGGTACAGGATAGTGTTTTCGTCTTCCTTTTGTGCTTCTTTTGTGCTGCGTCATTCGCCGTGCGCACACTGTAATCCTGTGTGCAGTGAAGGATCGTTTTTTCTTCTTGCGCTGTTTGCCGCATCGTACGCGCACCCTAATCCAGTGTGCAGTGAAGGATCGTGTTTTTGTCGTCCTCTTCGGTGTTGTTCGTGTGTCGTCGTGTTTGCCATGCAGCGAAGCATGCGACATGACACACACTGTTACACGTCTTACACTATAATTGTAGAGCGGTGCTACAGCCCCGCCTACTTAAAAATCAGGAAAAAGCTCAAAAAATCAAAAACAGAACGAGAGGTCGCGATACGTTTTTGAATAGGGGCGCGCGAGAAGCACATAGGGGTCGTCGATTCGAGCAGTGGCTTCGCGTCGAGTAGTTTAAATGCCCATATTTTGCTATACGGGCAATAGCCAACCCGTATAGCAAACAATGGGCATTTAAACTGCTTGAATTGCTTCCACTGCTGGAATCGACGACCCCTATGTGCTTCTCGCGCGCCCCTATTCAAAAACGTATCGCGACCTCTCGTTCTGTTTTTGATTTTTTGAGCTTTTTCCTGATTTTTAAGTAGGCGGGGCTGTAGCACCGCTCTACAATTATAGTGTAAGACGTGTAACAGTGTGTGTCATGTCGCATGCTTCGCTGCATGGCAAACACGACGACACACGAACAACACCGAAGAGGACGACAAAAACACGATCCTTCACTGCACACTGGATTAGGGTGCGCGTACGATGCGGCAAACAGCGCAAGAAGAAAAAACGATCCTTCACTGCACACAGGATTACAGTGTGCGCACGGCGAATGACGCAGCACAAAAGAAGCACAAAAGGAAGACGAAAACACTATCCTGTACCAACGCGTACAATATGTTTTGACACTATTTATCACCAAAATACACGCATAAACATTCAAACACCAAACACAACACCAACTGAATTCATCGTCGTGTGAAAATGGGAAGAAGTTTCCACAACATGCACCGAAAGTTTTTTCCCTCACTACATTTCAATGCGCTTGCCGAAGCAAGCACGGAGTGAAGGGAAAAAACTAACACCACACGTTAATGGCATGAAAAGGCACATCAACTCTACATAAATCACAACACTGGTTAGCATATTGCACTGCACAAAGCAATCGCGCATACTTGCAAACTTCCGCGCATCATTTACGCACGAACAGATATAAAATTTTCTAAGTCCCACAACACGTCCATCCTGGACTTAGCGCACAGCAAACTGAGCTCGTCACAGTGTGGGATGAACGCTAGAGTAAGGACGCAGGATAACAATGTAGGTCAGAACGAGATGGAAACAATTCTAGCTTCAACAAACTCTGTCGGCTCACACACACAATCAAGGGTTTCATGCTTTTTTTCGGGTTTCGCCGTCGTTTTCCATGTTCTTCTTGATCTTTTACCGTAATTCTCTCAAATTTGAGGTCTCTTTGTCTGTCGGGAATAGCCAGGACACAGAGAAGCGCCATCTAGGGTCAATAACGAGAACAAGCAAAATTGTCTAGTGGGTGCCATATGGTGCGAACAAGTAACAAAGGACTTAGGGGAACAAAAGAATATGCGAAAACAGACAGGATCAAACACGAAATCGTTCAAAAACACGGAAATAGGAAAGTTCGAGACATGGCCAGCACAATATAAAAGCGGCGGCATGTCCGAACTAAGTTAGTTATCGTTATACCGTCAGCCGACAAGCATCTCGCTGCAGCCCCGAAGGAAGACCAAAGGACGACCAAGGAAGTGGCCAAGTACCAATCGACAAAGAAGGAAGGAAGAACAAATACAAGGGCTCCGAACTACGGAATAACCCCCCAAAACTGGTGACCCCGACGTGATCTTTCCTGCCTTCGAGACACCGAGCCTTCAGCGGACGCCGGCTTTCGAGCCCATCATTATTAACAAATTTCCTTCTCAGCAAACCGTACAACTGGCACCGTAGGATTCATTCCTTTTCAGGAATTCCTCGAGTGTTCCGTACCACTGGCACCGCAGGTTAATTCCTTTTCAGGAATCCTACGGGTGTTCCATACCACTGTCACGTCCACCGTCCATTACCAACGCCCGTTGGTTCGTGGTTCCTGCCCACGCCGCTGCTGACTCGGAACATCTCTACCGTGCACCGCGCTGTACGCCATTTTGCCCATCGCTTCTTCGATCTTCGCAACGCCGTGATAGCCATCGCAGACGACCATTCGTGCTGACGCCTCGTGATCGCCATGCTGCACAGCCCGATCCAGCGTGGTGAACCTGCCGATAACTCCGCCTCCGTTACCAGCCCCGCTGCCGGTCACACCGCACCGCTCGTGATCATCGATCTACCATCTGCGCCCGTCGCCAGAACCACCCCGGTTATTGGTGCTACCGCATCGCCAGTGCTCATCGAGATTCCCGCCGCGCGTGATTTTTCAACCGTGCCACCCGATCAGGAGGTTCAGACGATGAACGCCATGCGACTCAAGCCCCCGGAACTCAGCACCTCCGACATCCATACCTTTTTCTTCGCTCTAGAAAATTGGTTTGATGTGTGGAACCTCACTCCGCAATGTGATGCCAAGCGTTTTAATATCCTTAAAACGCAAATCCCAACAAGCATCCTTCCGGAAGTGCGACATTTCCTGGAAAATGTTCCTGCTACCGACCGCTACGAAGCCGCCAAGAGAGCCTTGATCCAGTATTTCGAAGAATCGCAACGAAGCCGCCTACATCGATTGCTGTCGGAGATGACCCTCGGCGATCGGAAACCATCCCAGCTGCTAGCAGAAATGCGCCGAACGGCAAAAGGAGCAATGACCGACCTAACCCTGGTCGATCTTTGGATTGGACGTCTGCCGCCCTACGTTCAATCAGCCGTCCTCGCTGCTGCCACCAACGTGGAGGAGAAAGTGAAGGTAGCCGACGCAGTGATGGATTCCTTCGCCCTTTACCACCAACCGGGCCATACCAACATGTGTCCGAAGTGCGAAACGTGGAAATGGATCGCTTTGCTCAACAAATGAACCAATTAAGTGAACGTTTGGAAGCTGTGCTACGACAAGACCATCGCCGTGAACCGTCCCGACCACGCTCGCATCCTCGACCACTTCACCGCCGTTGGGCTAACTCTCCAGCCCGACCAACAGTAGAGGAAATTTGCTACTTCCATCGAAAGTTTGGAAAAGATGCGCGAAATTGCCGAGCCCCGTGTTCGATTCACCAGCGTTCGCAAGGGACCAACGCATCATCCTGACAGACGGCCAGCGACACTAAGAAGGAAGTCAACGCTCTTGCAACCGCAAGCCATCGCCTCATCGTAGTGGATCGCCGCTCAAGGCAACGTTTCCTCATCGATACCGGCGCCGATGTTTCGGTAATCCCGAGGCATCACAGTTCCTTCCCGGGTAAACCATCGTCAATGCGTTTATTTGCCGCCAATAAAACCCCTATCGAAGTCTACGGAGAAACCCTCTATTCTTTGGACTTGGGATTACGCCGAACATTCTTATGGAATTTTGTAATAGCCGACGTGGGCTCAGCTATTATTGGAGCCGACTTTCTCCAGCATTTTCATCTTTTGGTGGACCTGAGACGCAAGCGCCTGGTAGACGCCCTTACCAACCTACAAACGCCCGGTGAAACGGATCGACATCTACAGGAGCCCACCGTGAAAGTTTGCGACGGAACATCCCCCTACATCAACCTGTTGAAGGAGTTTCCTGGCCTGACCGCACGGATAGCACCTGGCACACCCTTGCAAACCAACATTTCACACCGCATCGAAACAACGGGACAACCAACCTTTGCTCGTCCCCGAAGATTGTCGCCCGAGAAGTTCACCGCAGCCCGTGCCGAATTCGAGTCCTTGGTGCAGCTCGGAATTTGCCGTCCTTCCCACAGCTGCTGGGCAAGCCCGTTGCATATGACGAAGAAGGCCGATGGAACCTGGCGCCCATGCGGTGACTACCGCACCCTGAACGCGCAGACGATCCCGGACCGCTATCCATTGCCTTTTCTGCAAGACTTCACGATTGCAGAAAAGTTGCAGGGAAAGACAATCTTCTCGAAAATCGATCTGCACAAGGCCTATCATCAAATTCCATTGCACCCGGACGACATACCGAAAACAGCGATCACCACCCCGTTCGGTTTGTTTGAATTTACCACGATGCCTTTTGGACTGAGGAACGCTGCCCAGACCTTCCAGCGCCTAATCCACGATGTACTCCGCGGGCTCGATTTCGTCTTTCCCTACCTGGACGATATGATCGTGGCATCATCATCCGAAGAAGAGCACCACCAGCATTTGCGCCAACTTTTCCAGCGTTTGGAAGAGCATCAACTGGCGATAATTCCAGCCAAATGCGAGTTTGGCCGCAGCGAAATAACCTTCCTGGGCCACCTGGTGAACGTCGAAGGTATACGCCCCCTTCCTGAACGAGTTCTTGCCATCAGCCAGATGAAGAAGCCATCCAACGTCATGGAACTAAAGAGGTTCCTAGCCATGGTGAACTACTACCGCCGGTTCCTGCCCCACGCCATGAAGACGCAAAATATCCTGTTAGCGATGACCCCGGGGAACAAAAAGAAGGATAAAGCACCGCTAGTCTGGACACCTGAAGCTAGCGAGGCATTCGAATGCTGTAAGGAGCAACTGAAGCAAGCCACCCTGTTGGCCCATCCCGCTCCCAACGCAGAGCTATCGCTCTGGACAGACGCCTCCGACTTCGCCGCTGGAGCAGTGCTGCATCAACTCGTCAACGGTCAACTCCAGCCTTTGGGATTCTTCTCGAAAAAGTTCGAGAAAGCACAGCTGAAATACTCGACCTACGACCGGGAGCTGACAGCCGTCTACCTCGCCGTACGACATTTTCGCCATCAGTTAGAGGGTCGTGAATTCCGTATTTATACGGACCACAAACCGCTAACTTACGCCTTCCGCCAATCCCACGATAGCACATCGCCACGTAGAACGCGCCAACTGGATTTTATCGGACAATTCACCAACGACATTCGGCACGTAGCAGGAGAAGACAATATTACCGCCGACCTTCTATCCCGAATCGAAGCCGTACACGCGTCGCATACCATCGACTACGAGCAGCTAGCCGAAGAACAAACCCGTGACACGGAGCTACAGGACTTGCTGAGTGGAAAAACACCAACCGACCTTCAGCTGCAGAAGACACCTATTCCCGGTAGCACTAAATCCTTGTATGCTGATTGTCCTGGAGGTATAATTCGCCCTTACGTAACGGAAACATTCCGAAAGCCACTTCTACACGCAGTCCACGATCTCAGCCACCCAGGAGCAAGAGCCACCGCCAAATTAATGACAGAAAGATTTGTTTGGGTGGGCATCAAACGGGAGACCCAGGAGTTTGTAAAAAGCTGCATTGCCTGCCAGCGAGCCAAAGTAGGACGCCATACGAAGAGCCCACTGGTACGGTACCCGACAACAGCTGCTAGGTTCGCGCACATCAACGTCGACATCATTGGACCGTTCCCCGTCAGCAATGGCAACCGCTATTGTCTGACCATCATCGACCGTTTCACCCGTTGGCCCGAAGCAGTACCGATTGCAGACATTACCGCGACAACTGTCGTTTCGGCACTGCTACAGGAACTGACTCGAACACTCGGCACAAAACACATTCGAACAACTGCTTATCATCCACAGGCGAACGGGTTGATTGAGCGTTGGCACCGCACATTGAAGGCAGCCATCTGCTGCAAAGACACAACGAGATGGAGCGAACATCTACCTCTAATCCTGCTGGGACTACGAACCACCCATAAAGAAGACATCAACGCATCACCTGCCGAGCTGGTCTATGGTACGACACTCACCATCCCAGCCGAGTTCCTCGCCGAGAAGCCACCGCCAGCCGACCAATCGGACTTCGCCGAAACACTACAAGAAGCGATGAACAACATCCGTCCGCCGAAAACCGCCTGGCATTCAAACCGGACCGCATTTGTACACGCCGACCTAAACAAATGCTCCCACGTGTTTCTACGCAACGATACCGTCCGCCCTGCCCTGACGGCACCTTATCAAGGACCGTACCGGATTATCAAACGAGGCCCAAAATCGTTCCAGATTTTGCTGAATGGACATCCCTCGTTCGTATCCATCGACCGCTTGAAACCCGCTTATACCACCGAAGAAGATACTACACCAGTCGAACAGCCACGCCCCTTCGAAGAACCGATGATGACCTCACAACGCGCAACACCAACGGTCGATCCACTATCGCCTGAGCAACCATCCGCAACCTGTAGGCCTTCATCCAGCGCGACCCCAACTAGCCAGACTCAGCCTCAGTCAATATTACGGACAACCGAGGACAACGTATCGACCGGAGTTACCAGATCGCAACGCAGAGTTGTAATCCCACTGCGATACCGGTAACACCGCTCTAGGAGGGGAGTACTGTGGCGACCAATAGCCAATAGCCAGGACACAGAGAAGCGCCATCTAGGGTCAATAACGAGAACAAGCAAAATTGTCTAGTGGGTGCCATATGGTGCGAACAAGTAACAAAGGACTTAGGGGAACAAAAGAATATGCGAAAACAGACAGGATCAAACACGAAATCGTTCAAAAACACGGAAATAGGAAAGTTCGAGACATGGCCAGCACAATATAAAAGCGGCGGCATGTCCGAACTAAGTTAGTTATCGTTATACCGTCAGCCGACAAGCATCTCGCTGCAGCCCCGAAGGAAGACCAAAGGACGACCAAGGAAGTGGCCAAGTACCAATCGACAAAGAAGGAAGGAAGAACAAATACAAGGGCTCCGAACTACGGAATAACCCCCCAAAAACTCTTTTCTGATTGAAAGAGAGTAATAGCCTTTGGCCTCTAGGTAAGCCCTCCGGTTTTTAAATTCAGTAGCCTGTGTCATCATTTGGTTGCATCGCAAAAATTGATTGGCAGGTACTTATAGTTTGCCGGATGCTGTCTTTGTCTTCATGTTTTATTAAATAGATGATAAATTGAATTATCGGGTTACTACCTGTCGTGACTTCCACCCATTTCTTTCTCTGTCCTGACCATTTTCAGCAAGACAAATTCAAATTTTAGAATCTTTCTTTTTTTCTTTTCTTTTTTTATTTTATTTACGACACGATCCGTCCACTTACACGTCCGTCCAAAAACTGACTGTCCTTTCGCTAAACTTACTCATCGTCGCTCGATCCTCTCTCCTGAAGGATCTTTTTTCGTTTTCTCACTCAGGATTTCCAGATCCTCTCTTGTGCAGCTTCTCTCACGTGTTGACAGCTAATCCTCTCGCCCATGATGAATTTTCAATTTTTTTCTCTTTCTTACTCTCCAGATTTCTTAATTTCTCTACCATATTTTATTCTATTCTCTACACTACCGAGCATCTGGTCTGTGCGGAATCGTTTTGATTGCAATGTACAATTGCAACGTAACGGCAAGCAAAAATTGGCAACGAACTATTTCTTCTCCACCTAACGATCTAATATTTCCTAACTTCACGACCACTAATCGCCTCGGATGTACCAGACCTCGGGGTAGTTTGAACCGGGTTGCAAAAGGCCACACATTTTCTCTGTAGATATTTCGAAGTGTTACACCCTTCGGGTTCTGAAAATGCTGAAATAAAATACATTGCATGTGTTAAAATCATGCCACTTATTTTTATTTCAATACTTTGCTTACCTTGCAGAGAAAGTTATGATTTTCGACCATACAACTTGAGATAATAAATGCCTCCGCTCATAAATATATGCCTGCAAATCTATTTCCACATTTTATGTTCCGTTGCTTTTGGCTAGCCGTGTTAAAACCACCCGTGTTTACCAAAATTGAAAAGCTAAACAAATCTTATTTACAAAAAATATTTCACATCGCATGACCAACACCCCCGACAGTGTTCCAAAACTTACCGTGTCATGTGTCAGGGTTGCAGCAAACCCTTAGGGGGACTACAAAAATCTTTTACCCATTTTTGTCGCTAGGGTAAGGAAGGTATTACAATAATGTTAACCCTCTTTTAACGTTTTTCGCGAAATTCAAGTTTTACAAGTTTACTCTAATTAAAGCATGCTGTATTACAATTATCAATGTTTAGCCCTCGTCGTAAAAATTGTTGTAAAATATATTATTTCTAATGAAGACGGAAAATGTCGTGTACAGTGGCCTTAAACACTTCAAGCGTTCATTAGCTGTCAAGGGAAGGAGTAGGAATTCTGTTTCTTTTTACCAAACGTTTAACCACATGTTAATATTTGGTTAGGAACATTCGTGTCATGGCGGTTTGTGGATTAGTTGGAAATGGTGCAGTTCTGGCAATTTTTTTTAATTCTCTGTTAAAATGACAGTAAAAGAGCAGTGAAAATAATTTAAGTTAAGTTAACGTGGTTACCAGTGTTAACAAAAGCTTAAATCCGCGTGAATAGTGCGGGATAGGACTGTAAAGTGTAAGTTAAAAGTGATCGTGCTGAAAAACGGTTCCGTTTAGTGGAGTGTGACAGTGTTGAATGGCGTTCGCTTAATTGCAAGCAATGGGTGACCGAACATAGTTAAAAGTATGTTCTTCGTTGTACAATCGTAAGTTGCGTCTAATATATATGTATGTACATTTATATTATCTCATTGCGCAGTCACAACCTTGTGCGGCGTCAGTACACATACACACGCACGGGCCTTCTTATCTGCAAAGTCCAAACATGCTTTTTGTATCGCATATCGTCTTTTGTGTTGTGTCGAGTGCGTATTTGATGTAGTTCTGTATTGTGGTGTTGGTGTTTCCATATCGTATCTTTTCCGTAGAAGTGAGGTTAGCGAGTTTTACGCATGGATTGGTTCAATGATACTAACTATTACGCACATTTGCATTGCGTTCTAAAGCCTGCAATATCATCGTAATTTTTCATGCCTTCATTATCATCATCATCATCATGCCATTATCATCATTAGCCTTACGAAATTGAATTTATAAAAATGCGTTTTGAGAATCATGTATGTAGTTGTGTGTAGATATTAAATGCGTTTTTAGATTATTTTATATATCAAATGCTCTCGCTTCCCTATCTTAGTCGATACTCTATCTCTGCGAAATACGTGTGTCTAATTTATGTATTTATTTCTAATTTATGTATTATTTATTTATTTAATTTATTTATGCAAGCTATGTATTTGCAGTGCAGATGAATCATCAAATTATTTCAACGCTCATTAAATAAATGTCTTTTTCATTTTTCCAGAACTATGTCGGAAAGGAAGAGCATCGTCATCGCAAAAAAGAAAAAAAAAACGTTCTGGTTGAATAGGTGAGTTTTTGTTAGTCTATTATTTCTGAATTAACGTACGTTATTTTTTTTTATGTCTTACAAAATCAAATTTATAAAAATGTGTTTTGAGATTCATGAAATGTGTCGATATTAAATGCGTTTTTAGACACATTAAATTATACTTAAAATACTTTAGCTCAATCAATTTTGTTTAGATATTTCCGATTCATTTATTTTTTTAATTTTTTCCAGGGTGGCCACTCAACCGGAAAATCGGGAATTAGCCGGGAATTTCTTTAAACCGGGAAAACATCGGGAATTCCTCCGGAAAACCGGGAAAATTTTATTTCATGTAATACCAAATTAATCGTCAAAGTGTACAATTTGAAGAGTTTTTTTATTCAAACAAAACGTCCATGTTCTTCCAGGTAGATAGATTCTTGGGCGCTCCTATTTTTTCCTTTAATAAATTTGCAATAAATATGATTTTGGCGTTTTCGCGGTGGTTTTCTAATGTTTCCAGTCTTAGTGCATGTCAGTATCTTTATGGCAAACCTAGGCATGTATCTTTGATTTTTTTCGATTCTTTTGATGCATCGTTCGTTACATGGGCACCCTACGATAGATCCAAACTGAAGGATAGGACGGACTAGACTAACGAACGGAGTTTTTATACAAACAGGATCATTGAATTCGCTAGTCATTTTACGAACTAAATCAAAAGTGCTGTCGGCCTTACTTATTATGTTTTCATAATGATTTCGAAAAGTAAGCTTGCCATCTAACAGGACGCCAAGATCACGGATCCTATCAGCACCTTGTATCGCTAGTCCATTTATGTTGTATGAGTAATAATGCCCATTTTGCGAAATAGCTCGGTTCATTTAACCCCATAGCTCTGTGCATTTAGCCCCACTTGACAAATTAGCATCACGTGAAACATTTACCTTTATTTAACATTTTTAGGATGGTAATGTTATACCGATAGTATTTAGTTTTGAATACCCATAATTCTTAACCACCACATAATTCTTGACCACATTCTTAAAATGGTGTCAACTTTGAAATACCAAAACATGTAAACGGCTTATACTAACTTGAAACTAGAAGAGTTTATTTAAATTTCATTAGATTAATGCATCGAAATTGAATCACGTATGAACAAGTTACAGGCCTCTAAAGTTGCAGAGAAATCCGATTGTGGTTTTCACCCATGAACCTAATTTCAAGTCAATTGGGGAAATAAGCAATCGAAATCGGTTTGTCTATCCAAGTGACCATTTGCCTGGAATAGGGTTATATGTTAAGAACTTCGGCATTAAAGCGCAATGTTTCTTTACAACCGAGAAACTAAGTGTAGCGAACCGCCAAAAACCGGGAAAAACTTGGAAAAAACCGGGTGAAAACCGGGAAAAAACCGGGAATCTAAAATTCTGATTTGAGTGGCCTCCCTGTTTTTATATAAATTGCATGATTACGGCTTGTCCTTTGTCTTATCCCGCGCATACTCGGTTGTGGATTTCTTTTATTGTGATTGTAATTGTAGTTGTAAAATATTAATATTTTATTTCTAAAAATTCATTTGCAAGCGGTGGCACAGCAGATAAATGTTAAAATGATATCATGGCAGAAAATAGATTTAATCGCATTGCGTTTAATGCGATGTTCACCAACCTGCAGGATTTGTGAGTACCTTATGCTTTTTAATGTTGTAAATGTAGATAAAAAAAGAGCGAAATAATATTCTGATACTTAAATTTTTAGGGTTCCCAGCTCCATGCTAACAGTGAGCATTGTTGTAAAATAAGTGAGCCTGCTGAGAAAACACGGATGGTGTTATGCAAAGGTAAGTTGAAAAAGAATTTAAGTAGTAGTAGTAGTAGTAGTAATGTATTTGGGGTTGTCATTGTTACAATTGTTACAAAAATACATGTTTTGTCTTGTAATGGGTCCGTTTATCTAACTCTCCTCATTAGCTTATCTTCAACTAGTTGGCGTTGCCGAATGATTCTTATGTTCAAAGATGTTTCTTGGTTAAGTTTAGAGGGAAAAATACAAAAAAAAACCCTCAGAAAGAAGTATTATCTTACATCTAATCTAATCTAATGTCCTACCTAAATTGCCTAAAGCTAACTAAACTAAATTTTAAACTATATTCTAATTCCTAACTAACCGATAAAGTACAGGGCGGGTGCTACTGTGGGATTTGTTTATATAATTATAGTTCAGTTTTGTTAAGTAGTCTGCTAACATCATTGTTTCAGTTCGTTTGTGTATGATTGACGTTTTGGACCATAAGGGCACGTTAAGGATCATTTTGAGAATTTTGTTTTGCTTAACTTGGAGGCTTTTCAAATGAGTATTGGCCATACGAAACCAGATCGGACATGCATAGGTTAAAGTTGGCCTAATAAAACAATAATAAATTAGTAGTTTGTTTTTTATATTCAGTAAGGATTTCCTGTGTAAGAACGTGTAAAGAATTCTAACAATATTTTCCGATTTGGATAGTACGTTTGCTGTATGTTCTTTAAACGTTAAACGTTTATCTAGGATGACGCCAAGGTATTTTACTTTGTTACACCAGGCCACCGATGTGTCATTTATCGTTAAGCCTTGCTTAGGGAGTCTCCGGCTAATGTTTCGGGTGAAAAATATCGCTTCAGTTTTAGCCCCATTTATTTTAATTTTCCATTTACGAAAGTATTTCGTGTATTGAGTTAATGCTCTATTCAATGATCTTCTGATTGTTGCGGGATGTTTAGCCGTTGAGGTTAATGCCAGATCGTCGGCGTATAAATATTGTATACAATTATTGAATTTTGGAATATCTGATATGAAGATATTGAATAACAAGGGGGAGAGTATGCTACCTTGTGGTACTCCAGCTACAGGTGTAAATTTTGCAGACTTATTGTTTGAAATACGAACACAGTTTTCCCTGTTTGAAAGGAAAGACTGAATTAATTTAATCAGCGTAGTTGGATAACCGTATGATATCAGTTTGTATAAGAGACCTTTGTGCCATACTACATCAAATGCTTTCTCATTGTCCAATAGAACCATTCCTGTGGACTTTCTTGTTAATCTATTGTTCTTGATGGCATTGGTAAGCCTATGTAGCTGGTGAGTTGTTGACATACCAGGTTGGAAGCCAAACTGTGAAGTTGGTATGATGTTGTGTACTTCTGTGTGATGGTAGATGCGTTTAGTAATCAGTTTTTCAAATATTTTTCCAACACAACTAAGCAGGCTTATTGGTCTGTAACTATCTGGTGACGATTTATTTTTGCCTGGTTTAGGGATGGCTATTAGTTTGGATTTCTTCCAGACGTTGGGAAAATAACCGTGTTTAAAACAGCTATTGAAAATGAAATTCAAGTAAATTATTGCCTTATTAGGAATTTTTTTCAGGCATTTGTTGTTTATGTTGTCTGGGCCTGTTGCTTTTTTTGTTGTGCATATTTTTTAATACCTGTTTAATCTCTGATGGAGAACTAAGCAGCCTCGAGTCGAAGTTGTGAGACTTGTTTGCTTTTAAGAACTTTTCCACATTTGAATTAACTTTTTTTTCGATTGGGCTAATCGTCTGAAATGTAAGTTTGTGCGCTGACTCAAAATGATTCTTAATCGCTTCACATTTTTCTTCGGCAGATAGTAGAGTTTTGTTATCTATTTTTAGAGGTGGCATGGAATTATTTTTGTTTTTGATTATTTTTATAAATTTCCACAATTTATCGTAATTTTTAGTTTGTTGGTTGATATTCATAAGGTTATCCGACCAGGCTTCATTTCGAATCAAATCAAGTTCATATTTTATAAGTGCATTTAAGCTGTTATAGGCTTGTTTGAGAGTATTGCATTTTCTATGTCGTTGCCAATTACGTCTAGCTAAATTTCTTTTCTTGATTAGGTTTTTGATGTATTGAGGAAGAATAATATTATAATGGCTTGGTTTAACTGTAGGGACGGCTTTACTATGTGCGTTTGAAATAATTTGTGAAAAACTGTTTATCATTTGATCAATTTGTGAATGATTTTTTATGTTCTCGAGGTTAATTTCAGAGAGATTAATATTATTGCAAATTTCATTTTTAAAAATTTGGCAATTAGCTTCTTTGTAATTGTGTATAAGTTTAGTTGGAGTACCGATTGGCTTGGTATGTAAGATTTTGAAAGTAATTGGCACATGATCCGACGATAATTCAGTGACGGTTTTAGGAGTGGATAAATCAAGAAAGTTGTTAGTTAGAATAATGTCCAACGTAGATGGGGCTTTTTTGTGGTCTGAGGAGAAGAACGTAGGCGAATTAGGATAATGTATCGAAAATAGTCCTATTTGCATTTGGTCAAACAGAACCTTTCCTGCTGGGTTGGAACTGATGCAGTTCCAGTGCCTGTGCCTGGCATTAAAATCACCACATATAATATAGTTATTCTTTTTGCTAGTAAGGCTGACTATATCCTTATTGAATGCGTTCAAATTTTTGTTAGCTCCAGGATGGTAGGCCGAAATAAATGTAAAACTACCACCAGGAGTTTCTACCGATACTGCTAAGGCTTCTATAACTTTAAGGTTTAACGAGTTCAATAATTTATGTTTAATATTAGCTTTGATAATGATAGCAACGCCACCTTTTGAACCATTAACCCTATCTAACCTATAAATCTTATATTTAGGGATGGAAAAATTCATATTTGTTTTCAGGTATGTTTCGCTAATTGACAAGATATCAATTGAATGTTTGTTAACGAAGTCAACTATCTCCATTCGCTTGTTTAGAACGCTATTTGCGTTCCAGTATGCTATTTTCAGAGCGAAAGGATTCATTTTGGCATCACACAGTATTTGGTTACGATGCCAAATATAGTCATCAGCTGCTCTTGTTTTGATCTGCATGGTTGAAGTTTGCAGATTATCTCTTCTATTATCGGCATGAGCTCTGACTGATCGAACAGATCGGGGTTTGCGTTCTTTGTTGTGTTATTCGACCATGCGTTAGAAGGTCATTGTCTCCAACCTTGTAGAGGAGTAGACTGGGGAAGTTTAGGAAAGTCCGAAGCGGCTGGTTTGAATCTTTGATTTGTGTTTGTATTTTGCTTGACTATGCGCACAGGTCTTTTTGGACACTCATGGTATCTGGCTGTGTGATTACCACCACAGTTAGCGCATTTCAGCTTGTGTTCTGGTGCTCGTCTATCGCTTGTCGACGTTCCTGCCGTTAGCGGACAAATGATTGTATCGTGCTCACCCGCACATAGGAAGCACTTTTTGTTACGGTTGCAGTTGGCTGCTCCGTGTCCATACATTTGGCACCGTTTGCATTGCATGGGTCCAGGTTTACTTGAAAAATATTCCCATGTCACACGACAGTGGTTGATAGCACGAATATTTTTTAACAACTGCATGTTGACTGTTCCCTTTAGGAAGTGTAATATGTACACTGCGTGTTCGTCATATTTTTTGTTTTTGATGGGAAGTTGTTTTACTGACACCGGCAGGATATTTTCTTCTTTTAAAAGTTCAATCACTTCACTGATCGGAATTTCGTACAGACCATGTAACACTACTTTGGTCGTTTTTTCTTCTTCCAGCTGGTATGTGTGGAAGCTTACGTTTTTGTCTTTTAATGTTCTTATGACTTTTTTGTGGTCATTTACATCATGAACTTGCACTATTGTCCCGTGTCTAGTTTGTTTTGTGGTGTACCTCACCACACCTATTGCCACAATAGTCTTGTGGATTAACGCCACTGACGCACTATTTACCGTTATCGGTGGGATTTTTGATTGGCTGTTGTTGTATCCGTTTATGTTGTTGGCTACTTGCTTAGCACGTGGTTCCTTGTTCCCTAGGTCGCTTAGCAACTCGAAACTGTTCTCATTATTTGGCCTTTTGCGGCTAGGTGTGTGTATGTCACTACTAAGCGTGACGGACGCTTGGGATTTTTACCCTCTCAGCAGTCTGCTCTTTCCCATGATGGGTAGAGAGGATAGGTATTTGTGCGTGTATATACTCTTTATTATCGTGTTATACTAATTCGCAGCGAAAGAGAAACACGTCCGTACTCTTTCGGGTGTGATTTGCGAAAAAAAAAGAATTTAATATATTCGTATTTATTATGTATTAGATATGATCGACGCAATTGCCGTTTTTGTGCGTAGCCTTGCGGGTTGACCTACTTTCTCACGCTTTAACGCTTCAGTCAGAACGTGGACAATTTAACAATTTGGACTTCGAAGTGCGGCTCAAGTTTATTTGTACTTTACGTCATACATAAACATACGCGTTTTGGTCTGTTATCGATCCTTTCGGTTTCATGCATGTTATCGCAATTATGCAGCTCATAAAACCTAACGCCTCGTGACGGTTCGTACTGGCGTAGCGTGTTCGTTTGTACTTTCGATATCCATATTTCCTGCGTTTTGCCTGTTAGCTTACATCAGTGTGGCCCTGTACATGTTCTTTTTCGGTACTACGATCGGTGTCGTAGTATGTTTCTAGTATCGGCCCGACTAGTGCCCAATACAATGATGTTATACATGTTGGATTGTCAAAGTCCCTAGTCATTTTAAATATTAATCCTAGCTTTCTGTTAGCGTTCTTCGTGGTTAGGTTTCTTCGTGGTGTGCAGTGAAACTAAGTTTCGTGTCTAGTATTACCCCTAAGTCTCTAATTTCATGTGTTTTGTGTTCTTATTTTTGTCCTTTAATGAAATAGTCTGTTTTAATAATAGCACGTGCACGAGTAAAGGACATGATACAACATTTTTCGACGCATAGACATAAAAGGTTTTGATAACACTACAGACTTAAATGAACAAGAACTGTTTGAAGGAGAGCTGGATCTTCTATCGTTCCGGTCTACGGATACATATATTTTAAGGTCGTCGGCGTACAATGAGAAATACACATTTGGCAAAATATACGATATGTCGTTCACATAAGGCATACAGCATAAGGCCAATATTGCTTTCTTGAGGAACACCTGATGTACCTGTAGCATCCACGCTACTTTCGTTTTAATCAAAGAAAGCAAAACGGTTCAGCTCCGAGCTTCAAAACGGATCAACTCCGCGCAACTAGCGAACGCCATCAAATAGTATATAAACAGAACAAATTGTCAGGTCAAGTTAGGGTCTCCGATCCTGATCAAATAATTAAAAATTCAACCCCACTTCATACCCTTATACATTTTAGAAACTGTCTGTCCATATCTAACATTATAATTGCGGTTCATTAGGTACAGGGTTTTTCTATTCAGTTTAGTTCATTTGATTTTTAGTAAGTAGCATGTTTTTTGGGATACGCGCGTCGGATTTTTAAGTATAAGCAATTGATTTCGACATGCCTCTTTCTGGCAGCTTTAAGGACGCAAGTTTATAGCTCCCACGTTGAAGGATTGAATTTTATAATGAAGTGCTGTTTACACGAGGAAATGTTTGTTTTTAATAATCATCGGTATCAGTTCAATTCAATCAATTCAATCTTTCAACTTCGAGGTTATACCGTATGCGTGATAATGTTTGCACCATTGAGCAACGTCAAAATAAAAAAGGTTGTTAACATTTTCATGTTCAAGATTTTTTTTTAATTTAAAAGCAGAATGTTTCTTAGGGTCCCAAACTACGTTCCGTTTGCTACAATTACGGCCTCCATACGCTTCCGGAATGCACGGCAGGTTCTTATAATGTACTCTCCATCCATTTCTCTCCAGGTATGGGTCAATGTTTGTCTGAGGCTTGCTGTACTGGAGTGGCGTTTAGAACAGGCCTTGGCCTTCATAAAGCGCCATATAGAATAATCCAGCGGATTAAGATCTGGGCAGGATGGCGACCACATATCCTTCGTCCAGAATGGAAGATGTTCCTGCAACCACTTATGAGTGCGGTTCGAGGTGTGACACGGGGCCCCATCTTGTTGAAACACAACGTTTGGCTTCGGACCGTAGTGTTCTATGATCCACGGAAGAACGTACTTCCTTAGAATGCCAATGTAGACTTCCGTGTTGACCTTGTCACCTTCTGGAATGAACACTGGGTCCATTTTTTTGCCATCGGAAGCCACCATTCCAAAGACCATAACGCTAGCAGGATGTTTGGTCAAATACACATTCTTATGCTTGTCGGCCACGTCTTTTACCGGAAGAGAACTAATGTATCGGTCAGTTCTAGAATTTGATACCGGATCGACGGTAAACATGCTCTCGTCGGTGAACAAGATAACCGGATTTTTTCGCTTCAGAAAGTTCAAGATTTTCTTGCATCGTTCGACTCGCAGCTCCCGGATGCGGTTAGTAATTATGTGAGTCTTCTTCCGTGCCCTCGATTTCGCCCCGCAATCTTCCTTTACGATCTTCCGTGCCGCAAAGCCACTGATCCCATGTTCCTTCGCCTTTTTTCTTATTGAGCGAACTGGATTTACCCGAATCTTCCTTTTTATAGCAGCAATAACCCTCGGAACCCGAGCTGACCTCGGACAACCTGTGGCCACCTTCGGGGATAGTTGTCCATTCTTTTCTCGATCTAAAATCCTTTTGACGGTCCACCGGGACACTCCCACGGTGGTCGAAATGTCTTTTTGCAATGACAATTTGCAATTGTCTCTTGTTTGAGCGCGGGACAAATCACGAATACGCTGCCACTTCGTCATGGTACAACTGTCAAACTTAGTATTTGTTTTTTTCTTTTGCATTTTGACACTTCGGTATGAACCAAAAAATATATGCTAGCAAATAAAACCAAGATATTTAGTGCACAGGTGAAACGGGGACCTTATTTGTACGATGGTGCAAACATTATCACGGATACGGTACACTGCGGCTTCTTCTTCTTCTTATTCGTTGTTGAGTTGGGATGTATCCTCCTATGCTTGGTTCATGTGACAACCCAGTCATATTCAGAGGCTTACCTACTGTGTCACCCAAACGATTTTCCATATAGAGGAAAATGTGCGTGTTATTGTGAAACCTAACGTTTGTCATTTGGTCATTTTTTTGTTGTTGTCTATTTCTGTCCTTTTCTGTTTGTTCATTTTCTTTTATGAATTTGTATATCTTTTTAATTTCCCTTCCAGTTTTCTCTTTCCATCTTTCTTTTAGACGATCGAATGTAATGTTACCCTTCTCTTTCTCGTGTTCTTTACATTTGAATATTATATGTCTCCCTGATTTTGGAGTGTCACATGTTTGGCATTTTCCTGACTCTACAATCTTCATTTTGGCCAGCCAAAAAGGAGATAGGTCGTGGCCTGTTAATATTCGGTTTGTTATTTTGTATTCCTCGGGGTTAATGTTTATGTCTTTTTCCCATGGGA
This sequence comes from Anopheles funestus, assembly GCF_943734845.2. Classification (NCBI taxonomy): domain Eukaryota; kingdom Metazoa; phylum Arthropoda; class Insecta; order Diptera; family Culicidae; genus Anopheles; species Anopheles funestus. The sequence continues at coordinate 20,463,107 of NC_064597.1, read as the reverse complement.
TCATTTCAAATTCTTTTTGAAATTCCTGGATTTTCCCTTCGCACTACATTCTTTTTCGTACCATTCTTTTGCTTCTTTTGTCATGTTCTTTTTTAGTTCTTCATATACGTCTGTGTAGCAGATTTTGTTGTCTATTATATTATCGGCAATTGTTCCCTCTTTTGCTAATCTATCAGCACATTCGTTTCCGTTAATGCCTACGTGTGCAGGAATCCACCATATTTTCGCATTTATTTCTTTACCTAAGTTTAGAATGTTGTATATGTTTTCGTCAATTTGTATTTCATGTTCTGCTTTCTTTAGTATATCACAGCTTGTTAGACTATCTGTAAATATGATTGGATTTGTCATGTTCAGTTCTTTTGCTATCCTCATTGCCTGCCCTAATCCGTACAGTTTAATGCTTGTGATGCACGCGTTGTTTTTTGCCTTAAAGCTGTGGTACCAATTTTGGTGTCCTTTTTGGATGTAGATACCTATTTGATACCACATTGGTCTTTTTTTTGCTGCCGTCTGTAAATATATTGTTTCTGTTTTGTAATCTTTGGCTTATGCTTTCTATCACAGTTTGTTTTGTAACACATGGGTTTCTGTTTATATTTTTTTTTATTTTTTTTTTATATCCGTATTTATCTTTATGCCATGGTCTAAATCATTACTTTTGCTGATGGCAATTTTTTCTATCAGTCTTATATTCTCTGCATACAGGTGTTCCTGTGCTGTTAGTTTTTTCTTGTTTTTATTTGTTTTGGTTGCATTGATTAGTTGTTTTCGTATCAGTGGGCAGAATGTATAGTTTTTTGTCATTTCCTTGCATGCTATATACGAGGGCTGACAATAAAGTAAGGTCTCTAATTTTTTTTTTCATAGAAAATGACATTTATTTACAAAAAGCGATACACCGTTGGAAAGGCCAAGGTCTTGACTACTTTTCTACATAATCGCCATTTTTTTCCAACATCCGCACGATGAACTTGTCTATGCCGGCAGAATAACACTCTCCGTCCGCCTCGCGCAGCCAGGTGTTGACCTCTTTCTGAACCTCCGCGTCACTTTCAAACTTCTGCAAGTTGTTCACAAGGATATGACGGATTGTTTCGCTGCTACACACTCCTCCAAGCTTCTCTTCCAAGTCCCTAATTGTCGCACGGCGGTTTTTGATCATTTCTGCCTCCACTGTTTGAACAATCGCATCCGAGACCGACGGTCGGCCACTTCTCTCCTCGTCGTGAACATTAGTGCGCCCGGAATTGAACTCGCGGCTCCACTTACGCACGTTTTTTATGTCCATACACTTTTCCCCGTAAACTTCAACTAGTTGACGATGGATTTCAATAGGTGTCACCTTTTTCGCATTCAAATAACGTATTACAGAACGCAATTCGCACTTGGACGCTGACGCAAGGGGTACCTCCATCGTTGACGGCTGCTCAGCCAAGACTGAGCGGTCGGGGAAGCCTCACCCAGCAGCAAAGTGGTAGTGGGGGAACCAAGGAACACGGCGGTGTTGCCAGATTTCGCCTAGCGCGTGATCCGGCGAAGTTGCAACGTTGGAGACCTTACTTTATTGTCAGCCCTCGTATTTGCATCTAATTTCTAAGGGTATTTCGGCATTGATCGCATGTACCGAGTTGAACGGGGTTGTTTTTGTGCTTCCGGAAATTTTTCGAAGTGCGTTGTTTGTAATTGTTCCTATCTTCCTTCTTGATGTTTTGTTGCCGTTTTTTGCGATTGAAGATCCATTTTCTATTATACTTCTAATTGTAGATCTGTATAATATCCTTGCTTTTTCTGGTCTTAGGCTTCTATTTTTTCCGCATAATATTTTAAATATGTTCAGTCTTTCTCTTGTTTTTTAACTCTTCCATATGTTTGTTGAAGTTTAGCTTTTTATCTAGTGTTATCCCTAAGTATTTGTATGTGTTGACATTTTCAATCTCCGTGTTTTGTATTTTTAGTTGAAACCTACTTTTTGTTGTGCCTATTATCATTGTTTTTGTTTTCTGGAGGTTCATTTCTAAATTTAGTTCTTGGATTCCTTTTTCAAATTTCTGTATCCCTTTGTTTAAGTTTTTATATAATTTTGTTTCGTTGCTATCCGATGCTAAAATTGCAAAGTCATCTGCGTATTGTATTAATTTTATCTTTGGTATTTGATTTATCCTATGGTGTAGCTTTCTAGTGTATATATTAAATAATGTTGGTGACATTACATCCCCTTGTGGTAGACCGTCACTGACTAGTTTTTTAATTATGTTATTGATGCTTTCTAATTCTATAGTTCCCATCCCATCCGGACCGTCCCCCCGTAGCAAGGACTGACTATCTGGCTACGTGGTAAAATAAGTCTAGTAAGCCAGAAATGGCCGGCGTGACCTGTAAGGTCGTTAAGCCAAGAAGAAGAAGAAGAAGAATTCTATAGTTCTGTTTTTTTTTTTAAATTCCCTTATCCATCTGACTATTTGGCTATTCATGTTTGTTTCAATCAATTCTTGTAGCAAAGTTTTTAGTTTTACGTTATTGTAGGCATTTTCTAAATCAATAAAAACTATACCTATTTTCCTTTTTTGTTTTTTCTTTTTGTATATCCAGTTTATAAGATAATTTGTACATGCTTGAGTTGACCTGTTTTTTCTAAAACCGAATGAGGTTTCTGGTATTATTTTGTATGTGTCGCAGTGTTTATTTATTTTGTTTAGTACCTCTTAGTTGGTGCATGTGATAAACGGTGCCAGTCCACACGGCCGGACCGGGTTCAAATCCCATCCGGACCGACCCCCGTAGCAAGGACTGACTATCCGGCTACGTGGTAAAAATAAGTCTAGTAAGCCAAAAATGGTCGTTAAGGTCGTTAAAGCCAAGAAGAGAGAGTACCTCGGAGTTGCTTACGTTAATTATGGTATTGATAAGCGATATCAGTCTGTAGTTTTCTATTTTTTCTTTGTCTCTATTTGGTTTTTGAATAGCTATTGTTTTTATCCTTTTTAATTTTTTTTTATTTTTCCCTTGTTCCACATCTCGTTTATTTCTTCTATTATTATTTGTGCTGCTTGTGGGTTTAAGTTTCTCAGCATCTCATATGTTATTTTGTCTACTCCTGGTGCTGATTTCTTTTGTTTTACTTAGGATTCTGTCCCAGCTTTCTTTATCTAGTAGTTGCAATTTATAAATTCTGGCAGGTTCATCTGACGTATATCATTTTTTCTATTTTTGCCGTATGTTTTTTGAGAAGTTCTCTTGCTGCTTCTTCAGTATTGTTAATTATATTTTCTTCTCTTTGTGTTTCTTCCTTGTTGGAGTATTTTTTTTACTACCTCCCATAGTTCCTTTGTTATGGTTTGCTTATTTATTTGTTCTATTGTGTCTTGGTGGAATTTGTTTTTGTTTATTCTTATTTTTGTTTTTAGTATCGCAGCACGTTTCCTGTACTCTATTCCATCGTTTAAGTCTTTTTTTTTGCTCGGTTAGAACGGCCTGGCCGTATCAAGACTTATTTTACCACGTAGCAGGATAGTCAGTCCATGCTACGGGGGGACAGTCCGGATGGAATTTGGACCCGGTCCCTGGCGTGTGGATGGGCGCCGTTTTTCAAATGCACCACCGGGCCGCCCCATTTAAGCCCCCACTTAAATGGCCGCCCCATTTAAGTCTTTTGATCTATTATATTTTTTCCTTGCCCTGTTTCGTTCTTCAAATGCTTTTTTTAATTCTCTGTTCCACCATGACTTTGGTTGATATTTTATTTTTCCTTTGTTGTTTTTAATGATTTTTTCTATTTGTTTTGTTATTTGTTTTATTGTTTTAAATTTTCCATGATTCAAAAGTTTTAAAGTGTCTAGAATTTTTGTCTTATTGACTCCTGTCCTTATTTGTGTGCTTGTACATTCGTTTATTTCTATCCTTGTCATTCTATGGTTACTATTACCTATTTGTGTATCGAGTATTTTCCTGCTTATCCTGCTTTCTAAATCTTGGGAAACTATGGTTAGATCTATGGATGTATTTCTTTTTTTGAGATTTTCTGAGATGCATGTTTTTTATCATTTTTTTGGACTATGTAGTTTGTGTTATCGATTTCTTCCAGCAATTTTCCTTTTTTATCATTTTTATCATCACCCCAAAAAGTATGGCGGCAGTTGAAATCTCCAGTTATAATAGTTTTGTTTTGTTTGTTTCTATTTATTTGTTGTATTATTTCTGCAATAACTTGCGTTGTGGTTTTTGGGCTAACGTATATAGATATGATTAATAATTTTGCTTCCTTGATTTCTATAGCTGTTATATTATTTTCTGGTTTTACTATTTTTAATTCTTTGAATTTTATGCCTTTTCTTATTACAATTGCACTGCTTCCATATCCATCTGCTCTGCTGTCTTTTATTATGTTGTATCCTGCTATTTTTATTTTTTCATCTTCCTTTAACCATGTTTCTTGTAGGCATGCTACACTGAAATTCTCCGTTTTAAGTATAAGCGTTAATTCGTCGTTGTTTTTTTTCATGCTTTGCACATTTGCTTGTAGTATTTTTAGTTCCATTTTTTAATATATTGCTGAATTGTATACTATTGTTTGCCTTGTCAAAAAAGGAGTTCTTCGTTTTTTTATCTTGTCATGTTTTCTTCCTTTTTTCTAATTCTTCGTTTATGTGTTGAAGTGGGATTAGTTCTCCATTTTCATTTTGAATCAGTATATCCTCAAAATCCAGTTGAGATAAGTCACTTGATGTTTGCGATGACATTGCTATTTCGTTGTTTGTTGTTTTTTCTTATTTTTTTCTAGTTTCTGTTTCTTTTTGGTTGTTTTCTTTGTTGTTTTGGTTTGTTATTGTGGTATCAATTTTTTCTTGATTTGCATATTTTTCCTGTGTTGATGATGTTTCATTTTGTATCATTATTTTTTTTGTGTACTCTTTTTTGTTATCTGTCGTATTAATTATTTCTGTATTGTTTGTATGTTTTATTTTTTGTGCGTATGACGTTTGTGGGTTTGTGAATGTTTTTAGAATATGCGGGCAATTGCTTCTTCGAATTCTTCTGGCTTCTCCGTAAGTCACTTTATTTATCGTTTTTATTTTTTGGATATCTATCTCGTCCAGAAATACCGGACACGTTTTTTCTAGTGTATGGTGGCCTTCACCGCATGATACACATTTTAGTACATTGCATATTTCTTCATGTTCTCTTTCGCTATACTTGGCACATACTTTCTCTCTCTCTTTTGCGCCATTTCTTCGTGTGTCCCATGCGCATGCAGTTTCCACATCGCATTGGTTTCGGGATGTAAACCTCCACTCTGTGCGTGTGTTCACCATTTTATCGTCCATTTTTCGTCTGAGAATGATCACGTCGCTCACTCTTTCTTCTTTTAGTCCTTGCTTGATTTCTTCTTCTGTTCAATGTCAGCTGACATGTAGCATATGCTACAAAACTGATGGGCATGAAAAAAATTGGAGGCGGACAATGCGAACAAAAAGTGAAAGTGAATTAATATATATACCAACCCGGTTTGAGTGTGTGCGTGTGGCCAGTAATGTCTTCCTGCGGGACTCCGCGGTGGATTCCGAATGGACTCGTTTCGGACCATGAGAACAAAAGAAAGTAGACCGCATGAACTCGCTTTTGCATGACTGGGGTGGGTCATGTTTTTCCCCATTATTGTCTCAATCGATTTTTTTATTAGAAACGGATTTGTCCGGCTTAAATCTCTGTTTTCCATATCCGATTCGATCACTAAGAATCTTTCTTCTTGATTTCCCTCTTCGTTCACACTCCGTAAAAGTGTTCCCTTTTTCATTTTACGTTTGGGTTCTCCCATACTAAAACCTTGTTCTGTCCCTAATTCATTGTAATAATTATAGAGGGGTATTCCCTGCCCGGGGTTGTTGACCCCCATCATTGAGGGTTTCTCTCTATAGTGTCCTTTTTCACTTTTCTTGTATGGCAATACAATCTTCCTTTTGCCAATAACAAACTACATCTCGTGTTATATCGTCTTTTTTTCTCGTTACGAATTCACTGTCCTTTTTAACGGCTCACTCAAACTGTAGAAAAACGCGTGTGTGCTCTATGAGGTCCAAAATAGAACTGCACTGCGGCTTCAAAGGTGCCAGAAGCTGGCATGTCGAAATCAATTGCTTATACTTAAAAATCCGACGCGGGTATCCTAAAAAACATGCTGCTTACTAAAAATCAATTGCACAGAGCAGGGAAAAGTGTGCAGCTATTTTAAACTGAATAGAAAAACCCTGTATCTGCTACAACATAATCACGCTAGGTGGATTAAATTAATCCAGTAGTTCATACTGTCGCGTCAAACATTGTGTTTGCAGACGTTATTGCAAGCCGCGTGTATAAATTTTATTGTTGTTTGTTTCACTGTTGCGTTTATTCTTGTGAACCAGTGAATGACTGTTATTGTTCTATAAAACGGTTCAATTAAACTTTCGCTGCCACGTCGCGTTCCCGCTAGATGGCGCTTGCTCATAAAGCGATTTCGGCTGAGTGAGTTTCGGCTCAGCGATGACATTCGGCTGAGCGGGATGAGTGCCGCGGAATAAAAGCGCACCGCATCTGGCGCCAGGGCTCTTTCCCTAGCGACTCAGCAAGAACGCAGAGGTTTTTTTTTAACACACACACACAATCCACACAATTCAACTCTACAAACGTTAACAACACCAACACACAAAACACACGTGTTTAATATAATATAGTTTTAGTTATAGAAAGCTGCGTGTCGCGATTTAATAAAGGGAAAGAAATTTGTGATTGCTGGACGCAATCTTTGTTGCTGGACGCAACAGTTATAAAAGGTTAACATTGATACGTAATTTAAAACATCTTCATCCATCAATCAGTGTGACGACGCACGTCGTCGGAAAAATCGTCGATGGTGGATGATAGCCTATCTAATCGTAGGTGATAAGGTTGACATCGTTTGTTTGACGAAATCGTGACTAAAAAATATTTACAACGATAATATTATTTTTTTTTTTAGAAAGAAAAGGAAGGACGTCGACAATCTGTTATCTGTAACTGGTGCAATTCCTCAATAATACAGCTGACATTAGGGGCGGTCCGGTGGTGCATGTGAAAAACGGCGCCGGTCCACACGGCAGGACCGGGTTCAAATCCCATCCGGATCGTTCCCCCGTAGCAAGGACTGACTATCCGGCTACGTGGTAAAATAAGTCTAGTAAGCCAGAAATGGGCGGCGTGACCTGTAAGGTCGTTAAGCCAAGAAGAAGAAGACAGCTGACATTTGATGCACGGGTGCTCATCAAGTAACGAAATAACGCACTCAAGATGAAATACTCACACGACAGCATTGCACAAAACAGATTATGGATAGTGATGCAACCGAGTGCAAATTGCGTATGCACAGTTTGCATATCATGTATGCGAGTTGGATTAAGAGTCTGAATTGGCGATTTTTTTTTCCAATTGATTGTTTACATTACATTCGTGTTTTCCGATTGTTATTTCAGTGTGTGCCGGCTTATTTTGATTCTCTTCCCTTTCTGAAGTATTTCTTTCGTTTCTGCGTGTGAAGGATAAAACACGGTGCTGTACATACATCACATTGGTCGCAGAAATACATATATTTTATTCATAATAGTTTTGTTACAATGTTTTAACACATTTTTTCAACACCATTAATTTACTTGTTACCAGATTTTTAAACCATTCACACACTTCACTGTTGTTAAAAAGATACGATAAAATAATTACATATGATGTAAATACTCAAACTTCCGTTGTAGAGCACACTACAAATATATTTCACTGTATAACTGCTAAAACTTGGTCGACTTGCGTGATCAACAAATCAAGATAAACCTTGTTGTCTGAATATTAATAAAATGTTTAACAGGCCAACAGAGTTCCACATATTTCCAACAATGGGCAATACGAAAAACACAACTGTCTACGTCTTACTCACATGTTACTCCGTTCCTGGTACACTGTCCAAATCAATCAAAGAATATTCGTGTTGTAAATAACAACCTTTCGGTGTGTGTATGCTTTAGGATATTCGATGACAGATCGAACAACTGTTATGCGATGATTTTTTTTCTTGCGATTGAAAAGCCGACCAAATTTAAACAAACATCAGATATAGTAGCGGTGCTGATACGTTTAAATGTTTTTTTTTAAATTTCTTTTGCATTTTTTCTTATTTCTATATTGAATTGTGGAAGATTTAAGGATATCAAAAATTTACTATTGATTAAATTGATCAACTTAAAAAATTATCAGCACATCTGCTGAATCTGACGTTTGTTCAAAAGAAGATTATTTGATTGAAGTGGACAGTGTACGTGTAGCGAAATGACGTGTGAATAAGTCATAGACATTTGTGTTTTTCATATTGTTGGAAACACGTGGAACTCTGTTTGTTGGGATGATAAACACTTAAATGATTACTGAAATGTTTCCAAAAGCTTTCCATGATACGAGGGCTGACAATCAAGTAAGGTCTCCAATTTTTTTTTTTCATAGAAAATGACATTTATTTACAAAAAGCGATACACCGTTGGAAAGGCCAAGGTCTTGGCTACTTTTCTACATAATCGCCATTTTTTTCCAACACCTTGCGCATCCGTACGATGAACTTGTCTATGCCGGCAGAATATCACTCTCCGTCCGCCTCGCGCAGCCAGGTGTTGACCTCTTTCTGAACCTCCGCGTCACTTTCAAACTTCTTCCCTCCGAGATGTTTTTTCAGGGCGGGGAACATGTGGTAGTCACTTGGGGCCACGTCGGGACTATAGGGAGAGTGATCGATGATGTCCCAGCCAAATTTCTTGAGCAGGTCAAGGGTAACGTTGGTTGTGTGCGGGCGCGCGTTGTCGTGGTGAAATTTCACTCCTTTGCTCAGCAATCCCGGGCGTTTGTTTTTTATGGCACGACGAAGCTTTTCCAGGGTCTCACAGTCATGCAGCAAGGTGCATTGATAGTAGTTCCCCTTGGCATGAAATCCACCAACAATACCCCGTGGCGATCCCAAAACACCATAGCCATCACCTTGCCGGCTGACAGTGTCGCCTTACTCTTTTTGGGTTTCGGAGAATCGCTATGGCGCCATTGTTTGGACGACTCCTTTGTTTCGGGTGTGTAGTGACGAGCACACGTTTCATCCCCCGTAACAAACCCTTCCAAAAAATCATCGCCTTCCTCTTCAAAACGGGCCATAACTTTGGTCGCACATTCCACGCGCCGCTTCATGTGGTCTTCGGTCAGCTGTTTCGGCACCCATCGGGCAGAAACTTTGTGATACTGCAAGTTGTTCACAAGGATATGACGGATTTTTTCGCTGCTGCACACTCCTCCAAGCTTCTCTTCCACGTCCCTAATTGTCGCACGGCGGTTTTTGAGCATTTCTGCCTCCACTGCTTGAACAATCGCATCCGAGACCGACGGTCGGCCACTTCTCTTCTCGTCGTGAACATTAGTGCGCCCGGAATTGAACTCGCGGCTCCACTTACGCACGTTTTTTATGTCCATACACTTTTCCCCGTAAACTTCAACTAGTTTACGATGAATTTCAATAGGTGTCACCTTTTTCGCACTCAAAAAACGCAATTCGCACTTCGACGCTGACGCGAGGGGTACCTCCATCGTTGACGGCTACTCAGCCAAGACTGAGCGGTCGGGGAAGCCTCACCCAGCAGCAAAGTGGTAGTGGGGAAACCAAGGAACACGGCGGTGTTGCCAGATTTCGCCTAGTGCGTGATCCGGCGAAGTTGCAGCGTTGGAGACCTTACTTTATTGTCAGCCCTCTTAGTATATATGAAGACATGATTAAAACTTTAACCTTAATGCAATATTCGCACTTCGCATACGGAAGCATCACTATCGTCAAACCGTTTTACGCAATGCTATCGAATTGATCAACAGAATTGTATCAAATCGATATAGTCTGTCTCTGTGGGTTGCATTAGTACATTACTTTTCGAGCAACAGGATATAGAATATAGAGCTAGTGATGAGAAAATTCGACTCCATCGATCTAAATCCGGGCGAACATAGATCCTCCGAATATGATTCAATTTCTTCTTTCATTGCACATGTAAACAAACCATTTTAGTCGGTGGACGGATCGTGGACGGTGCGTGTTGAAATCGGTTCAAAATCTCAACTAGTGTAAAGTTAGCTTTCTTTGTGCTGTCATTGAAAGAGCGCTTGAATTTCTGCCAATCTGTTGCCTTGCTGTCGAAGTCAAGAAACTGGTTAAGGGCCCTACGATTCAAATGCGTAATCGTGTCGAGCCCACTACTTTTTATGACATCTACTAGCGCTGCGATGGCCGTGTCTTGACTCGACATGCTAGTAGTGCGCCCATCGGGACGGCCCGATGGTGCATGTGATAAACGGCGCCAGTCCACACGGCCGGACCGAGTTCAAATCCCATCCGGACCGTCCCCCCGTAGCAAGGACTGTCTATCCGGCTACGTGGTAAAATAAGTTTAGTAAGCCAGAAATGGCCGGCGTCACCTGAAAGGTCGTTAAAAGCCAAGAAGAGAAAGAGAGAGAGAGAGTAGTGGGCTTGGTGTAATCTTTACTGAAATTAATGCATAAGTACGGTTCATCTGGTTTAGGCAGTCTGGTGAGTTTAGTGCAAGCTTCGTGAAACCGGCGATCGCATTCATGGCATTGCACCATTTTCGAACATTCATTTTCCACAGAACATTCGATATCCAAAATATGATTTTTCTCGTTTTCATGATCTGCTAATTATCACGAAAAAGCTTTGACTAAGAAAGTGGCTGTATATGTGTAGGTAACCTGTCATTTTCGCAGATTGCTTTATCAGTAAGTGTGGTATCTACGGTGTTACGATCTCTCCGGCGATTTTCTCTCGCTATCGCTATCGCTTTACTACTTAACGCGTAGAATAGAGCTGTATTGCGTGGAGGATATAGCTTTTGGAGCAATGTATGGGTGTTCCTTCTGGAGTGAGGCTAAATCCGTCGGTGTAGGATGATTCTCTGTACTGAGGGTTGATACCGCGACGTACGAGGAAGTTTCCTGTCTCTCATACATGTGACAAAGATCCTCCAACGGATTTGCGATCTTGTGCTGTCGCAATGGTATAGTGGTTTATTAAAATCATTTACAAAATTATATTATTAAAATTAGTAGGAACTCGCAAATACAAACGCAATGCAAACATCTATTAATCGTGTTTACACTTCACGCGCTGTAAACTAGGCCATTTTGAATGAGATTCCAACAGAGGACTTTTGTCAAATGGTTACCTTGATGTACCTTGATTGTCCACATCAAGTATAGTTCATATTCTCAACTTCGTAAACTTTCTCGCTCACATTCAACAAGCCTCATATGATGAACTTCAAGCGTTATATGAACGAAAACGAGATAGGTCATATGACTATGGTCCTGTACGGTATTAATATCTTGATTTGAAGCAAATATTAGTTAAACAGAATAAGAATGCATGATGTTTTTACTAGAGCAAAAATTCTGTACTTTGTACTATTTCCTTACTCTAACTATGAGTAAAATACAAGCAGAGCATATATATTTGCAGGAGGTTTAGTTTAGTTTAGTTTATTTTATAGTTTTCTTTTATTTTAAAGGCCATAATTTGAATTTATGATTAGTTATTTTGAATTGTAAATTTTCGAGCTCGAAAATGGGGTTCAAGAAACTGAAATCAGTTTACTATCAGGCCGACAACAGATGAGTCGCGGCTCCGTGGAAAACGAGTAAAACTTTCATTGTCAATACCAACTTGTATAACATTTTGACTGTCAAATCACCGCGTCCCCAAACGCGCGTGCTGTTCCGCAGAGTTTTGGATGTTCAATAAATCTGCGTTGCCGCGGTAGCGTATTCGACAAGTGACAACACAAGTTAAACGCGTTTTCCGTGGTACCGCGTCTGCCGTCTGTAGGCAGCCTTAGAAGCGAAGGAAGACGGATATGGTTCGTTATCGTTAGGTCAATTCTTGAACACAACGTATGTAATTCGTCGACACCGTCGCGCTTAGAATTTAACTCGCGAAGGTTCTTAACCGTGAACTCTCGCGCAGTTCCTTAGAAGTGAAGGCCTTTTTTGTCAATTTAGCGGGTCGGGCTGCTAGCCTTTTAACGAATAAATTCGAAATACAGGGTTTTTCTATTGAGTTTAGGCTAGCCGCACACTTTTTCCTGCTCTGTGCAATTGCTTTTTAGTAAGCAGCATGTTTTTTAGGATACCCGCGTCGGATTTTTAAGTGCAAGCAATTGATTTCGACATGCTAGCTTCTGGCAGCTTTGATGCCGCAGTGTATAACCTCGAAGTTGAAAGATTGAATTTTATTATGAAGTGCTGTTTACACGAGAAAATGTTTGTTTTTTTTTATTCATAAAGAACGGCCTGACCGTATTGCTGAAATGTTTGTTTTTAATAATTATTGATATTGTTTGTAAAATATATTTCATAAATTAAATACAATTTAATTGAACAAAGATTTGATGCTGTCTTCGAAGTGCAATATTCACAACCTCGCATGTAACATTTGCTGGTAACAAAAATGCTGTGTTGTGAAAAGTCAGATACATAGTTGTTCATACAAAATGTGAGGACTTTGCTGTACGTAAAGAGTTACATATATTTGAATGATTTAATGAAATCAAATAATAATGCTAATCGCCAACCAAGTAAGACGTTGATTGATTTTAATTTACGAAATATATTTTACAAACAACAATATCGAAGATTATTAATTTCCTCGTGTTAACAGCACTTCATTATAAAATTCAATCGTTCAACGTGGGAGCTATAAACATGCGTCCTTAAAGCTGTCAGAAGCTGGCATGTCGAGATCAATTGCTTATACTTAAAAATTAGACGCGGGTAAAAGTGTGCAGCTAGTCTAAACTGAATTGAAAAACCCTGTAAGATGGTTCCTTCGGATTTTGTATCCACACCGGTAACGAGATCATCCATGTAGTAATTGTTGCTTAATATTTTTGGTGCCTGGGGGTATTCCATTTTACCGTGTTCTGCTAGCCCCTTGTAGTCAGATATGGAGCCGACGAAGTTCCATAGGTGATGGTTTTCATTTGAAAGGTTTTCATCTCGGCTTCTGGATCATCCTTCCAAACAATTTGTGGCAATGGTCGATCTGTCTCCCGAATCCGGACTTGGCGATACATTTTTTTCTATGTCTGCAGTGATAGCGTATTTCGGTACACGAATCCGAAGCATTATTCCGATGAGGTCTTCCTGTATCACTGGACCGACCATTAGGGCGTCGTTCAGCGATATGCCCGAAGTTGTAGCACAAGAAGCATCAAACACCAAGATAGAATGGGCCGGAACGTAAAGGTTGATGGACGAGAGTAGTGTAGCAGAGTCAACGTCAACCATTCATTAGACCCGCTACGAACAATCTCCTAGCGTTCAGCAACCTTTCCTCGAGGAGCGATAGGCCAAGCAGCAAGCACCTGGTCCGATAGTGGAGTTGGCGATCCCAGGAACACAAGGCGAAGCGCGTAAATTTCCGCTGGATGGACTCGAGTCGTGCAAGTGGCCGAGCTGCCGTAGGCCACCAAACGTCATTGGCGTACTCCAGTACCGATCGGACGAGCGAACAGTACAGCGTTTTAGCACAAACAGGGTCACGGAGCTCGCGGGTAAGGTTAACAACCAGACCGACCAAACGATTTTCCCTAGCGACAGCGTGTTCGAGCTGATCCTTGAAGGATAGTCTCGAATCTAGAAGAACACCAAGGATCGTAATAAAGGATCGTAAACACGGGGACCATGGTCGGTGTACGCTATCAAAATTAAACGCAATTTGCTGATCTCTCATCTAAACCAGTGTGATGGTGACTTCACACTGGTCGCAGGTTGAAGGTTTCATTCTTTTTTGGTTTTCACTTTCTTTTACCACCTTGATAGAAAATCAAGCTACGGCTTGAAACACCCCCCTTCCCATCCCCCTCCCCCTGTTGCATCAGGTGACTGCAATTGACCAAATGTGCGTGTGTATGCCCCGAGAAAATTTATCTGCTGGGAAATCTATGACACAGGTCCTACTGGTGCTAGTGATCAAATCCACCAGGGCCTCCTTTTGCTTCGAAGACCAAAAAACCTGGACAGAAGAATGCCGTGGATGTGGATGAACGGGAAGAAAACTTCACCTTCTCATTTTTGCCCCTTCTACCTTTCTTCTAGAACGATCCGCGAAGCGATTCCCCAGCAATCTGTAATAAAATGATTGCTGAATTATTAATCCTTCGATTAACATTTTCACAGTGCCTCTACCCCGTGGAGATGTCGCGGTGTCGTTATCCTTGCGAAGGGGTCTTCCCATTTCTTCGCTTACTTATTTAGCATCCTATCACTTTTCATCGCTCCCTTCGTTCATGCTTCCACAACTCCTCACAAACCGCTAGCGTATTCGGACAAACGGGAGGGGCATATTTTCGCTTGGGAGCAATAGGATGTTGCTGCGCGAGCAGGAAAACTGCTAGCGCCATGGTACCAGTAGCGGAACCGTATTACTGCACAGCCAAAGCCTCCGGATCAAATTATGCTCCATTTCGTACAGATAAACTCTCGAAACGAATCTACCATCCTAGCTTAGCAACGCCGTCCTTCGCTGCTTCGTTTTGTGTGGAAACGCTGATGACAAAATTGTTGTTAAATTAGCTCAGCAATGCTCAGCGAGGAGTGAAAACAAAGATTGACAATTTCGGAGGAAATGCCTCCAGTCATTTCTGCTGCCTGGTTTCGATTTCCAACCATCGGTTCAGTTAACCGCTAATTATATTTTTGAATTATAAATGTAACTGATATTTTACGTCGAGGGTGGGTTTTATGTCGAAGGGAGAGAAAACTACATTGCCATTCCTTAACCTGTATAAATTGGTAAATATTTTCTTATTTTATGTATCCCTGAATACAGCGAAAGTTTCCATGGGTGTTGCTAATATCGACGAAGAAAATTATAGTGTTGGACAGTATTGGAAGACTATCCGTATGTTCGTTTTTACCTAAAAGCTATGAACAAGCTAATGCTCTTTTGTGTCTTTAGACATTTTGGTATTGTAGCTGAGCTGGACTTCCCATGGCGGTAAGCTTTCATTATTTGCTCTGTATATGCTGGAATACTTGGGAAACAAAGTGTTGGTGCAAGATTAGTGTAGCAATTATGCATTAATTTTAAATAAGTGAACTCAGGAAGCCGGCTCAATTATAATCACCTTTAATATTTGGATTTAATATTTTACTTTAAAACTGTGTTTTAGAGCGCTTGCTTGATCTTTAGTTATTTAGCCTACATTATGCGAGCGTTACAGAATTGCTCAATATTGTTTTATCCCCGAGACGAGAATTTCACCTAGAAGATCCTATCACAAATATAGATCTTCAGGCTTCGGATCTTTGCTCCGGGTTTTTTTAAAGCTATCAAGCTTGTTTTGTTGGAGGATAACTTAATCTTTACACCATCCAGCAAAAGTTAGGGCACCAGCTTAATATCAACTTTTATTTGCAGATCTGAGCAAACTGTGAAGATTAGTAAAAATGGGCTGCGAGCTTGATGTATATTACAGCCCTACCTTAGAGTCGCTATTTTTCCTGCACCTTCGCTAGGTTCGCCCGAGGACACTAAATCTAGCCGGGCGTACACGTGGAAACTTTGCGCTCGTTCAATCGCATTACAGGCGAGCCTGAAGGAAGGGAAATAAACGAGAGAGCGAGTACGAGGAAAAGACTTTATCTAATCGCTGCAGATACAAAGGTGTGATCTTGTAGTGATGCCGTTGTTGTTTACCTACCCGTTTAGAAGTCGTTTAGAAGTTTTGCGGGTACTGTAAGGAAATAAATTTTACCATCCCTATCTCTGCTGCCGATATAGTACAGACATACCCAATGGTTTAGATTACTTACAAGAGTGAGTTTAGCATCACCTTTCGGCCTTTCCCGTCTTAATTCATAAGAAATGGTCGATGGATTTCGATGCAGGAATGTGGCGCACTTGAGAGGGAAGATGTAGAAAAATTATACACCTCCAACACCATTTTCCACGTATCGAAGGTGTAGGCAATTTGTCCGTGAAGTAAGCAGCGGGACTTGACGCATACAAATACACATTCCCGTGCGGATATAATACGGTACACTCGAAGCATTCGCCAACTTGGTCGAATAAAAACTATGCAACCAAAACATGTCCCTTGTCGGAGGTAGTTTATACGATCGAGGGAAAATAAAGACATGAGACTAACCTAGAAATATTCCATTCTTCTCAAGCATAAATACAGACTGAGATATTTGATCGAAACCTGAAGAAAAGGGACACGAAACCCGACGGAAAACTTTTAAGAGTATAATTAGAGTCATTAAGTCAGCTAAATTACCAAATTAATCAACATTCAGCAGTGGCCAGCATGGGAATAAGTTTCCCGCACAAGGATACGAGGCAGGTGGTTTTGGTGTCTGAAAAATGTATCTAAGGCACCGGAGTCCGATCCACAAACCGAGGTGAAATTAGTGGGAATGCAAGATTCAGCTGGCGGAGATATCAATATTTAACTAACCAGCGGTGGTAGCGGTAGCGGTGGTAGTGAAGATTCATTAGTAGTGTCATGTTCGGAAACGGCTAGCTTTGCCGGCTTAGTTAACGTAGTTGCCTCAGCATATATTGTTAGTATATTTCAGGATAACTGGATTACTCGAAAAAAATAACAATCAGATACCAGTGGCGAATCAAGCCCCTTGCAAACACCACTGGGCTGGAGAAAAGGGGGAGAACGGGGAAGAAATTTACTGTAGCTTTGAGGCAACGTTTTTTAGCCTTCCACGAAATACACGACATTTTGCATCGCCGTTTAACACTAGAACTACCGCACCAGTCATTTTGACTGGAACGCTTCATTTTCATCACATAATTTTTTAGGGTTAAACAATTCTAAGGTAGTTCAAACATGAGTTTCACATATATATTCTATAGTACGATCTGCAATAAACAATAAAATATACTCCAACTCTTCGAAATTGTTTAAAAATTAACCACAAACGAAAAACGCTTGAAACGCTTGGTAGTTCTAGTGTTAATGTTATAAACACAAGGCTGCCAGAAAGTGTCCCATCAATTACTTCTAGTCAAAATCAAACTTCCGATATTTTTTATTAAAATTGGTTTACTTACCCGAGAAAATTGTTGGTACGCAGCACGCTTTAGTTTCATAAAGCATTTACTTCGGGAGCCAAAACTGCTTCTTCGCGACCCCTTTGCTTGACACACTTTTCTTTTTATTTTCTTTTCTTTTCCTTTCTTTTCTTTTTTTTTATTCTATTTTCTTTTTTTTCACATACGCACTTCATTTTTTCATGCATAAAGACACACAATCACACTTCAATCACACACTTTTCTTTTTATTTTTTTTCCTTTTTTTTATTTTATTTTCTTTTTTTCACATATGCGCTTCATTTTTTTCATGCATAAAGACACACAAACACACTTCTATCACACACTTTTCTTTTTATTATATTTTCTTTTTTTTTTATTCTATTTTCTTTTTTTTACATACACACTTCATTTTTTCATGCATAAAGACAATGCAAACACACTTCAATCACACACTTTTCTTTTTATTTTATTTTCTTTTTTTTATTCTATTTTCTTTTTTTCACATACGCATTTCATTTTTTTCATGCATAAAGACACACAAACACACTTCAATCACACACTTTTCTTTTTATTTTATTTTCTTTTTTTTATTCTATTTTTTTTTTCACATACGCACTTCATTTTTTTCATGCATAAAGACAATGCAAACACACTTCAATCACACACTTTTCTTTTTATTTTATTATCTTTTTTTTTATTCTATTTTCTTTTTTTTACATACGCACTTCATTTTTTTCATGCATAAAGACACACAAACACACTTCAATCACACACTTTTCTATTTATTTTATTTTCTTTTTTTTATTCTATTTTCTTTTTTTCACATACGCACTTCATTTTTTTCATGCATAAAGACACACAAACACACTTCAATCACACACTTTTCTTTTTATTTTATTTTCTTTTCTTTTTTTTATTCTTTTTTCTTTTTTTCACATACGCACTTCATTTTTTCATGCATAGACACACAAACACACTTCAATCACACACTTTTCTTTTTATTTTATTTTCTTTTCTTTTTCTATTCTATTTTCTTTTTTTCACATACGCACTTCATTTTTTTCATGCATAAAGACACACAAACACACTTCAATGAGCTAAGTCACATTAAAAAAAAACATGCTCGCCTACAATGACCACATTTTTTATGATTTCACGCAATAAGCTCATTAGAAAACGCACACAACTTTTTTTCACCAAAAACATATTGCCTTTTTTTGTCGTGCACAAAGGCACACACATACTTCAACACACACAATCGCCTACGCATGGTACGGCCTACGGCCAAACACGCATGGCACATGCACTGATTGTACATTTACTCGTCCACTTTGGCGTTAGCGTAAAGCAAACTGCGCTCACCAGAATCATCACTAGAACTTTCAAAAATGTACATGTAAATGTAAATGCGCTCGACATGAAGTATCACGCCTACGTTGACACAACCCAAGCCAACGCTTTGTACAATTTGTACATGTTCAAAACCACGTTTTTCACTATTTTACAACGCATCCATGCACAAATTGTTGTATTAATCACTACTTTAATACTTAAATACAACTTAAATAACATCGTCTAAGAAAATACAACACTTTTTGGCATCAAAAAACGAATTTTGCAAAATGTGCTGTGTAGAAAGCAATGGCGTCGCTTTCCGCTCATTACCGAAACCTTTCTTCGTTACTTAAACCGACGCTGTCCGATCGCGACTGATCACAATCTCTCCTTTGCTCATTGCCACTATCGCTTCTGCACAAGTGGTCCGCGGACCAAAGGTTGGGGACCACTGATATAAACATGGAAAATGTAGGCATATAAACGCTTTTTAATAACATGAACAGTGTTGTGATGGGACAGATTGCCAAAGCGTTACGTGCGCACCAGGAGTTAAACTGCTTGAGCGAATCCTGGAGAACAGAGTGAACATCAGAACAGCGAATCGCACGAAGACGCCGATATGGCCCTAGAAAAGGATTCGCCTATCCGTATCTAGTAGATATGACCGGATATGATCGGTGAGATATGACCTTAACCTTTTAGTTAATAAATCAGGAAAGCCCAAAAAGTTCAGCTTGGCCAGCAGGATGCGATGTGATACGCTATCAAACGCAGCTTTGATATCAGAATAAACGGCATCAACTTGAACACCTTCATCGATCGAGCGGTGGCAATAATTTACAAGTTCTAATAAATTGGTCGTTGTTGATCGTTTAGGCATGAAGCCATGCTGGGTCGCACTGATGTAATTACGAGCGCAGGCTAGCAGCGGCTCATAAACCTGTAGCTCGAACACTTTAGCGCAAGCACAAAGTGACGTGATGCCGCGATAGTTAGCTACGTCAGATTTACACCCCGTTTTGTAAATAGGAACCATCCAGGAATTCTTCCATACCGAAGGGAATGTGCCGGACTGCAACGATTTGCAAAAGATTTTAGATAAAATCGGAGCGATTGAAGACAGACAGCGTTTAAGTATGATCGCAGGTGTGCCGTTCGGTCCCGGAGCGTAGGACGATTTGAGGCGTCCAATCGCGGTTGCGACACTTTCCGCGTTAATAACAGGCAAAGCTGGACAAAGGGCTCCCATGGGCGTGTTGACCAGTGCGGCGTCTACGGTCTCGAGATCCACGACATCCGGTTGGAATGAATCCGCGAAGCGTGTAGCAAATAACTCGCACACCTCGGCAGGTGTAGTCGCGAGGGTCCCACCGTAAGTTATGGTACTCGGAAGGCCAGATGAATTACGTTTCTTCTTCTTCTTCTTCTTCTTGGCTTAACGACCTTACAGGTCACGCCGGCCATTTCTGGCTTACTAGACTTATTTTACCACGTAGCCGGATAGTCAGTCCTTGCTACGGGGGGACGGTCCGGATGGGATTTGAACCCGGTCTGGCCGTGTGGACTGGCGCCGTTTATCACATGCACCACCGGGCCGCCCCTACGTTTATTGTTACGTTTATTGTTGACAAAATTCCAGAAGAACCGTGGGTTACGGTGCAGGTTGAATTGGACACGGTATAAATGTCTTCGGTAGCATGACCTATTGTAGCGCCGGTAGAGCGAGTGCACGGTAATGCTGCCTTGATGTTGCAGAACGCCGCGCACGTAGATTCCGATAGGCTACACGTTTAGCTTTTTTCAGAGCCCGTAAAGTACGATCACCCCACGGTGGTCCACCGGGTGGTATCTGCAGAGGCACGCATTTGCGCAGCGCGTGTGACATAAACTCAGAGAAAGCCTTAACTGCTAGGTCAAGAGAAGCGTAATCATTGCAGCTAAAACGTTCATCAAAAGTTGAAATCAAACTCTCAAGTTTATGAATATCGGCCCGGGCGAAGTTCAGACGCTTTCCAGTGGTGATATTAGCAGCTAGATTAACGGGTGCTATTGCATCGAACTCGAGTGGTGGGTGATGATGATTAATCGGGAGCAGAGAATTATCGCTGACTGATACCACCGATGAAGCGGACGCTGTTTCAGAGTTAGCGAATATAAGATCAAGGACGTTGCCAGAGGAGTTGAATTTGTTATTAATTTGAAAAAGCGCGTTGTGATGTAAATCATCGATGAACTGAGCACGACGTGTAGACAGAGAAACTGGCTCAAAAAATTGGAAAGAAGCATCGGTATCGGCGATTGCAGCTGACCAGGAAATCGAATGTTGATTAAAATCACCAATAAGCAAGAAACCGTCGCCAGGCCGCAGAGATGAGCATATGTTGCTGGTGCAGTCAAGAACAGTGCTGATCGTTGTCGCGCACGCACTGTGGCTGGGAGGAAGATAGACAGCAACAACGAGCAAGCGAGTATTAGCGAACAGGATACAAACACAGATTATCTCGAGCGCCGGGTGATGCAACGGGATCTCGTATGAGTTGAGCGATGAAGAGCAAGCGATCAAAACTTCGCCACCGCGAGAGCAAACACTGCTAGCGGCGTTCCTATCACAGCGGTAAACACAGAAGCTCTTGTCGAAAAAGAGAGCAGATGATAAACTTGAGTCCAGCCACGTTTCGTTGAGAATAATGACGTCATGATCAGCTTCCAACACCGATAAACTAAATTCTCTATCCTTCGAACGCATGTTGCGGACATTCTGGTAGTAGAAAGAAATACGTTGTGATTTCATCGCTGCGGTCGCTAACATTGATGATGAGTGCAGAGGATCATTTCGGGTCGGAACCACCGTAGGGGTCCTGCACGGTAAAGTATCGGTAATAGTGTGAGTGACATTACAGGGTTTATCAGCCCATACAACAAGCTTTAGAATGACATAAACAACACAGAATTCGTTACAAACAACCTTTTCAGACTTGAAAACACATTACATAGTTTTAGCTACACTGTTTCAATGGATAAAACAACTTGAGCATTTGTTTTGAAACATGTCTGATTTGTCAAGATTTCTATACCTATATGATGCACATCGAAGTTTGAACTGTGAACTGAAGAATTGTGCGGGCAATAACCAAATTACTTTTTAATTTTTTTCGATTAATTATTTATCAGGAGATAAAAGAAATAAACTTGTACGACTCTGTTTATTTTGCATCATATATTTATGTGCATCATATAGGTATAGAAACCTTGGCAAATCTGACATCTTTCTATAAAATGTTCAAGTTGTTTTATCTATTGAAACAGTGTAGCTAAAACAATGTAATGTGTTTTCAAGTCTGAAAAGGTTGTTTGTAACGAATTCTGTGTTGTTTATGTCATTTATGTTTATGTCATAAAGCTTGTTCTATGGGCTGACAAACCCTGTATACGATGATGTTTGAAAGTGGTGTGGTAGAGCGCGGTTATATAGGAAAAAACTGGTCCAAAGTTGTTTGGTGCGTTCTGGTATTAACATTCGTCATAGGAAGTTCAGTTGGAGAAATCAGCGTGTTATTCGGATAAGGTGGTGGGTAAGTATGATCGGGAGTCATTGGTTGATGCGACGGTGATTGACGAGAGTAGGCGACATTCTTGTGTGTTTTTGCTTGTTGAATACGCGCAATAAACTCACGTATCTGCAGCCCAGCCGGCCAAGATTCGGGGAAAGTGCTTTAACCCGAAGCGCGGCGGTGATTCTCACCTTGAATGAGAGCGCTCTTACTGAGAGTGGATCCGTACCTTTCTTCAGCAGGCAGAAACCGATAGCATCTTCGGTATGTAAACAATTTTTCACCATGGTGACAACTTGGTCAGCTGTGACGGATGGTTCTACGCTCGAGATGTCTATCCACATGTAATTCGGTCGTGTTGACAGTGGTAATGCAGTTGCAGAAGTGAGTGTGGTATAAGTCCCTATGATTGTCGGTGGTAGTGATGGTGCGTTGTACGGGATGCTTTTCGAAGTTTGGGTAACAACGGCGGGTGCTGGAGTGGCAACGGTGTTGGTATCAGATGATGAACAAACATCTCTGTATAATCTACGACGTTTACTGGCCGGAAACAAAGGAAAGTCGTCCGTATGAGAGGTCTGGGCGGGGGCTCGATTGGCATCAATCTCCGAGTGTCGGAGGGATGTCACGGAAGAACGCAACTCATTGACCAGCGGTTCAAGTGATAGCGTTTTCATGCTATCCACTACGGCAGAGAGACAATCGATGCGTGAGCCTTTCTCAGCCCTCAGGTATCTAGTGCGCGGATTCGCGAAAACGGCAGCGCAGCCAGGACAGCACCAAAGAAGCTGCGCTTTCAGCGAGATCTCCTTTAACAAGGTTTCAGCGACCGATGAACAGCCGAAATGGAAAGCCGAGTCACAGAAGCAGCAGGATCGAATCCTTCTCCTTAAAATCGATGGCACAACAGTTGCATACAGATATCGCGAAAAATTCACTGAGATTGTTGTGATGCCGAGCGTCGCGAAGATGGTCAGAAAAAGGTAAAATTCAGTAGCACAACAAACATGCAACGACGGAACTAAATAATTCCTGTGTGAAGCCTACAAAACTCTATACTTTGAGAGTAGTCAGAACACGAATCACAGAGTTTAACACACAATAAATTAACAGAAAGTGCAGAGCACACTGAGTCAATGGGGCTTTTAAGCAAACGTCAAAAATTTTTTAGCTCCGGATTGGCCTCCCTCCATAATGCAGCGAGTCTGCGTTGTGCTGTAGTCAGTGAGTCACGCATTTGTGTCACGACCTTTTTTTTCGTTAGTATAGGTACCACAAATCTTCCGGAAGCGTCTCTTTTCACTGTTCCAGTAAATTGTTGTTCACATGATTTTTCTTCTGTGGACGGTGTGCTGGATGATTCGCATGACTCGATTTCCCAAAATCTACGGATCAACCTCGCGTAGTTTTTTTGTGTTCCTTTTTTCTGTTTTCTACTTAATATTTTACACACCTCACACCAAAATTTAGCGAAAATCATCGGACAGCAGAATCACCTCGCAGCCGAAAGGACGTTGCACACCCGTTATGTCCTGCAACGTTCGATCGACTGCTTCGAGAGCGTACCGACTGCTTATCGACGCCTCATCTCAAACTTCCAGTTACGACTGAACTGGAATGCTACAGGTGGAATGTTCGTTTAAGTCCAGGGCAAATTAAACGTGGAGTGCACTGTTTTTCCTCCTGTAAGCAACATTGCTGTTATGTCGCTTGCTGCGGTTGCAAGCGTAATTTCTGAATGGAATCCTAGAAGAAAATCCGTGGTGTATAGCAGCGCTCTGGCAAAGTTGTGTTGTGCCTGTAGCTGGAAAAACCGTGTCAACATGGTATGGTTACTGCACTTTAACACGCACGAAACGGTTTCATTTGAACGGCAAAAAGTTCTGCTGATTTTCTATATGAATTGGCAGTGTAACAATAGAGTAACCGTACATTTTATTTTCGCTAGATCTCACACGCACGTCCTTCGCTTGCTATCGCTGTTTTGTGAATCCTACTTCTCACCGCGCTACTTCGATCCTATCGATCTTATCGTTTTTCGAAGCAGGGTTACTACTGTGGGTTTCGAAAATACTGATTACAGTAGTGTGAATTTTTGCCTGCAAATCAAAGCGCATAATCCGCCAGCAGTTGTCCGTCGGTGAAAGGTAGCGTACATCGATATGTTGCTGAATCTCAACGATGTCTACCGCCAGGGAAACACTGAGACGGTCGTGCCCCTTATACACGAACTTGTACAAATACTTCACGCTTAAATTTAAATTTTTATAAAGTACTTTAAAATTTAATGCTGAAATGATTTCTTCGTACCGGGGCGCATCATAAATCGACTACATGCATCACCAAGCGTTTTGTTGGGCAGCAACAACACCGACACCACTACCTCTGTGCCACTCCCCGTTCGACATGCTCCGTTTTGAAAATGATTTTCGAATTTTGGTTGTGCCATTTCATGCGCGCCATTATTTCCTTCAGACCGTGGCTCCGAGCGATCATCTGGTTGTAGTCCCGTTCACGATCCCTAATACTACTATTGGTACCGGTTACCTCTTCGTCGGCGGATGGATTCTTTGGGTACTTCACGCTTACATTTAAATTTTTATAAAGCACTTAAAAATATAATGCTGAAATGATTTCTTCGTACCGGGGCGCATCATAAATCGACTACATGCATCACCAAGCGTTTTGTTGGGCAGCAACAACACCGACACCACTACCTCTGTGCCACTCCCCGTTCGACATGCTCCGTTTTGAAAATGATTTTCGAATTTTGGTTGTGCCATTTCATGCGCGCCATTATTTCCTTCAGACCGTGGCTCCGAGCGATCATCTGGTTGTAGTCCCGTTCACGATCCCTAATACTACTATTGGTACCGGTTACCTCTTCGTCGGCGGATTGATTCTTTGGGTATTTTACGCTTACATTTAAATTTTTATAAAGCACTTAAAAATATAATGCTGAAATGATTTCTTCGTACCGGGGCGCATCATAAATCGACTACATGCATCACCAAGCGTTCTGTTGGGCAGCAACAACACCGACACCACTACCTCTGTGCCACTCCCCGTTCGACATGCTCCGTTTTGAAAATGATTTTCGAATTTTGGTTGTGCCATTTCATGCGCGCCATTATTTCCTTCAGACCGTGGCTCCGAGCGATCATCTGGTTGTAGTCCCGTTCACGATCCCTAATACTACTATTGGTACCGGTTACCTCTTCGTCGGCGGATTGATTCTTTGGGTACTTCACGCTTACATTTAAATTTTTATAAAGCACTTAACAATATAATGCTGAAATGATTTCTTCGTACCGGGGCGCATCATAAATCGACTACATGCATCACCAAGCGTTCTGTTGGGCAGCAACAACACCGACACCACTACCTCAGTGCCACTCCCCGTTCGACATGCTCCGTTTTGAAAATGATTTTCGAATTTTGGTTGTGCCATTTCATGCGCGCCATTATTTCCTTCAGACCGTGGCTCCGAGCGATCATCTGGTTGTAGTCCCGTTCACGATCCCTAATACTACTATTGGTACCGGTTACCTCTTCGTCGGCGGATGGATTCTTTGGGTACTTCACGCTTACATTTAAATTTTTATAAAGCACTTAAAAATATAATGCTGAAATGATTTCTTCGTACCGGGGCGCATCATAAATCGACTACATGCATCACCAAGCGTTTTGTTGGGCAGCAACAACACCGACACCACTACCTCTGTGCCACTCCCCGTTCGACATGCTCCGTTTTGAAAATGATTTTCGAATTTTGGTTGTGCCATTTCATGCGCGCCATTATTTCCTTCAGACCGTGGCTCCGAGCGATCATCTGGTTGTAGTCCCGTTCACGATCCCTAATACTACTATTGGTACCGGTTACCTTCGTCGGCGGATTGATTCTTTGGGTATTTCACGCTTACATTTAAATTTTTATAAAGCACTTAAAAATATAATGCTGAAATGGTTTCTTCGTACCGGGGCGC
This sequence comes from Anopheles funestus, assembly GCF_943734845.2. Taxonomy (NCBI): domain Eukaryota; kingdom Metazoa; phylum Arthropoda; class Insecta; order Diptera; family Culicidae; genus Anopheles; species Anopheles funestus. Next base: position 20,437,086 of record NC_064597.1, on the reverse strand, counting down.
ATCATAAATCGACTACATGCATCACCAAGCGTTCTGTTGGGCAGCAACAACACCGACACCACTACCTCTGTGCCACTCCCCGTTCGACATGCTCCGTTTTGAAAATGATTTTCGAATTTTGGTTGTGCCATTTCATGCGCGCCATTATTTCCTTCAGACCGTGGCTCCGAGCGATCATCTGGTTGTAGTCCCGTTCACGATCCCTAATACTACTATAGGTACCGGTTACCTCTTCGTCGGCGGATTGATTCTTTGGGTACTTCACGCTTACATTTAAATTTTTATAAAGCACTTAACAATATAATGCTGAAATGATTTCTTCGTACCGGGGCGCATCATAAATCGACTACATGCATCACCAAGCGTTCTGTTGGGCAGCAACAACACCGACACCACTACCTCTGTGCCACTCCCCGTTCGACATGCTCCGTTTTGAAAATGATTTTCGAATTTTGGTTGTGCCATTTCATGCGCGCCATTATTTCCTTCAGACCGTGGCTCCGAGCGATCATCTGGTTGTAGTCCCGTTCACGATCCCTAATACTACTATTGGTACCGGTTACCTCTTCGTCGGCGGATTGATTCTTTGGGTACTTCACGCTTACATTTAAATTTTTATAAAGCACTTAACAATATAATGCTGAAATGATTTCTTCGTACCGGGGCGCATCATAAATCGACTACATGCATCACCAAGCGTTCTGTTGGGCAGCAACAACACCGACACCACTACCTCTGTGCCACTCCCCGTTCGACATGCTCCGTTTTGAAAATGATTTTCGAATTTTGGTTGTGCCATTTCATGCACGCCATTATTTCCTTCAGACCGTGGCTCTGAGCGATCATCTGGTTGTAGTCCCGTTCACGATCCCTAATACTACTATTGGTACCGGTTACCTCTTCGTCGGCGGATGGATTCTTTGGGTACTTCACGCTTACATTTAAATTTTTATAAAGCACTTAACAATATAATGCTGAAATGATTTCTTCGTACCGGGGCGCATCATAAATCGACTACATGCATCACCAAGCGTTCTGTTGGGCAGCAACAACACCGACACCACTACCTCTGTGCCACTCCCCGTTCGACATGCTCCGTTTTGAAAATGATTTTCGAATTTTGGTTGTGCCATTTCATGCGCGCCATTATTTCCTTCAGACCGTGGCTCCGAGCGATTATCTGGTTGTAGTCCCGTTCACGATCCCTAATACTACTATTTGTACCGGTTACCTCTTCGTCGGCGGATTGATTCTTTGGGTACTTCACGCTTACATTTAAATTTTTATAAAGCACTTAACAATATAATGCTGAAATGATTTCTTCGTACCGGGGCGCATCATAAATCGACTACATGCATCACCAAGCGTTCTGTTGGGCAGCAACAACACCGACACCACTACCTCAGTGCCACTCCCCGTTCGACATGCTCCGTTTTGAAAATGATTTTCGAATTTTGGTTGTGCCATTTCATGCGCGCCATTATTTCCTTCAGACCGTGGCTCCGAGCGATCATCTGGTTGTAGTCCCGTTCACGATCCCTAATACTACTATAGGTACCGGTTACCTCTTCGTCGGCGGATTGATTCTTTGGGTACTTCACGCTTACATTTAAATTTTTATAAAGCACTTAACAATATAATGCTGAAATGATTTCTTCGTACCGGGGCGCATCATAAATCGACTACATGCATCACCAAGCGTTCTGTTGGGCAGCAACAACTCCGACACCACTACCTCTGTGCCACTCCCCGTTCGACATGCTCCGTTTTGAAAATGATTTTCGAATTTTGGTTGTGCCATTTCATGCGCGCCATTATTTCCTTCAGACCGTGGCTCTGAGCGATCATCTGGTTGTAGTCCCGTTCACGATCCCTAATACTACTATTGGTACCGGTTACCTCTTCGTCGGCGGATTGATTCTTTGGGTACTTCACGCTTACATTTAAATTTTTATAAAGCACTTAACAATATAATGCTGAAATGATTTCTTCGTACCGGGGCGCATCATAAATCGACTACATGCATCACCAAGCGTTCTGTTGGGCAGCAACAACACCGACACCACTACCTCTGTGCCACTCCCCGTTCGACATGCTCCGTTTTGAAAATGATTTTCGAATTTTGGTTGTGCCATTTAATGCGCGCCATTATTTCCTTCAGACCGTGGCTCTGAGCGATCATCTGGTTGTAGTCCCGTTCACGATCCCTAATACTACTATTGGTACCGGTTACCTCTTCGTCGGCGGATTGATTCTTTGGGTACTTCACGCTTACATTTAAATTTTTATAAAGCACTTAACAATATAATGCTGAAATGATTTCTTCGTACCGGGGCGCATCATAAATCGACTACATGCATCACCAAGCGTTCTGTTGGGCAGCAACAACACCGACACCACTACCTCTGTGCCACTCCCCGTTCGACATGCTCCGTTTTGAAAATGATTTTCGAATTTTGGTTGTGCCATTTCATGCGCGCCATTATTTCCTTCAGACCGTGGCTCCGAGCGATCATCTGGTTGTAGTCCCGTTCACGATCCCTAATACTACTATTTGTACCGGTTACCTCTGTAGTGTCGTAAGTGTAGGTTAGCGTATAAGCGTATAGTGTAAGCGTTAGATGTAAGTATATGTATGTATGTATTAGACTAAGAATAAAGAGTCAGTCGATAAATAGCACTCGAACGAGCAACACCTAACTCCATAATAGTTGGCGACGAGGAAAAAGCAAACGAAAAGTCAAATATTAGTCATGTCGTTAATCGGAGAAATTGAACCATTTGTCATGGGCGAAAGCATCAGGGAGTACTTGGAACGTATTGATATTTTTTTCCAAGTTAACGAGGTGGAAGATTCAAAGAAAACAGTGATGTTGTTAACGTTGGGAGGAGCATCGCTGTATAGCCTCATATCAAAGATGGTGTTGCCTGAACAGCCAAAGACGCTAAACTACGAGAAGCTGTGCATTAAGCTGCAAGAGCAATTGGAACAGAAAGTCAACGTAGTGGCGGAACGGTTCAACTTTAGAAACTGTCTACAAAAAGATAGTTCTGTTGCGGAGTACATCGTGGAACTGAAATCGCTCGCACAATCGTGTAAATTCACGTGCTGTCTAAAGGAAAGCTTGCGAGATCAATTAGTAGTTGGTGTCCGAGATGAAGGACTAAGGAAACGTCTTCTTCGAGAGTCCGAGTTAACATTCGAGAGTGCAGAAAATATCGCCAGAACATGGGAAGCTGCGGATGAACAAAACGAAACATTTACATCGAAAGAGAAACCGAGGGAAATGGCGGTGATTAAGTGTGCGCCAAAACGAAGCGTCGGTCCAAAAGTGCACTACCACCGTGGGAACAGTACACCTTTACATCAACAGAGCTACACGCATAAGCAGGAGAGCAAGCAGCAGCAGCAGCAGCAGCAGTGTTACAGATGTGGAAGATCGCATAATCCACAGACATGTCCTGCGCGTATGTGGCAGTGTTTCAACTGTAAGAAGTATGGTCATGTGTCGTCGTGTTGCCGAAGTACGAACGTGCATAGTTTGCGAGCGGAACCGAAGGATGTGTCGCTAACACGCATATTAGAAGAGAATACGATCAGTAATCCAGAAGTGTGCGTTTTAAATATCAACGGTGTAGACATTGCGTTTGAGATAGACTGTGGTGCGTGTAATACGGTAATACCGGAGAGTGTGTATAGGAAAGAGTTTGCTAATGTCGAATTAGAACAAACACATTTGCGTTTTATTACGGCATCGGGTCAACGTCTGACACCGTTAGGAAAAATATGCGTAAACGTAGCGATAAAAAGTAAAACGGTCCGTCTAGAAGTCAACGTAATTAAAACAGAAAATAACGGTAATCCTTTACTAGGTCGTGATGCGTTGGATATATTATTTCCGGATTGGCGAAAAGGTTTTAAATTAAATCAAATCGAAGCGGACAAATGGCTTGGAGACATGAAAAAAATGTTTCCGAATCTAACAAACGGAAATAACAAGGAAACGATAGAAGGGTTTGAAGCCAGTTTAGTGTTAAAACCTAATTTTACCCCAATTTTCCATAAAGCGTATTCAGTGCCGTTCGCATTAATAGAAAAAGTTGAAGCCAACCTAGATAAATTAGTGAATGACGGTATACTAGTACCAATACGTACATCAGCGTGGGCGAGCCCTATAGTGGTTGTAGGAAAAAGTGATGGCTCAGTACGTATCTGTTTGGATGGAAAAGCTACGATAAATAAATATCTTACGGTAGAACATTACCCATTACCGAGGATTGATGATATTTTGGCGAAAATTGCAAATTGGACAGTTTTTTGCAAAATAGACCTAACAGGAGCGTACTTGCAAGTAAAGTTATCAGAAAATTCGCAAAATATTTGTACTATAAATACGCATAAAGGGCTATACAAGTACACTAGAATGCCATTTGGAGTACAGTCTGCGCCTGCAATATTTCAAACAATAGTAGATCAAATATTGTTAAAGACTAAAGGCATTGCGTATATGGACGACATACTCGTTGGCGGAGAAAATGAAAAACAATGCATGGAGAATGTATGCGAAGTTTTAAAAAGGCTGGAATTGCATAAAGTAAAGATAAACGAAAAGAAGTCGGAATTTTTTAAAACAGAAATAGAGTACCTAGGCTACAAAATATCAAAGAACGGAATAACACCAAATGAGTCAAAAGTAAAAGCGATTATTGAAGCACCGGTACCATCAGATGTGATGCAATTACAAGCGTATCTAGGCATGATAAATTATTACAGCAGGTTTTTGCCAAATCTAGCAACAATATTGAGTCCGATGTATGAACTTCTACGCAAAGACAAAAAATATGTATGGTCAAAGGAATGTCAGGAATCATTCGAAAAAGCGAAATCAATGTTAGTAGATAACAACGTTTTAGTACCATTTGATCCTAAAAAACCTGTTATTTTAGCAGTAGATGCAAGTCCTTACGGTTTAGGTGCAGTTTTGTCTCATGAAATTGGAGGGGTAGAAAAACCTATATATTTTGCTTCAACAACTCTTTCTCAAGCACAGAGAAATTACGCACAGGTTCATAAGGAAGCATTAGCCGTTGTTTTCGGTGTCCAAAAGTTTCATAAATACATTTACGGAATCAAATTCAAACTGGTAACAGATAACTCAGGCGTCAAAGAAATATTCAAACCGTCAAGAACAACTTCGTCTATAGCAGTAGCTAGGCTGAGCCGATGGGCATTGTTATTAGCCAATTATGAATATGTGATAGAGCATAGGCCAGGAAAATGTATGGGTCACGTGGATGGGTTAAGTAGATTACCTTTGGCAGAAATTTTAGAGATAGATGAGGAGTTCACACAATTAAATGCGATTTCGTCTTCCTCAATTATCGATATTGAGTTGGTCAAACAATTCCAAAAGTCAGATAGTATTTTGCAAAAAGTCTACAAAAATGTTAAGTATGGATGGTCGAACAATGTGAAATGGGAGTTGAAAGATTATGCTAAAGTTAGTAACAGTTTAGCAATAGAAGATGGAGTATTATTTTTTAACGATCGAGTAGTAATACCAGATAAGCTGAAAGATAAAATAGTCAGTCTATTCCATGAAAACCATGATGGTTTGGTAAGAATGAAAATGTCAGCTAGGAAACTCGTGTGGTGGAAAAATATGGATAGAGATTTTGAGCAGTATATAAAAGCATGTCAAGTCTGTCAGTGTAGACAAATCGTACCAAAAGAAATAGTCGCAACCAAATGGTTGCAATGTACGCGTCCGTTTCAAAGAGTGCATATAGATTTTTTCTTTTTTGAAAATAGTACGTTATTTATAATAGTCGATAGTTTTTCCAAGTTCATGGAAGTAAAAATTATGAAAAGTACTAAGGCAGAAAATGTTATAGAGATGCTAGAAATATTTTTTGCATATTTTGGGTTACCAGAGGAAATCGTGTCAGATAATGGTCCTCCATTTAGTTCAGAAAAGTTTTTGTCGTTCTTAAGAGCAAAAGGTATAAAAGTGAGTAAGTCCCCGCCGTACCACCCACAGTCAAACGGGTTGGCCGAGAGAGCGGTTAGGACAGTAAAAGATAGTCTAAAAAAGTATTTGTTGGATACAAGATTAAAACCATTAAGTCTACAAAGGAAGCTGAATCACTTTCTAATCAGTTATAGAAATAGTCCATGTACTGTAACTAAAGTCACGCCGTCGGAGAGAGTATTTTGCTACGTACCACACACATTAATAACAAAAGTAAATCCTATAAAAGGACACGAAAGACAAATCTTAACTAAGGTAGAATCAAGAAGGCAAGTTCCAATGATAACAAATCATGATCAGTATGAAGAAGAGGAAGAAGTGTATTACAAAAATCACTTTAAGGAACATATGAGATGGATTCCAGCAATAGTCAAAAAGAAAATAAGTGGTCTAAGATACTTAATAAGTCTGAATGGAGTAATACGCATGGTGCATAAAAACCAAATAAGGAAAAAGGATAGTAGGATGAGTAAGAATGTAATTGTAGTACCAACAAATGTAAATATTTCACATAAAAGGAAAAGGAGTGAATCAAGTCCTCCACCGTTAAGACGATCGAAAAGACTGGAAGGACAACCAAGATTAAAGTACCCTAGATAGAAAGTAAACTTCGTTTAAGGGGGAGAATGTAGTGTCGTAAGTGTAGGTTAGCGTATAAGCGTATAGTGTAAGCGTTAGATGTAAGTATATGTATGTATGTATTAGACTAAGAATAAAGAGTCAGTCGATAAATAGCACTCGAACGAGCAACACCTAACTCCATAATAACCTCTTCGTCGGCGGATTGATTCTTTGGGTACTTCACGCTTACATTTAAATTTTTATAAAGCACTTAACAATATACTGCTGAAAAGATTTCTTCGTACCGGGGCACATCATAAATCGACTACATGCATCACCAAGCGTTCTGTTGGGCAGCAACAACACCGACACCACTACCTCTGTGCCACTCCCCGTTCGGCGTGCTCCGTTTTGAAAATGATTTTCGAATTTTGGTTGTGTCAAGTTTCGTTCACGAACCCTAGTAGCTAATATTGGTACCGGTTGCCTTTTTTGGCGGAATGTTTCGGTGGATTCAAACGCTGTCATTTTAACGCGACCTTTCCCCTTTTTTCCTATCACTGAATCTATCACATACTCGATGATCTGTGCTTCGTTCGTTTTCCACTGCAGTTTAATTTCGGAACAAATCTTGTGAATTTCTTCGTTGGTGTTCGTTTTCGAATATACTGAGTCTCGATTTTGACGGATCTGGTGATCACGTTCCCGTTGCAACTTCATGAATGTATTTCGAGTCTTTTACTCATATCGATTGATGCCGACATATTTCGAGGCATAAGCCGTGACAGCTTACCTTTCTATAGTTTTTTTTCGTCAATACTTGTGTCAATAGTGTATCTTAAAAAGTGTAACACTCTTTATGTAGACTTCTTTACTTCGTGGTTTGAAATTTTCTCAACTTTTCTCCAATCTTCAATAATTCGAAATTTTTTTTATTGTTTTTGAAGTGCCTTATAAATGCATGCATTAACACATTTATTGATAATTAACACTAGAACTACCGAGCGTTTTAAGCGTTTTTCGTTCATTGTTAATTTTAAAAACAATTAGGAAGAGTTGGAGTATATTTTATTGTTAATTTGAGATCGTAAGCATATATGTATAAGTAAAATAAATGTTTCAACTACCTTAGGATTGTTTAACCCCAAAAAATAATGTGATGAAAAGGAAGCGTTCCAGTCAAAATGACTGGTCCGGTAGTTCTAGTGTTAATATCAGACAGTGTCTTACTACTGTCTTACACGTAGTTGTTTTTCTTCTAGCCAGTTTTTTGATGCGGTATACAGGGTTTATCAGCGCATAGAAAAAGCTTTAGAATGACATAAACAACACAGAATTCGAAATAAACAACATTTTCAGATTTTAAAACACATTACATCGTTTTAGCTACGCTGTTTCAATAGATAACACAATTTAAACATTTTATAGAAAAATGTCAGATTTGTCATGTTTTGAATACCCATATGATGCAAATGCACATTAACACCTTACTCGCGTTTGAATTTTCAACCGAAAAAATATACAGAGTCGTACAAGTTTGTATCTATTTTACCTCCTGATGCGTAAATCAAACCACATTTAAAAATCCAAAAATTAAAGGATATTGCTTGATCGTTGCATTGCTTTAGAAGCTGATTCCCACAAGAAAAATTGCAGAAGCCTTTACAGAGTTTATCAGCCCATAGAACAAGCTTTAGAATGACATAAACAACACAGCATTCGTTACAAACAACCTTTTCAGACTTGAAAACACATTACATTGTTTTAGCTACACTGTTTCAATAGATAAAACAACTTGAACATTTTATAGAAAGATGTCAGATTTGCCAAGGTTTCTATACCTATATGATGCAAAATAAACAGAGTCGTACAAGTTTATTTCTTTTATCTCCTGATAAATAATTAATCGAAAAAAGTTAAAAAGTAATTTGGTTATTGCCCGCACAATTCTTCAGTTCACAGTTCAAACTTCGATGTGCATCATATAGGTATAGAAATCTTGACAAATCAGACATGTTTCAAAACAAATGCTCAAGTTGTTTTATCTGTTGAAACAGTGTAGCTAAAACTATGTAATGTGTTTTCAAGTCTGAAAAGGTTGTTTATAACGAATTCTGTGTTGTTTATGTCATTCTAAAGCTTGTTGTATGGGCTGATAAACCCTGTAATAATAATTACTTGATTTTTGCATCTACTAGCAATTTGGATGTTTCGATACAATCGGGAACGATTGATTTTGTGTAGCATATTTTAGGTTTCCCTTACTTCAATCAAAAAAGCATAAAAATGAGCAAAGTTGACAATAGTCACGATCGCTCCCAGAGCAAACGAAACGAAACGAGCAAATATAGAAAAAAATCAGAGCTCTCTTTGGTAGCATTAAAAATCCATGACAAAAAGTATATTTTATATCAAAAATATTTCATTGTAATGACAAACAAACAAACAAACATACATACTAACAAAGATATAAGTTCACAGTCGTTTAGCTCACAGTTATATAAGGGTTGGTTCATTTAGAAATGGGGCACTTTGCATTGCGTATATCTTTAATACCACTAATCCAATTGAAAAACTTTGTTCGAACGAATCATAGGTTTTGATGTAATTTATTTAAAAAAAAAATATGAAAAAATTACTCTTCGCATTTACGAAGAAATTCTCGGACTTTTCTGTTTATTCCGCTCATCAACCGGCGCACAGTTGCTTCAGTCACTGTTTTGGCCAGTAAATTCCACCAATTTTTCATTTGTGTTGTTTCTTTAGTAACTGCTCCCTTTTTCTTTAATTTTTGCTTCATTGTTGCCCAACATCGCTCTATTGGACGAAACTGGGGGCAATTTGGTGGATTCAGCTTTTTTGATATGAATTGCACACCATTATCGTTGTACCATTGTAGGACGTCCTTGCTATAATGGCAGCTTGCTAAATCAGGCCAAAACATGACTGGACCGTCATGAGACCTAATAAATGGCAAAATCCGTTTCTTGAGGCACTCCTTCTTATACAAATTCGAATTCATATTCTTATTCGTCACAAACACTTTGGTCTTTTTGCCACATGAGCAGATTCCTTGCCAAATCATAAATTTTTTTGCGAATTTATCGGCAAAAACAAATTTGAACCTGCTGGGGACGCTGCCACGAGCATATGCTTTATAAAATTTCACCCCAGGAATTTGTTTAAAATCGGCTTTCACGTAGGTTTCATCGTCCATCAAAATGCAACCATGCGGTTTGGTCAGCACCTGATCGTACAACTTCCGAGCCCGGTTTCTGGCCATTGTTTGTTGTTTTAAGGTCCGATTGGGTTGTTTACTCGCTTGAAAACACTTAAAACCTTCTCGGAGTCGGATTCGCCGTACAGTAGAGCGGTCGGCATTAAGATTTTTGGCCAAATCGTAGTCCGAGATGTTTGGGTTAGCCTTAATTTTCCGAATTACTCTCAATCGCAGTTGACGATTCACGGTCCCACTCCGTCTGTTAGTTTGCACCTTACGGACAGTCGTCTGTGTCTCCTTGTACCTTTTAACCACTCGCGCAACAGTCGACTTAGGCAAACTTAACTGTTTTGCCAGCACCCGAGATGACACTGATGGATTAAGCAGATAGTTGTGCACAATCAGTTTTCGATTCTCCTCTTGCATGTCGAATATCTTGGAGCAGAAATAACTAAATTGCGTGAAAATTTGTGTAAGTGAAGTGTTTACTACTGTCAACAAACGCTGTCAAAAGTTTCCAATTTTGTCCACGGGTGGCGCCACAATAAATACATCAAAGTGCCCCATTTCTAAATGAACCAAGCTTTACATACTCACAAAAATATACATAAATTCACAGTCGTTTAGCTCACAGGTATTTCAATATCACTAACAGTTCCGGCTTTGAAGCTGGGGTACCACAACCACAGCGGGCTTTCCGACTGCAGAACGCCCCATAGTGGCACGCATGGAGACATTCATGCTTACTTCGTCAATATAAATGATGTTGTTCTCACTTATTTGGCAAGGAAGTGCCATGAACTGCAGGGCATATTCTTTTCTCACCACAATATTAGCCGCATCTTTCCGTCTCGTTGGCTGCCTATGCACTCTTTTAATAGAGTTTTTTTAAAGAGAGTGGAAGCCTTGAATGGCGCGCGAAATTGTTTCGCGAGGAAGTTCCACTAACTTCCTCGTGGAACTCGTCCTGCAACTGCTGTATCATTTTTCGAAGCGAAATCGTGCACTCTTAGTCGATCTAACTCTTAATGCTGCTAACCGATTCCTCGGTTAACTTTTTGGGCTTGGTGCCACCATGTTTCGAAGCTTCAACCTCGCCGGTCAAACGCATTTTCCGCAAACTAGTGTAAACTGTTTGTGACCAAAATATGCGCTCTTCACACACTGTGCCGATAGCACTGAAGTGAATTTGAATTGTCAAAATTGTAGCATACACAACGCAGGAAATAAAGGCGATAAGATGCGTGCTCCTAACTAACAGAGCCAGAAGTGTTTTTGTTATCCGTATAGTTTTCTTAAAAGACATTTTACAATCATTAATTTTCCTCAAACACATCATAAACCGTACACCGATTTATGCCAAATGCTGCGCAAATACTAGGAACAGTCGATCCTCGTTCGTATGCTGCCACAATCCTTTTCCTGTCCTCGGTACTCGCTTTCGTTTCCTGATTGGCGGCTGTTCCTCTACCTCATTTTTTGATGAACAAGTTCTTCTTCCGACGTAGCTACAAAACACAATATCTTTATAAAACAAAACCCACACTTTCGCTTACAACGATTGCTATCTGTATTCGATGGGTTGTACGCTAATTAATTAAGTTGTTGTCCGGACAATTCTTCGTTTCACAGTACAAACTGATTTGCTTCACCACAACTGATAAAATATCATTTCAGATTAGCGATGGGCCCTCCGGGCCGGAATCACGATTCCGATCCGAACCCACCCAAGCATAGTTCTGATCCGATCCGGAAAAATGATTCCGGTTGATTCCGGAATCGTTTTGATCCGGATTCGTTTTTTGATTCCGGATTCGTTTATGATTCCGGAATCGTTTTTGGTTCCGGAATCGTTTTTGACTCCGGATTCTGCTGGAAGTATAGCATTGCATGTATTGTTCGGTCAGGGTCATCATTGCCATCGTATGGATACCGTTAAACTTTTTCTTCTTCTTGTGCCTGCAAACTGGTTATCGGCGCGGCACAACTTACCGGTAGCAATTCACACGGGTAGCGGCCAGCAAGACGAACGGTGTCTTCTGTGGTAACCATCCATATAGCTTGTGATATTAAATAACGAATCGTAGTCGTTGAAGTGTAGGCTTCTAATTGATGATCGAATTTATTGTTTTCGCTTATTTATAACCTATCTAAGTGTTGCGCAACATAGCGTCATGTTGCGCCCTGAGCGAGGTGCCTGGAGACAGCGGTGATTGCAATAATCGATACGCAAGCAAAACACCTAGCGTGCGAATTGTCGACTTGCAATTCGGTGTTCATCGGCAACTTGATCGGTCTGCGGCTATCGTGAGAACGAGTCGATCGATGCGTCCATCGATCAGCTCGCAGGTCAACGTTTTAGAGCAACCGCGTTCAAGGTTGCTTACACTTCTTCTCTTATTGTTATTTCGTACACTGCCTCCGACGTAGCATGTGCGAGCTACTCCTTGCTTATTCTTTTCTCAAATTCTTTCTCGATCCTTGCGTGATGAAATGATTTTTTTAATGTCTCTCACCGGTATTTGGTGCGCACACGTGTTAAGTGGTACCACTTAACAGTACATTTGTACTGAGACAGATTTGTACTACAGACAAGACAGACGCGCCGTTATTTTGGTTTGTGTTTGGGGCGCTGGTTAGCGCGGGATTGCTAGAAATGTTATTTTCTCATTTCAGAAGTTTTGCAATACGTAGATGGATTGAAAAAAATTAGTATTGTGCGTAAGGTCCCAAAACAAAAAAAGTTATTTTTCTTTCAATCGGGTTTTCCAGCATAGCTAATCGATCGTAGGACCGTTTATGTTAAGGGATATTTGTCAAAAAAGAATATGTTATCAATGAAGAACAAATGTATACTGTATTACTGTATACTAGCTGTATTCTATGAGTAAAAAATAAAAGATAGCGATGAAAAATAAGTGATATGCATGCAAAAATAATAATAGTAATAACCCGTGTGACAATTTAACGAAGGTTTTCACGGTAGGTGGTCATTGGGAAGACCAAACTCGGATTTTTTAAATCGTCCGTGTGAGAGGTTTGGTCAAAGTGGGTATAGATACCAGGTGGGCTTATCCCTAACGATGTAGAAAAATGAATTAAAATTTGACGTTTATGGGTTCGATTTTTTGTCAATGTATGTGTGTGAATCCTTTGGAACGTGCTATGTGTGTAAGTGAAAATATACGTATCACAATCGAACCCACAAACTTCTAAATGGTTTTCAGCATGTCTACCGCGTCAAACCTATGAGCCCACCTAGTCTCTTTACCCACTTTGGGTTTGGTGGTGAGAAGAAGTAGCCCAGTGAAAACGTTATTGGTGAGCAAAATTCAAAAGGCCGCTTTCACTGCCCCTAGAAAAAAGTTTATGGTTTCTTGATAGCTGCATTTGGCCATTTTTGACATGAGGCCATTTTTTGCGCATATAGTCCATGTTGTTTACTTGGTGTTTTTTCTTTATCTTTAAAAACTCTTCTTATCTTTAAAAACAGATTGCACGAAGCGTTAGATGTAATTTTCAAACCAATTTTCTTTGCGAAGTGTAGTTGGTTAGGTGGACCAAGCACAAATCCAAAAATACCATTGGTGAAATACACATGTATATTGAAATTATTCAAATTTATAGGAACCACAAAGTATCACGAGGCTACGAATGAAGAAGTAACAGCATTTTTTAAACTCAAGTTGCGTTACGCAAAACAACGTTCTGCGTTGAAAGGTTCGCGAAAATCGAGTTGTCGTAATCCAACTGAAGCGAACAGATAATTTATTGTGATTATCGTTGTTTCCGTTTTTGATCTTGTTATAGGCTCGTCATTCATGAAATATAATCGTTCTTTCTGTAACTCATTTATTCAAAAAATGTATCAATTATTCAATTATTGCGCTTATTATGTTATCCATCATTATTATTATTATTATCGTTACGAACATTTGAACTCCAAATATGTGATAAATTTTAAGAACAAACGTGAAAAAAATCACGTTACGTTTTGCATCATACATTTTGCACTCAGAAGTACTTTGATAACGTTATACGTATATTAGTCATAATATAATACATAATTGATGTGTTACTACGCAATATGTACCTTATGGTTGACTATGTTTATTTTAAATTAGTGTATGTAAAACAGGAGTAAAATAAAGTTTACGCGTACTTGATCGAACAATTTTCAATGCTACCATTTTACACTTCACGTTTTCAATTGGAATTTTGTATAAATTGGTCGAAATATCTGATTGCAAGCTTATGTAGTTCAATATAATATTTGATAAGCATGGTGTTGAAAAGGCTTCCTCACGTTTAGTTATTGGGTATCCGTAAACTACAATTTTCTCAGACTCCATTTCTGCATAACTATACCTAATTATATTATTATTTCTAGTTAATAACCAGCAATCTCTGCCATTATTTCTTAAAATAAATCTATCTCTCACATGAGTTATTATTTCATTTTTTTTCGTTAGTAATCTAGGAAATTTTTGGATTTCACACGAATGAGCTATTTCTATACTCCTAAGCAAAGTTATTTTTCCTATTGCCTGTTCCAAACTCCTGTACCCACTTCGAACGTATCCATGCTTGATGTGTTGTAGCATATCTTTAAATGGATAAGTTGAAAATGTACTCAAAGGACCCAAACTACGTACATCGTCGTATAAGTGTAATAACAAATGTACATTACTAACTAAATAATTTCTATGATAAACTCTACTAAAATCTTGAACAAATTTCGTCAACATATTTTGTGCGAGTTCCCAGTGCGATATAAATGCATTAGATGATAACAATGATATTGCACAGTATAATAACTTAAAATGTTCGTAGGCTACTTTACCAATTCTATCTTGCAATACTATAATCCCTCCGTAACTTAAAAAATATCGAAACTCTGGTCCTTTCCAATAATGTAAAACGTCCAAAGAGCTAAATTTTCTGAGAAACTCCGATGGAAGCTTAATGCTAATAAACTCCTCTGAAATTTCATTTCTGTCACATGCAGACCACTTCTTAAATGGGACTAGTTCACCTAGCACCCAACCTAAAAGAAGCTTTTGCATTACGCCTAAATCTATCAAATGCAACTTATCACCTATTGGCATCCCCTCTATCATATCAAAACCTCTTAGATCCGTTAAAGGAGTTGGACCTTTACGATGGCCTTGGCCGGTGCATCGTTCATTTCTGAACTCTTCATCCGTTCTGTTAGCGGCAAATATATCCTCGAAGATCACTTTTTTCGGTTTCCTTAAACTAACGCCCACGCACTTACACTTCATACAACCGTGAACGCCGTTGTAATTAACCACCTCTAAAAATAAAATCAATTTTAGTTTTGATGTGCAAAGCAGATATTCGTTACGTTAACATACGTTTGATAAATGCTCGAGCAGGTGAATCCGCAATTATGGCTCGGACCGAAACAGAATACAACCTGTTACGTATCGCTAAACCATTTTCACGGAGTCTATTCAGTTCTGTCACCAACGGTCGCAAAACCGCTTCGGCATTAGTTGGCTTTGACATACTACTATAAATACCGACAACCATTACCGAACATGCGGCATGCCGTGTAGTTGCATCAGAATGGGCCACATTTGTGCTGAGCTTCGATTGTAAAGAGGAATACCATCCAACGATAAATTAAGCTCAAATTCGTGTACGTCTGGAGTAACATCGCTGAAAAAAATACATGCTATATAATTATCTAAACGATGTTTTGAGTAAAACTGTTCACCTACCGATAATAATACGTTAAACACGATTCAACACCGTGATACCACATATGTCCACCGCCTGGAACAGCTGCAATTTGCTCGCCCACTCGCACCGGAGCTTTTAATAAAGTTCTTACATCCTGCGGAAGGGCACAGGAAGCATCTGTACGTAGAATTTTAAGCAAATCATTTGCTGCACTTCTAGCAATCTTGTATTTTATAAACCAAATACGCAAAGATTTCGCTAACGCGGATATGTTGGATGGTTCAATTTCTTCCGACTCCAAATACTCGACATCCGTGTACTCCTCCTCTTCGCTGTCCTCATTCAGTATTGATTCTGCATAGCTATGTTGGGATGATTCATCAAGTTCTAAAAATTCAGCCTCTTCATTTGAAAACGATCCATTGTCGCTAACAAAATCGTCCGTAACCTCTGAAAACACAATCGCGAAACACTTTGTTTATTTTGTAAACATTGTTTTTTTTTTCTATAAAACACCCTAGAAAATAGTTTGCCTGTTCTGCTACAGCGTGCACCACACCTCTGACTTATATTAAAGTATGACTTCACTAAATATTGGTTCTTTCTTAACACAATACTTTCAAAATAAAGCAACGATATTTCCAAAACAAGCAACTGCTGCAACTGACACACCATAAACAATCATCTCACGGTACAAAATTTACCTCACTCAAACAACTCACTATGACGGAAGCATTTCAAAAGCCTTCTCACTATAGAGGATGGAATCGATGAGATCCCGGTGTGCAGAGAGCGAGATGAACGGACCATTTTGGTCCGTTGACGTGTAGTTTCGGTAAAAGTTTAGGAAAAAGTTGGTCGCTACTGTTTTTCTCTCCAAAACTTGACTATTTTGAGAGCGGATCCATGTAAAAAGAAGGGTTCTTTGATTGTATGTGTAAACCGACAGAGTTTGCTCAAGGTAGAATTATTTGCATCTCGTCCTGAATTGTTCATCCTGCCTCTTTCCTAAAACCCACATAGTTAAAGGTGTTAACGTGTGGTGTTAGTTTTTTCCCTTCACTCCGTGCTTGCTTCGGCAAGCGCATTGAATTGAAGTGAGGAAAAGAACTTTCGGTACATGTTGTGGAAACTTCTTCGCTTTTTTACACGCCGATGAATACAGTTGTTGTTGTCCGTTGTGTGTGAAATAGTGATTATTGTTCTGTCAGTTTTTGCATTTGATTTGGTGAAAAATGATGTCAAATATCCTGTACGCGCAGGCACTGCGATTCTATGCAGTACAGGATCATGTTTTTGTCTTCCTTTTGTGCTTCTTGCCGGCGTCGTTCGTCGTTCGCTCACCCCATTCCTATATGCAGTGAAGGATAGTGTCTTCTTCTTCTTGTGGGTTTTGCCCGCATTGTATGCGCTGTATTCCTATGTGCAGCGAAATATCGTGTTTTCGTCATCCTCTTCGGCATCATTCGTACGTGTGAACCGAAGATCACTGCTTGAACCTACACGCACACAACGACAGAAATACGGAGAGCGCGCTCTGCAATGGAATGCTAGGAATGGTCCGTTTCTCTTTTTTGCCATATGCTAGCACATGGGAAATGGTCCGAACATATCGGACCATTTTTTACATGGCGCTTCTGACCATTCCCCCTCCATTTTTTGGTCCGTTTCTCTCGCTCTCTGCACACCGGGGAGCGTCTCAGTATGGGTGCTTCGAGCTGTCATCGTGTTCGCCATAGTGAGTCTTCGTTAAATTGTCACACGGGAATGATAAGATTTGAACTAAAGCTTTAATAAAGAAAATATTAGCAAAATTCTTCTTCTTCTTGGCTTAACGACCTTACAGGTCACGCCAGCCATTTCTGGCTTACTAGACTTACTAGAGCTACGTGGTAAAGCCGGATAGTCAGTCCTTGCTACGGGGGGACGGTCCGGATGGGGTTTGAAGCCGGTCCGGCCGTGTGGACTGGCGCCGTTTATCACATGCACCACCGGGCCGAATGATAAGAATATGTTATGAATAGCAAAATTCATTATAGTTCAATTAGCAATCAGCTTAGAAGCACTGTAGCTACTGATCATACATAAAACTCCAGTGGGATGAGATCAGGGGAGCTGGGAGGCCACAAAATCTTATCGAGAAAATCAGACGAATTGCCTCGATCCCACGATGCTCGATGCTTGGACGAAATTCACCGTGTGGGCCGGTGCACCGTCCTGTTGAAAGACGTAATAATCCTTCCCCTACAGTTCCTGAAGTGATGTGGCCACAACCTTTTCCAGAACCTCGGCCTTATACGAGGGCTGACAATAAAGTAAGGTCTCCAATTTTTTTTTTCATAGAAAATGACATTTATTTACAAAAAGCGATACACCGTTGGAAAGGCCAAGGTCTTGGCTACTTTTCTACATAATCGCTATTTTTTCCAACACCTTGCGCATCAGCACGATGAACTTGTCTATGCCGGCAGAATACCACTCTCCGTACGCCTCGCGCAGCCAGGTGTTGACCTCTTTCTGAACCTCCGCGTCACTTTCAAACTTCTTCCCTCCGAGATGTTTTTTCAGGGCGGGAAACATGTGGTAGTCACTTGGGGTGTAGTCACATCGTATCCGAGACCGACGGTCGGCCACTTCTCTGCTCGTCGTGAACATTAGTGCGCCCGGAATTGAACTCGCGGCTCCACTTACGCACGTTTTTTATGTCCATACACTTTTCCCCGTAAACTTCAACTAGTTGACGATGGATTTCAATAGGTGTCACGTTTTTCGCACTCATAAAACGTATTACAGGACGCAATTCGCACTTGGACGCTGACGCGAGGGGTACCTCCATCGTTGACGGCTGCTCAGCCAAGACTGAGCGCCTCACCTCACAGCGCGGAAGCCTCACGCAGCAGCAAAGTGGTAGTGGGGGAACCAAGGAACACGGCGGTGTTGTCAGATTTCGCCTAGCGCGTGATCCGGCGAAGTTGCAGCGTTGGAGACCTTACTTTTTTTTTAATGCTCAAGGATTTATTCAATATAAGCTTAACTTATCTTACATCTAATCCTTATCTCCCTCTCCTGGACCCGTTCCCTAGCGGGGCTTGGGTCCAGGAATATTTTACGCACGTGGCATCGCCTTTATTGTTTCATTTTCATAACGAACATAACATTTTGTAACGAAAATTCATAACATTTTCATTCGCATAACATTTTCATTCGCATAACGGAATTAATCCCCCAACGCATTTTTTTTTCACGCCATTCCTTTCGCTTTCCTTTAAACCCCCTATTCCATAATCCTCCTTGTTTTAACGGCCGGAGGTAGTCGCTTCCGTGATGGCTGCCAGGGAGTCTGCGGATAGCGCCTCACGCGCTCCCTGGTTAGACGGCACCCTACGTGATACTCGGCGTAACCGCTCCATCTCCATCTCAAGCAGATATTCGTTACGTTAACATACGTTTGATAAATGCTCGAGCAGGTGAATCCGCAATTATGGCTCGGACCGAAACAGAATACAACCTGTTACGTATCGCTAAACCATTTTCACGGAGTCTATTCAGTTCTGTCACCAACGGTCGCAAAACCGCTTCGGCATTAGTTGGCTTTGACATACTACTATAAATACCGACAACCATTACCGAACATGCGGCATGCCGTGTAGTTGCATCAGAATGGGCCACATTTGTGCTGAGCTTCGATTGTAAAGAGGAATACCATCCAACGATAAATTAAGCTCAAATTCGTGTACGTCTGGAGTAACATCGCTGAAAAAAATACATGCTATATAATTATCTAAACGATGTTTTGAGTAAAACTGTTCACCTACCGATAATAATACGTTAAACACGATTCAACACCGTGATACCACATATGTCCACCGCCTGGAACAGCTGCAATTTGCTCGCCCACTCGCACCGGAGCTTTTAATAAAGTTCTTACATCCTGCGGAAGGGCACAGGAAGCATCTGTACGTAGAATTTTAAGCAAATCATTTGCTGCACTTCTAGCAATCTTGTATTTTATAAACCAAATACGCAAAGATTTCGCTAACGCGGATATGTTGGATGGTTCAATTTCTTCCGACTCCAAATACTCGACATCCGTGTACTCCTCCTCTTCGCTGTCCTCATTCAGTATTGATTCTGCATAGCTATGTTGGGATGATTCATCAAGTTCTAAAAATTCAGCCTCTTCATTTGAAAACGATCCATTGTCGCTAACAAAATCGTCCGTAACCTCTGAAAACACAATCGCGAAACACTTTGTTTATTTTGTAAACATTGTTTTTTTTTCTATAAAACACCCTAGAAAATAGTTTGCCTGTTCTGCTACAGCGTGCACCACACCTCTGACTTATATTAAAGTATGACTTCACTAAATATTGGTTCTTTCTTAACACAATACTTTCAAAATAAAGCAACGATATTTCCAAAACAAGCAACTGCTGCAACTGACACACCATAAACAATCATCTCACGGTACAAAATTTACCTCACTCAAACAACTCACTATGACGGAAGCATTTCAAAAGCCTTCTCACTATAGAGGATGGAATCGATGAGATCCCGGTGTGCAGAGAGCGAGATGAACGGACCATTTTGGTCCGTTGACGTGTAGTTTCGGTAAAAGTTTAGGAAAAAGTTGGTCGCTACTGTTTTTCTCTCCAAAACTTGACTATTTTGAGAGCGGATCCATGTAAAAAGAAGGGTTCTTTGATTGTATGTGTAAACCGACAGAGTTTGCTCAAGGTAGAATTATTTGCATCTCGTCCTGAATTGTTCATCCTGCCTCTTTCCTAAAACCCACATAGTTAAAGGTGTTAACGTGTGGTGTTAGTTTTTTCCCTTCACTCTGTGCTTGCTTCGGCAAGCGCATTGAATTGAAGTGAGGAAAAGAACTTTCGGTACATGTTGTGGAAACTTCTTCGCTTTTTTACACGCCGATGAATACAGTTGTTGTTGTGCGTTGTGTGTGAAATAGTGATTATTGTTCTGTCAGTTTTTGCATTTGATTTGGTGAAAAATGATGTCAAATATCCTGTACGCGCAGGCACTGCGATTCTATGCAGTACAGGATCATGTTTTTGTCTTCCTTTTGTGCTTCTTGCCGGCGTCGTTCGTCGTTCGCTCACCCCATTCCTATATGCAGTGAAGGATAGTGTCTTCTTCTTCTTGTGGGTTTTGCCCGCATTGTATGCGCTGTATTCCTATGTGCAGCGAAATATCGTGTTTTCGTCATCCTCTTCGGCATCATTCGTACGTGTGAACCGAAGATCACTGCTTGAACCTACACGCACACAACGACAGAAATACGGAGAGCGCGCTCTGCAATGGAATGCTAGGAATGGTCCGTTTCTCTTTTTTGCCATATGCTAGCACATGGGAAATGGTCCGAACATATCTTCCTTCGGACCATTTTTTACATGGCGCTTCGGACCATTCCCCCTCCATTTTTTGGTCCGTTTCTCTCGCTCTCTGCACACCGGGGAGCGTCTCAGTATGGGTGCTTCGAGCTGTCATCGTGTTCGCCATAGTGAGTCTTCGTTAAATTGTCACACGGGAATGATAAGATTTGAACTAAAGCTTTAATAAAGAAAATATTAGCAAAATTCTTCTTCTTCTTGGCTTAACGACCTTACAGGTCACGCCAGCCATTTCTGGCTTACTAGACTTACTAGAGCTACGTGGTAAAGCCGGATAGTCAGTCCTTGCTACGGGGGGACGGTCCGGATGGGGTTTGAAGCCGGTCCGGCCGTGTGGACTGGCGCCGTTTATCACATGCACCACCGGGCCGAATGATAAGAATATGTTATGAATAGCAAAATTCATTATAGTTCAATTAGCAATCAGCTTAGAAGCACTGTAGCTACTGATCATACATAAAAGTCCAGTGGGATGAGATCAGGGGAGCTGGGAGGCCACAAAATCTTATCGAGAAAATCAGACGAATTGCCTCGATCCCACGATGCTCGATGCTTGGACGAAATTCACCGTGTGGGCCGGTGCACCGTCCTGTTGAAAGACGTAATAATCCTTCCCCTACAGTTCCTGAAGTGATGTGGCCACAACCTTTTCCAGAACCTCGGCCTTATACGAGGGCTGACAATAAAGTAAGGTCTCCAATTTTTTTTTTCATAGAAAATGACATTTATTTACAAAAAGCGATACACCGTTGGAAAGGCCAAGGTCTTGGCTACTTTTCTACATAATCGCTATTTTTTCCAACACCTTGCGCATCAGCACGATGAACTTGTCTATGCCGGCAGAATACCACTCTCCGTACGCCTCGCGCAGCCAGGTGTTGACCTCTTTCTGAACCTCCGCGTCACTTTCAAACTTCTTCCCTCCGAGATGTTTTTTCAGGGCGGGAAACATGTGGTAGTCACTTGGGGTGTAGTCACATCGTATCCGAGACCGACGGTCGGCCACTTCTCTGCTCGTCGTGAACATTAGTGCGCCCGGAATTGAACTCGCGGCTCCACTTACGCACGTTTTTTATGTCCATACACTTTTCCCCGTAAACTTCAACTAGTTGACGATGGATTTCAATAGGTGTCACGTTTTTCGCACTCATAAAACGTATTACAGGACGCAATTCGCACTTGGACGCTGACGCGAGGGGTACCTCCATCGTTGACGGCTGCTCAGCCAAGACTGAGCGCCTCACCTCACAGCGCGGAAGCCTCACGCAGCAGCAAAGTGGTAGTGGGGGAACCAAGGAACACGGCGGTGTTGTCAGATTTCGCCTAGCGCGTGATCCGGCGAAGTTGCAGCGTTGGAGACCTTACTTTTTTTTTAATGCTCAAGGATTTATTCAATATAAGCTTAACTTATCTTACATCTAATCCTTATCTCCCTCTCCTGGACCCGTTCCCTAGCGGGGCTTGGGTCCAGGAATATTTTACGCACGTGGCATCGCCTTTATTGTTTCATTTTCATAACGAACATAACATTTTGTAACGAAAATTCATAACATTTTCATTCGCATAACATTTTCATTCGCATAACGGAATTAATCCCCCAACGCATTTTTTTTTCACGCCATTCCTTTCGCTTTCCTTTAAACCCCCTATTCCATAATCCTCCTTGTTTTAACGGCCGGAGGTAGTCGCTTCCGTGATGGCTGCCAGGGAGTCTGCGGATAGCGCCTCACGCGCTCCCTGGTTAGACGGCACCCTACGTGATACTTGGCGTAACCGCTCCATCTCACGCCTTCTCACCCGCCGTCGGATGATATCAGCTTCCGAAGGGGCCGACCTACTCCTCCGGCTTCTACCATGTGGGACTGGTGGTAGAGTCCCTTCCCTGGCGCGCTGACGGTAGAGACGTTGCAGGTACAATCTCCGCTCGTGCCGCGCTCTTATCATTCTCGGAGAAGGAGGCAGTCCGCGTCCTCTCATTGCGATGGGTGGTGGCGCTTCTCCTGCTTCCTCCGCCCGCACCGCCGCCATCAGTATGGTCTCCTCGCGTTCCCGTTCGGCTGCTGCCATTGCGGATGCAAGGCGCACTTCCGCCCGTTCCTCCGCCCTCCGGCGACCTCTTCTGGTCCGTCTGGCTCGACCTCGGTTGGATCGAAAGAGTTCCGCCACCCCGTCAACGGACACCTCTTCCAAGCGGACCAGCGTCTTCCGCTGATGCTCCCGTCGGTGATGCTGCAAGGTGTGCCTGGAGGTTGAGCTGCAGCTCGTCCTCACGCCAAAGCTGTTGCAACACCTTCGTAATTCTGCGTGCAGCTTCCTGTATGTTGTTCCACCGCTCGGGGCTCTCCAGCAGCTTCATGCCGAGATTGTCCTCGCTCACTGGATCGCTGATGCCGTATCCCATCAGCTCCACTCGGATCTCGTGGAAAACCTCACACCGGAACAGCACATGCGCCACCGACTCAACCGACCCCGGGCACCGTGGACATTCCCCCGATGGGGCAAAACCGCAGACATGGAGGTATTCCCGGAAGAATCCATGTCCGGTTAATACCTGCGAGAGGTGGAAATCCACCTCTCCATGTCGCCTACCCATCCACAGGTGCAGGTCCGGGATCATTCGGTGGGCCCAAACCGCGTACCGACTGGCCATTGGAGCTGCGGCCGCCGCATCCCACGCTCGCTGCCACTCCTGGAGAGTCCTCTGTCGCTCCTCCAGCCGGATGTCCTTGCGGCTGGCGCCCGGGGCAGCTAGGAGCCTCCGATGGCACCTTGCGTCCTCCCGTACCAGCAGCCTGAACGGCACAAGGCCTGCCAGTACAACTCCTGTCTCATATGCCACCGAAACGAACGAGCTGGTGACACCGCGTGCCAGGGGCCTCTGCACCTGGGCCAGCTTCCTTCGGCACCTCTGCAGATCTGTCGCCTCGGACCACACGGGGGCAGCATAACGGATGATCGACTCCGCCACCGCCGCCAACAACCGACGCTTGGCCACCTGGGGCCCACTGTGGTTCCTCATCACTAAGGTGACCACGCCTACCACGCGGAGGGCTTTAGCCGTTGACAGCTCCACGTGCGGCTTCCACGACAGGTGGTCGTGAATCTGGACCTCCAGATACCGGATCGACTGCTTGCTGCGTATGATGGTGTCCCGGCACGGAACGGCACCCTCAGTTGACCTCTATGCAGACTGGAGATCATCACTCCTTCCGTTTTCTCCGGAGCGAGCTGCAGGTGATGGTCCTCCATCCAAGCCGCAATCGCGCCCACCGCCTGTTCGGCCACCGATGCCGCCTCCTCTGGTGTGCACCCCCGTGCCATGACCGCTATGTCATCCGCATAGCCGATGACGCTAGCCCCTTCAGGGAGCTCGACCCGCAACACGCCGTCGTACATGATGTTCCACAGTGTCGGGCCCACAATGGACCCCTGCGGAACACCTGCAGTCACTCGGCGTGTAACGGGCCCGTCTGCGGTGTCATAGACGAGCTCCCTGTTGGCGAAGTAGTCTCTCAGGATGTTGCGGAGCTGCCTCGGCACGCCCTTGTCCTCCAGGGCTGTAGCGATGCACTGCCAGCTGGCAGTGTTAAACGCATTACGCACATCTAGCGCCACAACTAGAAGGCAGCGTTTGTCCCTGTCGTTGGTACGGCCAAATGTCATCGCGTGACGGCCCGCATCCACCACCAGCTGAATCACCTGCACTGTCGAACGGCCCCTCCTGAACCCGTACTGGTTTTCTGCCAACCTTGGTGATTCAGGATCCTCGACGACATCGTTTATTCGCGACAACAGCAACCGCTCGTTCGCCTTGCCCGGGTTGTTCAGCAGCAGAATCGGGCGGAAAGATGAAGCGAGCCCCGGTGGCTTGCCCGGCTTGGGGATAAGGGCCAGTTTCTGCTTCTTCCACTCATCCGGGAACCGCTCGTTGTCCAAGCATTCCTGGAACAACTCCCTGAAGATGTCCGGATACTTCCGGATGGCGGCCGTCAAAGCGGCGTTCGGCACACCATCCAGTCCTGGAGCTTTCCTCGGGTTCAACGAGCTCGCGATGTCCAGCAGCTCCTGTGTAGTAACGTCCCGAACTGGTTCCTCCTCCCCCCTCTCCAGGACTTGGCCTGGTGACGTTGGCCAGTCAACCGGAGGATGCTGGGGGAACAGAGTGGAAACGACGCCCTCTAGCACCGATGGATCGCGCTCCCTCGCCGTCCAGCTTCCACGAAGGCGGCTAAGTACGTTGCGGAACCATTGTCCCGTCTCGTCTTCCGCGAGGCCCTGCAGCATTTCATCGAAGTGCTCCTTCTTGCTGGTGGGGATGGCTGTCTCCAGGGCGGTCCGCACCTGGAGGAGGTCACTGGCTGCGGCGATCTGCTCTTCCTCGTCGATGGCAGCTTCAAGGCGTTCCTTAGCGAGGCGGCAGTCCTCACACAGGACCTCGATCGCTGGCGTCCACCAATACGCAGGTCGTCCCGAATGACCTTGTGAAGGGAACACTCGCGCCATGGCTCCGTCACAAGCTTCCGTCATGACTCTCTCCAAGCTTTCGGCACTTGTAACCCGCTCTGCGAACGAAGTTACATCGAGCGCTACGCCGAAAAGCCGGGCGTCGAACTGACGGGTACGCCATCTCGTGCCGCTTTCCCGTGTGGAAGGACCCTCCTGTCGACGACGATCTGCCGCTGGCCGCTGGAGCAGCTCCCCTACAGCAAAATGTACACGTGGTCGCTGTACGAGTATCTGCTCATAATCCTCCACCGATGCTCCGGAAAGGTGTTATCTCCGGCGATGCTGCGTCTGGCAAAGCCAACGTCCACCACGCTCGGGCGAGCCACTCCGTTGCCCAGGAAGGTTAGGGCGGTGCCAGTGTTTAACACCTCCAGCCCCAAGCTGTCGACGAGCTGGACCACAGCCTCTCCCTTTGCGTTAGTGCGGCCACTCCCCCAAGCACTGTGCCACGCATTGACGTCCCCCGCAATGACGACGCGCGAGTGATCTCTCGCTATCACATCGATGCGCTGCATAACCTCCAGGAACTCAGGGACGCCCGCTGAAGGCGACACGTAGCTGCATATGAACAGGACGCCATTGATCCGGGCAGCCGCGATCCCAGACTGCGTCACGGAGACCACTTGCTGAACCGGATACGTTTCGCTGCTGGCTATGATGGCCACCTTCCCGTCCCTGTCGGCTACCCAGTTCCCGTTGTTCCTGGGGACACTGTGCTGCTCCACCATTAGACAGACGTCCGCCCGCTCCATCCGCATCGTGTTGAGCGCAAGATCTAGCGCGCTCCTGCTACGATTGACGTTGATCTGTAGCACATCCATTTCAGTTCGAAGGTTGTCCACCGCAGGCTGCGGCACCAATTCGGTGGGCGCCGCCACACAGCATGCACTTGATCTCGTTGGTGTAACCCGACGCCTTGTGAGTTTGGTCACCGCACCGTAAGCAACGATTGGACCGATCCTCCCCCGTACACGTCGCGGCGATGTGTCCCCGCTCCAGACACCGGAAGCACCGAGTCAGCTGACCCGATACTTTTGGGGCTTCATGTACCGAACAATACGTGTAGCCCAGCTCCAAACGGCGATCCTTGACGAGTTCCGCTTCTGCTCATGGAAGGCGCACACGAGCCCGCTTCGTCATGTCTCGGCGCTCCCAAAGGTTCACGGTGGCCACCAATGACTGCTTTCCCAGAGTGGTCATGAACGCCTTTTTGATCGCCTCCTCGTCGATCATGTTGTCGATTCCAGTCAGGACGACCTCGGCCATCTCTGTCTTGACGGTTACCGATCCACTCTCTCCAATAACCTCCTGGATGATGTCCTTCAGCGCCGCGCTATCAACGTCGCGGGACAAAGGCAGCAGGAGGTGGTCCTTCGGCGTTCTTCTGCCAACCCCAATTTGCCGCTGGAAATCGGCAATCCGCGGGCTGGTCCGGAGCTTCACATACATGTCCTTGTAGGACACTCCTGGGGCGGGCACCACGACGATTTCATCCGGGCGTTTTCGTCGCGGACGCCGCTTCTCCTGCTGATGAATTTCCATCCGCTGCTGCTGCTGCCCACTTTGCTGGTGCGCCCACTGATGATGCTGCCGGTGTGCTGGCTGCCGGGGCAGACTCACTCCATTCTGCTTATTCCTGCGCCGATTGCCGCGAACGACCTCCACCCACGTTCCTGGCTCATCGAGTACCGCCGAGGATGCCGACTCCGCCACGCCCTGACGCTGAGCACGCCCGCTCTGCTGCACCGTCGGCCATTGCTGCGCAGGTAGCCGCTGCTGCCGTTGTTGTTGCTGCTGCTGCTGACGTCACCGTTGGCGCTGTTGATCTTCCAGCTGCTGCCGCTGTTCTTGTCGTTGCTGGCTTTCCAGCCTCCGAAGCAGCTCCTGCTCCCGCTGCAGTTCCTGCTGGCTCTCTAGCCGAGCTCCGCCGGTCCCACCGAGAGTCTGCGCTAGAAGAGCGTTGAAGAGCTCCTTCTCCTTGCGGAGCTCTTCGCGGTGTTCCGCTTCGCGTAACCGAGCTTCTTCGCGCGCCTCTTTTACCTCCCTTCGCGCTTCCTTCAGCTGCTCGTTGGAGGTCTCCATTTGCAAGCGCAGCAACTGGATCTGCTCCTCCAACCGCTTGACAATGCCGACCGTCATCTCATTATCAGCTTTTGCGTCCGCCAGCATCCGACGCACTTCTCCGGTGGAAACCGGTGTTGAAGTCGCCGGCTTCGTCGCCGTTCCCGCCGATTTGACTCCTCCCGTCGCCATGGTCCTTGCTGGCACTCCTGCCGATGACGGTTCCTGGACGATGGTCCCGAGTTTTTTCTCGCTCACCGGCTTCTTTGTTGCGAGGGTAGGACGCTCATCTACCGATATTGTCCTTCCTCTCAGTCGCGTTTCCATGGTGGCGGGTTGTTACCCCCCGCCACCGCGTATGGCTCCCGACGCTGTGACGCTATGAGAAACGCACACACAGCGACACGGAACGCCACGCGCGGGCAACGGAACGCCACGCGCGGCAACGGCCGAGAAAGTTCCACGCGCTCGCGCACACAAACACACGCGGGCAACGGAACGCGCAGCAACAACCGAGAAAATTCCGCGCGCTTGCGCACACACTCACACACACACGCGCGGGCAAAAGGAAGCCACGCGCGGCAACAGCCGAGAAAGTTCTAGAAAGTTCCAGAAGGTTCTACTCACGCTCGCGCACACACTCACTAACACGGAACACACGCGCGGGCAACGGAACGCCACGCGCGGCAACAGCCGAGAAAGTTCCACGCGCTCGCGCACACACTCACACGCGCATACACACACGCGCGGGCAAAAGGAAGCCACGCGCGGCAACAGCCGAGAAATTTCTAGATAGTTCTAGAAGGTTCTATTCGCGCTCGCTCACACACTCACTAACACGGAACACACGCGCGCCCGCGCACACACTCATCGACACAGAAACACACAATATATGAATTTCACAATGTTGTTTATAACCTTCAAAAAACTCCACTGATTTTCACAAACTATGTCTCTAAATCTTCGTCTCTTCAAAGCACACACGCGCAAATAATTTGATTTGCGATTGCAATCACGAAAATCGTATAATTCGCAATTTAAGAAATAGTGCGTGCAGCGTCACTTTCGCTTTCGCTTCACATACACACACTCACTATCATTCGTCACACGGATAACTATCGCTCCCACTCTCTCGCTCTCTCACGAATACTTTCTCACCAATCGGAGCACTGCGCAGACACGTCCGTTCGGGTCAGGCTCTCGATTGCGACTGTTGGAGACCTTACTTTATTGTCAGCCTTCGTAGTACGCAGCATTGATTTTCACGTTTTTCTCTATGAATACCAGTGGGAGTTTCCCGCGTCTGGATGCACCCTCACAAACCATGAGTGACGTGGCGTTTTGGAATCTTGGAATGTTTATTAGGGAAGGGGGGGGGGGGGGGAAGCTGTCCAACGTCGACGACCACAACCGATCATTTTGAACATTGTGTGGCTGTTGCAAGACAAAGAGTTTCTCATCAGTGAACACGAACTCATGACCACGTGCCGCGAAAATAACAGCTTGACTCTGACCAGCCTCGTTTGCGTTGTAGCCTCCGTTACTCCGTAATCCTTGCGTTTTTTGTACGGTTTGCATCCTAGGTCCTTCGTAATGATGGTTTGAGCAGTCCCGATCAACACATGCAGGTCAGCAGTGGTCTTCCGGAACAAGCGGTTCATTTTTCGGCGAACGCTCTCCCTCACCACTCAGATGGCTGCTGGCGTTCTTGGCAAATTCGGCCGCTCGGATCTCACACGGTCATTGGTCGAGCCCGTCTCCCGGTACCGACAGATGGTGGTATGAATTAAATTCCGTTTCACCCCATGTTCCTTCAACCGCCGGAATATGTCACTGGGTTGCTCACCTTTCGCAAACAGTTTTACTACGATGTCGCGGTACTTTTTCATCGTGCTTAGTGAACAAACTAAAAGTGACAGCAAGTTTATATTTTGTGCCAAAGTTACTGTATATATGGGGCTAAAACTGACATCAATACCGTTACACTGAGTGCACATGGTACAAAGCAATACAACGATGAAAGGTTGTTTTCGAATTTATTGAACACTCTGTAGTTCCGGTTGGGTTTATGAGTGGGTAGTTTATTTACTTCCGTCCAGTTTTTACCTAGGTCGTATTTAGCCCACCCGCTCCGTTATGCTTGATTGCAATTGATTGGTGTCGAGCTACAGTGGGCCAATCGCTAATCCGGACACCTGCGATTTGAGCATTTGTCCAGCTTTGAGAACTAATATTGCACATGCGGAACAACAAAAAATGTTTTTTCTTATGAATTCATCTTTGCACACCTAATTTCAAAGCTCGTGTAAAAAAACGGTACGCTTTGGTATATTAAAAACACTACACTCGATCGAAATGAACAAGTATCACTAGAGCACGCGCTGACAAAACAAGTCTACGCTGGAAACAATTTGTACACGTGAAAAAACAATTCTTGACGAATAGATAAATTAACCATTCTTTGTAGGGAATAACATCCCCGAGCAAAGAACATCAATGTTGCGAACGAGACATTTTATCATAGAACGAGCATGTGAGAACTTTAAGCGATCATGGTTCGATACGTATAAACATAAACAAGTCAGAACGCGTTCAGACCCTTCCCGACAGACAAAGAGACCTCAAATTTGAGAGAATTACGGTAAAAGATCAAGAAGAACATGGAAAACGACGGCGAAACCCGAAAAAAAGCATGAAACCCTTGATTGTGTGTGTGAGCCGAGAGAGTTTGTTGAAGCTAGAATTGTTTCCATCTCGTTCTGACCTACATTGTTATCCTGCGTCCTTACTCTAGCGTTCATCCCACACTGTGACGAGCTCAGTTTGCTGTGCGCTAAGTCCAGGGTGGACGTGTTGTGGGACTTAGCAAATTTTATATTTGTTTGTGCGTGAATGATGCGCGGAAGTTTGCAAGTATGCGCGATTGCTTTGTGCAGTGCAATATGCTGACCAGTGTTGTGATTTATGTAGAGTTGATGTGCCTTTTTATGCCATTAACGTGTGGTGTTAGTTTTTTCCCTACACTCCGTGCTTGCTTCGGCAAGCGCATTGAAATGTAGTGAGGGAAAAAACTTTCGGTGCATGTTGTGGAAACTTCTTCCCCTTTTCACACGACGATGAATTCAGTTGGTGCTGTGTTTGGTGTGTGAATGTTTATGCGTGTATTTTGGTGACAAATAGTGTCAAACATATTGTACGCGTTGGTACAGGATAGTGTTTTCGTCTTCCTTTTGTGCTGCGTCATTCACCGTGCGCACACTGTAATCCTGTGTGCAGTGAAGGATCGTTTTTTCTTCTTGCGCTGTTTGCCGCATCGTACGCGCACCCTAATCCAGTGTGCAGTGAAGGATCGTGTTTTTGTCGTCCTCTTCGGTGTTGTTCGTGTGTCGTCGTGTTTGCCATGCAGCGAAGCATGCGACATGACACACACTGTTACACGTCTTACACTATAATTGTAGAGCGGAGCTACAGCCCCGCCTACTTAAAAATCATGAAAAAGCTCAAAAATTCGAAAACAGAACGAGAGGTCGCGATACGTTTTTGAATACGGGCGCGCGAGAGGCATATAGGGTTTTCCGATTCGAGCAGTGGCTTCGGGTCGAGTAGTTTAAATGCCCATATTTTGCTATACGGGTTACGCGTTAGGCGAGAATCGAACGATAGAACGGAATCCATTGTTAGTATATAAGCCGGAAGAAATTGCAATCTAAACCTCAACGGGCGAGTTCGTCTTAAGGCGCCCGGCAACGTTGTATTTTGCAAGCGCAAAATTTTGCAAGGCACTCAAATCTCATTTGCAAGGGCTAAAATTACGTTTGCAAGCGTGAGCTCTTGGCCAACTTATTTGCTTTTGCATTTACGGTAGCTCATCCAAACACTCACGGTATATATGTCATGTGTTAAAATGTCAATCTATTTTACAGTACTGAACAAAAGTAGCGTTAGTTGACGAATTTAGTTTGCTCTTCTGAATTCATTATTTACTTATTTTGCAAATTTCGGTTTAATTAGTTTTTATTGTTCCTCTATCATTATTTGAGACAAAACAACGATTATTATACTATTTTAATATTCCTTAAATCCGATATTGGAAAGACAAATATCGGAATATTTTTTCACTTACATTTTGTTATTAACTGTGCAAGGTGACAGACAACAACAGTTTGAATATCCAAAACATGTAAGTACGCACGTAGTTATGAATGCGCTATTATATTATATTATGCAAGTTAAATTAACACGGCCAATCAATTAAATTGAACGCAACTATTTTAGGGAGGATTTTCGAGTGATGCAAATTTTACAATCGCCGCAATGGGCACGAGTGTTAGCAAGAGTGCTGGCTATGAACCTAGTTCGACGCAGGCGAGCTTTGGCGCAAATCCGTCAGTGGTGGATGAGACCAATTTTTATCCAACGACGTGAAGCCGGAAACGATCTTTTGGACGTGATAATGCAAGAGCAATTTACGGGAGCCACATTCAACTTCCTTCGTATGAAGAACGAAGATTTTGAACACTTATTGCATCTCGTGGAGCCAAAAATTCGGAAAACTGATACAAATATGCGAAAAGCGATTACATCACAGGAAAGACTGTTAATCACTTTAAGATATTTGGCAACTGGAGATTGTTTTGCGAGTTTGCAATACCTGTTTCGAGTAAGTAGTATAAATATTTGTTTTTATCAATTTACTTCAGCTTATTTTCCTTTCAGGTGTCTGTAAGATCGATTAGCCGGATTATTGTTGATGTATGTAATGCGTTGATACAAGTTCTGCAGGAATATGTTCGGGTAAGGATGAAGATGTATATTAAAAGAGAACAATTTTCATATGATTTCAATATTTATTATTGTACAATCATTCTTCTTCATCTCGGCTGTTGATTATAGCTTGAATATCTTTGTATGCCGATTTTGTCAGATTTCGTGTTGTGATTTTGTGTTGTCAGATTTCGCCTAGCGCGTGATCCGGCGAAGTTGCAGCGTTGGAGACCTTACTTTTTTTTTAATGCTCAAGGATTTATTCAATATAAGCTTAACTTATCTTACATCTAATCCTTATCTCCCTCTCCTGGACCCGTTCCCTAGCGGGGCTTGGGTCCAGGAATATTTTACGCACGTGGCATCGCCTTTATTGTTTCATTTTCATAACGAACATAACATTTTGTAACGAAAATTCATAACATTTTCATTCGCATAACATTTTCATTCGCATAACGGAATTAATCCCCCAACGCATTTTTTTTTCACGCCATTCCTTTCGCTTTCCTTTAAACCCCCTATTCCATAATCCTCCTTGTTTTAACGGCCGGAGGTAGTCGCTTCCGTGATGGCTGCCAGGGAGTCTGCGGATAGCGCCTCACGCGCTCCCTGGTTAGACGGCACCCTACGTGATACTCGGCGTAACCGCTCCATCTCACGCCTTCTCACCCGCCGTCAGATGATATCAGCTTCCGAAGGGGCCGACCTACTCCTCCGGCTTCTACCATGTGGGACTGGTGGTAGAGTCCCTTCCCTGGCGCGCTGACGGTAGAGACGTTGCAGGTACAATCTCCGCTCGTGCCGCGCTCTTATCATTCTCGGAGAAGGAGGCAGTCCGCGTCCTCTCATTGCGATGGGTGGTGGCGCTTCTCCTGCTTCCTCCGCCCGCACCGCCGCCATCAGTATGGTCTCCTCGCGTTCCCGTTCGGCTGCTGCCATTGCGGATGCAAGGCGCACTTCCGCCCGTTCCTCCGCCCTCCGGCGACCTCTTCTGGTCCGTCTGGCTCGACCTCGGTTGGATCGAAAGAGTTCCGCCACCCCGTCAACGGACACCTCTTCCAAGCGGACCAGCGTCTTCCGCTGATGCTCCCGTCGGTGATGCTGCAAGGTGTGCCTGGAGGTTGAGCTGCAGCTCGTCCTCACGCCAAAGCTGTTGCAACACCTTCGTAATTCTGCGTGCAGCTTCCTGTATGTTGTTCCACCGCTCGGGGCTCTCCAGCAGCTTCATGCCGAGATTGTCCTCGCTCACTGGATCGCTGATGCCGTATCCCATCAGCTCCACTCGGATCTCGTGGAAAACCTCACACCGGGACAGCACATGCGCCACCGACTCAACCGACCCCGGGCACCGTGGACATTCCCCCGATGGGGCAAAACCGCAGACATGGAGGTATTCCCGGAAGAATCCATGTCCGGTTAATACCTGCGAGAGGTGGAAATCCACCTCTCCATGTCGCCTACCCATCCACAGGTGCAGGTCCGGGATCATTCGGTGGGCCCAAACCGCGTACCGACTGGCCATTGGAGCTGCGGCCGCCGCATCCCACGCTCGCTGCCACTCCTGGAGAGTCCTCTGTCGCTCCTCCAGCCGGATGTCCTTGCGGCTGGCGCCCGGGGCAGCTAGGAGCCTCCGATGGCACCTTGCGTCCTCCCGTACCAGCAGCCTGAACGGCACAAGGCCTGCCAGTACAACTCCTGTCTCATATGCCACCGAAACGAACGAGCTGGTGACACCGCGTGCCAGGGGCCTCTGCACCTGGGCCAGCTTCCTTCGGCACCTCTGCAGATCTGTCGCCTCGGACCACACGGGGGCAGCATAACGGATGATCGACTCCGCCACCGCCGCCAACAACCGACGCTTGGCCACCTGGGGTCCACTGTGGTTCCTCATCACTAAGGTGACCACGCCTACCACGCGGAGGGCTTTAGCCGTTGACAGCTCCACGTGCGGCTTCCACGACAGGTGGTCGTGAATCTGGACCTCCAGATACCGGATCGACTGCTTGCTGCGTATGATGGTGTCCCCGACACGGAACGGCACCCTCAGTTGACCTCTATGCAGACTGGAGATCATCACTCCTTCCGTTTTCTCCGGAGCGAGCTGCAGGTGATGGTCCTCCATCCAAGCCGCAATCGCGCCCACCGCCTGTTCGGCCACCGATGCCGCCTCCTCTGGTGTGCACCCCCGTGCCATGACCGCTATGTCATCCGCATAGCCGATGACGCTAGCCCCTTCAGGGAGCTCGACCCGCAACACGCCGTCGTACATGATGTTCCACAGTGTCGGGCCCACAATGGACCCCTGCGGAACACCTGCAGTCACTCGGCGTGTAACGGGCCCGTCTGCGGTGTCATAGACGAGCTCCCTGTTGGCGAAGTAGTCTCTCAGGATGTTGCGGAGCTGCCTCGGCACGCCCTTGTCCTCCAGGGCTGTAGCGATGCACTGCCAGCTGGCAGTGTTAAACGCATTACGCACATCTAGCGCCACAACTAGAAGGCAGCGTTTGTCCCTGTCGTTGGTACGGCCAAATGTCATCGCGTGACGGCCCGCATCCACCACCAGCTGAATCACCTGCACTGTCGAACGGCCCCTCCTGAACCCGTACTGGTTTTCTGCCAACCTTGGTGATTCAGGATCCTCGACGACATCGTTTATTCGCGACAACAGCAACCGCTCGTTCGCCTTGCCCGGGTTGTTCAGCAGCAGAATCGGGCGGAAAGATGAAGCGAGCCCCGGTGGCTTGCCCGGCTTGGGGATAAGGGCCAGTTTCTGCTTCTTCCACTCATCCGGGAACCGCTCGTTGTCCAAGCATTCCTGGAACAACTCCCTGAAGATGTCCGGATACTTCCGGATGGCGGCCGTCAAAGCGGCGTTCGGCACACCATCCAGTCCTGGAGCTTTCCTCGGGTTCAACGAGCTCGCGATGTCCAGCAGCTCCTGTGTAGTAACGTCCCGAACTGGTTCCTCCTCCCCCCTCTCCAGGACTTGGCCTGGTGACGTTGGCCAGTCAACCGGAGGATGCTGGGGGAACAGAGTGGAAACGACGCCCTCTAGCACCGATGGATCGCGCTCCCTCGCCGTCCAGCTTCCACGAAGGCGGCTAAGTACGTTGCGGAACCATTGTCCCGTCTCGTCTTCCGCGAGGCCCTGCAGCATTTCATCGAAGTGCTCCTTCTTGCTGGTGGGGATGGCTGTCTCCAGGGCGGTCCGCACCTGGAGGAGGTCACTGGCTGCGGCGATCTGCTCTTCCTCGTCGATGGCAGCTTCAAGGCGTTCCTTAGCGAGGCGGCAGTCCTCACACAGGACCTCGATCGCTGGCGTCCACCAATACGCAGGTCGTCCCGAATGACCTTGTGAAGGGAACACTCGCGCCATGGCTCCGTCACAAGCTTCCGTCATGACTCTCTCCAAGCTTTCGGCACTTGTAACCCGCTCTGCGAACGAAGTTACATCGAGCGCTACGCCGAAAAGCCGGGCGTCGAACTGACGGGTACGCCATCTCGTGCCGCTTTCCCGTGTGGAAGGACCCTCCTGTCGACGACGATCTGCCGCTGGCCGCTGGAGCAGCTCCCCTACAGCAAAATGTACACGTGGTCGCTGTACGAGTATCTGCTCATAATCCTCCACCGATGCTCCGGAAAGGTGTTATCTCCGGCGATGCTGCGTCTGGCAAAGCCAACGTCCACCACGCTCGGGCGAGCCACTCCGTTGCCCAGGAAGGTTAGGGCGGTGCCAGTGTTTAACACCTCCAGCCCCAAGCTGTCGACGAGCTGGACCACAGCCTCTCCCTTTGCGTTAGTGCGGCCACTCCCCCAAGCACTGTGCCACGCATTGACGTCCCCCGCAATGACGACGCGCGAGTGATCTCTCGCTATCACATCGATGCGCTGCATAACCTCCAGGAACTCAGGGACGCCCGCTGAAGGCGACACGTAGCTGCATATGAACAGGACGCCATTGATCCGGGCAGCCGCGATCCCAGACTGCGTCACGGAGACCACTTGCTGAACCGGATACGTTTCGCTGCTGGCTATGATGGCCACCTTCCCGTCCCTGTCGGCTACCCAGTTCCCGTTGTTCCTGGGGACACTGTGCTGCTCCACCATTAGACAGACGTCCGCCCGCTCCATCCGCATCGTGTTGAGCGCAAGATCTAGCGCGCTCCTGCTACGATTGACGTTGATCTGTAGCACATCCATTTCAGTTCGAAGGTTGTCCACCGCAGGCTGCGGCACCAATTCGGTGGGCGCCGCCACACAGCATGCACTTGATCTCGTTGGTGTAACCCGACGCCTTGTGAGTTTGGTCACCGCACCGTAAGCAACGATTGGACCGATCCTCCCCCGTACACGTCGCGGCGATGTGTCCCCGCTCCAGACACCGGAAGCACCGAGTCAGCTGACCCGATACTTTTGGGGCTTCATGTACCGAACAATACGTGTAGCCCAGCTCCAAACGGCGATCCTTGACGAGTTCCGCTTCTGCTCATGGAAGGCGCACACGAGCCCGCTTCGTCATGTCTCGGCGCTCCCAAAGGTTCACGGTGGCCACCAATGACTGCTTTCCCAGAGTGGTCATGAACGCCTTTTTGATCGCCTCCTCGTCGATCATGTTGTCGATTCCAGTCAGGACGACCTCGGCCATCTCTGTCTTGACGGTTACCGATCCACTCTCTCCAATAACCTCCTGGATGATGTCCTTCAGCGCCGCGCTATCAACGTCGCGGGACAAAGGCAGCAGGAGGTGGTCTTTCGGCGTTCTTCTGCCAACCCCAATTTGCCGCTGGAAATCGGCAATCCGCGGGCTGGTCCGGAGCTTCACATACATGTCCTTGTAGGACACTCCTGGGGCGGGCACCACGACGATTTCATCCGGGCGTTTTCGTCGCGGACGCCGCTTCTCCTGCTGATGAATTTCCATCCGCTGCTGCTGCTGCCCACTTTGCTGGTGCGCCCACTGATGATGCTGCCGGTGTGCTGGCTGCCGGGGCAGATTCACTCCATTCTGCTTATTCCTGCGCCGATTGCCGCGAACGACCTCCACCCACGTTCCTGGCTCATCGAGTACCGCCGAGCATGCCGACTCCGCCACGCCCTGACGCTGAGCACGCCCGCTCTGCTGCACCGTCGGCCATTGCTGCGCAGGTAGCCGCTGCTGCCGTTGTTGTTGCTGCTGCTGCTGACGTCACCGTTGGCGCTGTTGATCTTCCAGCTGCTGCCGCTGTTCTTGTCGTTGCTGGCTTTCCAGCCTCCGAAGCAGCTCCTGCTCCCGCTGCAGTTCCTGCTGGCTCTCTAGCCGAGCTCCGCCGGTCCCACCGAGAGTCTGCGCTAGAAGAGCGTTGAAGAGCTCCTTCTCCTTGCGGAGCTCTTCGCGGTGTTCCGCTTCGCGTAACCGAGCTTCTTCGCGCGCCTCTTTTACCTCCCTTCGCGCTTCCTTCAGCTGCTCGTTGGAGGTCTCCATTTGCAAGCGCAGCAACTGGATCTGCTCCTCCAACCGCTTGACAATGCCGACCGTCATCTCATTATCAGCTTTTGCGTCCGCCAGCATCCGACGCACTTCTCCGGTGGAAACCGGTGTTGAAGTCGCCGGCTTCGTCGCCGTTCCCGCCGATTTGACTGCTCCCGTCGCCATGGTCCTTGCTGGCACTCCTGCCGATGACGGTTCCTGGACGATGGTCCCGAGTTTTTTCTCGCTCACCGGCTTCTTTGTTGCGAGGGTAGGACGCTCATCTACCGATATTGTCCTTCCTCTCAGTCGCGTTTCCATGGTGGCGGGTTGTTACCCCCCGCCACCGCGTATGGCTCCCGACGCAACAACCGAGAAAATTCCACGCGCTTGCGCACACACTCACACACACACGCGCGGGCAAAAGGAAGCCACGCGCGGCAACAGCCGAGAAAGTTCTAGAAAGTTCCAGAAGGTTCTACTCACGCTCGCGCACACACTCACTAACACGGAACACACGCGCGGGCAACGGAACGCCACGCGCGGCAACAGCCGAGAAAGTTCCACGCGCTCGCGCACACACTCACACGCGCATACACACACGCGCGGGCAAAAGGAAGCCACGCGCGGCAACAGCCGAGAAATTTCTAGATAGTTCTAGAAGGTTCTATTCGCGCTCGCTCACACACTCACTAACACGGAACACACGCGCGCCCGCGCACACACTCATCGACACAGAAACACACAATATATGAATTTCACAATGTTGTTTATAACCTTCAAAAAACTCCACTGATTTTCACAAACTATGTCTCTAAATCTTCGTCTCTTCAAAGCACACACGCGCAAATAATTTGATTTGCGATTGCAATCACGAAAATCGTATAATTCGCAATTTAAGAAATAGTGCGTGTAGCGTCACTTTCGCTTTCGCTTCACATACACACACTCACTATCATTCGTCACACGGATAACTATCGCTCCCACTCTCTCGCTCTCTCACGAATACTTTCTCACCAATCGGAGCACTGCGCAGACACGTCCGTTCGGGTCAGGCTCTCGATTGCGACTGTTGGAGACCTTACTTTATTGTCAGCCTTCGTAGTACGCAGCATTGATTTTCACGTTTTTCTCTATGAATACCAGTGGGAGTTTCCCGCGTCTGGATGCACCCTCACAAACCATGAGTGACGTGGCGTTTTGGAATCTTGGAATGT
Source organism: Anopheles funestus (assembly GCF_943734845.2). Lineage (NCBI taxonomy): Eukaryota > Metazoa > Arthropoda > Insecta > Diptera > Culicidae > Anopheles > Anopheles funestus. Next base: position 20,398,159 of record NC_064597.1, on the reverse strand, counting down.
TTATTAGGGAAGGGGGGGGGGGGGGGGGGGAAGCTGTCCAACGTCGACGACCACAACCGATCATTTTGAACATTGTGTGGCTGTTGCAAGACAAAGAGTTTCTCATCAGTGAACACGAACTCATGACCACGTGCCGCGAAAATAACAGCTTGACTCTGACCAGCCTCGTTTGCGTTGTAGCCTCCGTTACTCCGTAATCCTTGCGTTTTTTGTACGGTTTGCATCCTAGGTCCTTCGTAATGATGGTTTGAGCAGTCCCGATCAACACATGCAGGTCAGCAGTGGTCTTCCGGAACAAGCGGTTCATTTTTCGGCGAACGCTCTCCCTCACCACTCAGATGGCTGCTGGCGTTCTTGGCAAATTCGGCCGCTCGGATCTCACACGGTCATTGGTCGAGCCCGTCTCCCGGTACCGACAGATGGTGGTATGAATTAAATTCCGTTTCACCCCATGTTCCTTCAACCGCCGGAATATGTCACTGGGTTGCTCACCTTTCGCAAACAGTTTTACTACGATGTCGCGGTACTTTTTCATCGTGCTTAGTGAACAAACTAAAAGTGACAGCAAGTTTATATTTTGTGCCAAAGTTACTGTATATATGGGGCTAAAACTGACATCAATACCGTTACACTGAGTGCACATGGTACAAAGCAATACAACGATGAAAGGTTGTTTTCGAATTTATTGAACACTCTGTAGTTCCGGTTGGGTTTATGAGTGGGTAGTTTATTTACTTCCGTCCAGTTTTTACCTAGGTCGTATTTAGCCCACCCGCTCCGTTATGCTTGATTGCAATTGATTGGTGTCGAGCTACAGTGGGCCAATCGCTAATCCGGACACCTGCGATTTGAGCATTTGTCCAGCTTTGAGAACTAATATTGCACATGCGGAACAACAAAAAATGTTTTTTCTTATGAATTCATCTTTGCACACCTAATTTCAAAGCTCGTGTAAAAAAACGGTACGCTTTGGTATATTAAAAACACTACACTCGATCGAAATGAACAAGTATCACTAGAGCACGCGCTGACAAAACAAGTCTACGCTGGAAACAATTTGTACACGTGAAAAAACAATTCTTGACGAATAGATAAATTAACCATTCTTTGTAGGGAATAACATCCCCGAGCAAAGAACATCAATGTTGCGAACGAGACATTTTATCATAGAACGAGCATGTGAGAACTTTAAGCGATCATGGTTCGATACGTATAAACATAAACAAGTCAGAACGCGTTCAGACCCTTCCCGACAGACAAAGAGACCTCAAATTTGAGAGAATTACGGTAAAAGATCAAGAAGAACATGGAAAACGACGGCGAAACCCGAAAAAAAGCATGAAACCCTTGATTGTGTGTGTGAGCCGAGAGAGTTTGTTGAAGCTAGAATTGTTTCCATCTCGTTCTGACCTACATTGTTATCCTGCGTCCTTACTCTAGCGTTCATCCCACACTGTGACGAGCTCAGTTTGCTGTGCGCTAAGTCCAGGGTGGACGTGTTGTGGGACTTAGCAAATTTTATATTTGTTTGTGCGTGAATGATGCGCGGAAGTTTGCAAGTATGCGCGATTGCTTTGTGCAGTGCAATATGCTGACCAGTGTTGTGATTTATGTAGAGTTGATGTGCCTTTTTATGCCATTAACGTGTGGTGTTAGTTTTTTCCCTACACTCCGTGCTTGCTTCGGCAAGCGCATTGAAATGTAGTGAGGGAAAAAACTTTCGGTGCATGTTGTGGAAACTTCTTCCCCTTTTCACACGTCGATGAATTCAGTTGGTGTTGTGTTTGGTGTGTGAATGTTTATGCGTGTATTTTGGTGACAAATAGTGTCAAACATATTGTACGCGTTGGTACAGGATAGTGTTTTCGTCTTCCTTTTGTGCTGCGTCATTCGCCGTGCGCACACTGTAATCCTGTGTGCAGTGAAGGATCGTTTTTTCTTCTTGCGCTGTTTGCCGCATCGTACGCGCACCCTAATCCAGTGTGCAGTGAAGGATCGTGTTTTTGTCGTCCTCTTCGGTGTTGTTCGTGTGTCGTCGTGTTTGCCATGCAGCGAAGCATGCGACATGACACACACTGTTACACGTCTTACACTATAATTGTAGAGCGGAGCTACAGCCCCGCCTACTTAAAAATCATGAAAAAGCTCAAAAATTCGAAAACAGAACGAGAGGTCGCGATACGTTTTTGAATACGGGCGCGCGAGAGGCATATAGGGTTTTCCGATTCGAGCAGTGGCTTCGGGTCGAGTAGTTTAAATGCCCATATTTTGCTATACGGGTTACGCGTTAGGCGAGAATCGAACGATAGAACGGAATCCATTGTTAGTATATAAGCCGGAAGAAATTGCAATCTAAACCTCAACGGGCGAGTTCGTCTTAAGGCGCCCGGCAACGTTGTATTTTGCAAGCGCAAAATTTTGCAAGGCACTCAAATCTCATTTGCAAGGGCTAAAATTACGTTTGCAAGCGTGAGCTCGTGGCCAACTTATTTGCTTTTGCATTTACGGTAGCTCATCCAAACACTCACGGTATATATGTCATGTGTTAAAATGTCAATCTATTTTACAGTACTGAACAAAAGTAGCGTTAGTTGACGAATTTAGTTTGCTCTTCTGAATTCATTATTTACTTATTTTGCAAATTTCGGTTTAATTAGTTTTTATTGTTCCTCTATCATTATTTGAGACAAAACAACGATTATTATACTATTTTAATATTCCTTAAATCCGATATTGGAAAGACAAATATCGGAATATTTTTTCACTTACATTTTGTTATTAACTGTGCAAGGTGACAGACAACAACAGTTTGAATATCCAAAACATGTAAGTACGCACGTAGTTATGAATGCGCTATTATAGTATATTATGCAAGTTAAATTAACACGGCCAATCAATTAAATTGAACGCAACTATTTTAGGGAGGATTTTCGAGTGATGCAAATTTTACAATCGCCGCAATGGGCACGAGTGTTAGCAAGAGTGCTGGCTATGAACCTAGTTCGACGCAGGCGAGCTTTGGCGCAAATCCGTCAGTGGTGGATGAGACCAATTTTTATCCAACGACGTGAAGCCGGAAACGATCTTTTGGACGTGATAATGCAAGAGCAATTTACGGGAGCCACATTCAACTTCCTTCGTATGAAGAACGAAGATTTTGAACACTTATTGCATCTCGTGGAGCCAAAAATTCGGAAAACTGATACAAATATGCGAAAAGCGATTACATCACAGGAAAGACTGTTAATCACTTTAAGATATTTGGCAACTGGAGATTGTTTTGCGAGTTTGCAATACCTGTTTCGAGTAAGTAGTATAAATATTTGTTTTTATCAATTTACTTCAGCTTATTTTCCTTTCAGGTGTCTGTAAGATCGATTAGCCGGATTATTGTTGATGTATGTAATGCGTTGATACAAGTTCTGCAGGAATATGTTCGGGTAAGGATGAAGATGTATATTAAAAGAGAACAATTTTCATATGATTTCAATATTTATTATTGTACAATCATTCTTCTTCATCTCGGCTGTTGATTATAGCTTGAATATCTTTGTATGCCGATTTTGTCAGATTTCGTGTTGTGATTTTGTGTTGTCAGATTTCGCCTAGCGCGTGATCCGGCGAAGTTGCAGCGTTGGAGACCTTACTTTTTTTTTAATGCTCAAGGATTTATTCAATATAAGCTTAACTTATCTTACATCTAATCCTTATCTCCCTCTCCTGGACCCGTTCCCTAGCGGGGCTTGGGTCCAGGAATATTTTACGCACGTGGCATCGCCTTTATTGTTTCATTTTCATAACGAACATAACATTTTGTAACGAAAATTCATAACATTTTCATTCGCATAACATTTTCATTCGCATAACGGAATTAATCCCCCAACGCATTTTTTTTTCACGCCATTCCTTTCGCTTTCCTTTAAACCCCCTATTCCATAATCCTCCTTGTTTTAACGGCCGGAGGTAGTCGCTTCCGTGATGGCTGCCAGGGAGTCTGCGGATAGCGCCTCACGCGCTCCCTGGTTAGACGGCACCCTACGTGATACTCGGCGTAACCGCTCCATCTCACGCCTTCTCACCCGCCGTCAGATGATATCAGCTTCCGAAGGGGCCGACCTACTCCTCCGGCTTCTACCATGTGGGACTGGTGGTAGAGTCCCTTCCCTGGCGCGCTGACGGTAGAGACGTTGCAGGTACAATCTCCGCTCGTGCCGCGCTCTTATCATTCTCGGAGAAGGAGGCAGTCCGCGTCCTCTCATTGCGATGGGTGGTGGCGCTTCTCCTGCTTCCTCCGCCCGCACCGCCGCCATCAGTATGGTCTCCTCGCGTTCCCGTTCGGCTGCTGCCATTGCGGATGCAAGGCGCACTTCCGCCCGTTCCTCCGCCCTCCGGCGACCTCTTCTGGTCCGTCTGGCTCGACCTCGGTTGGATCGAAAGAGTTCCGCCACCCCGTCAACGGACACCTCTTCCAAGCGGACCAGCGTCTTCCGCTGATGCTCCCGTCGGTGATGCTGCAAGGTGTGCCTGGAGGTTGAGCTGCAGCTCGTCCTCACGCCAAAGCTGTTGCAACACCTTCGTAATTCTGCGTGCAGCTTCCTGTATGTTGTTCCACCGCTCGGGGCTCTCCAGCAGCTTCATGCCGAGATTGTCCTCGCTCACTGGATCGCTGATGCCGTATCCCATCAGCTCCACTCGGATCTCGTGGAAAACCTCACACCGGAACAGCACATGCGCCACCGACTCAACCGACCCCGGGCACCGTGGACATTCCCCCGATGGGGCAAAACCGCAGACATGGAGGTATTCCCGGAAGAATCCATGTCCGGTTAATACCTGCGAGAGGTGGAAATCCACCTCTCCATGTCGCCTACCCATCCACAGGTGCAGGTCCGGGATCATTCGGTGGGCCCAAACCGCGTACCGACTGGCCATTGGAGCTGCGGCCGCCGCATCCCACGCTCGCTGCCACTCCTGGAGAGTCCTCTGTCGCTCCTCCAGCCGGATGTCCTTGCGGCTGGCGCCCGGGGCAGCTAGGAGCCTCCGATGGCACCTTGCGTCCTCCCGTACCAGCAGCCTGAACGGCACAAGGCCTGCCAGTACAACTCCTGTCTCATATGCCACCGAAACGAACGAGCTGGTGACACCGCGTGCCAGGGGCCTCTGCACCTGGGCCAGCTTCCTTCGGCACCTCTGCAGATCTGTCGCCTCGGACCACACGGGGGCAGCATAACGGATGATCGACTCCGCCACCGCCGCCAACAACCGACGCTTGGCCACCTGGGGTCCACTGTGGTTCCTCATCACTAAGGTGACCACGCCTACCACGCGGAGGGCTTTAGCCGTTGACAGCTCCACGTGCGGCTTCCACGACAGGTGGTCGTGAATCTGGACCTCCAGATACCGGATCGACTGCTTGCTGCGTATGATGGTGTCCCCGACACGGAACGGCACCCTCAGTTGACCTCTATGCAGACTGGAGATCATCACTCCTTCCGTTTTCTCCGGAGCGAGCTGCAGGTGATGGTCCTCTATCCAAGCCGCAATCGCGCCCACCGCCTGTTCGGCCACCGATGCCGCCTCCTCTGGTGTGCACCCCCGTGCCATGACCGCTATGTCATCCGCATAGCCGATGACGCTAGCCCCTTCAGGGAGCTCGACCCGCAACACGCCGTCGTACATGATGTTCCACAGTGTCGGGCCCACAATGGACCCCTGCGGAACACCTGCAGTCACTCGGCGTGTAACGGGCCCGTCTGCGGTGTCATAGACGAGCTCCCTGTTGGCGAAGTAGTCTCTCAGGATGTTGCGGAGCTGCCTCGGCACGCCCTTGTCCTCCAGGGCTGTAGCGATGCACTGCCAGCTGGCAGTGTTAAACGCATTACGCACATCTAGCGCCACAACTAGAAGGCAGCGTTTGTCCCTGTCGTTGGTACGGCCAAATGTCATCGCGTGACGGCCCGCATCCACCACCAGCTGAATCGCCTGCACTGTCGAACGGCCCCTCCTGAACCCGTACTGGTTTTCTGCCAACCTTGGTGATTCAGGATCCTCGACGACATCGTTTATTCGCGACAACAGCAACCGCTCGTTCGCCTTGCCCGGGTTGTTCAGCAGCAGAATCGGGCGGAAAGATGAAGCGAGCCCCGGTGGCTTGCCCGGCTTGGAGATAAGGGCCAGTTTCTGCTTCTTCCACTCATCCGGGAACCGCTCGTTGCCCAAGCATTCCTGGAACAACTCCCTGAAGATGTCCGGATACTTCCGGATGGCGGCCGTCAAAGCGGCGTTCGGCACACCATCCAGTCCTGGAGCTTTCCTCGGGTTCAACGAGCTCGCGATGTCCAGCAGCTCCTGTGTAGTAACGTCCCGAACTGGTTCCTCCTCCCCCCTCTCCAGGACTTGGCCTGGTGACGTTGGCCAGTCAACCGGAGGATGCTGGGGGAACAGAGTGGAAACGACGCCCTCTAGCACCGATGGATCGCGCTCCCTCGCCGTCCAGCTTCCACGAAGGCGACTAAGTACGTTGCGGAACCATTGTCCCGTCTCGTCTTCCGCGAGGCCCTGCAGCATTTCATCGAAGTGCTCCTTCTTGCTGGTGGGGATGGCTGTCTCCAGGGCGGTCCGCACCTGGAGGAGGTCACTGGCTGCGGCGATCTGCTCTTCCTCGTCGATGGCAGCTTCAAGGCGTTCCTTAGCGAGGCGGCAGTCCTCACACAGGACCTCGATCGCTGGCGTCCACCAATACGCAGGTCGTCCCGAATGACCTTGTGAAGGGAACACTCGCGCCATGGCTCCGTCACAAGCTTCCGTCATGACTCTCTCCAAGCTTTCGGCACTTGTAACCCGCTCTGCGAACGAAGTTACATCGAGCGCTACGCCGAAAAGCCGGGCGTCGAACTGACGGGTACGCCATCTCGTGCCGCTTTCCCGTGTGGAAGGACCCTCCTGTCGACGACGATCTGCCGCTGGCCGCTGGAGCAGCTCCCCTACAGCAAAATGTACACGTGGTCGCTGTACGAGTATCTGCTCATAATCCTCCACCGATGCTCCGGAAAGGTGTTATCTCCGGCGATGCTGCGTCTGGCAAAGCCAACGTCCACCACGCTCGGGCGAGCCACTCCGTTGCCCAGGAAGGTTAGGGCGGTGCCAGTGTTTAACACCTCCAGCCCCAAGCTGTCGACGAGCTGGACCACAGCCTCTCCCTTTGCGTTAGTGCGGCCACTCCCCCAAGCACTGTGCCACGCATTGACGTCCCCCGCAATGACGACGCGCGAGTGATCTCTCGCTATCACATCGATGCGCTGCATAACCTCCAGGAACTCAGGGACGCCCGCTGAAGGCGACACGTAGCTGCATATGAACAGGACGCCATTGATCCGGGCAGCCGCGATCCCAGACTGCGTCACGGAGACCACTTGCTGAACCGGATACGTTTCGCTGCTGGCTATGATGGCCACCTTCCCGTCCCTGTCGGCTACCCAGTTCCCGTTGTTCCTGGGGACACTGTGCTGCTCCACCATTAGACAGACGTCCGCCCGCTCCATCCGCATCGTGTTGAGCGCAAGATCTAGCGCGCTCCTGCTACGATTGACGTTGATCTGTAGCACATCCATTTCAGTTCGAAGGTTGTCCACCGCAGGCTGCGGCACCAATTCGGTGGGCGCCGCCACACAGCATGCACTTGATCTCGTTGGTGTAACCCGACGCCTTGTGAGTTTGGTCACCGCACCGTAAGCAACGATTGGACCGATCCTCCCCCGTACACGTCGCGGCGATGTGTCCCCGCTCCAGACACCGGAAGCACCGAGTCAGCTGACCCGATACTTTTGGGGCTTCATGTACCGAACAATACGTGTAGCCCAGCTCCAAACGGCGATCCTTGACGAGTTCCGCTTCTGCTCATGGAAGGCGCACACGAGCCCGCTTCGTCATGTCTCGGCGCTCCCAAAGGTTCACGGTGGCCACCAATGACTGCTTTCCCAGAGTGGTCATGAACGCCTTTTTGATCGCCTCCTCGTCGATCATGTTGTCGATTCCAGTCAGGACGACCTCGGCCATCTCTGTCTTGACGGTTACCGATCCACTCTCTCCAATAACCTCCTGGATGATGTCCTTCAGCGCCGCGCTATCAACGTCGCGGGACAAAGGCAGCAGGAGGTGGTCCTTCGGCGTTCTTCTGCCAACCCCAATTTGCCGCTGGAAATCGGCAATCCGCGGGCTGGTCCGGAGCTTCACATACATGTCCTTGTAGGACACTCCTGGGGCGGGCACCACGACGATTTCATCCGGGCGTTTTCGTCGCGGACGCCGCTTCTCCTGCTGATGAATTTCCATCCGCTGCTGCTGCTGCCCACTTTGCTGGTGCGCCCACTGATGATGCTGCCGGTGTGCTGGCTGCCGGGGCAGATTCACTCCATTCTGCTTATTCCTGCGCCGATTGCCGCGAACGACCTCCACCCACGTTCCTGGCTCATCGAGTACCGCCGAGGATGCCGACTCCGCCACGCCCTGACGCTGAGCACGCCCGCTCTGCTGCACCGTCGGCCATTGCTGCGCAGGTAGCCGCTGCTGCCGTTGTTGTTGCTGCTGCTGCTGACGTCACCGTTGGCGCTGTTGATCTTCCAGCTGCTGCCGCTGTTCTTGTCGTTGCTGGCTTTCCAGCCTCCGAAGCAGCTCCTGCTCCCGCTGCAGTTCCTGCTGGCTCTCTAGCCGAGCTCCGCCGGTCCCACCGAGAGTCTGCGCTAGAAGAGCGTTGAAGAGCTCCTTCTCCTTGCGGAGCTCTTCGCGGTGTTCCGCTTCGCGTAACCGAGCTTCTTCGCGCGCCTCTTTTACCTCCCTTCGCGCTTCCTTCAGCTGCTCGTTGGAGGTCTCCATTTGCAAGCGCAGCAACTGGATCTGCTCCTCCAACCGCTTGACAATGCCGACCGTCATCTCATTATCAGCTTTTGCGTCCGCCAGCATCCGACGCACTTCTCCGGTGGAAACCGGTGTTGAAGTCGCCGGCTTCGTCGCCGTTCCCGCCGATTTGACTGCTCCCGTCGCCATGGTCCTTGCTGGCACTCCTGCCGATGACGGTTCCTGGACGATGGTCCCGAGTTTTTTCTCGCTCACCGGCTTCTTTGTTGCGAGGGTAGGACGCTCATCTACCGATATTGTCCTTCCTCTCAGTCGCGTTTCCATGGTGGCGGGTTGTTACCCCCCGCCACCGCGTATGGCTCCCGACGCAACAACCGAGAAAATTCCACGCGCTTGCGCACACACTCACACACACACGCGCGGGCAAAAGGAAGCCACGCGCGGCAACAGCCGAGAAAGTTCTAGAAAGTTCTAGAAGGTTCTACTCACGCTCGCGCACACACTCACTAACACGGAACACACGCGCGGGCAACGGAACGCCACGCGCGGCAACAGCCGAGAAAGTTCCACGCGCTCGCGCACACACTCACACGCGCATACACACACGCGCGGGCAAAAGGAAGCCACGCGCGGCAACAGCCGAGAAATTTCTAGATAGTTCTAGAAGGTTCTATTCGCGCTCGCTCACACACTCACTAACACGGAACACACGCGCGCCCGCGCACACACTCATCGACACAGAAACACACAATATATGAATTTCACAATGTTGTTTATAACCTTCAAAAAACTCCACTGATTTTCACAAACTATGTCTCTAAATCTTCGTCTCTTCAAAGCACACACGCGCAAATAATTTGATTTGCGATTGCAATCACGAAAATCGTATAATTCGCAATTAAGAAATAGTGCGTGTAGCGTCACTTTCGCTTTCGCTTCACATACACACACTCACTATCATTCGTCACACGGATAACTATCGCTCCCACTCTCTCGCTCTCTCACGAATACTTTCTCACCAATCGGAGCACTGCGCAGACACGTCCGTTCGGGTCAGGCTCTCGATTGCGACTGTTGGAGACCTTACTTTATTGTCAGCCTTCGTAGTACGCAGCATTGATTTTCACGTTTTTCTCTATGAATACCAGTGGGAGTTTCCCGCGTCTGGATGCACCCTCACAAACCATGAGTGACGTGGCGTTTTGGAATCTTGGAATGTTTATTAGGGAAGGGGGGGGGGGGGGGGGGGGAAGCTGTCCAACGTCGACGACCACAACCGATCATTTTGAACATTGTGTGGCTGTTGCAAGACAAAGAGTTTCTCATCAGTGAACACGAACTCATGACCACGTGCCGCGAAAATAACAGCTTGACTCTAACCAGCCTCGTTTGCGTTGTAGCCTCCGTTACTCCGTAATCCTTGCGTTTTTTGTACGGTTTGCATCCTAGGTCCTTCCTAATGATGGTTTGAGCAGTCCCGATCAACACATGCAGGTCAGCAGTGGTCTTCCGGAACAAGCGGTTCATTTTTCGGCGAACGCTCTCCCTCACCACTCAGATGGCTGCTGGCGTTCTTGGCAAATTCGGCCGCTCGGATCTCACACGGTCATTGGTCGAGCTCGTCTCCCGGTACCGACAGATGGTGGTATGAATTAAATTCCGTTTCACCCCATGTTCCTTCAACCGCCGGAATATGTCACTGGGTTGCTCACCTTTCGCAAACAGTTTTACTACGATGTCGCGGTACTTTTTCATCGTGCTTAGTGAACAAACTAAAAGTGACAGCAAGTTTATATTTTGTGCCAAAGTTACTGTATATATGGGGCTAAAACTGACATCAATATCGTTACACTGAGTGCACATGGTACAAAGCAATACAACGATGAAAGGTTGTTTTCGAATTTATTGAACACTCTGTAGTTCCGGTTGGGTTTATGAGTGGGTAGTTTATTTACTTCCGTCCAGTTTTTACCTAGGTCGTATTTAGCCCACCCGCTCCGTTATGCTTGATTGCAATTGATTGGTGTCGAGCTACAGTGGGCCAATCGCTAATCCGGACACCTGCGATTTGAGCATTTGTCCAGCTTTGAGAACTAATATTGCACATGCGGAACAACAAAAAATGTTTTTTCTTATGAATTCATCTTTGCACACCTAATTTCAAAGCTCGTGTAAAAAAACGGTACGCTTTGGTATATTAAAAACACTACACTCGATCGAAATGAACAAGTATCACTAGAGCACGCGCTGACAAAACAAGTCTACGCTGGAAACAATTTGTACACGTGAAAGAACAATTCTTGACGAATAGATAAATTAACCATTCTTTGTAGGGAATAACATCCCCGAGCAAAGAACATCAATGTTGCGAACGAGACATTTTATCATAGAACGAGCATGTGAGAACTTTAAGCGATCATGGTTCGATACGTATAAACATAAACAAGTCAGAACGCGTTCAGACCCTTCCCGACAGACAAAGAGACCTCAAATTTGAGAGAATTACGGTAAAAGATCAAGAAGAACATGGAAAACGACGGCGAAACCCGAAAAAAAAGCATGAAACCCTTGATTGTGTGTGTGAGCCGAGAGATTTTGTTGAAGCTAGAATTGTTTCCATCTCGTTCTGACCTACATTGTTATCCTGCGTCCTTACTCTAGCGTTCATCCCACACTGTGACGAGCTCAGTTTGCTGTGCGCTAAGTCCAGGGTGGACGTGTTGTGGGACTTAGCAAATTTTATATTTGTTTGTGCGTGAATGATGCGCGGAAGTTTGCAAGTATGCGCGATTGCTTTGTGCAGTGCAATATGCTGACCAGTGTTGTGATTTATGTAGAGTTGATGTGCCTTTTTATGCCATTAACGTGTGGTGTTAGTTTTTTCCCTACACTCCGTGCTTGCTTCGGCAAGCGCATTGAAATGTAGTGAGGGAAAAAACTTTCGGTGCATGTTGTGGAAACTTCTTCCCCTTTTCACACGTCGATGAATTCAGTTGGTGTTGTGTTTGGTGTGTGAATGTTTATGCGTGTATTTTGGTGACAAATAGTGTCAAACATATTGTACGCGTTGGTACAGGATAGTGTTTTCGTCTTCCTTTTGTGCTGCGTCATTCGCCGTGCGCACACTGTAATCCTGTGTGCAGTGAAGGATCGTTTTTTCTTCTTGCGCTGTTTGCCGCATCGTACGCGCACCCTAATCCAGTGTGCAGTGAAGGATCGTGTTTTTGTCGTCCTCTTCGGTGTTGTTCGTGTGTCGTCGTGTTTGCCATGCAGCGAAGCATGCGACATGACACACACTGTTACACGTCTTACACTATAATTGTAGAGCGGAGCTACAGCCCCGCCTACTTAAAAATCATGAAAAAGCTCAAAAATTCGAAAACAGAACGAGAGGTCGCGATACGTTTTTGAATACGGGCGCGCGAGAGGCATATAGGGTTTTCCGATTCGAGCAGTGGCTTCGGGTCGAGTAGTTTAAATGCCCATATTTTGCTATACGGGTTACGCGTTAGGCGAGAATCGAACGATAGAACGGAATCCATTGTTAGTATATAAGCCGGAAGAAATTGCAATCTAAACCTCAACGGGCGAGTTCGTCTTAAGGCGCCCGGCAACGTTGTATTTTGCAAGCGCAAAATTTTGCAAGGCACTCAAATCTCATTTGCAAGGGCTAAAATTACGTTTGCAAGCGTGAGCTCGTGGCCAACTTATTTGCTTTTGCATTTACGGTAGCTCATCCAAACACTCACGGTATATATGTCATGTGTTAAAATGTCAATCTATTTTACAGTACTGAACAAAAGTAGCGTTAGTTGACGAATTTAGTTTGCTCTTCTGAATTCATTATTTACTTATTTTGCAAATTTCGGTTTAATTAGTTTTTATTGTTCCTCTATCATTATTTGAGACAAAACAACGATTATTATACTATTTTAATATTCCTTAAATCCGATATTGGAAAGACAAATATCGGAATATTTTTTCACTTACATTTTGTTATTAACTGTGCAAGGTGACAGACAACAACAGTTTGAATATCCAAAACATGTAAGTACGCACGTAGTTATGAATGCGCTATTATATTATATTATGCAAGTTAAATTAACACGGCCAATCAATTAAATTGAACGCAACTATTTTAGGGAGGATTTTCGAGTGATGCAAATTTTACAATCGCCGCAATGGGCACGAGTGTTAGCAAGAGTGCTGGCTATGAACCTAGTTCGACGCAGGCGAGCTTTGGCGCAAATCCGTCAGTGGTGGATGAGACCAATTTTTATCCAACGACGTGAAGCCGGAAACGATCTTTTGGACGTGATAATGCAAGAGCAATTTACGGGAGCCACATTCAACTTCCTTCGTATGAAGAACGAAGATTTTGAACACTTATTGCATCTCGTGGAGCCAAAAATTCGGAAAACTGATACAAATATGCGAAAAGCGATTACATCACAGGAAAGACTTAAAGTGTTAATCACTTTAAGATATTTGGCAACTGGAGATTGTTTTGCGAGTTTGCAATACCTGTTTCGAGTAAGTAGTATAAATATTTGTTTTTATCAATTTACTTCAGCTTATTTTCCTTTCAGGTGTCTGTAAGATCGATTAGCCGGATTATTGTTGATGTATGTAATGCGTTGATACAAGTTCTGCAGGAATATGTTCGGGTAAGGATGAAGATGTATATTAAAAGAGAACAATTTTCATATGATTTCAATATTTATTATTGTACAATCATTCTTCTTCATCTCGGCTGTTGATTATAGCTTGAATATCTTTGTATGCCGATTTTGTCAGATTTCGTGTTGTGATTTTGTGTTGTCAGATTTCGCCTAGCGCGTGATCCGGCGAAGTTGCAGCGTTGGAGACCTTACTTTTTTTTTAATGCTCAAGGATTTATTCAATATAAGCTTAACTTATCTTACATCTAATCCTTATCTCCCTCTCCTGGACCCGTTCCCTAGCGGGGCTTGGGTCCAGGAATATTTTACGCACGTGGCATCGCCTTTATTGTTTCATTTTCATAACGAACATAACATTTTGTAACGAAAATTCATAACATTTTCATTCGCATAACATTTTCATTCGCATAACGGAATTAATCCCCCAACGCATTTTTTTTTCACGCCATTCCTTTCGCTTTCCTTTAAACCCCCTATTCCATAATCCTCCTTGTTTTAACGGCCGGAGGTAGTCGCTTCCGTGATGGCTGCCAGGGAGTCTGCGGATAGCGCCTCACGCGCTCCCTGGTTAGACGGCACCCTACGTGATACTCGGCGTAACCGCTCCATCTCACGCCTTCTCACCCGCCGTCAGATGATATCAGCTTCCGAAGGGGCCGACCTACTCCTCCGGCTTCTACCATGTGGGACTGGTGGTAGAGTCCCTTCCCTGGCGCGCTGACGGTAGAGACGTTGCAGGTACAATCTCCGCTCGTGCCGCGCTCTTATCATTCTCGGAGAAGGAGGCAGTCCGCGTCCTCTCATTGCGATGGGTGGTGGCGCTTCTCCTGCTTCCTCCGCCCGCACCGCCGCCATCAGTATGGTCTCCTCGCGTTCCCGTTCGGCTGCTGCCATTGCGGATGCAAGGCGCACTTCCGCCCGTTCCTCCGCCCTCCGGCGACCTCTTCTGGTCCGTCTGGCTCGACCTCGGTTGGATCGAAAGAGTTCCGCCACCCCGTCAACGGACACCTCTTCCAAGCGGACCAGCGTCTTCCGCTGATGCTCCCGTCGGTGATGCTGCAAGGTGTGCCTGGAAGTTGAGCTGCAGCTCGTCCTCACGCCAAAGCTGTTGCAACACCTTCGTAATTCTGCGTGCAGCTTCCTGTATGTTGTTCCACCGCTCGGGGCTCTCCAGCAGCTTCATGCCGAGATTGTCCTCGCTCACTGGATCGCTGATGCCGTATCCCATCAGCTCCACTCGGATCTCGTGGAAAACCTCACACCGGAACAGCACATGCGCCACCGACTCAACCGACCCCGGGCACCGTGGACATTCCCCCGATGGGGCAAAACCGCAGACATGGAGGTATTCCCGGAAGAATCCATGTCCGGTTAATACCTGCGAGAGGTGGAAATCCACCTCTCCATGTCGCCTACCCATCCACAGGTGCAGGTCCGGGATCATTCGGTGGGCCCAAACCGCGTACCGACTGGCCATTGGAGCTGCGGCCGCCGCATCCCACGCTCGCTGCCACTCCTGGAGAGTCCTCTGTCGCTCCTCCAGCCGGATGTCCTTGCGGCTGGCGCCCGGGGCAGCTAGGAGCCTCCGATGGCACCTTGCGTCCTCCCGTACCAGCAGCCTGAACGGCACAAGGCCTGCCAGTACAACTCCTGTCTCATATGCCACCGAAACGAACGAGCTGGTGACACCGCGTGCCAGGGGCCTCTGCACCTGGGCCAGCTTCCTTCGGCACCTCTGCAGATCTGTCGCCTCGGACCACACGGGGGCAGCATAACGGATGATCGACTCCGCCACCGCCGCCAACAACCGACGCTTGGCCACCTGGGGCCCACTGTGGTTCCTCATCACTAAGGTGACCACGCCTACCACGCGGAGGGCTTTAGCCGTTGACAGCTCCACGTGCGGCTTCCACGACAGGTGGTCGTGAATCTGGACCTCCAGATACCGGATCGACTGCTTGCTGCGTATGATGGTGTCCCCGACACGGAACGGCACCCTCAGTTGACCTCTATGCAGACTGGAGATCATCACTCCTTCCGTTTTCTCCGGAGCGAGCTGCAGGTGATGGTCCTCCATCCAAGCCGCAATCGCGCCCACCGCCTGTTCGGCCACCGATGCCGCCTCCTCTGGTGTGCACCCCCGTGCCATGACCGCTATGTCATCCGCATAGCCGATGACGCTAGCCCCTTCAGGGAGCTCGACCCGCAACACGCCGTCGTACATGATGTTCCACAGTGTCGGGCCCACAATGGACCCCTGCGGAACACCTGCAGTCACTCGGCGTGTAACGGGCCCGTCTGCGGTGTCATAGACGAGCTCCCTGTTGGCGAAGTAGTCTCTCAGGATGTTGCGGAGCTGCCTCGGCACGCCCTTGTCCTCCAGGGCTGTAGCGATGCACTGCCAGCTGGCAGTGTTAAACGCATTACGCACATCTAGCGCCACAACTAGAAGGCAGCGTTTGTCCCTGTCGTTGGTACGGCCAAATGTCATCGCGTGACGGCCCGCATCCACCACCAGCTGAATCGCCTGCACTGTCGAACGGCCCCTCCTGAACCCGTACTGGTTTTCTGCCAACCTTGGTGATTCAGGATCCTCGACGACATCGTTTATTCGCGACAACAGCAACCGCTCGTTCGCCTTGCCCGGGTTGTTCAGCAGCAGAATCGGGCGGAAAGATGAAGCGAGCCCCGGTGGCTTGCCCGGCTTGGGGATAAGGGCCAGTTTCTGCTTCTTCCACTCATCCGGGAACCGCTCGTTGTCCAAGCATTCCTGGAACAACTCCCTGAAGATGTCCGGATACTTCCGGATGGCGGCCGTCAAAGCGGCGTTCGGCACACCATCCAGTCCTGGAGCTTTCCTCGGGTTCAATGAGCTCGCGATGTCCAGCAGCTCCTGTGTAGTAACGTCCCGAACTGGTTCCTCCTCCCCCCTCTCCAGGACTTGGCCTGGTGACGTTGGCCAGTCAACCGGAGGATGCTGGGGGAACAGAGTGGAAACGACGCCCTCTAGCACCGATGGATCGCGCTCCCTCGCCGTCCAGCTTCCACGAAGGCGGCTAAGTACGTTGCGGAACCATTGTCCCGTCTCGTCTTCCGCGAGGCCCTGCAGCATTTCATCGAAGTGCTCCTTCTTGCTGGTGGGGATGGCTGTCTCCAGGGCGGTCCGCACCTGGAGGAGGTCACTGGCTGCGGCGATCTGCTCTTCCTCGTCGATGGCAGCTTCAAGGCGTTCCTTAGCGAGGCGGCAGTCCTCACACAGGACCTCGATCGCTGGCGTCCACCAATACGCAGGTCGTCCCGAATGACCTTGTGAAGGGAACACTCGCGCCATGGCTCCGTCACAAGCTTCCGTCATGACTCTCTCCAAGCTTTCGGCACTTGTAACCCGCTCTGCGAACGAAGTTACATCGAGCGCTACGCCGAAAAGCCGGGCGTCGAACTGACGGGTACGCCATCTCGTGCCGCTTTCCCGTGTGGAAGGACCCTCCTGTCGACGACGATCTGCCGCTGGCCGCTGGAGCAGCTCCCCTACAGCAAAATGTACACGTGGTCGCTGTACGAGTATCTGCTCATAATCCTCCACCGATGCTCCGGAAAGGTGTTATCTCCGGCGATGCTGCGTCTGGCAAAGCCAACGTCCACCACGCTCGGGCGAGCCACTCCGTTGCCCAGGAAGGTTAGGGCGGTGCCAGTGTTTAACACCTCCAGCCCCAAGCTGTCGACGAGCTGGACCACAGCCTCTCCCTTTGCGTTAGTGCGGCCACTCCCCCAAGCACTGTGCCACGCATTGACGTCCCCCGCAATGACGACGCGCGAGTGATCTCTCGCTATCACATCGATGCGCTGCATAACCTCCAGGAACTCAGGGACGCCCGCTGAAGGCGACACGTAGCTGCATATGAACAGGACGCCATTGATCCGGGCAGCCGCGATTCCAGACTGCGTCACGGAGACCACTTGCTGAACCGGATACGTTTCGCTGCTGGCTATGATGGCCACCTTCCCGTCCCTGTCGGCTACCCAGTTCCCGTTGTTCCTGGGGACACTGTGCTGCTCCACCATTAGACAGACGTCCGCCCGCTCCATCCGCATCGTGTTGAGCGCAAGATCTAGCGCGCTCCTGCTACGATTGACGTTGATCTGTAGCACATCCATTTCAGTTCGAAGGTTGTCAACCGCAGGCTGCGGCACCAATTCGGTGGGCGCCGCCACACAGCATGCACTTGATCTCGTTGGTGTAACCCGACGCCTTGTGAGTTTGGTCACCGCACCGTAAGCAACGATTGGACCGATCCTCCCCCGTACACGTCGCGGCGATGTGTCCCCGCTCCAGACACCGGAAGCACCGAGTCAGCTGACCCGATACTTTTGGGGCTTCATGTACCGAACAATACGTGTAGCCCAGCTCCAAACGGCGATCCTTGACGAGTTCCGCTTCTGCTCATGGAAGGCGCACACGAGCCCGCTTCGTCATGTCTCGGCGCTCCCAAAGGTTCACGGTGGCCACCAATGACTGCTTTCCCAGAGTGGTCATGAACGCCTTTTTGATCGCCTCCTCGTCGATCATGTTGTCGATTCCAGTCAGGACGACCTCGGCCATCTCTGTCTTGACGGTTACCGATCCACTCTCTCCAATAACCTCCTGGATGATGTCCTTCAGCGCCGCGCTATCAACGTCGCGGGACAAAGGCAGCAGGAGGTGGTCCTTCGGCGTTCTTCTGCCAACCCCAATTTGCCGCTGGAAATCGGCAATCCGCGGGCTGGTCTGGAGCTTCACATACATGTCCTTGTAGGACACTCCTGGGGCGGGCACCACGACGATTTCATCCGGGCGTTTTCGTCGCGGACGCCGCTTCTCCTGCTGATGAATTTCCATCCGCTGCTGCTGCTGCCCACTTTGCTGGTGCGCCCACTGATGATGCTGCCGGTGTGTTGGCTGCCGGGGCAGATTCACTCCATTCTGCTTATTCCTGCGCCGATTGCCGCGAACGACCTCCACCCACGTTCCTGGCTCATCGAGTACCGCCGAGGATGCCGACTCCGCCACGCCCTGACGCTGAGCACGCCCGCTCTGCTGCACCGTCGGCCATTGCTGCGCAGGTAGCCGCTGCTGCCGTTGTTGTTGCTGCTGCTGCTGACGTCACCGTTGGCGCTGTTGATCTTCCAGCTGCTGCCGCTGTTCTTGTCGTTGCTGGCTTTCCAGCCTCCGAAGCAGCTCCTGCTCCCGCTGCAGTTCCTGCTGGCTCTCTAGCCGAGCTCCGCCGGTCCCACCGAGAGTCTGCGCTAGAAGAGCGTTGAAGAGCTCCTTCTCCTTGCGGAGCTCTTCGCGGTGTTCCGCTTCGCGTAACCGAGCTTCTTCGCGCGCCTCTTTTACCTCCCTTCGCGCTTCCTTCAGCTGCTCGTTGGAGGTCTCCATTTGCAAGCGCAGCAACTGGATCTGCTCCTCCAACCGCTTGACAATGCCGACCGTCATCTCATTATCAGCTTTTGCGTCCGCCAGCATCCGACGCACTTCTCCGGTGGAAACCGGTGTTGAAGTCGCCGGCTTCGTCGCCGTTCCCGCCGATTTGACTGCTCCCGTCGCCATGGTCCTTGCTGGCACTCCTGCCGATGACGGTTCCTGGACGATGGTCCCGAGTTTTTTCTCGCTCACCGGCTTCTTTGTTGCGAGGGTAGGACGCTCATCTACCGATATTGTCCTTCCTCTCAGTCGCGTTTCCATGGTGGCGGGTTGTTACCCCCCGCCACCGCGTATGGCTCCCGACGCTGTGACGCTATGAGAAACGCACACACAGCGACACGGAACGCCACGCGCGGGCAACGGAACGCCACGCGCGGCAACGGCCGAGAAAGTTCCACGCGCTCGCGCACACACACACACGCGGGCAACGGAACGCGCAGCAACAACCGAGAAAATTCCGCGCGCTTGCGCACACACTCACACACACACGCGCGGGCAAAAGGAAGCCACGCGCGGCAACAGCCGAGAAAGTTCTAGAAAGTTCCAGAAGGTTCTACTCACGCTCGCGCACACACTCACTAACACGGAACACACGCGCGGGCAACGGAACGCCACGCGCGGCAACAGCCGAGAAATTTCTAGATAGTTCTAGAAGGTTCTATTCGCGCTCGCTCACACACTCACTAACACGGAACACACGCGCGCCCGCGCACACACTCATCGACACAGAAACACACAATATATGAATTTCACAATGTTGTTTATAACCTTCAAAAAACCCCACTGATTTTCACAAACTATGTCTCTAAATCTTCGTCTCTTCAAAGCACACACGCGCAAATAATTTGATTTGCGATTGCAATCACGAAAATCGTATAATTCGCAATTTAAGAAATAGTGCGTGCAGCGTCACTTTCGCTTTCGCTTCACATACACACACTCACTATCATTCGTCACACGGATAACTATCGCTCCCACTCTCTCGCTCTCTCACGAATACTTTCTCACCAATCGGAGCACTGCGCAGACACGTCCGTTCGGGTCAGGCTCTCGATTGCGACTGTTGGAGACCTTACTTTATTGTCAGCCTTCGTAGTACGCAGCATTGATTTTCACGTTTTTCTCTATGAATACCAGTGGGAGTTTCCCGCGTCTGGATGCACCCTCACAAACCATGAGTGACGTGGCGTTTTGGAATCTTGGAATGTTTATTAGGGAAGGGGGGGGGGGGGGGGGAAGCTGTCCAACGTCGACGACCACAACCGATCATTTTGAACATTGTGTGGCTGTTGCAAGACAAAGAGTTTCTCATCAGTGAACACGAACTCATGACCACGTGCCGCGAAAATAACAGCTTGACTCTGACCAGCCTCGTTTGCGTTGTAGCCTCCGTTACTCCGTAATCCTTGCGTTTTTTGTACGGTTTGCATCCTAGGTCCTTCCTAATGATGGTTTGAGCAGTCCCGATCAACACATGCAGGTCAGCAGTGGTCTTCCGGAACAAGCGGTTCATTTTTCGGCGAACGCTCTCCCTCACCACTCAGATGGCTGCTGGCGTTCTTGGCAAATTCGGCCGCTCGGATCTCACACGGTCATTGGTCGAGCCCGTCTCCCGGTACCGACAGATGGTGGTATGAATTAAATTCCGTTTCACCCCATGTTCCTTCAACCGCCGGAATATGTCACTGGGTTGCTCACCTTTCGCAAACAGTTTTACTACGATGTCGCGGTACTTTTTCATCGTGCTTAGTGAACAAACAAAAAGTGACAGCAAGTTTATATTTTGTGCCAAAGTTACTGTATATATGGGGCTAAAACTGACATCAATACCGTTACACTGAGTGCACATGGTACAAAGCAATACAACGATGAAAGGTTGTTTTCGAATTTATTGAACACTCTGTAGTTCCGGTTGGGTTTATGAGTGGGTAGTTTATTTACTTCCGTCCAGTTTTTACCTAGGTCGTATTTAGCCCACCCGCTCCGTTATGCTTGATTGCAATTGATTGGTGTCGAGCTACAGTGGGCCAATCGCTAATCCGGACACCTGCGATTTGAGCATTTGTCCAGCTTTGAGAACTAATATTGCACATGCGGAACAACAAAAAATGTTTTTTCTTATGAATTCATCTTTGCACACCTAATTTCAAAGCTCGTGTAAAAAAACGGTACGCTTTGGTATATTAAAAACACTACACTCGATCGAAATGAACAAGTATCACTAGAGCACGCGCTGACAAAACAAGTCTACGCTGGAAACAATTTGTACACGTGAAAAAACAATTCTTGACGAATAGATAAATTAACCATTCTTTGTAGGGAATAACATCCCCGAGCAAAGAACATCAATGTTGCGAACGAGACATTTTATCATAGAACGAGCATGTGAGAACTTTAAGCGATCATGGTTCGATACGTATAAACATAAACAAGTCAGAACGCGTTCAGACCCTTCCCGACAGACAAAGAGACCTCAAATTTGAGAGAATTACGGTAAAAGATCAAGAAGAACATGGAAAACGACGGCGAAACCCGAAAAAAAGCATGAAACCCTTGATTGTGTGTGTGAGCCGAGAGAGTTTGTTGAAGCTAGAATTGTTTCCATCTCGTTCTGGCCTACATTGTTTATCCTGCGTCCTTACTCTAGCGTTCATCCCACACTGTGACGAGCTCAGTTTGCTGTGTGCTAAGTCCAGGGCGGACGTGTTGTGGGACTTAGAAAATTTTATATTTGTTTGTGCGTGAATGATGCGCGGAAGTTTGCAAGTATGCGCGATTGCTTTGTGCAGTGCAATATGCTGACCAGTGTTGTGATTTATGTAGAGTTGATGTGCCTTTTCATGCCATTAACGTGTGGTGTTAGTTTTTTCCCTTCACTCCGTGCTTGCTTCGGCAAGCGCATTGAAATGTAGTGAGGGAAAAAACTTTCGGTGCATGTTGTGGAAACTTCTTCCCCTTTTCACACGACGATGAATTCAGTTGGTGCTGTGTTTGGTGTGTGAATGTTTATGCGTGTATTTTGGTGACAAATAGTGTCAAACATATTGTACGCGTTGGTACAGGATAGTGTTTTCGTCTTCCTTTTGTGCTGCGTCATTCGCCGTGCGCACACTGTAATCCTGTGTGCAGTGAAGGATCGTTTTTTCTTCTTGCGCTGTTTGCCGCATCGTACACGCACCCTAATCCAGTGTGCAGTGAAGGATCGTGTTTTTGTCGTCCTCTTCGGTGTTGTTCGTGTGTCGTCGTGTTTGCCATGCAGCGAAGCATGCGACATGACACACACTGTTACACGTCTTACACTATAATTGTAGAGCGGAGCTACAGCCCCGCCTACTTAAAAATCATGAAAAAGCTCAAAAATTCGAAAACAGAACGAGAGGTCGCGATACGTTTTTGAATACGGGCGCGCGAGAGGCATATAGGGTTTTCCGATTCGAGCAGTGGCTTCGGGTCGAGTAGTTTAAATGCCCATATTTTGCTATACGGGTTACGCGTTAGGCGAGAATCGAACGATAGAACGGAATCCATTGTTAGTATATAAGCCGGAAGAAATTGCAATCTAAACCTCAACGGGCGAGTTCGTCTTAAGGCGCCCGGCAACGTTGTATTTTGCAAGCGCAAAATTTTGCAAGGCACTCAAATCTCATTTGCAAGGGCTAAAATTACGTTTGCAAGCGTGAGCTCGTGGCTAACTTATTTGCTTTTGCATTTACGGTAGCTCATCCAAACACTCACGGTATATATGTCATGTGCTAAAATGTCAATCTATTTTACAGTACTGAACAAAAGTAGCGTTAGTTGACGAATTTAGTTTGCTCTTCTGAATTCATTATTTACTTATTTTTCAAAGAACGCTTTACATAAAATTCGGTTTAATTATTGTTTATTGTTCCTCTATCATTATTTGAGACAAAACAACGATTATTATACTATTTTAATATTCCTTAAATCCGATATTGGAAAGACAAATATCGGAATATTTTTTCACTTACATTTTGTTATTAACTGTGCAAGGTGACAGACAACAACAGTTTGAATATCCAAAACATGTAAGTAAGCACGTAGTTATGAATGCGCTATTATATTACATTATGCAAGTTAAATTAACACGGCCAATCAATTAAATTGAACGCAACTATTTTAGGGAGGATTTTCGAGTGATGCAAATTTTACAATCGCCGCAATGGGCACGAGTGTTAGCAAGAGTGCTGGCTATGAACCTAGTTCGACGCAGGCGAGCTTTGGCGCAAATCCGTCAGTGGTGGATGAGACCAATTTTTATCCAACGACGTGAAGCCGGAAACGATCTTTTGGACGTGATAATGCAAGAGCAATTTACGGGAGCCACATTCAACTTCCTCCGTATGAATAACGAAGATTTTGAACACTTATTGCATCTCGTGGAGCCAAAAATTCGGAAAACTGATACAAATATGCGAAAAGCGATTACATCACAGGAAAGACTGTTAATCACTTTAAGATATTTGGCAACTGGAGATTGTTTTGCGAGTTTGCAATACCTGTTTCGAGTAAGTAGTATAAATATTTGTTTTTACCAATTTACTTCAGCTTATTTTCCTTTCAGGTGTCTGTAAGATCGATTAGCCGGATTATTGTTGATGTATGTAATGCGTTGATACAAGTTCTGCAGGAATATGTTGGGGTAAGGATGAAGATGTATATTAAAAGAGAACAATTTTCATATGATTTCAATATTTATTATTGTACAATCATTCTTCTTAATCTCGGCTGTTGATTATAGCTTGAATATCTTTATATGCCGATTTTCTATTGTTCTTTGTCATATTTTGCAAAGATCACATAATTGCATGTCCATATTGTTGCACATCGCTATCGAACGAATTTTGGTTATGTACAACACTCATAACTTTGTTAAAAAAATCCTCCCTCTTTTCAGTTGGAATAAATTTTACTATTCCCGATACAGTATGGCCAAATTGCATAGCCTGTTCATCCTTCTCTTGGGTTGTATGTTTTGTTAAAGTTCTTAGGAGTTCTATTGTTTCGGCTTCACTATTTAAATAATCCACAACCTCTTGCGTTCGTCCATTACGACGTTCTGCTGGCGTGCGACTCCTTGTTGCCGAGGTTGTAGCTCGTCGCTATGAGGACCGCATTTCGGCAGGCTGCGAAGTGGACGGTAAAGCGAGTATTTCTTCTGAAGACTGTGGTTGTGGAGACTGCGAAGTGGACAGTTGTGCGGTGTTTGGCTGTTGTGTAGATGTTAGTGTTAGTGTTGGTAGTGTTGTTGCTGGTAATATCGGCGATTGTAGCAACGGTGGTTGATTTTCAGTTTGTTGTACTATTGTGGATGATGGCGATACAGGAAGTGTGGTAATTGGTAAAGGCTCGGAAGTGAGGGCCATGATTACTTCATCTTCATTTACTGGAGGATTTAAGTTCAGCGTAGTTGGCACCGATGTTATAATATTCAATGGATGCTGAAATATATAAAAAAATAAATTAAAATAAAATACTTTATTAATGTAGTTTGTTCATTTTTTGTTGTTTTTTCAGCTTCCAGGCACGATTGAAGAATGGTTAAAAGTGGCCCAAGAATTCGAAAGTCGATCGAAATTTCCACATGTACTAGGAGCAATGGACGGTAAACATGTACCGATTCGATCGCCGAAACATAGTGGAACAGAATATTATAATTATAAAGGCTATAACAGAATCGTTTTGCTGGCTGTATGTGATGCTAATTATAATATATTGTATGCTGATGTAGGTTGTCAAGGTCGAGTTTCCGATGGTGGAG
This sequence comes from Anopheles funestus, assembly GCF_943734845.2. Taxonomy (NCBI): domain Eukaryota; kingdom Metazoa; phylum Arthropoda; class Insecta; order Diptera; family Culicidae; genus Anopheles; species Anopheles funestus. The sequence goes on along the minus strand of NC_064597.1, from coordinate 20,373,381 downwards.
TCTTTAAAAATTCTTCTTTATACTCCTTGCTCGAAAACAAATGCCTAAATATTTCTGCCCCGCAAATCTTGAACGCGCCTTATGCCCAACCAGTACCATTTGTATTGCTAGGTGATAAGGCGTTTGCAATGACGGAATATTTAATTCGACCATTCGCAGGAACCCATGCAAGAGGTTCTGTTGAACGTACATTTAACACATTACACTCAAGAGCACGCAGTGTTATAGAAAATGTATTTGGCATTTTATCAAGCAGATTCCGAGTCCTAGTTGGTCCAATTCAGTTGGAACCTGAATTCGCAAGATTAGTTGTACTTACAACTGTATATTTACATAATTTTTTACGTTCACGGCAACCTACAGAATATATGGATCTTGAAAGTAATTCTACTTCGGTTATTGGATCTACATCGTCATCTTCGAATGGTATGACAACGGTGTTGGATGAATTGGCCGGAATACAAATAAGATCATCAAATGATCTTAAGGAAATGAGCATGCGATTTGCAAATTATTTAGCTAATAAATGAATGTGTATAAATGTAAAACTTTTAAATTTTGATTTGTGTAGTATAGGTTAATTAACTAAAGGGTTTGTAAATTTAAATTAAAGCATTTTATGTAAAGTTAAGAACATAATTTGGATTGATTTAAATTATTTTGAACTATAATCAATAGTTTTAGTACAAAAATGTAGTACAAAATAGTACAAAAATGCAATTGAATTACAAAATAACTTTTCAATTCTTACTCACGGTGCTAATGGTTGATTTACATTCACGATCAATTTTCATAAAATCCATGGCTTCATAAGCAAACCACGTTGGTTTGAAGACATCAGCAGCAGTTAAAAGTTATTAAAAAAATGCTATGGTAATGTTTTCTTTATTGGTACAAGTAAATTTACATGAACCAGTCACTTTGCTTTGTGATACTTTTGAATTGTAAGTACGATATGCAGCACAAAGTGACTTCCACTTATGGATTAATGAAGAACAAGGTATATCCATAGCTGCAGATATTTGTGCCCATGCGTCTGCTTGCTTGTTGGCATCCTTGTAATGAATATTTGTCCTGTTCCAAAGTATTTCTCTTTGTTGAACCAGCTGGATGAAGACTAAAGTTAGCACTAACAACCGTTGTTTACATTCTGGTTGACAGCTCGCTGCATATTGCAAGAATTTTTGTGCGCGTTCCAGGTTTCTTGCAAAAGCTTGCAATTTGCATGGAACTCATGAGAGCCGTAAATCCTGCAATTTGCAGACTTTTGCACTCGCCGTTGCCGGGCGCCTTTAGGTTCTGGCTAATCAGATACCCACGAAGGTCCACAGTTAGATACTTGTTCTGGTTAACCCAGAAGAAAAGGCTAGTTGTCTTGACTCAAGTTGATCTGACCAAGCCATCTTATCGCAGAGCAGTCCGCGTTGTTAAGTCCGCAACGCCAAATTACGAAGGTTCACAGCTACATAGTTGTTCTGGAAAATCCAGAAGCAAAGGCTAGTTGTGCTGACTCGAGTGATTTTGGCAATCGCCGTATTTTCCGCAAGAGAAGTGTGCGATATTTGAAGTCCATTCCGCGGCACTATAAATACGCGAAAAGAAGCTAGCGCAAGAGCTTCGAGTTTGACTATTCTTCGCGTAGTCAACTCTGTACGGCGGACCCCGTAGTCCGAATTTGTTCCCGTCAGTAACAATCACTTTACTCATAAAAATAAACACTTGCAAATCTTGATATATACAAGGGAAGGCCGCCGCTTTCCACACATTACCGAAAGCCTTTTTTCATAACTCAAATGTATTGCTGTTCGCTCGCATTGCGGTCTCAAAAATCTAAGTGATACGATGTGTTTTGTTTACTATGCAACCATGTATTCATACGACAGATATGGAAGGAATATCTTTCGTTTCGATTATTCCGAGGCTTCCGTAAGACCAACGTTGGACGAGACAGTAGATTTTATGTTTAAACTGTTGAGATGGAGGATGGTGCAATGGAGGCCATGGTTCGTGATTCTTTTTTTGAAGTGAAACAGGTTCACGATACGTTAGGTTCGATTCAAGTCAGATTCAACGATCTGATATTTTTACAGTTTCGATCCGTGGTTTTCGGTTCGGTTCAAGCAGATGTCAAAGTTCCGATACTTTTTGAATCGTTGCTTTTGAATCGATTCAAACTTGGATATTGTCGTTACCTGGTATCGGTTTGATCCATTACCTTTTTTTCTTTTTTTTTTTGTTAACGGGGAGGGAACCTTCAAAAAGTACCCACCTCGAAGGGCGGCTTGCGGCTACAAACCAATCCCTCCGAGACGGGTTATGTGGGATTCATCGTGACGCTGGGCCCGTGAAGCGGACCCGGCAGCCGATGGGACCCTAACTAAACCACTCCTCGACCTGATCCGAACCCTGCCGATGCGCTTGATGTGCGTAGTACTCCATGCAGGAACGTTTGTGCGATGCACCCATCCTGTTGACGCGTTGCTGCTTTCCAATGCTGCTACTGCGTCATCCGTCCTAGTTGTCTCAGCTGCTGCTGCTGCTGCTTCGTGCCTTCCTTCCGCTGCTGCTGCTTAATTCCGCCCGTCCGTAGCCGCTACTTCCGGTGGGGTCTAGCTCCTGCTGCTGCTCTGGTTACTCGTTGCTGCTGCTGCTGCTGCTTCCGTTGTCGTCATCCTTTGGTGCGGTCCCGTTTGTTCCGTGTTCCGCCGTCGTTGTTGTCGTCTCCGTCTGGCCGTAGGTGGACTTTCCTCATTCCATCTCACTTGGAGGTTTCTTAAGATGGTCCTTGCGGCGGTCCGGACTGCTTCCCATGTGCTGCTGTTGGCACACATTTCCGCTGCAAGATTTTCTATCGTTAAGCGGGTGTGGCTCTGCTGCTGCATCTCGTGTTGGGTTCGAGCAAACCGTGGACAGTGGAACATTACATGGTCGACATCTTCCACTTGGTGTTCACACACCGGGCAGTTTGGCGAGCCGTCGAGGATGCCTTTTTCGACGAAGTAGCTCCGGAGAAACCCATGCCCTGTAAAGAGTTGAGAGAGATAAAAATCAATTTCTCCGTGCTTGCGATTTACCCAGGACATAATGTCCGGGATAATTCTCCTCGTCTTCATCCCCGGCGATCTCGGCTGCTCCGCTCCGGCTGTCCATTGTTGTTGCCAGCGTCCCATGGTCTCTTCCCTTTGCCGCTTTCGTATGTCTGGCCCTGGACTTCCCCTCGCTACCTTTTCGTCGTGGCAGCGGATATCTTCCTCTAGGAGAAGGACTAACGGGATAGTGCTTGCGACCACGCAAGCGGCATCGTAGGAGACCGTTTGGAAGGCACTGGCCACTCGAAGAACTCCTGTGCGGTGCGTCCTCTGAACCGTGGTCCGGTGAACGTCCTTATGAAGAAGCGTCCGTCCCCACGATGGTGCCACGTAACGGACAATGCTATTCCCAACGTTAACCAAGGGTCTCCTTCTGCTGCTTTTTGGGCCACACTTATTCGGCATCAGAGCGGTCAAGACATCCGTGATACGTGATGCCTTGCTGCAGACCTTCTCCAAATGCCGACCGTGGTGCTGTTTGCGGCAGAGCTCGACCCCCAGGTACTTGAGCGATTCCGTGGATACGATCGTGTGTCTCCCCGCACGTAGTTGAGCTACCTGCGGGTTGTGATGAGTGCAGAAGATCATGTAGCCGGTCTTTTGATGGGCCAGCTTCAATCCCACTCCATCCATCCAACGCTCGATCATCTCCAGGTTCCTCGTAGCAAGGTTGCTGATTTGCTGCGGGTCCCTCCCGATAAAGGTGAACACCACATCATCAGCAAGCCCTACAATGTCCGCACGCTTTCCGAACAGCTCCAAACGAAGAAGGTCATCGTACATAACATTCCACAGTGTTGGCCCTAGAACCGAACCCTGTGGGACACCTGCCGATACTGGTAACGAGACCATTCCTTCATCCGTTTCGTAGTGGAGCGTGCGATTCGTGAAGTAGTTTCGCAGCAACGCCTGGAGGTACGGTGGCGTGTTCCTTCGCTGCAGAGCTGCTCCGATCGCTGTCCAGTTGGCCGTGTTGAAGGCGTTCTTCACGTCGATTGTCACCATCGCACACAGTCGATCGCCCCTGCGCTTCTTGTCGAGCGCAACTCTTCCGTTGGCAATCACCCTGTTGATGGCATCCATGGTTGAGCGTCCTTTCCTGAATCCGTATTGGGCATCAGCGAGACCGCCCGTTGCATCCAGATGCTCCGTAAGTCTGCGCTGTATGAGTCGCTCCAATACTTTTCCCAGAACACTCAGCAGGCAGATTGGCCGGTACGACGATGCTTCTCCGGATGGTTTCCCGGCTTTCGAGAACAGCACTAGCCGTTGCCTCTTCCATTCGACGGGGAAGTGGCCGGAATCGATGTAATGCTGGAACGTTCTCATGAAGACGCGTGGAAACGCCGTCATCGCCGCAATCAAGGCCACGTTCGGAATGTTGTCGTCTCCTGGGGCACGCTGGGGATTGAGCGATTTTGCAATGCTCACCAGCTCACCCTCGGTAACGGCATCCCGTGCCGTGTCCTCGTCCGTCAATCCTGTTGCCGTGGGCCATTCCATGGGCGGTTGCACCGGAAAAAGTTCGCCGACGATGTGCTGCAGCTTGGCTGGATCCCGTTCCATCGGTACTCGGGCTCCTTGCCACATCTGCCTCCGGATTTTGTAGCCTGGCCCGAATCCGTGAGGCCCCAGCTGTTCCGGAAGTTGATCGCCCTGCTCCTTCTTGCTCCGCTTGACCGCTTGCTCCAGTGCTGCTCTCGCTGCTGTGTACGCCGGAGGCCGATCCTGTCGCTGCTCTTCCGTTCGGGCTCGCCTGAGTCTTCTTCGCATCCCGATGTAAGTGCGACGTAACTGGGAAATCTCGTTATTCCACCAGTACACCGATCGTCGTCCTCCCCGTGCTGCTGGCAATCTCGGCATCGTCGCGTCGCAGGCAGTTGACATTACCTGCGTCAACTCGTCCGCCAAGAGGGTGCGATTGTAGATGTCCAGTGACCCCAGAATTTCAACGAACAAGTCCTTGTTGAAATACCGGGTTGCCCATCTGCTCTCCGAAGCCTGCTGTGCACTGTGTCCCAGGTTACGCTGCGTCGTCGTCCTCCCGACCGCAAACTTGATGGTATTGTGGTCACTTGGATTTTCGTCGCAGACTCGCCAGTTATTTTCCCCCAGAAGAGACGAGCTGCAGAAGGAAACGTCGATAATGGAACTACGGCCACTGTTGCTGCTCCAGGTTGGCCGGTTGCCCCGGTTCAACAAGACCAGCTCAAGTGATGCCATAGCATCCATCACCACTGCTCCCGTATGAACTCGTTTTCTGTTGGTCCAGCTCAAACGATTTAGTGTCTTCTCTTATAAAGCGTCGCAAAGCTTACGTTTTTGATGAGAGATGGGGAATAAACTGGCCAACAAAGTTGATTAATCCTAAAAAACTCCGCACTTCTTCCTGCGTTTCAGGTAGTGTAAAGTTTTGTATTGCCAGGATTTTATCTTCAGTAGGACTTATGCCCATCCCATTGATCTTAAAGCGCAATATTTCATGCTCCGGACAGTTGAGTACGTATTTGTCGTTGTTGAGTAATGCATTATTTTCCTTGTAGGAACTTTCATTGATCGGGAAATCGGGATTAATGTGATATTGGAGAAAATTTCGTGAAAGTTAGAGGATCAGTTTGTTACTGCTTTTTTTTTATTTTGTCCGGTTACATAGTTCATTCTGAGTTCATTCGTTGAGTTCATTTAGCTAAAGTCTGAAATATCCCTGCGAACAAAGTCACTCAATTTTAGCATGCCACCTCTTTTACTCCTTCATGAAAAAAATGTTCGTACTCCCTCTTCAGGGTGTTAGCGTTTGAAGCGTTCGTTTTTTCTAGTGGTTCATTCCCGCTGCTTCTTCCGCTAAGCTTCTTGTTGTTTCAAGTCCTATTTCACCTATGCCAGCAAAAAGTCTAAGGATGTTTTCAAATCGCCGGAATTCTATTTTACCTCCTCTACCGCTCCAGCTACATTTGACTAAAAATAGCCGATTGAACATAAGGTAAAGAGCCTCATGCATACGTTGTTTCCCTACAGCAACTGTGATTTTTGCCTCCAATTTAGTTTTCAATCGATTAAATTCTTCCGTTAATGCTAATTTATCGTTTAA